>NC_071502.1:8750000-9375000 GCF_028408465.1 Anastrepha ludens
TTTGTTTCTTATTTTTAGAATGAATACACCTGTTGATGCTCTATGTCTCACTAAGGATTGAGGATCAGATGAAACGATTACACCTCTATGGTTTTCATTCGCATTAAGTAAAATCAAACGCTTTTTAAAATGTTTAAAAAGGTTTTCAATGTTACGAAGAGTTGAGGGAGGGACATTTAATATTCTTGCATAACCTTAAAATGAACAAAAAATAAAATTCACACTTTCAAAATATCAAATTTTATAAGAACCAACAAATTTTCATTAGCACTAAAATCTTCTCAGAGTGACCTTTTTTAACATTCTTTTGTTTAATAATACAGTTTTATTCTAAGTAACAGTTTCGGTAGCTTTAAATTAAAAGAAATAAAAACAAACACCAAATTTAGAAATTTTCGCATTTTGGGAATAAAAAAGCACTAAATTTATTGCGAAGGACAAATGGTTTGGCAACACTGCACAACTCAGCTAATGCGACGTCACGCACTCTCTGATGGGCGCAATCTTGTTTCTATCATTCTTGGGTCATCTCTACACCGACAGGCGGTGCGGCTCGCAAGGTGAAAATGCCGGTAAGCTATGTTCGGTTCGGTTTCTGTTCGATTCAGCTTTAAATACTGATGTTCGCTCGTTGGTTGGTTGGTTAGAGTGGTGATTCATCCAGAATCCAACTAGCGCTTCCGCACCATTTTGTTGCCACATCCTCTTTACCAAATTGTTTAACAGTTATTTGCAGCAGGACTATATCCAGTCTGTGCGGTTTAGGAACCTTATTAGGTTGTTGACGTCTAAGCCAGATAGTTGTTCGAGACTCTCGAGGGTTAACATTCTGTCCTTCCATAGGGCAGGGCATTCACAGAGAAAATGTTCGCTCGTTCTCTAATAAATATTTATCGGTGACCCTGGCATTTTACCCACATAAAATATGCGTCGGGTATATGCAAGTCTATGCCCGTTGCACACGAACTCAAAACTTTTTTTCTTCTTTGTTGTACTTTTTGATTATCATTTATTGCTTTCTTCACAACGTTTTCTACTTTTCAGCATCTTTGCCTTTACTCTCCCCCTTTCATTCCAATTTAGTTGATTTCGTTATCATATTCATCTGGTCCAACTTTTCAGCTGTACTAAGTTATACCTCTACAGATATGTATGTGTGTGTGTGTATATATATGTATGTATGTATGTGCATAGCAGTGCATAGCAGTACATTTACACGAGTACATTCATTTATTTATGCATGCTTAACAATTGCTCCGTCTACAGCCGTGGAGCTCAGCCGCATCCCTCGCAGCACACACCCCTCGTCTGCTTGCTCGACGCCCCAAGTAAAGCGACGATTGTCGGCAGACAGTCAAATTGAAGTGAATATAGTAAATGGGGGGATAAATTTCTGTGCACTTAAGTGTATTTGCATACTCGTGTAACAGGCGGGCGGTACCTACATACACACACAAACACACACTCACATGCACGCAAACACTCCAAGTAGCAGTGACTGTCTGTAGAGATACAGAGATGTTCGCCTGCAATTTGGATGTCGTTATTCAGTGCACTTACGAAATAATCAAACAATCATACTGGCATACGCACACACGCACAGCCATTCCAGCTTCATGCCAGCACACAAGTGGTGCCACAAACTCTCACATTTGAATACAACATTATTTATTTATGATTATTTTATTACATTTATGCGTGTACGTGCCAATTGTGCCCCCAAATATGAGTCCCTCCTCTTCGCCATCCAGCCTTTCACGTGTCGGCCGAGGAGCTGACTGTCAGCCTTTACGGAGTCATCGTTGTGCAAATGAATAATGCGAATACAAATACACTAATATCCACTATATATAGTACGATTGGTTGTGTGTACTAAACAGGTTACCCAGCTGATAAATGTGGTGAGCTTTTTGTGAGTTTGGAAATATGACCAAATCGAATGGCTGGTAAATTGTCCATGGCTTAGACTTTAGACTTCCCAGATTAAATAATTACTTTCTCCCTGTTTCAGCGGAGGTTAGGCATCTTGGAGTGATACTTGACTCCAAACTCCACTGGAAGCTACACATTGAAAATCGGGTAAAGAGTATGACAATTTAGCTTTCCTCTCCTGCAAATCTAAGCTCGGCAAAAAATGGGGACTCAATCCACATGTTTTTCCTTGGATGCACAATGTAGGAGCTCTGCTAATTTTAAAACACGGGTGCCTGGTTTGGTGGGAGGCACCTCGGATGGGCTATAATATCACCAAACTGGGGAGAGTGCAAGGGACTGTATGTTTTGGCATCACTGGAGCTTGTAGAACTTGCTCCAGCCCTAACTTTAATATCGTTTTACACTTACTTTCCATCGTTATTTCCCCCACTGCTCAAAGTGCAATCAGGTTAAACGAGGTTGGCCTCCGGAGGCAATCTCTCAAGGAACATGGGAACGTTTAGCGGCAGTTAATACCGACATTGCGACAGATCTCTCTATCCGCAAACTAAAGTTTGAAGGTCATGCTAGGGCAATATTTCCAAATACGTAGGATTGGATCGAGGGGAAAATGTGCACCGATTCTTGCACCTCTGACTTCACTGATGGCTCCAAGATGGAATCGGCAGTCGGAGCAAGCGTTTTCTCCAAATCAGCCATCTCCTATCTAGCTCATTTAAACTGCCGAATACTGCTAGTGTTTTTCAATTAGAAGTCTTTGCGATCCTGCAGACATGCGAAATGCTTAGTGAACGTGGGAGCGAGGGGGCATTAATATTTCTTCCAATAGTTAAAGTACGATCAAGGCTCTGACTATGCCAAGGTGCAGATCCCAACTAAACAACTACTGTAAGGAGGAGATCAGATATATTGAGTGTGCAGGTAACATTTCTCTGATCAGGTTTTTAGGACATAGAAACATAGAGGGAAATTAAATTGCTGATGAACTTGAAAAAAAGAGGTCGACTGAATTGGTCTGAGAAGCCTTCTACCTGGCCATTGTAATCGGCAGACTGTTGTTAAAGCGGAATTGCACAGCTTATTTCTGAGGAAAGCGCAGAACAAATGGAGTTCCATTTCTTCGTGTGCTATTTCGAAAACCCTGCGAGCCCCAGTGCAATACACGCAAGACTATGAAAGTCTAAGGACTTCATGCCACTCAATTTCCAAACTCGTAGTTTTTACCGGTCACTCGACAATCGGCACTCACGCGGAAGCTGTGGTGACTTTTCAGAGAAGAAAATGAAGGATGTTGAGCACTTTCTCTGTAAATGTCCGGGTTTGGCATCTAGACGATGGGTGCTTCTTTCTTCGACAGCCTGGGGCTGCCCTCCAACCTAAGTTCCGTCAATCTTCTCCATTACGTCAAGAGCTCTGGCTGCCTATACACAGCTGCTTGTTGGAGGTCTCAAAATGATAAAACTGTGCTTATCTTGGCTTAGCAGAGATTCTGCGTATTTAGCATTGAGTGCCGGCCACACTTGTCGTGCGATTCTGCAGGTGCCTTCATTGCGCCATCTCTCGTTCGCTGCTCTTACGATTTCCTCGAAGATAAGTAGCTTATATGTTTGGAAGGGTATGCCTATACCATTCTATGTGTGCTCATCGATCAATATGGTGCCGAGTCTCGTTAGGTCGTCGGCTCTGCAGTGACCCTCAATGTAGCAATATCCAAGAACCCTTGTTACCTTTAGGTGAAATGACGCTAAGAGATGTGCGGCTGAAAGGACTCAGTCATCTCGTTAAGAGATGTGCAGCTAAAAGGACTCAGTCATCTCGTTAAGAGATGTACGGCATTTCATGGCTACCTTGGAGGTTGTCGACTGCTTTGTGAGGGATTTTATCGCCGCTTGGCTTTCAGTGAAAATGTAGACCTGAAAGACACTACAGTAGTCGGTGAGCCGAAAACTAAAGGAGATCCCCAGATGTTCGGAATATACACGCGCGCTCACTCTGCCCTTGAGCTTTGAGCCCGTTGGCTTGTCTTACATCGTCCCGTTCCCACTTTTCACTTGAGGGTAGCAGGGTTGTGATATATCTTGCATGCAGATCTAATGAAAGGAAGTTTAATGTCGCCTATTGAGCTTTCCATGGTGTGGTTGACATTGCACCGGTTATAAGAACAGATGTAAGTGCTTGAACCTTGTCAACTCTTTTGATGTTCACGCCCTTCCCAAGGGCATTCCACCATACTGCACTACCGTAGTAAAGAATTAGCCTAAGTGCTGCTGTGTAGAGCCAATGTATCATTCTAGGTTCCCGCCCCAATTTTTTTCCTATTAGCCTTCCGCAGGAGTACAGCACCGTCATAACTTTGGGTAAAGGCTTAGACATCCATAGTAAAATGTTAGCTGAAATATTTTTGTAGAAAATTTAAACCCTTTAGCTATCACTTAAAAGGGTCTTTCAGATACCTAGTAAAATTTTACCTGAAATATTTTTGTAGAAAATTTTCACCCTTTAGCTATCACCTAAAGGTGTCTTTCAGACACTTATTTCAAAAAACCTCTTAAAAAAACAAACTCCGAAAGTTGCTAGAGGGTTAAAATGTTCAAGAAAATAATTTTTCAGAGAATTCTACTGAGGTTCTCCTCAGACAAAACTTCTCTATTATCAACATAAAAATCTCAACAGACACAAAAATCTGGTACGCGGAGCGCAACTGACGGGCATTTATTTTTCGTGGTTTAATGCTATTGCACTTCGCTATTTGCGACAGTTTTAACGAAGTGATTCACTGTTTCCGTAAAGTACTAGTTGTATACCAGAACATATTTGTACTACTCCTGTTTTTCTCTGCCGGGTACTGATATTTATACTGCGTTATTGTCTGCGTGTGTTGGCTGAAGGCAGTTGGGATTTATTGTTCACGTGTTTTCTTCCACTCTCCCTACTTCGCCTGCTTGCTCCGCCACTTTCATTATGTGAACGTTTATTTGTGAGTTTGTCGGTCGGTCGGTCGCTCGATCGTTTGGTCTTCTGATCCCATTATGACAAAGCCCGTCTCACTAAGCCATGACGTCTGATTTGATTGTGTAATACTCGCACCAGAGCAGCGTCCCTTCGAAAAGCCAAAGCCAGTCAGCTAAGCAATTGTTCTGGTAGTCAGGCGGTCAGACGGACGCTCGGTCGGTCGGTCCGTCGCAAAAATTGTGGAATAATGTGGGAATTTTTGTGAAAACCATTGTGGAATCAAAAAAAAAAACCAAAAGCAGTAAAAAAGGCAGCTGTTCACGCTTCCATTTTGTTAACATATTTGCATATAAATAATTGCGCGTATATTAATAGCTGTGCGCATACATATCTACACATGTGTAAGTTTATATTTGTATATTTGCAGGCGTACATGATTTTGTGTATTAAATTTTGTATGTGAAGCTTTCATATCTTAAAGTAGGCGGGAAGTTAAGATGATTGATTAGCTGCCTCAGTTCTCAATTTTCATTTAAGAAATATTCTTGAAATACTTTTGAGTCCATGGCACTGAAATATGATATGAATTTGATTTGATTTGGAATTGATTGAAGAGATTAGCAAAATTTGGAATGGGTGAAATGTCTAATCAGATGTATGAATAGTGTTTGATGATGATTGCTTTTAACCCTGGCTTGTCCCTAAAATGACAACGCGTGTTCTTATTTTCAAGGCCGCTCTTGTTTTCATTGGACGTTTTACTCCAAAATTTTATATCGCAAAATCATTCATATGATTTGAATTTCTCTTATTTTGATTGAAATTTAACTGAGCATAGAAATAGAATCCATCGTGTAGACTTACCAGGTGTATACCTATGAAATGAGACTTTCAGCTATTAGTCCATAGATGTCGCTAGGAGTATTTTTAAACCTTCCCAAAAGTCTGGTTTTTTTCGTCTGTCATCTGTCAACAATATTCAGTTTATTGTTTGTTACGTTTCATACAACATTGCATTTTTGTCGCTCTTAAAAATATCGAATTTCGTGCCTTCAAAATACGATTTGCGGACATCGAAAAACCACTTGTGAAATGCTGCTCTCCCGGTTCAAAAGGAAGTCTTTTGCATCGAATTGTTACGGGTGATGAAAAATGGGTGTATTTCTCCAATCCCAAGCGTAAACGATTGTATGGTTCGCCCGGCCGCAAGCCAAAAACAACTCCCAAACCAAATCGCTTCGGCCGCAAGGCAATGCTGTGTGATTTCTGGGATCAGCGTGGTATGATTTGGTACGAGTTATTAAAACCAGGTGAAACAGTTGACGGTGCACGCTACCAACGACAATTGTCCGATTTGAACAGCGCTATACACCGAAAATGTCCAGAATATGCCGATCGGCGTCGCAAAGTAATTTTTCTTGATGACAATGCACCGCCACATCGAACAAAAGCGATCCGGGAATTGGTGGAGACGTACGATTAGGAACCGCTGGTGCATGCGGCTTACTCACCAGACTTGGCGCCTTCCGATTAGCATTTTCTTGCATCGATGGGCCACGCACTTTCCGAGCAGCGCTTGAATTCTCACGAAGAAGCTAAAAAATGGCTCGATGTTTGGTTTGCGGCCAAAGACAGCCAATTTTTTTGGCGCAGCATCCCCAAATTGCTTGAGAGATGGGAAAAATGGGTCGCTAGCGATGGCTATTATTTTAAAGACTAAATTTGTATTTATTTTTTGTTAATAAACGTTTGAAATTTATGTTATTTATGTCGTTAGGTTAGGTTACGATGGTTTCCACACTCTGTAAGTGCTTAAAGGGCGTACGCTTAGGCGTGGAGGCCCATTGTGATATCACAAATTCGAACCCAATTTCGACGTTTTACTTCTAATGTGGTAAAACCGCTTCGTGTCCCGGATAAACGATAATATATAGATACTAATACCGATTCCAAGTCTCCTCAACATTGAAAGAACTAAGAGTTTAGACAGCAAAATAGCGTTCTAGCAAGAACCAGGAAGTGGTAGAAAAAGTGCTTGGCACCCTCCACCTCTTTTGCGTTCTTGCTGCTGCGACAGATGTGATTTGACGGAAGCCCAATAAGCTTTCCATGTGTTCCAGTTAGGCAGCGTCTGGCCGTGATACCAACAACCGTACTAATGAAAGGATCTAGTTCTGTACTCATTCAACAAACAAAAGTTTTGTGTATCCAAAAACGTTATAATCAATTACAAGTCGCTACAAAAAAAGTACCATAGTTTTAGCCAGGTTTATACGTATAAGCAGATATAAGGGCATGGTCAAGCAGAAAGAACTGCCTGCTCAGAATTTAGAATTGAGCTTCCTAATCTGGACTTAGGCAGAAGTATCCAATTTTTTATATGTTGCATCAGCCGTCTCTTAATGCATGGAAAAATGCGCAGTAAACTAAAAATATTTACGTAGTATTTTTCCGAATAGTAGCGGCAGGCTAATCACCTACCCTGTCAGAAAGCAAAATATATTAACGAAACCAACGCAAGACTGGAACTTGTCGAGGCCCAATGCACCCGGGTGGAGTGAAAAAGGAAAAAAAAATAAAAATTTTTCAGAATATATATGGAGATTTTTTATTTTAATGCATAAAAAGTGTGCACCAAAAAATCATCGTGGGTTTTCATAATTTATAGGTATTTGAAAACAGAATTTTAAGTCATTTATTGGAATTGTCGTTTGGGACAAAAATTAACTAAGTATACTGCAGCGAGCCCAGTGCTGCTTAAGGGGGAACACCACTGTGAACGCGTGAAAATTAAGTGATTTTCATGAATTTTTTTTTATAAGTAGGCATGATTATTTGGGAATCGGACAAATTATAATTTATTTAACATTTATTCAGCTATACTGACACAAATTTTTATTAAAAAATATTAAAAATTACAATTCTTATTAATATTAATGCAATGACGTCATAAAAAACTGATGCACCCTGGTGGCCACAATACAGCGGTAAAAAATAATCTGAAAGCAAAAAACCAAAAAAATTCTTAAGCTATACCTACATCAATGCCTACCGTCATACGTGGCGGCTTTTTTTATATTTTTTTTGAGAAAATGGTGCAGGTTTGAAAAATGAGTTTGTGTTTTTACCCTTTTTTTTTTGTTTTCGAAAAGCTTGAAAAAATATAAATTTTTGGAATTTGTAAAAACGGCTATGTACGACTGTAGCCAATACATGTGCAAAAATTAAAAAAAAAAATTAGAATCGGTTCATAAGTTTTCGAGAAATCGAGGCCACCGTGTTCAGAAAAGTCGTTTTGAGAAAAACGCGTTTAAAGTTTTCATTGGACGTTGTAACTCACTACCTGCACCTATTGTATTGGATATAGCTTCGTCAATTTTTAAGATTTTATTGTAAGTTAAAATTTTTTTACATATTTTTGAATGTATCTTCTTAAAGAAAATACAAAAAAAATTGATTTTCTTGAAATTTAAATTTTTAATTTTTTATTCTTTTAGTTAGTAATAAAAACAAATTGGGCTCTGAATAATATATTGATTTGCATGGCTCAAAACACTTCTTTTTTTTTGCTGCTGTTCCTTAAATTTATTCTATGGTCAAAAAAATGAGTCATGTATATTTTTAATTTAAATTTTTTGGTTTATCATTTAGCCGTGGCGTTTATTTAGTGTTGCCCTTGAATTTGCATTGCGAAATGCACTTTTCCATAAATTTGGTATACAATAGTTACAGATCCAAATTATTTAATCTGATGTTTTAATTGTTCTTCACAAACGTCTTATATAAAAAAATCCTTAAAATCCGAAATCCAAAAATATTAAGCTGATATTTGTTTAACAGGCAGCAACACTAGCAGATTATTACGCAGAAATATTTTCAAGCTCTATAACTACCAGTACCTTCCCGTTTGCATCGGAGCGAACTCATATTCAATTTATAATTAAGACCGGTGACTACACGAGAAATGCAAAACATTATAAAGACTGATATAAAACCCAAAAAAATTGCCTGGAATTGACCAACTCACAGGACTTATATTAAAACAACTACCAACTCGCGCAATAACCTACATACGCCACATATTTAGCGCTATGCTTAACCTTAAATATTTTACGAAGGTTTGGAAAATAGCGCAAATAATTGCTATTCTCAGACCTGGCAAGGATCCAGCCATAGGAACGTCATATAGATCAATTAGCCTACCTCCTATTATGAGTAAGATAATACGAAAAGCTGCTCATTGTGAGAATAAGGCCAATTATTGACCAACGCACAGCGATCCCTGCCCATCAATTCGGTTTCAGACAAAAACACTCTCCAACACAACAAATGGATATAGAAAAAGCATTTGACCAAGTTTGGCACATTGGTCTTTGATCACTAAGTTAAAACTAGTGCTTCCTCACAATATATGCAAACTACTGGAAAGTTACATATCGAATCGACATTTCTACGTTAAGTTCAACGACAATACCTCATCACTCCGAAAAATTACAGCAGAAATTCCACAGGGAAGACTGACTGCTTTACAATCTTTACACTACTGGCATACCAGTGCCTACTGACGTAAATGCAATGTTGGCTACATTCGCAGATGACACAGTTTTACTTTACGGACATAGAAACTTAGCGAAGAAAGAAAGAAACAAAGAAGAAACAACAAATATTTAACAAAACCAAAGAATGGTTCCACTCGTGAAATATTAAAATAAATGCTCTGAAAACGCAGCAGGTTGTATACACAACAAAAAGGAACTTCACACCAAGAAACGTCACCATAAATGGAGCTAATATTCCTACATCCTTAGTTGCGAAATACCTAGGTATACATGTGGACAGCAAACTACTATGGAAGCATCACATTAAAAATAAAAAGGACCAACTCAAATATCGATTCAAACAACTCTGCTGGCAGCTAAGCAAAAACTCAATTTTGTCTTTGTACAATACAATAAAGTTTTAATCTACAAAACAATTATAAAACCTATCTGGACTTACGGAATACAACTATGGCGAACAGCCAAAAAATAGAAAAAAATTTTAGAATAATAACTGTTGCGCCCCGATATATCTCAAATCACGACTTACGCAGAGAACTGGACAATATCACAATCAAAGAAGAAATAACAAAGGTCAGCAGAAAGTACCAGGCAACGACAGAAACACACTGCAACAACGAAGTAAATGTACTTCCTAGCCAATAACTCAAGCGAGCCTGTCGACTCCAACGCAAACGACCGATCGACCTTATGCAGTCTGTTACGAAAGAGCGTGGTCACTGTTACACGTAGATAAAAAATCAGAGCGTCCTGTTTCTTTTTCAATGACATAGAAGGCACCTCAGTCCTTCATGCTTTTTGTAAAAAGTCAGCTTTCGGTCAAATTTAGTCTTCAATTGAGTGGTTTTTCGAAATGAGTGCTACTTACGCCACTCGCTTTGAGGCAATTTTTCTATGTTTGCATGAAAAAGGACCCAAATTAATGCAAGCTGCTGCTGCGAAATATATGGGAAAGTCGATAAAAAGTCGGTGACGTTGATGATTTTCCTGATCGCGGAAGTGCAGGCAAAGTCTCAAAAACAGACGAAATAAAGATTATCGCATTCTCCTCGAAAGATCCAGCTTTGACTTTACGTGGAGCTGCTGTCAAATTGAAAGCAAAAGGTATTGACATATCTTGCGGAACGATTTGCAGGCACTTGCTTGCCAATAAACTGAAATATCGCAGTACTTTGGAAAAACCAATGTTGAGTGCAAAACACGTTGAAAAACGAGTGGACTGGGCGAAGGAAAACTTGGACCGCGATTGGAGCAACGCGTTGCAACGTGATTATTTCTGATGATTCCTCCTTCTGGGCATTTCCGAGCATCAAACACGCCTGGACAACCTCCACCCGTAGGATGCTTCAACGGACTGTTAAACACCCCGTCAAGGTCCCTGTTTGGGGGTGCTTCTCAAACAAAGTTTTGGGGGTACTGTATTCTTATTTACCGAGAATTTAAATGCCGAAAAAATGAATCAAATATATAAAAGGCTTTCTTACCATCTGCTAAGCAATGATATATCAAGAAAAGTGAAAGCTGGATCCTTCAAGAAGAGGACAACGACCCGAAATATCGGAGTCTAGCGTTTAGCGAGTGGAAGGCGCCAAATGGAGTGGTCACTTTGGATTGGCTATATCAGTCACCGGATGCAAATGCCATAGAAAATGTGTGGGTTCTGATGAAAATGCAGTTTCGCAGACGCAAGCCATGTAATTTAGATCAACTGTCTCGACAAATTCGGAAAACTTGGAGGTATTTTCCGGTAGAATATGCAGAAAAACTAGTGGAAAGTATGCCCCGACGATGCCAGGCCATAATTGACAATGCAGGAGCTTGGGCTTGCCACTGAGGTATTTGCATTGAGTATTGATGACCAAATTATCAATAAATTTGCGAATTTTCGAAAAATCAATTGTTGTTGTTATTTAACAGTGATCACGCTGTTACGTAACAGACAATATTAGAAATATCCCTTAGCTGTTAGAAGAAATTGATCCGGTATCTTTAATGTACTCTATATATCATATTTAAGGCAGAACGCCACTGTGAAAATTCAAAAAATCAATTTTTTTTTTTTGCATAAATTGTTGGTATAAGTACTCAAGAAAATGTGGTAAAAATTTTAAAGCGAAATTCGCTTTATTCGCGATTCTATGTGCGCTTAAGTGAGCGCCCGTCGGTTCGGCCCCGTAGTGCTTACGATACGATGCTTTATTTCAAACGCGTTTTTCTCGAAACGACTTTGTTTTTGATACGGTGGCAACGATTTTTCGAAGACTAATGAACCGATTTTAAGTTTCTTTTTTTTTCAAAATTTTTGTTATCGCATTGGCTATCGTTGTACGTATCCGATTTTCAAAATTTTGAAAATAACTATTTTTTGGGCCTCTTGAAAATCCAAAAAAATGGTGGAAAACACACATCGAAATTCAAATCACCACCATTTTGTCAAAAAAAAAACAACAAAAAAAAAAACGGCTACGTACAACGATACTCACTACTGTGTAGATTAATATAATTTTTGGTCTTTTGATTTCAGATGATTATTCATTGCTGTATCGCTGCCACCAGATGACGTCATTTTTTTTTTTACTCGTAACGTTTATTTACATAAATTTGTCAAAAATTTACATCAACATAGCTCAATACATACATAATAAATTGTTTTTTTTCCGATCCTCGAATAATCATTCCTACTTATATTACAAAAAAAATCACAAAAATCAACTATTTTTTGATCTTCCACAGTGGCGTTCTCCCTTAGAAGGAATTTTATTGATAGCTGTATAAATAATATTAACTAACTCATAAGTGGTCTTTTAAAAAGCATAATTATTAATTAAATGACAAAAACGTTACTCTGGAAAAATATTTTTTTTAAATTTTGATCTCGTATTATGAAAGGTGGTTAAATTTCAAGGGCCGATGTTGAATGTGAACCACACCTAAACGTCAACGACACCATTGGCCTCCTTTCTTTGGGGTTATTTAAAAGAAAAGGTGTACGTCGATAAGCCAGCAACAATTCAAAAGCTAAAGGATGAGATAATTCGGCACATTAACGGCATAAAACCTCAATTATGCCTCAGCGTCATCGAAAATTTGGACCATCGGATGAAGGTGTGCCGCCGAGGCCGCGGCGGCCAAGTGGCCGATATTTTATCTTATCCGTAATTGAGCCATACCAGTATTATCATCATAAAGAGAAATGACAATAATTAAAAAAAAAATTGTATTTTATTGAAAATCAACACCGGCCCTTAAAACTTAACCACCCTTTATAAGTACCACTTTCGGTTAAGGTGGCTCTTGCCTGTGACCAGTAGTACGAGGAATAAAAAAATAAAAAAATTGTATGCCAGCTGACACATAAGTAACAGTGCCCTAATTAATCATTGCGCACTCTTTTAAATCTCTTAAATTTGTTTAATCCAATGCAGTGCCACAAGTAATGCAAACAATTATCTCATCTGCTGATTGTAGGCAGCGTTGAATAAAGTGAAAATAAATTACGGAAGTGCAAAAAATACTAACCGAATTAAGTGCGAATGTGTGTGTATGTATGTGTGTAGGTAAGCAACTAAATAAAGCTCGCCCACTCAGTTGGACGGGAGTGTTTGTAAGTCATTAAAATCATTTATTTACTTTTACGTTTGCCTTACTTGTCAAATGTTCACGCCAACGACATAATCCCGCCGCCGCAACTCGTCCAAACAGAATACGCGAGTGTTCACCACACAGCGTGGCGAAAGATGGGAAACAGCAGCAGTTGGCAGACATGGTAGACGTGGCAGTTGTGTGGTCCCGTATACATTTCCAATTTCCGCAACAGCTTCCTGCAGCGCGGCGCGGAAGCCACCAGAGAGACGCAACTATCAAGGCTATTGAGGCGGTAGAAGCAGGCCGGTGGTAACCAAGCAGGCCGCACTTGTAGATGGCACAACACCATTTTAATGCCAGTCATCATGGCAAGCAGCGCCAGCTAGCAACTAGCAGTTGGCAGCCAGCAGCTACTCAGACACATCGAAGGTGAGTAGAGAGGCAGGCACGCAGCCAGGCTGGCGGTTGAGCAGACCTAATGTCGAGTAGTTAGATAGTCATGCTTGCTGGCTGACTCGCGGACTCGCTGACTGGCTGGCGGGTGTGCCGGCGGTTGAGTGGATCGTACCATCATTAACGGCATAGACAGGCATAGACATTGTTTGTGCATACTACGTATGTATGTATGTGTGTACCATATGTGTGTGTGTGTGTGCGTGCGCATATGCGAACTAGATGAATGAGCTATTTTATTGCTTGCTTACAACAACAGCGATAATAGCAGCCAGCCAGCTAGCAGTAGCGCAGTGGCAGCAATAATATGAACAGCGAATTACCGCAATTGCGCGGCTGATTTCCAACAAAGTGCCTCAACGGTTTATGTGCCAGTGCTGGAGTGAAGAGTGAGCATCTAAATGTAGTCGTGCGACGCGCTACAGGAGATGGCAAGCGATGATGAGTCGTACGTACTCGCATAAGTGGCAAATGGTGGCGAGCCACAGCGTGCGGCAAACGGAGGCAATCGCTTGCTGTTCGACACTTCGGAATATATACACACACACACACGCGGATATACATGCATCCATTTGTAAGCGTTGAATACGAAATGGCACCCGTACATGCATGAATGCAAATGGGTAAATATGGACGCTGTTGTAGGTAGTTGCTGTGCTAGCGCGCGCGTGTGTGTGTGTGTGTGGGGGGTTAGCAAGCGCACGCTTAGCAATGCCAGACGTAATTCACTAACAGCGAAATGTGCGCAAAATTTAAAAAGACGTTATTTATGAGTTTTTAAAAGTTGGCACACACACACAACCCACACAACCACACATACGTTCCAAGAGTGTGCGTAACGGAAGTGCCTATGGCTGCTGTGCTGAGCTACTCGTGCGGTTTGCTGGCGTGCGAATAACTGCACACTTTGTGCTAAATATTTTGTTCGCTTGCGCCATTGCGCCAGCAATCCATACGTCCATCCATTCATCCGTTTCTCGGAAACCAATAGTGCAGGAGGCCTAGACATATTTTTCATACATTTTTTGGGTTTTTTTCAAAGATCTGTATATTTGTTTTGTTGACTCGGAAGATTGCTTTTAAGATCTCGTTTTGCCTTTGTTTGTTTTTAAACAAAATTCATTTCATGTATTTTCTAAAATTTTTATAGTGATTCCTTTATTTACCGCAATGCCTTCGTCTTTGGCGTATATGCATCATCTCTTACAGCAAGAAAAGTCACCGCATTTAATTCTTTGCTTTTTCGCGAAATTTATCTAAATGCCGACGCCACTGCCACACAGCTGCAACTGCCTATTTTTAGTGATTTAAGTTGTGAAGAAAGTATTAATATTTATTTTTCTGCACTTTTCTATGAGTTCCACGATTTTTTGTTTATAAAGTTTATTAAAGAAATACTTTTTAGTTTTTTCTTGCACAAAAAAATATTCAAATCCTTTTCTTTAAACAAATTTTTTCCACACTTTTTTAATTTTCGCGTATAAATTCGCTTGCAAAGTCACTGAGCAAAAAAAGTAAACTCAAACTTGACTGCCAACAACTAAACTCCTTTTCAAACAACAACATCTCTTGTTTGCTAGCCACAAAGAAAAAAGCAAAAACACACCTGCAGTCATTTATACAACTTTACTCTTCCACTTCCTTCTGTCTTTTCCTCAAATATTTCTACAATTTAATACAAAAAGAGATGTATTTCTTCCGCTTTCGCCAACCTCACACGAACGAATTCTGTAACTGAATGAATTTCAGCAAAATGGTGAAGATGCTGTGATGGTCGGCCGCGCGCACACGGATGGCGTGCTGATGAACGCCAATGAGAGGAGTAGCAGCACTAGTAAACTACAACAGCAATAAACACAGCAACAGACAGTCAACGTTTACGAATTGTTGCGACTGCGAGCACGAGAGCAGCTACCAAGCAACAAGGAAACGAATGCTGGCTGGCGCGCCGGAAGTGTGCAAAAAGAGCAATACACTAAGGAGAGCGAAAGCCAGCGCATAAGTGCTAGCAATGCAACGGAAGTGTGGGAAATGCAGAGCAAAGCTTTGGTACATGGAAAAACTCTCACAACAAAAGGGGATGCTGTGGTGGCGTTCATCGGTTGCTGTTATGTGGAATTTGGGCAAATTGTATTTGTGAGTAATTGAGTGGTTGCGCGAGAGCGAAACAGTGAATTAATGAGTGAGTGGGCGAGTAAATTAGTGAGTGACATAAATATGCTCAGGCGGTGAGTGTAAACAGTTGTAGGGGTAATTTATGCGTGCATATAGTTGCAGGTAGTAGTTTAGTGAGCAAAAATTTTAACGACTAGACAGAAGTTCTTAGTTTTGCAAATATAGAATTGCAATGAATTATAAATATATTGTAATATATAATAAAATAAAAATAATATATATTAAGTAATAATAATTATTATAAAAAGCTGTTAGAAATATTTTTTGATTCATGATATGACACGGCAATCGCAACTTGTTTCAGTTTACAAAAAAATACGGGATCCACCATCATCTGTTGAGTTAAAAAGTTGTGTGTGTTTACAAAATATGTATCATGCAACTACTGCTTAGGCATTTGTTCGCAATTCTCAAGCGGCTTAGCACACTTGCAAAATGCATCACAGGTAACCACTGTAGCTGAGTGTGCTTGGGTTAGTTAATAGTGAGCTCATTCCTAAGTCTTCGATAAAGAAATACACAAATTGAGGTTTTCCCATTTGAGGAAAATTTAAATATGGTCACAATAAGTTTGGACAGAAGCTAGGCTTACAGCTTCAAAGGAAGTTTGCGATAAAATTTCAGATTATTTTAGATTTATTCAATTTTAATTTTATTTTATTTTGGTTGATTGGTTTAAGGGTGACCCCGCATCGGAGTGCTACATAGACCGCATGTTGGGTCCGTTGTGTTGCCCTAGAGCTTATTATATTATTATTATTTCCCTACCTAACCTAGATTTTTATTATAGATTTTGGTCAAAGATATTAATTCTTTTGGGGAATTTTATGACAGATTCGATTTTCAGGTCCGAGAGTACTGAAAGATTGTCAATTGTTGGAGAGCCTAGAAGAGCGAGTCGACTTCTGGCTAGACCGGGACAACTGCACAGCAATTGCCTGCTCGATACTTCCTCATCTTCGTCCTCGCAGTATCTGCACAGGCCGTTTTGAGGAACTCCGAGCCGACGTGCATGAGTGCCCAAAAGGCAGTGGCCGGTGATAAGAGATATTATATGCCTTAGTTCGTGTTTCTAAAGACTTATAAGGGTTTTTGTCTGTTTCAGATTGTAGGATGGCAAGATTTGTCTGGTCGTAACGCAAGTATTGTAGTTTGCACTCACCACCTCCGATCAGCAATGCTGTGAAATTCTCGATCAAAGATCATTTTACATGTTGAGAGCGGAATGTGGATTGTGGGTAAGTTACTAACATTTGATTGCGCAGCTCCAGCTCTTGCGAGCTCATCAGCTTTGCAGTTACCTTCGAATCCACTGTGACCCGGTATCCAGATAACTTGGACAGAATTCTGAACACTTATTTCGTTAAGAGATAAGAGACAGGATCGAACCACACCTGAGTGGGTATAAGAGGAGCTGAGTGCTCGAACGGCCGCTTGACTGTCAGCGAAAAAGCCGATATCCTCTAGTGATATTCTCTTTTCTAAGATAGTTTTCACAGCATACCAGATAGCGCGATTTTATTCTAATAATCTGTTTTCAGAATAACAAGAAAACTTTTTCATTAATATTTTTATTTTTTTTTTATTTTATTGATAAGGAAGTAAATATGCTTACAGACCATATGATACATATTATATCTAAATAAATAAATTCCATTACAAGTGTCCAATGAAAATATGCTTAAAAGTTATTTTAAGCGAACAGAAATCAAATTCTATGGAAGAAAAATAAGCATTAAATGAGCCGCTCAGTGCAAACGTAAAACGAAAAGTTGAGAAACGCGTTGATGTAAAGTATATAGCTTTTAAAAATTCCACTGATAATATGAATTCAAATATGTAATGCATAATGGCAGATATAGCTTTCATCTAACGGTATATAAAATTAATAAGAAATAATAGCCAACAGACAATAGTCAGTAATGTTACAGTTTCTATGTGACTGATGGAGTTAATCAATTTGGCAACTGAAAAAAGTAATAAAGTTAAATTTAGTATTTTCGTTTTTAATTTTTTATTACAGAAAAAGTTAGTTATTATACATTTTTATCCATTTCCATAAAAATGTATGCTGCAAGTTCGGTTAAAAAATAATTTTCCTAATTAATTTATTGCAGCTTTATGTTAGCGGCATTATTCTTTGGGATGATTTAGCAATATTATAAATAATGTCTTCTTCATAAGCTGTATGCGTGGATTCGTCACTTCGATTTGTTGACAAGTTCTTATGCATAGTAATCGTGTTTAACAGGAGGAATGAATTTTAGCAGGTCCATCATGTCGCTACATTTTTCCTTTGTCACCTTTGTCCTACCTTTAGGATATAATAAAGGCTGATCTATATTTTTCAAACTTTGCGGTCTACTCACTAAAAATTTTCTTATATAATATGTGACCTGGTCTACAAAAAGGTACCTTACGTGCGAAAACAAGTTTTCGAGAAAACAGCAGTTAAAGTTTAAACTTCTAAAAACCCTTGTAACTTTTTTAAATATTAATATATTTTTCAATCCGGTTTGGCTTATTTTCTTCAGCATAGATCACAGTATCAATAAAATCACAGAAGCGGTGAAAAACATTTTTTTTTATATAAAAAATAAGTTAATGCAAATCGCAGAAATCGTTTTAAAAAATAAGTTAGCTTTTGTACCGACATCCATGCCAAAACAAAACTCATAAGACCCGGTGACAAAAATTTTTCGAAGTACTGAATACGATTCTGGTGTCAGATTTGAAAAATTTTAAATGACATATTCAATATGGCGCTCCAAACATAGAAAAAATAATTTAAGTTTTCCAAATAGCAACAATAACTACAATATAAATAAGTGACACATGATTGTAAAGGTTTTTAAAGCCACTGACTACGAATATGATGTCAAATTGACAATTTTACAGTTGACAGCTGCGTTACGTCTCCTTATTCTACTTCGTGGATTTTCTGTTACTACTAATATTCTAATTTGTATCATGACAAAAAAATCAGTCTTTTTCGTATTTGTACTTTCCTTTTTTTTACGTTTAACAAACTTTTAAACAAATTATGACTTTCTGGTTTTCACCATTTTAAAGAGCCTTTAACACACTATTCGAATCAACAAAAAAGTGAGAAATGATTTTTTGACACGTAAGGTACCTTTTCATAGACCAAGTCACATATATTAATGACTTGAAGTCCCATTTGAATTGTATGAGTAAGGGTTTGGACCTTTCTAGCTTTATCCAGCGTATTTTAAGCCAATTTACTGAAAGCCCTGTGACGGTTACTTTTCTGTTAATGATAGACTTTTCTAAAGGTTTTGTTGACAAAAAATTTTGGTGGGACACTTGGATTAAATGAAACGGCGCTTTCTTGTTACATGTCTTGATTGTATGGTACCAATCATCTGGTGAAAAAAGTTTATGCTTTTGTAAATTTAATATCCATTTAACAGGATTATGACTTCTTTTTCTCCCAATCAATGTGTTTGTTGGGTTTGTACTATTGCAATCCGATGAATTCGAGGAAAACGATAATCGCCTTCTTAGAATTTCTGTTGATAAATCGTATTGAAGAATCATCACTGCTTTCCTCACTCACTTTATTAGTCTGACTCTTGTTGATTATAACGGTATAATATTTATTTCTTCAAAAAAAATCTGGGAGTAATGTTGAAAAGACTAAGAAGTACGCAGCAACATTCCACGTGCGAGATCACTGCTATACTAACTACCGCTTGCATTGCGCTTCTTTTTATCTGCTTACCGATGGGATTTTGTTACGAATATTATTGAGAGGGAGAGAGCATCTTCGGCTGTTTAAAAACAAATAAGCGTCGAAGCACGAGTACTGAAACGATTTATATTAGAGTATGGAGTTAATCGAAATGGCTTCTGAAATAAATTACTTATTATTCAGTTGCCAAAAAAATTTGCATTTAACGGTGCTAATATTTATTATTCAGGAAAGTTATTATAAACATAAAAAGTTATGACTATACCAAGGGCTTTGACACTTAAATTTAAGATTTTTCAAAGAGTGGAGTTAATCGATGTGTGCATTGAGCGGCTCAAATGCGATAGATGAGCATTCATGCCATAGACAGTTTTAGCAACTCCCCAACAAAACACTTCATTACAGCGAAGTATGCGCTGGGGCACAATGAAACGAATTTTTCTCAGAAGTTAAGAGTTGATAAAACTTAACTTGCGTTTTATAAAAATACAGTCCCTACTACAACAAACGGCCGCCGTAGCCGAATAGGTTGGTGCGTCATTACCATTCGGAATTCACAGAGAGGTCGTTGGTTCGAATCTCGGTGAAACCAAAATGAATAAAAACATTTTTCTAATAGCGGTCGCCCCTCGGCAGGCAATGGCAAACCTCCGAGTGTATTTCTGCCATGAAAAAGCTCCTCATTAAAATATCTGCCGTTCGGAGTCGGCTTGAAACTGTAGGTCCCTCCATTTGTGGAACAACATCAAGACGCACACCAAAAATAGGAGGAGGAGCTCGGCCAAACACCTAACAGAAGTGTACGCGCCAATTATTTTATTTTAAAAAGAGTGACATTTTGATGATGTACGGGGTTTTAATTTTTTTTTATTTTTATTTATCTATTTATAAGACAGATAAATCGCCTAACTACAACCTTCGACTGCTAATTTTTTTTTGTTTTTGTTATTAAATAAAGAAAAAAATTATTTATCAAAACTCAAACTATCAAATAATTGGCGAGTACACTTCTCTTAGGCATTTGGCCGAGCTTCTCCTCTTATTTGTGGCGTACGACTTGTTGTTGTTCCAAAAAAGAAGAGACCTGCAATTTTAAGCCGACTCCGAACGGGAAAAGAGGTTTTGTGAGGAAATTTTTTCATGGCAGAAATACACTCGGGGACTTGCAGTTGGCATTGTTGGACCCTATTTCTTGAACAGTGATGTTAGTATGACTAACATTTCCCATTTTAAAAGTTAAAATTTTTTGTTGGTTAAACATTTTGGTTGCTATTTTGCTACCCTATTCAAATTTTGCTATTTTGGCTGCTGTTTTGCTACCTTATAATTAAACAAGTTTGAATCGATTCATTAGCTTGGAAAATAGGACATCGAAAAGTAAAAGAGAAAATCAAATTTTGCAGCAAAAAGTGGAAAAAGTTTAAATTCTTCCGAATTAAATAGTGCAGGTTCTTAAACTTTTTTTTTTCTTTTTTTTTTAATTTTCCCATTGTCACACCTGCCAGAATGACAAGTCCACAGAATAATAATCAGTATAACTTTTTCGTTTCAGATGTTCTGAAGAGCCAAAATCCTATTGACAAGCCAACTATCTGTTTTTTTAAGACGCTTACTTTGGTGCCAGACTACTACAAAAAAGGTGTCAAAAACAAAAAAAAATAATAATAGTTTTTGTATACTATCTGATGTCAATAATAACATACTATAGAATCAAAACGATCGTATTTTATTTTCTTAGAAAAAAAAATCCTAAAAAATATCTATACCAAATGAGTATTTGACCAGACTACAGGGCTGCCCATATTGGACGGACCCATGGTTTTTTTTAAATCAAAGAAAAACACAATTTTTTGATGCTGACGATAATAATCATTTTATTTTAGAGATTGTTGACATCACTTTTTGAATATGATATCTCTCAAATAGGCGCCTTGAGCCTGTACGGCGTATTGTGCCCGTTTTGCAGGATTTTCCATAGTTTTAGCTAATATTTCGGCTGGAGTAGCGGCTATTTCCTCACGGATGTTGTTCTTGAGCTCTTCTATGGCCTTTGGCTTATTAATATAAACCTTTCATTTTAAATATCCCCGCAAGAAGAAGTCAGGTGGCGTTAAATCGGGTGAACGCGGTGGCCAGTCAAAATCGCCATTTTTCGACATCAAACGACGAGGAAACAATTTCTTCAAAAAATCGATTGTGGTGCGAGCTGTGTGTGGTGGAGCGCCGTCTTGTGGAAACCAGAACTGCCTCATACGCTTTCGACGAATAATTGGCATCACAAAAGTGGTTATCATATCGCGATAACGCTCCTGATTGACGGTAACAGCTTGACCATCCTCATTTTTGAAGAAAAACGGTCCAATAATCGTATCTCTTGAATTTTGGGGGGATTTGCAGTGGCGTAAATACGGCAATTTTGCTTAATTACCGCCCCATTCAATAAGAAATGTGCCTCATCGGACATGATGATTTTGTTCTTCTTCTTCTTCTTTTGACTTCTTTTGTTGAATGTAAATTTCAACAATTTGGGAGCGCTCGCATGGCGTATACTGTTCCATGGTAAAAATCTGCTTGGTCTGACGCTTTCAACGCGGCATGTCATTAAGCGATCTGACGTCTGTGTCAAGAGATACAGGGTTGCCAGATGGGTCCGTCGAATATGGTCAACCTTGTACTATCTTAAAGAAGGAATTCGATTGAAACTCGTTAGTCGTTGGTTATCGATGGCGCTGACTTTTGGGCCACTTCTGCTTATGAACAAAGCTTCTAACAAGTTCGATTCTATTCCTAATTGAGTTTATTTTGAGAACATCAAATAAAATAAACCTGATTTTTTCTAATTTTTCTGACTTTAATTTGCAAAGGGACTATATTATTTCTAACTAAATTTTGAAGAGCTTCGAAATGCCAAGAATAGCTGCTTTGGAGTTCAAAACAGTGTGTTAGTGCGTTTGGTTTGAAGCAAGAACTGTCCCCGCATAATTTATTACCACTAAAAGCTTTAAGTTGAAAATAAAAAAATGTCCAGCTTTAGCCAACTTCAATTCAGAAATACCGCTACGTTTTTCAAACACATTTTGAACGAATCTCAGTTGTTTATTTTACACACCTGCTTTCACTTTTATTTCAGTTAGTAAGAAATTCATAACAGATAAAGCACAAGAAAACAAGTTTTACTTATCGTTAGTTATCCCAACATCCTTGTTCCATATAATCAATCATTTCACTCCTTTGCGCTCCCCATCCAACGCATCTAAGCCCATTTGTGACACGTGTGCTGTCATAATTTTAATTAGCCACCTTTTGCATATCTAATCACTGCACAAGGGAGCTTTTACTCAGCTGCCAACACACACACACACACACGCACACAAGCATTCATTCGCCAAATTCTGTTCACTCACTTTACTCACCCACGCAATTAAAGAGATATCACACGCCCACCACCTTGTCACCCACTCACCCAGTGACCCAAACTATAACGCAGCACACGAAGAGTGCAAGGAATAAACGAACGTTGCTGTTGGCGCTCCATCATACGACGTTGGTAGCGGTCAGCCGAAGGCGTCTGTTGCCCGAATCCTACACCAAGTCACATGCACTACGAGCACGATGCCGCCGCATCGCGTGTATTTGACAGTTCGGCACGCATTTGCAAGGCTACTGACCTCGACACCACCACCACTACAATGCACACAAACACTTGTGCGAGAGAAAGAAATTGCGAACGAGCGGCATGTAAAGTATAGAAATAGAGAGAGAGCAGTAGAGTGGGGGCGAGGGAGCCGAGTAATCGTACGAATGCTTATTGTTGCATGCATTCACTAGTAATTTATTGCAAGCGATTGAAGTAATGCGAGCGTGTAAATGAGAGAAACTATGCAGTTGATGCTGTTAATTATGATGATGAGCATGACGCTAATGACAATGCGAATGCCGTCGATGATGATGAAGATTATGATTATGAAGGGGATGATGTTAATTTACATTGTTTTGCACGTGTTGGCTGCATTTTGGCATCCGAGAAGCTGCGTTCCTATGCATATGCACATATATGTGTGAGTGTGTGTGGGTACTCACTTGCTGTCAGCCACAGCAATTGCGATTGAGCGAGTTGATACTGTTAATTTTCATTAAAATGCCAACAGCTTGCCTTCATGCTTAGAATTCCAATGTGGCTCATGCTGAAATCAAATACTAGCGTACACGTGTAACTGTGTATGGGTGTGTGCGCGTATGTTGGACTGCAAGAAGAAGCAAAATTCGGTTGGAACATAACTAATCGAAAGTTTTGGGAAAATAATAAAAAAAAATCAAGGTAAGTTTAGAGAAACTACATGAAGGACGTAATAATATAATATTTGAAAAATCACACCAGACGCTTAGAGCAGCGAAAGTTTGCAAGTGGCATTATTAAAATCTCTTAATCATTGTTTTTGTGAGCTTTAATTGCAAACAAAAATTTGTTCAGAGTTTATTAATTTCACTTTTGTATGTACATATGTATGGATGTATGTATGAGTGTACTTGTGTCCTCATGCATGCATTTAGATAAACGAAGCAAATGAGAAGCGAATGTTCGTGAGTGTCTTTTGTGTGACATCAGCAATGATTAATGCAACTTTTCAATTTTCATAAGTAATTTAGGATACCTTAGTAATGCAATTCAAAAGAAAGTTGAAAAAACGACTAAACAAGGCAAGTATTGTCACTTGTGAAGCGAATGGAAATAGAAGCGAATTTAGTAGTCTCGAATTATGAGATGCGAACAAGGCGAATCTATTAAACGAATCCACAAAACGACAAACGAGTCTCGAAAAATTATTTTCTACATTGCAATTGAAATTACCAATTGAATTACTAAATTTCTGGCAAAATGCAAAAAAATGTTAGAATTAAAAAAAAAATATATACAGAATCTATTCACAATTAAAAATGAAAAATACTAAAAAAATTCTGTTTTTTTTTTCTTGTTTCTGCTTGAAAGATATCCGTTGAACCAAGTAATATTTTCCTAGGCAGCACAAGACTCAGGTAGTGGGGGTGCACAAATGTTGACTGTAGGAAGGAAACAACAATCCAGCTGTGAATAAGGAAAGAAAAATCCTGTTGTTTGAGACGAAATGACGACCAAATCCAGTAACTTGAGACGATATGACGACAAAACCGAAATCCTGCTGCTTGAGACCAAACGACTTCACGAAATATTTCTTCATTTTTACAGCTTTTCAAATTACGTTTTTTAATACATTTTCAAAAATATTCCCCTTTATATACAAAAAATATTTCAGTCAAATCCTACTTTTTTTACAAAAAAACAAAACCTACTTATTTTCACAAATAACAAATGCTGATAAAGTTTAAAGTGTATAACTCGCAAATGTCATATACTGTTTCGCTTTACCTTATGAGTGAATATTTGAGTATTTTAATATTCGTTGCGAATGCCATTAGGGTGATCCAAATATATCCTTGTACAATGGAAATGACATACTCAAAGAATTTATGTAGGAACATTTTCTAAATATTTCTTTTCGATATAGACCAATTCGTACCGTACGAAAACTTTAAACGTATTGTATTTTCCCCCAAATGAATTTTTTTAACTCGGCCGCAGTCGTAACCCGAACTAATCTTTACCAGTGCTTGCACAAGTGAATTCGGACGCAACCTTTTTCCAGCGCATCATAAGAGGTGATGAGCCGTGGGTATATGAGTTTGACATGCACACTAGTCAACCAGTCTTTTGTGACTTTTTCCTTTTCCCAAAACTTAAATTTCCACTTCGCGGACGCCGCTTTAGATCGATAGAGGACATTAAGGAGAATTCGCTGAAGGAGATAAAGAAGATGTCTTCAAACGCATTGAAAGGGTGCTTTGATGACTGGACTAATCGTTGGCATATGTGTATTGCTTCGAATGGAGCCTATTTGGAGGGCGACGAAATAAATTTTGAGGATTAAATAATTATTTTGCGTTTTATCGAACAATTCCTGGTACTTTTTTGACAGAATGTAGTTATGTAAGGTACTTATTTTAGAGAAAATTGTGCGAGCAGCGAATGGAAAATGACGTAAAGAAGCTACCAGCAGATTCGTCTGACAACTATGGCAGACCCTGAATGCTAAACGTGCAGAATCTATGCTAAGCCAAAATAAGCGGTCTTAGCATACCGATTTCGGTTATAACGGGGCATTGCTTAATCGGCAGGCACGCGCAGATGATGGGTGTGGAAACACATGACTTCTGCAGAAATTATCTAACTGAGGAAGAGGGAGAGACGATTTCTCCAGATTCACCATTTTAGGTGAACCTTTTTTTAATGAGTTGAAGGGTCTGACTACAGTGAAAATTAAGGATCTTGAAAAAAATTTTGAAAAGATTTCACTGGTTTTAGAAGAGATAAAGACAAGGGTGTATGGATGAAATTTTTAGATATAATAAAAAGAAATTTTTTTTGAATTTCTTTTCATAAAAAAATTTGTTTTTGAATTTTGTTTGAATTTTTTTTTAAAAACAATTTTTTTTTAAATTTTTATTTTATCAAAAGATGCAGTCTTTACTAGAAAAAAAAGACAAGGAAATATAGATGAATTTCCCAAAGATAATAGAAAAACATTTATTAAAAAGGCATTTTTTTATTAAATTTTTCTTATTTAATTTTTTTTATGAAAAAAAAGACAAGGAAGTAGGGAAGAATTTTCCAGATATAATAAAAAAAAAACAAAATTATAAAAAATGCATTTCATTATTACATTTTTTTTAAGTTTTTGTTTTTTACCAAAAGATACAGTCTTTACTAGAAAAAAAAGACAAGGAAATAAAGATGAATTTCCCAAATATAATAAATTTTTCTTTTTTAATTTTGTTTTTTATCAAAAGATGCAGTCTTTGCGAGAAATAAAAGACAAGGGTATGGCTGAATTTTCCAGATATAGTAAACAAATTTATAAAAAATGCATTTTTTATAAAAAAAATTTTTTTTGAAATTTTTCTTCAGATTAAAACAAAAATTTTTTTTCAAATATTTTTTGAAATTTTTATAACAAAATTTGTTTTTTGAAATGGTTGTTTTTTTTTGTTTTTTAATTTTTTTTATCAAAAGATGCAGTCTTTGCGAGAAAAAGAAGACAGGGAAGTGTGGATGAACTTTCCAGATATAATAAAAAAAATTATAAAAAATGCATTTTTTGAAATTTTTCTTCAGATTAAAACAAGAATTTTTTTTCAAATATTTTTTGAAATTTTTATAACAAAATTTTTTTTTTGAAATGGTTGTTTTTTTTTTTTTTAATTTTTTATCAAAAGATGCAGTCTTTGCGAGAAAAAGAAGACGAAGAAGTGTGGATGAATTTTCCAGATATAATAAAAAAAAAAATTTAAAAAATGCATTTTTTTTATAAACAATTTTTTTTTTTTGAAATTTTTCTTGAAATTAAAAAACAATTTTTTTCAAATATTTTTTGAAATTTTTATAAGAAAATTTTCTTTTTGAAATTTTTCTTCTTTTTATCAAAAGCTGCAGTTTTTGCGAGAAAAAAATTACAGCGTTTTCTTTTTTTTCAATTTTTAATAATTAAAGACAAGGAAGTATGGATGAATTTTTCAGATACAATAAAAAAAATTATAAGAAATGAATTTTTTTATAAACAAATTTTTTTTGAAATAAAAAAAAATTTTTTTTTGAAATATACAATATATTTTCTGAAATTTTTATAAGAAAATTTTTGTTTTGAAATTTTTCTTCTTTTTATCAAAAGCTGCAGTTTTTGCGAGAAAAAAAATTATATCGTTTCTATTTATAGCTATAGTAGCCACTATTATAATCGAAAGACACATTTGTGCACCGTAAAATTTCAAACTCCGTTAGAAGATGTTCCAGCCGCCTGTTTTAGAAAATCACTGCGATCGCCACTCTCTTTTACATGACTTTCAAAAAAAAAAACTTTTCATCTAAGAAAAAAAATCCCAACATTTACTCATTCTTTCCGCCGCTACAGTGGCCTATGCTCTCAGATAATATAATTCCAGTGCTGAGAGAATTTGGTTGCGATGTGTAAGAAAGGACGAAGAGCAACCTACAATATGGAACATCTCATCAGGAATCTGCTATTTGTTTAAGTTACTATATAACGAATTATTTGCTTCAAGTTCAGCCTCAACAATTTTAAACAAAAAATACGAGATTTTTTCTAAAATATTCGAAACAAATTATGAAAATATTAATAAAACAGAAAATACTTCTCTCTAAGAAGCTCTATTCCAAAATTGAATACACTTTAAAATTGTAAAATATTTTTTTTAAGTTTTTTTAAGTTTACTGTTTACCTATAAATAAACGAATTCCCAAAAAAATTTACCACAATGACCAAAATACCTGGCTCAATTGACATGGAATCGCTCTTGTATTGTACCTACATACACTGCCACATGCACCTGCGCCCCTTGACCCGCCTTTCATCATTTGAGGCGAACACAATCACAGCTCTATCTTTGTTGGTTTCTTCTGGTGAACAACCTGCCTGTCACAAGGTGAATCACGTACCTTACACGAATATATCTATGCTCCTCACATGTAAGTGAGTGGGTGAGTATATGCATTAGTATGTATGTATATGTGCTTGTTCGTATGTATATTTATTTCAGCTTACAGAAAACGTTGCAGCACCTCTTATGTGGCTGTTCCGGATCGTGCGCCGTGTGTGTGTGTGTGGGCGGGTGCAGCAATCCTAAGCAAATGATGGCATCCAAAGTAACTGACTGCCTTGGCCTGATGTGCTTTTCATGGCAGCTACGCTTTTGTGCGCTTTTTCATACAAATGCCACTTTCATTTGTGCAAAGATAAATACGAGCTTATTTAAGTGTGTTGGTGAGTCTGTGTGTGCACGACTGAAACTCTTTTGAGTTGGGAAAAGGAACAGGTAAATGAAGGCAAGAACAATATAATCACATGTATGAGTATGTGTGTGTGAGTACATGTATATATATATATATGTGTAAATGTGTGTGTATGGACGAGTGTGGGAGCGAGTGTTTTGGGTTGACACAGCAGCAGCAGCGGCAGCAGTAATTGTTGTCTCACTCATTGTTGCAGAGCGCGCGTTTTGTTAATCGCATATCCTTGCAATATTTGCTTTCAGCCGAGTTATCATAAAAAGCTTGCAAAATATATTTACAAAGGTTAAATAAACTTGTGCCTTTGTCGCATGTTTTGCCAAGTTTTTTTCTGCTCTCCTTTGTCATTGTTCTCACATCTCTGCGTACTTGCGCTTAGTATTTGCATAGCTTCTGCTTGTTCTTCTCGAGCATAGTTCTTGCCCTATAAACCTACTTTTGGGCGCAGTCATTTAGAACACAAAAATGTGTGAAATATGAAAATATTATGTACCGTTAGTCATAAAAATAACATTCCTTCTCTTACTTTAATATTACATACCAACGCTGAGTATCTGATAAGCATTTTTGCACCCTACAAACTGCTTACACGGCAACCCTAAGCGGCAGCTTGAACTCAAATCTTTCTCCGGCATTTGCGTGTGCAAACAGTTATTTGCTTCGAAAGCATAAAAATATAAGCGTTCTAAAAACAACAGTTAGTTAACTTAACGCAGTTTGTTCGAGCGCCTAAATGCTGGCAACATTTCTTGTGTACTCAATGTGCAAAATTAAATATTTGCTCTGAAAATTGTATGTGAATAATAAAAGTGTACGAAAGCAAACAGTGCACGGCGTAGCAAGCGGCGTGAGGAAGTCTCTTCCGCTGATGAACGAACGATTAAAAAGCGGCTGGCACGCACTTGTGACACTTTATGAGCAGCTATTCCTTGTGGGTAGGTAGACTAGGTTAAGAAGATCTCTTCCATTTAAGCAAATATTGAACATATTTCGCGTCACATATCGTCCCCTTAGTATTAAAATAGCCTATAAATTTTTTGATGTTTTGAGAAAATGAATTTCAAACTTTTTGTCGAAAGTAGCTCTCACTCAAATCTCGTTATGTCTGTAAATATTTATTATTTTTTGACAGACGTTTTGACCCACTTTGTGGAACTAGAATTTGACAAAATTTTTACCACATATAAAATCGACGATGGAGAATCCAAAAATTCAATAAAAAAATAATAGCCTATGAGCACATAGGCTATTGGTATACTAAGGGGACGATATGACCTTTTTTAAACTTATGGATATATACATATGTGTGTATTTGGCTGTATTACTTACCAAGTCCTTGAATAGCGTTTGGCAGGTAATCTGTAAATAAAATGAAAAAAAACGGTTAAAAATTACGAAAAATTTGCAAATTGCCGGTTTATTTAAAAATATATTAGGTGTGCAACTAAGTTCTCGCTGTTTTTTTAATGAATATTTCGCCAAGGCGATGACGAAGATGCATGACCGGGCAGTCTCCATGACTCCCTTTTCTTTGGATTGCTGTAATGAGTCCATTTTTCATCACCCATCACGATGCGATGAAGGAAACCCTCCCTTTTTTGCCGCTGGAGCAGTTGTTCACAGGCGAAAGAACGACGTTCAACATCCCTTGGTTTTAGATCATAAGGAACCCTAGTCCCCTGTGTCGGAATCATTCCCAAAGCATGCAATCGCTTGTAAATGGATTGGCGGGTAACTCCTAATACTGAAGCAGGCTCTTCTCATTGAGCAATGCCTCTAATTCAGCGTCTTCGAAGGTTTTTGGCCTTCCTTCACGCGGCACGCGGATGGTCGTCAACATTAAAATCACCGTCTTTGAAGCGTCGGAACCAATCTCGGCACGTTGTTTCACTTAAAACAGCATCTCCATAAACTTTTTGTAGCTCTCGATGCGCTTCAGCCGCCGTTTTTTTCGAATGAAAGAGGAAAATCAACACTTCCCGCAAATGACGATTATTCGGCACAAAATCAGACATTTTCACAAAACCAAAAGTATTTGATAGCAAAATAAAATCACTAATGTGTCGAAGCAGTTTGCTTACCATACGTCTAAGCTTGGTTTATGACGTCTAGGTTATGTTAGAATCGACTAGCACACACTGCTGGCGGCATCTATTGACAAACAGCGGGAACTTAGTTGCGAACCTAACATTAAAATACATTTTTGAGTTGCACTTTCTATTTTGTTTTTATAACTGACGCCTACACTTCTCTTATTTGTGGTGTGCATGTTAAGTTGTTCTACAAATGGAGGGACCTATAGTTTTAGAGTTAGCTTTTCCGCGTGTGTGCCGATCGTCCAATGGCTAGTAAATACAGCTGAGTTTGGAAATTGGCTGATGTGGAGTCCCTAGCACTCTAAGTCCTCTGTCTATTGTTTACGAAATACCATACGATAAAATGGAACTCCATCGCTACTGCGCTTTCCTCAGAAATAAGTTCCACAATTCCCCTTTAACAACAGTCAGCGTGATTCCAATGGGCAGGTAAGAGATTTTAGAGACCAATTCAGTCATCTCCTTCCTGGCAAACTCATCAGCAATTTTGTTTCCCTCATGTTCCTATGTACCGAAACCCAAATCAGAAAAATGGTACCAGCACACCTAAGATATTTGATCTCCTCCTTACAGTTTGATCTCCTCCTTACAGTTTGATTTCCTCCTTACAGATTGGGTCCAGAGAGAGAGAGGAGTGTGAGTTGAGTAGGGTTGATGGAGCATGTGAAAAGGTAGTTAGTGTCGTGCGCAGTGCCTTCATATGCTGGACACATATTGAGAATATCGAGGTCGAATCTGGATAGGTGTGAGTTTAGTATGCTAGAGTATTCAGCTTTTGTCACGTCATCCACACAAGAGGGGCAAGTCCCTGATCGCCATTTGCTTGGGAGTGGCCGGGTTGATTCTTCTCACAACTTCCGAGCGTCGCCCAAGTAGCCACTAGTTAGCTTCGACACATCCTTTCGGGAGCGAACTTAAAAGAGAAGGTAAAACAACGCCGAATATCCTCCACCAAAGATGGAAACTGCTTACTCTGATGATGACCACGGAGAACGAACAAAGGACTATGATTTGAGAGAGAATCTGTCTTGGCAACAAGTCCTACTTTAGACTAAGTAGGCAATTGAGCACTAAAGTCCTCTCTCGACGAACAAAACTAACACTCAGCAATTCTCTCATCATACGCGTCTTATCGTATGGCACAGAAGCTTGAACGAAGGCAATATCTGATGAGGCGTACCTTGGAGTATTTGTGAAAAAGATGATGATTTTTCCACCTTTGCATGTTAGCGACGGCGAGTATCGTAAGCGATGAAACAACAGCTGTATGAGCTTTACGACTACATAGACATAAAGCAGCGAATAAAAATCGAGCGGCTACGCTGGCAGGGCCATGTCGTCCCAATGGATACAAACGCTCCGTCTCTGAAAGTATTCGTTGTGGTACCAGCTGGTGGTAGCAGAGGAAAAGGAAGGCCTCCTCTCGCGTTGGAAAGATCAGGTGGAAAAGGATTTGGCTTCCCTTGGTGTGTTCAACTGGCTCCTGTTAGCACGAGAAAGAAACGACTCGGCCAAAATCGCTTAGGCGGTTTTCGCGCCAATCAAGAAGTAGAACCAGATTTCCATGCACAGAATATCTTAAGAGTCAGTGATTCCAATTAGGCGGTTATCGCGCCTATCCAGAAGAAGAAGCAGATTTCTATGCACGGAATATCTTAAAAGTCAGTGGTTCCAATTTACTGAATAGATTTAATTATTCTAGCACTTCTCTGAAGTAATGCCTCAAATGTAGCTTATAGAAATTTAATTGTTTTGCAAAGGAGAATCCATGGAAGATATTTACTTCAGGAACTTTAATCACTTCATACCAATCCATCTCCCATCCCATATGTTTATAAATGTTTTGCAAGATAATCCAATTTCCAAATGGCAGGGATATTTAAGGCTATCTTTTTCAATCGACATTATTGCACTATATTTTGCCTAGCGAAAAGTAAACAAATATTTGGTTTAATAACTGGATATAGGATTTTTCTGCCATTCCAGGGGTTGTGGGTTCGACTCCCACGTTAAGCACGGTCCACGCAATTTTCCAAATTTACGTACTTTCCTTAAAAAAAAAAATCACTCCTCAACCCCAAAAACTTATCCTTTCCATCCTTACTCCCGCACAATATTCAGCGCATTATTTGCATTGAGGCTGCTAAAACAAAGAAAATCACACAACTACACATTACATTAGTGTCGCAAGCAAAAGGAAGCGGGCGACCGTGGTATTAGCGCAGACACACGAAAGTTAGTAAAGTCCTCAATCACCTGTGTGATCCTTTTGCCAGAAAAATATGAAACACAGATGGCGCTCCTAGCAGCTGGAAGGTGTTCCCACTACTTAGGACTGGTAGCGGCAGGCTAATCACCTTCCCTGTCAAAAATCAAAATAGATTAAAGAAACCAATGCAAGACTGAGTCTTGTCGAGGCTCTATGCTCCCGAGGAGAGTGAACAAGAAAAAAAAATATGATTTTTCATTTGAACTCCACATTAACATCATAGAGGAAGCAGAAATATATAAAAAAATTTAGAGAAAATTTGGTTCTTTGAAATTTTAAAGTCCAACAAAAAATGATAAATGGATACAAGACTGAGTAGGCACTGCCACTATATAAAATCTGTAGTTTAATGTGTATATGAAATTGTTCCCCTTTTACTTTTACAGTCTCACGGATATAACAATAAGATTTAATTTTTATAAGACTATTTTTTTATTAATTAATTATTTAATTACTATTTATTTAATTTTAATTATTTTATTTATTCATTCATTTTTTTTCAATATTTATTCAGTTGCATTTGACAGAAAGATTAACAAACCCAGCATACTTTAAGCTCTTCTTATGATTTTCAAACTCATTCCTTATTTATATTAATTGAATTTTCGAAATATTCGCACAGCTGCTTTAATTGTTTTGACTTAATCGAATAATGTAAATACAAACGCACGCACTGTGCACGATTCCCGCTTAAAATTAACCCTTTGTCAACTATGACTATTTTATGTTCATTGCAATACTTAAATCTCTAGCTACAAATTGCTACAGCATTTGGTGGCTTTTAATTCCTTCATTTGCTCTATGAAGTGCGTGAAAGAGATAGCATGATGGAAAGGGCCTCCACAAAATCCATACATACATTCACACACACAAAGATACAGCGTATGAACTGCCCTACATCTGAAGCTAGCCGTAACTTCTTCCTATTGTCTCGCTTCTCTCTCCCGCACTCTCTCTCTCCGCCCGCCACTCACTCTCCGCTTGCCCTGGATAATGCCAATTTGCTTATTCACAACGCTTTCATTCTTCAACATTGTAGGCTTTATGGTATCTGGTGCATTCATTGTACATTTACTGCAAACAATTCAGTTGCCTTTTCATTATAGTTACGCTCCTTGCTCTACTTTATCACTTCTTCCAACACTTGCATACAACAGACTTACTCAAAAATTCATTTAAACTGATAATAAATTTGTTTCTACAAAACAATTTAAAACTTTGTTCATTTATAAGTAATGAGAGGACAGCAAGCCAAGCCAAGCCAAGCCAAGCCAGGCCAAGTTGTCGGTTATGAATGCTTGTGTTAGTGTTGGCTTGAGCGAGCTGACGCTGCGGGTCAGTCATAAATGTACCTACTCGTATTGTTTGTTGGTGGAGTGAGGGAGAGAAGCTTACTATAATACGCATATGTATGTGTGTGTGCGTGTATGTGTTGAAGAAGTATGGATATTTATGGCATTCTATATGTGCAACTCCTTAAGCGTAAAACAATTGCAGCTGAGTAGCTGTGAATAGACTTGGTGAGGCTCACACAAAATGGCCAGCAGCTAGAAATCACCCTGCAATCACACCGACTAGTTCCGAACTAGTTCTCAGTTGCATAACTACAGCTACATTAAAACTAGAAATTAATTTAAAAATACAATATAAATATGAAAAATTCTACAAATATTCATCAAAATGTTAAACTTTTTTAACAGAATCCTTTACGAAATATTATTTTAATATTAAGCCCCTTAATATTTTGCAAAGATTCTGATAGACAAGTTTGACATTTTATTTAATATTTTTTTAATTTTCCATTCTACTACAAAAATTATATAAATTAGCAAAAAAATCAACCCATTTTCACCAACACGTCAAACCTTATTTAACAGAATATTTAAAAAATATTTAATGTTTATTCATTTTTCTTTGTAACACAAAAGTTTGATTTGAAAAAAATTAACAAATTATTAACCAAGCCTCAAATTTGCTAATCTGAATTCATAGAAAAAGGTCGAGTACGCAGTTTTATAGCTCATTGAATTTTGGCGTAATAGGCTGAAATATCCAGCTGACTCAACAATCGCATTGATTTTTAACAATTTTTTTTTTACGGCAGTCTTGTGAATTTTCTCCGTATAGGCAATATTTTTTTGGTTATTTACTTTATTTATATGCAGGGTTTTCCGATACTTCCAATAAGAGGTGTTATTTTGATAAAACATCAATGGTTTCGTTGCTTGTGTGGCACGTAGCGCCGTCTTGTTGAAAATAAACGTTGTCCAGATCAATAACATCCAATTCCGGCCACAAAATATCGTTAGTCATCTCTCGATAGCGCAATCCATTCGCCGCAACTGTTGCTCCAGCTTCATTTTCGAAAAAAGTAAGGTCCAATGACTCCGCCGGACCATAAACCGCACCAAACAGTCACACGTTGATAGAGAGGCTTTTCAATAATAACTCCTGGATTTTCTGAGCCCCAGATCCGACAATTTTGCTTGTTGACAAAGCCACCGAGGTGGAAATGGCCCTCATCACTCAAGATGATTTTTCGATGGAATTCCAGATCATTTTCATGCATTTCAACGACCCAATCAGCAAAGACACGACGTTTTTTGATGATCGGCCGGCTTGAGTTCTTGTGTTAACTGGACTTTATAAGCCTTAAGACCCAAATCTTTATGCAAAATACAGAGTAACGACGTTTATGGAATGCCTAATTCCAAAGAACGACGAGGAATGGACAAACCTGGGTTTTCTTCAACACTTTCGGCTACAACAGCAACAGCAATATTTTCGGCTGTTCTTGAGCGACGTGCACGGGTTTTATTCTTCACATCTCTAACTTGTCCCAACAGCTCGTCTCTGCGAAATTTTCAGCATTTTTATAGACTGAGGATGACTGGACAAATATCTCAAAGGCTTTTTGGTCACAGTAACATACAGGATATAAACGGACTAAATAATTCCACACTTTAAAGGTGGCCCATCATCATTATAGAGAAAAATGGATGGCGCGGAAGCCTAGAATCCACACACCATTCATAGAATTTCTTTACAGATGGATCCAAAAAGACTGAAGGAGTAAGAGCGGTGGACTTCTGCACGCAGTTTGATCTCAAAAAGTCTTTCAGACTTCCTAATCACTGTAGCACATTTCGAGTTGGGATCTATGCTGTAACCAAAACAGCTGAATTAGCGTTGGATTTACTCCCCTCGACACTCGCACAAACATCTTCATCGAGAGTCAAGCTGCCACTAAAGCAGTAATGGTTGCAATGACTAGCTCGGAATGCGTGAAACACTGTGGATCGTGCAACACTGTAGATCCAAAATGGGCAAATTTTGCGAGAATTTTTTTTTTCCTTATTCACTCCTCTCGGGACAAGACTCAGTCTTGCGTTGGTTTCTTAATCTATTTTGCTTTCTGACAGGGTAGATGACTAGCCTGCCGCTACCAGTACTAAGTAATAGGAATGCCCCCCGTTGGTTAGGAACAACGCGTTCTTACTGCTTGGAGCACCATCTGTGTTTCACATTTTTCTGCCAGAAGGATCACACAGATGGTTGAGGACTTCGCTAAATTTCGTGTGTCTGCGCTATTACCGCAATTGCCCGCTTCCTCTTTCTGGCGCCATTGTCGCAATGTCTAACTGTGTTATTTGCTTTGTTTTTTGTTGTTTTTTGTTTTTTTTTTGTTTTTTTGCTTGTTTTAGCAGCCACAATGCAAAGTGCGGAAGTAAGGATGGAAGTAAGGATGGAAAGCATATATTTTTTTTTTGTTTGAGTTGAGGAATGGAATTGGAGGTTCTATGTTTTTTTTTAGAAACACGGAAAGTAGGTGAATTTGGAAAAGTGCGAGGACCGTGCTCTACGTCAAGTATCTCCCTTTCCAGGGACCAGGCAAGTCTCAATTTACTGAGTACGAGGATACAAGGGAATAGAGGGAAATGAGAGAGTTAAACGAGCTTGATAAGGCAGGCACCCGCTTGACTAGAATGAGTGCATCGAACATATATTCCATATATATATAATGGAGTAATATATATATGAAGACGGAACCAGGCGAGAATCTAACTCGGGAATCGCAGTTTACATGGCAAGCCTCGCCCTCTCAAAGATTTACATGGGAAGCCTCGCCCTCGCCAAAATAATGCTACGAACTTGCAACATGGAAACAACCATCTTTATTTTATCACTCCCAATGAAAGCATGTAAAATTTTAGTTATAGTAATGACAGGCCATTCTCGCACTCCATATCACACAACGATGCCTGTAACTTATACGAAGAAGTAAGGGGTACATTAGAAAATCTACTTTACCACTGGGCTGCTCTAACCAGAACTCGTTACAATTGTCTGGGAGCGGTATACTTTTCAGCTCTGAAGAACTATGAAGGACAAAAACTATGTTTAACATGACTCCAACAACACTGCTAACACTATGCACCCTTGTGGGCTATGTACGATCTTGTCAGATCAGCCAGAAATACCTAACCTAACCTTTTTATGTGGTTATTATTTTTAGCTGCTATCGCGCTGTCCTAGTGCCGCATAGTGCCGAAACCTTTCTATGTATTTATTAGAAATATAATTTTGAATATTTATTTTGCATTGCGAAAAACACGAGTAGCTAAGACTATCCGCCATTTAGAAGAAAACATCAAACACCGACAGCAAAAAAAAAACCGATTCTGATTAAAAAGTTTGAAGTGTTGATGAAATTGGTAGACTGTTTTTGTTCAATTAAAACACAAACAAAAATTTTAGTTGCACAAATTTGAGACTACAGTTTTTCCAGTAGGGTGTGCTATATACTTTCCTAAAAAAATTATTATAATTAAATAAGAAAAAATATATTGCCTAATTGTCAATAGCTCCCTGTGCTAACTATCAGTTTTCTATGCCGCTGAAGTAATTCATCTTTTACCTAGCGTCAGGTATTTTTGGCATAACAATACAATTTTATTATAACAAAAGAAAATTTTGCATACACTTCTCATCATTCACATTATTCACAGCTCGTTGTAAGCCCTAGCTTCCTCCATAATTCTACTCCATGCATCTCGGTCCATAGCAAGACTACGATAGTTGGCCACTCCTATGCTTCTGAGGTCGTCCTCAAAGTTGTCTAACCATCGTTTCTGCTGCCGTCCTCTTCGCTTTCCACCAAGCATGCGTGCATCTAGAACTTTGCGAGGTATTCTTTTATCTGGCATTCGCAAATGTGTCCTAGCTATCGGATGCATTGCGATTTGGCAAGCCGCACAACGTTTTTCACTTGCAGGAACTACTCTAGCTCGGTGGTATATCTGATGCGGTAGAGCCCATTTTCTTCTCGTACTGGACCCAGCATTCTCCTTAGTATTCTTCTTTCCAGATTGTTTATTTGTTGAATTGTATTCGTTATCAATCCCCAATGGCTATTGGTCGCATCGGTGATTATCGTTCTTCTACTCAAGAGCTCGCTTTTTAATAGTTTAACGTGGGTAAAATATCTTCTGTTTGCACCCTGTATACGATAGGGCGGGTCGATTTAAAAATCGCTCATTGCTCTATGAAAATCGTATTCTAGGGATCATAATAAGAAACTTTGCCGAAGGAACCATACCTCTAAAACGAATTCTGATGCCCCCCAATTTGGGTCGAACGAAAAATCCCACTTTGACCCATTTAGAGTGCTCCAATCGAGTCCAAATGTATGACCGACCCCCACTAACTTTGGACGGCCGATCCACTCATGCCAGTGGCTCACCCCCTGGAACTCCCCTGGGGGTTCCCCATACTATCATTTCAAAATATCACCATTTTTGGCCTTTACATGAGAAAAGAAACTAAAAAGTTCGACCCAAATTGGGGGACATCAGAATTCGTTTTAGAGGTATGGTTCCTTCGGCAAAGTTTCTTATTTTGATCACTAGAATATGTTTTCACAGAGCAATGGGCGATTTTTTTACCTCCCCACAAATCGACCCGGCCTAGTATATGGTCTTGGATGGCAATCGCTGCATCACCTGTTCTACTGAGAAGCAGTCCGAGGTATGTAATTTCATTCACGCTTTCAAATTCATGACCACCAATTCTAAGATCTGGCGCTTTTTCTCCACATTTTAAGCCTTGCGAAATACTTCGTTTTGTTTTCGTTGGTCTTTAAGCCGAAAAAAATGCTTTTGATCGGAGTGCTTGAAATACTTCTTCGAGAACAGTTATATTTCTCGCGGAGATGACCAGGTCATCAGCAAAGCCTCATATTTGCGAAGCTTTGTTGAATATAGTACCTGATGCATACACCTCTAATTGGTCATTTTGCAACTAGTACCATTCTAGACACTCTCACACTAGTTTGACTTCCTCCCTCAAATGCTAGATCATCAACTAGAATGTCTGCTGAGTGGTTTCGTCTTCAACCACAAAGCAGTTCTATACTCGTATGTGCATTTGGCTTGCTGTATGTGTGTGTGTTAATGAAATAGGATTCAACTATGCGTTTTAAAATAACTATTTGTTATGTCTATGCTCGTATATTTGTAAGGCATTGTTTTGATAGTTAAATGTATTGTAGATTAGGCAAATATTAACGGATTTTACTGAATTGCAATTGCAAATTTTCGCCGGATACTCTAAGCTTAAGACTATTATGTATTCTATTATGTCAGCCTTTAGTTTGAGTGGCAGGTCGTGCAATCACGCAAAGCGTACGAAAAAACCCAAATTTTGTTTGAATTTTGAATTTAAGTATTGGATGCGAGCATACTTTTCTATTGTTTCCAGCTTAATAGTTATTATTTTTGGATTAATAATGCGAGATATTTCAAATGACGACTGCTGAATGGGTTTATGTGCTGAGCAGGAAACGAAAAATTAATTCTAAAGGATTTCCCTTATTCTATGTATCATTTATAGTGACCGACACAAGCTCAAATTTAAATACTGATTTATATTTTAAATTGATTAAAAATTAAAATTTGAAATGCAGCAACAATTTACATGTCTCATACTAATCTCTGCGAGTGGCGCACTGGCTGAGAAGTGATGCGGGTGCGTGTTCCACTGAAGAGGAGTGCTGAGGAGATATGATTTTCTCCGAAATAACTGCTATACAGGCCTGTTCTGTACATCATACGATTCGTAATCAGTGCGATTTACAAAACCTATTTCAAGATTTCGTAGCAAGAAAGAAAAAATCTATCGCTAAATCGCAAATGAAAAAAAGTTATTAGCTCCATTACACTTACTAAAAATATTTTGTAGCGCTCACTAAATTCAATTCTTACGATTCGAATACATTTCTGATAGTTTCAACTTCCAATTTCCTATAACTTCGGAAGAGAGCCCATTTGTTTCTTATTTCTTAAGCAATTTTTTTCAAATTAAATTTATTAATTTTTCCTTCTAATACAAAAGTTAAATTTAAAAAATTTGAAAAGTTTCTATTTCTAAGTTTCAAAATTTCCAATCTCAATTTGTAGAAAAATGACGAGTACGCAGTTCTTAGCTCATTGAATTTTGGCTTAATAGGATGAAATATCCAGCTGACTCAAAAATCGCGTTGAGTTTTGAAAATTTTTTTTACTGGCAGTCTTGTGAATTTTCCTCGTATAATGAATAGTCGATATTTTTTTGTTTATTTTTTTGTTTATTTTTTTTTTATTTATTTGCTTATTTTTTTTTTTATTTATTTGGCTCTGCACTAAGGCTCAGGACGACTGGACAATACTCCCAAATGCTTTTTAGTCACACTGACATACAGAACATAAACGAAATATCAGGCTACGTACTTCCACAATTTAAATGTGGCAAATCGCCTAGTGTCATTATAAAGGGTTTTTCAATAAGGGCGGGTAGATGTTGAAATGGATGTTGATCTGAATGGATCTTTACAGATAGATCCAAAATGACAGAAGAAGTAGGAGTGATGACTTCTGCCCGCAGTTTGATCTCCAAAAGTCTTTCCAGATTACTAACCACTGTAATCAAGCTTAGATCTACGCTATAACTAAAGCAGCTGAATATTTTTTTAACAATTCTTTTTCTAATTGCTTGAGATACAATTTTTTTTTATTAGGCTGGCGAATAGGTCCGTTGCGTTTTTACAGAAGACTTTTATTTAAACAAAGCAACAATAATTATATCAATAAGTTAATCAAAAATATATTCGCCGTTGCTGCTTACATCCTCTACCCACCTCTCGACCAATTTGTTGATGCTATTCCGCCAAAAATCGCCTCGGTCTGGTGTCAAAGGAAGTTGTTGAGCCAGTTTTAAGGACCTCTTTGATATCGAAGGTAACACCGTTCATATGGTCGGTGGAAGGTCCAGAGAATACAGCGAATGCCGAAGGAACTCCCATTCGAGGTACAACTCCTACAGACTCCGGTACAACTCCGAACTGAATGATCTCACTGAGAACGAGACAGACGTTTTGTTAAAGCGAACCGCATAAGATGACTAGGTCATGTGATCCGTATGAAGCCATGGCAGGAACGCTTATGTGCGTAAAGGCCAAAAGTAGACCGAAGTTGGCTTGAGGTGCACCCATATTTGGGAAATTCAGCAAATCTTAGAAGGTATTTGTGGACAAAAATTTTTTGAAAATCTTAAAAATTCTGCCAGATTAATTTATTTTTTAATTTTTCAGAAGCGACCAACATATGAAATCCTACGCTTTATTTAAAAAAAATTGTTTAGCTAAGCCCCAAAAATTGAATTAGAGAAACAAAATTGTTACCCTCGTCTTTTTTATTTTTGGTATAATTTTTTTGGTTGAAGAGGAGTTTACGGGTACGAAAAATCTACTATATTTCAACCACCGGGAGAACACTGGGCATAAAAATTCTGAAAGAAATTGAAAATACAATAATTTAGTGACATTTTAATAGGTCTTCTTCATACTTCCATCTTTGTTAGTGGATTTATGCACATAAAATAGTTGTTCTGCAATTACAAAAAAAAATCCCCAAACATTTTCAAAAGAGTCTTTAATCAATTTGACTATGCGACAGGTTTACGAAACGTCGAAATTCCTTTAATTTTCTGCGTTTAAGGGGAGAGATACCTGTAAAATTTGGAAAAACTTTTTTTTCATAAAATCTTAATATAATCCTTTAAGAATATGTAAAAAAAAATTTAGAAGGTGATTTTAAGTAATTCTTTTATTATAGATCGTCAACCGTGACGACTCTATTCTTTGCGTTCGAGCACTGGGGAGGTATAGTTACGTAGCCGACTTTAGACGCGTTTTTCTATATTTTTCGAATGGCGTACATGATAACTCGAAAAGTTATTTACCGTTCTCCCTGAAATTTTGCGCACATCTTTTTTATGATATACTTTCTATGTGAATTTAAAGTTTTCGAAAGTTTTTCAAAAAAATACTTTTTCCAAGCAAAAACTCGCCCCAAAATTCATTTTTGTTTTAAGCATTTTATTCCGCGATTTTTTTTCATTATTGTTAATTCATATAGAAATTATGACATTAATAAACAAAAAATATGTTGGTTTTTTGTATTCAGCCCACTAACGCCGATGCTACAATGCCCGCCGATTGAGAAGCCCCGCTGCGACCTTTCTGGAAGAATTGAGTGTACGTCCGCCATTTTAAATGATTAAAATAAAAATAAAATTTTTATATTATTTTAATGTATAAATTAACTGTAAGCCAATTTTGAAAAAAATATATTGACTTCTTCATTTTAAATAATTTTAGTGAAAATCAGAGAAAATATGGCCGTTTACAGGTATCTGTCCCCTTAACAAAAAAAACTTAACTCAAGTTCTGAAACTAGCAAAATCACACTTTGATGCAAAATCACAGGGCAGGAAAAAAAAACCGTAGAACTTAATAGTTTGAGGCAAGAGCTGCGTCAATCACAATTTTTATTGTTTAATCGGTAAGAACTCTGCTGAGTAAAAATAGTAGCAACAAGTAACAGACGGACCAATAGTTTGTTAAATAGTTAGAAAATGAGTGTAAGTGAAATAAATTTAAAAAACTACTGCCATTAGTTTTTTAAACTTTTCCATTACCTTTTTTTTATTACTTCTTTCCCATTTAAACATTTGCGAATATGTACTGAGACATTTTACGATGAAACAACATAATAACATTTTTGGGTCAGTGGCGAACTAAATTTTAGTACCAAGTCTCAGCTGGGCCAAATGCACAACACTTTGTGGCATTCACTTAAACTTTTTCCCACCGCTCGCATTGCTCGAACTAATCATTTTTACGAAAAACAAAGAAATAAACAACAAATATGTCTCACAACCGCATGCGCCACCATACAGCAACCTAAGCACAACACACAACCACTCAGAAACACACACACACACACAAATCAGAATAGCTGCTGCTTTGTAGTTTGTTTGCTGTCCCAAGCGTGGTCACACTTTAATCTACTTGGCCCAGTATTTTTTCTCTCCTTGCCTCAATTTTCTTTCACGCCCTTCGCAATAGTCTTTTGTTTTTATATACAAGCACACAGACATTTGTATGTGCGGACGTACATCGCAGCCACCTTTTTTTTGCCTGGGCCTCATCACGCCTACGCGCTGCCTGTTGGCGCTGGCTGTTGCTCAACCGCCTTCTGCTACACATTTCTAGGACGCCGCTCTTGAGCTCACCGTTTTATCATTAAATTTAATGCATATAATATTGGCTAATGATGTTTACAGTGGGGATTAGGCGAGCATTAAAATTGCCATGGAATGCCGCAGCGGCCACCTGCGGTGCGGTTATGGGCTCCTCCACATACCCATTGGTAACTTTAGCGCGCCAGGATGTATGCCAACTGCCTGTCGCAACATCCCCTTTGGTGTGTAGTCACCAGCTGCTCAACCTTAGTTGCTTTGGGTATTTCGTCGGCAAAGGTTTTGATAGTAGCGCAGACTTGAGGCGGAGACCTGCATGTAAGTGTATGTGCGTGTCCCTGCGTGATTGTGAGCATTTGTGTGTATAGTTTAATGTTTCATGCGGTTGATGGCTTGCATGAATATTTACGTAATTTCAAGCTTGTATTAGTTTCACTTGTTGTGCCATTGTTGTTGTGTCGTGTTGCTTTCTGTCATAAAAATGGTGCCAGCAAATATGGCGTCCACCATGCTCCACCATGGCAGCCATCATCACAATTAACGGGCTCACCATCATCATCATCATCAACACTGTTGTCGTCATCGCCTTCCTGGTTTTTGGATGTGCTCAACAACAACGTCGTTGCCGCCCTTTTGGTTAGTGTTGCATTAATTGTGTGGCTTTACATGACTTTCTGCTCGCTGCTCTGCTTTCAGTGTTACTTTAATTGTTGTTGGCCACTACTTTCCTTATTGTTGTTTGGGGCTTAATTTCTTGTCTTTGCTTCACATTAAATATTTTTGGTTTTTTCCAACTTTTTTTAACTTCGATATTGCACACATCTTTTTATTACAGAGCGGCAGCTTGTTGCTGAAGGTGATCCAAATACATACATACCAATTACAACATATGAGTCCAAGTATCTAAGTTCGTATTTTTTCTAATTGGTCCATTGGAGTTCCTGCGCTACAACTAAATGCAGTTGTGTTTAATGTTGAGGAAAATACTAATGAACTCTGAAGTCGAGCTTAAAAGATGAATTAGTTATTCTTCTCCCTTCTATGCGTCATAAATATAAAACCGAGTTTAATTAATGCATTCAAACTGTTTGCCTCTAAATACGATTTATAACTGAGCGAGCGTAATTGTTTTTTTGTTTTTTTAGTCGGATGGTGTAAATTAAAATGTCTGAAATATTATCAAAGGTGTCGTCAGACCTATGGTATGTGGGGCATGCTCCCAGTAACAGTATAAAAGTCCTCTTCCCTCGCTGATTTCCATCCAGGAACCGTGTAAGAATTTATTCAAGGTGGAGGAGGCGCGTTTATGTCTATTGACACAACAGGTTCCTGCGTCCAGCTTCAGCTCCTGTGGGCGTATGGAGATTTTACGCCATCGATAGTATTCACTCCTCCCACTGTCTTCCAAAGCGGTTGTGGCGCGAATGAAACATCGGAAAATATGCAATAGTCCGCTACTCATAAACTATTGTCTTGTCTTCAGTTTGGCACTGTTGTGACTGTTTCACTCAAGCGTCTGTGTCTGTCGTCGATTTATCTAAAACAGTTTATCTCCACTGTCTACCTGCTAGCAAAGGTACAAAAAACCTTCTAATAAACAAATGGACTTAATATTATATTTAGAACGTTGTTTTGTATTTGGTATTTTTTTTCTTCCTTTTCTCCTAAAAACTGTCGAATTATGACATATGTAGCTGGATTAAGTACATTACGTAAGAAATAGTCTAGCTGGCCTTGATACCTAATTAATTGAATATTTTAATAGTATTGAATACTTAATCTATCTTTCTGCTTCTACTGCTGCTGCCGCTGTTGTTGCTGCAGTTGCAACTGCTGCTGTCATTTCTAGGCTTTCCTTTTCCCCAGTCAATGCGGTTGAGCCTCGTCACGACTGTAGCCGCGAACGTTTTTGCGGCGTCCCATTTAGTGGTGGTAGACACATATCGTGGACGAATCTTGCGTGGGATGGCAGGTGTTCGAATGCCTTCGCCAGCATTGCTCGTTCTTCACTGAAACGTCTTCAGTGAAAGGCCACCTGTTCTGCGCTCTCGACTGTATTCGAGCAACTCGGGCAAAAAGGGCTGTCGGCCAGCTAGAAACGGTGTAGATATTCAAGGAAGCAGCTGTGTCCGGTGAGTATTTGAGTTAGATGGTAGTTACTATCGCCATGCTATGCTTCCTATTCATCCACCCTTCAAGAGTTGGTATGAGTTTGTAAGTTCGTCGGCCTTTGGTTGACTCGTTCTATCTTCTTTGCCATTCGACCATCGATCGCGTTCTTTCTACCGTCTTTTCTGCTACAGTCGGTTTCACTCCTTTTACTCGATAGAGGCGATACAACTCCATCGCATGAATATCCACTGGTATCTTTCTAGCAACAACACATATTACGTCGTCTGATGCCGTTCTATAAGCGCATGCAGTACGTAGTTCGCTGCGTCTGTGGGTGCGAACTACCTCATGCATATGGCTATGTTTAGCCTCAGCCATATCGGCGCTGTATATAATATGATGGAATCCATCACAGTCGATATGAGTCGTCTCCTCTCTCCTTGCGGGCCACCTATGTAAGCAGAATTCTTGCGAGTGCGCCATTGACAGTCGCTTCTTTACAAATAACTGATTCCGTGCGCTTGTAAGCGAGCGTAGTTAGACAAATGTTAGTCGCATTTAAATTCAAAAATTAAATTTTTTGTTTTTACATTTTTCGAATGGAAAGTATTTTCTGAATGCTATGTGAAAATTTCAAGAAAATTCGAGAAAAACTAATGGAGATAAATGACTGTAATAAAAGGTTTGCTCAGTAAGCCGTTTTCTCGTTCCCTCTTGACAAATCGGCTCCCTCAGCAAGACACTGTGTTCGGCTAGGTTATGTTGGCCTGGCTAGCTGAAAGCCTTCCCCGAGATCTATTGATTCTTAGCGGCACCAGATAGACCTAAACTTTTATGTTTCTTTGTAGCAGATTTCGTGTAATAAGCCTGTGTCCTTTCTAAGAAATTTAAGTACCTCTGACGCCTGAAGCTCAAACCCCGACAGACATTCAAACTTCTCATATTGTAAAGGCTCTAGCCATTTTATTCGGGTTCTAGCTAATACAGGGCAAGAACATAGGAAGTGTTCTAGAGTTTCACTCTCTTCCAGTTTATTGCAAAATCTGCAGTTATCGTTGTTTGCGATTTCTTTCTTGAATGCAAGTGCCACTAGTAAACTGCTGCCTGTCAATATACCTGTCAATATACCTGCGATAATTCTGTGGGAATTTAATTATTAACTTTTCCTCAATCAGTTGTAGGCACATAACTGACTGAACTGATCGCCCTATTGCCGTCTCAATGGATATGTCCATTAAAACTAATTAATTTCTTAACCAGAGTCTTCACAGTCATTGGACAAGTCTTCAAACTGGGTATTGCTTTTTACTCTCCAACTGTGTGTCTTCAATCGTCGTTGGTAGAGAGGAAAATCTTCAAATTGAATTTCATCTGAGTTAAAATTGATTGCACCTCTAGAAGTTATTGTGACGAAGTGTTAATTATTGCACCACAACTAATAAAGATTCACCAAGTAATTCAACTACATAAAATTTACAACTCTTTCAATGTGAAATTATAGCACCCCTGTTTCAAGAACCCTCATTTCCAAGACTCCTCATCGCATGCGCTTGACATATTTAGACTATAATATTCATGTGTCGTATTAAGTATTTATAACAAGGAAATTTATTATCCTTTCTAATTGCACAAATCCAGTCAAGAGTTAAGGGAACTCAGTTACGCCTGTCCACAAGGAAATCCCCTGGCAAGCACAAACACACGCACATGTGCGTGCGTACATTTTCAGAGTTTACAATGTTGGCCATGGATTCAGGGTAATTTCTTAGGAGCTCAACAAATTGCGATGCCATTTGTGGCTGGTAGTTATCAAGCCACTCACTTGAACATCATACCTGTACGCACTTATGTGTATATGTACTATGTACATGATTTGTACTTGTATGTGTACATATGCGCGTATGCATGTAAGAGCTTATTTGGGGCATGCGAGTGTAATAAGCTGCGAGCCATAAAAATTGTATGCTTCATTAAAGCTAAAATGTGCCAACCAGTTTGCGAGTCTGGCGTACAGGAGACATATGTTTATACACATACGTTTTCAGCTTTTAATAATTTAAATATATACTTATATGTCAATCTACATAGGCTTTTGTGTGTGTGTGTGCCCCTGTTCGTGGTGTCATAAAACGCCGAAATTTCACTAATTTATTCATTATCTCGTTACGGCCATAAACAAGACAAAGTTGGCGCAGTCAATACAGGCGAGTCACTTTCAGTTATGTGTGTGTGTGTGTTCATGCATGCCATATATGTCACATACACATACATGTTTTATACTTTAGGTGATTATGTGTGTGTATACAATGAACTTGAGTGCAGCATTTTACAGTGACTTTTGCATTTAAAGGCTGCATTATTTCACTGTAGAGAAAATATGAGCCAGTGAAACAAACCTCTGGTCCAGCAGTAGTAGAATTTTACCCATTACACGCACTTGGCTACTTATTCTGCCGGTAACGGCATCTGTCTTCAAAGCGAGCCAATGCCAAAGCAAATTTTGACAATTACGGCCTCGGATGCAGCAAGGTGATGTTTTAAATTGGGCTGGAAAATAAGGTGGGATTTTGAATTAGGTGAATACTTTTTCTCAATTAACCTACATCTTAAAAGAGAAATTAAAAACAGAATAAATATATAAATACAATTTTTTTAAGTTAATTATAAAAACTTTTTTGACTACTACAAAAACAAACTTTTTAAAAATTAATTAAAAAAAAAATTTTAACAAAATTTCTGATTTCCAAAAAATATTAAAAAATTATATATAAAACTTAAAAAAACTGTCTGATGCCCAAAACAAAATTAAAAAAAATATTAAATGAAATTAAATTTTCTAAAGTTTTCAAATTCCTTTAACTTTTTTTTAATTTTCTTGAATTTATTTTAAAGCTGTTTGATTTAAACATTTTTTTTTACTTAAAACTGTGTTTCTTATTTGATTATATACAAACTTTTTTTGTCTTAAATAACCAAACAATTGAACCTGCAACCTCCTGAAAAAAATTTAAAAAATTCTGATTTCTAGAAAAAATTAAAAAGTAAAATTAAAAAAACAAAAACATATTTCTAAAACAAAAATTTTAAGAAATTATAAATGAAACTAGAAAGAAGTGTCTGATTTCTAAAAAACAAATTTTAAAAAAACAAAAATAAGATTTAAAAAAATTTCTAATTTTTAAAATTACAAAAAAAATGTTCTTAATTTTTAAAGTTTAAAGTTTTCAAATTGTTTCAATTCTTTTTTTAATTTTGTTAAAGGTATTGTTAACTTTTCTCATTTAAACATCTTTTTTTTATTTAAGAATTGTTTTTTTTATTTTCTTATAAACAAATTTTATTTGTCTTATATACTCCTAAAAAAATGTAATTAAAAAAATTCTGATTCCTAAAAGAAAATATTTAAAAAAAAAACTAGGGTCTGTCAGACTCACGCACGGTAGAAGTGAAACTTCTAAGTTGGTTGTTCCATGCATGGGAGCCCCGGTTTAGATCTCTCCCCCTCTCTCGTGTTAAATTCAGGTTTTCATTTTTTTTTTCTATATCACTCCACATAAATTTGTACTATTTATTTTTGTCCTTATTAGCTTCAAATTTGACACTTGGGTGCAGTGTTGCACTTGACGCTGACATTTCTTTGCACTTCCAATGGTATTTTTTGCCTACTTTTGGCGCGTTAATCAATTTGCTTTGATCACCGAAACGGTTGAAATGTCATTTTACAACCTTCTACTTCAACTATCGTCACTCGTTTGGCAAACGCACTCATTGTATCGCTTCGTCTCCTCCATACCTACTATCTATTTACTTCACAGCAGTTTCTTATTGCTTTCCCGCTTACACACATTCAATCGGCGCTTTATCTGATACTCACACACAGCACTCATTTGCACGGGCTATGGCTATCTATAATACCCGTTGTCGGTTGTCGATTGTCGGTTGCCTGCATGTCGCCAGTCTACTTCAATGCTTACTTGTGTGCTATATACATTTCAGTTCATATTATTTCGTGTCTCGGTGGCTCCCTCACATCGTTCAGCGCTTGCGATGCGAGAGAGCGACAGAGAGAGCGAATAGGCGAGAGTGGGAAGGAGCAGCTGCTCCTTGACCCCACCCATTTGACGGATTTCGGACGAACTTACCGTTTCACTCGCCTATTTTCAATCTGCCTTGGGGCCCCCGACGCGCCTAAAGAAGTTTCACTTCAATAAAATAAAAAAACAAAATAATTTTATAAAACAAAATTTAAAAAAAAAATTAGAAAAAACATTCTGATATTTCAAAAACAAATTTTAAAAAAGTAAAACAGAATTTGAAAAAATTTCTAACCAAGCAAGCACCAAGATATGGTCCGCCAATTTGTGGAACAACATCATGGCGCATGCCACAAATAGGAGAAGGAGCTCAGCCAAACACATAAACAGAAGTCTACGCGCCAATTATTTATTTATTTTAATGTTTTATTTTATTATTCTTAAAGACTTGTAATGTTATTTTCGTATCATTGTCTGTAAGAACTGTTATTCATTGACTTAAATAAATAAATAAATATCTCAAAGTTATCAAATTTTTTCATACATATTTTTTTTTTACTTAACTTCCTATTATACTTGAGGCAATTTTCAGAGAAATTCACGACAATGTCCAAAATACTTAGACCACTTGACATGGGCTCGCTCAGTTAAGAAACAAAAACTACAGGGTGAACGATATGAAGTGTTACCTATTCAAAATACCATAGCTTTTTTGTGTGAAATTAAATTTTACCAGCTTTAACCCGCGGCCAGCTCGCGTAGGAGTAGTTTTGATCGATTTAGGATATGTTTATAAAAGAATTACAAACAAAAATTTTATAGAAAATAATTTTTTATTAATAACCATAATATTACAATACCCGTTGCTATGCCTCGTTGAATAAAATCAAAACAACCAATTACAAAAATATCAAGCAAAATTATTTTTATTAATTTTCTATCTCCAACCGTTTTTGAACTTTGCATTTGGGTCATAGTTGAATAGCTTATGCGGATTATGAAGTCTAGAGTGTGCTATAAATAGTGGGAAATAGGAAAAACTAAGATTTTTTAGATTAAATTTAAGCAAATATTCGATTACTAGTGACGAATGGGAAGGGAGTTCCATCATAAAAACATGCCTTTAACCTTTATTGGGTGAAAATATGAATGTATAAAAATGTTTACATACATCATTTGGTGTTGTCGTTTCGTAGTGATGCGCGAACAACGTACAGATATTCACCACCTTTATAGTATAGATTGATTTCAAAGACAAAATTGTTCAAAAATGATTACAATTTTAAGATATATTCACTTTAGCTCGATATGACCACCTTTTGCCTTGACTATAGCCTTCAAACGGTCAAAAAATGAGTTGCATGCTGCACGAATGTGATCTTGAGGTATTTTGGCCCATTCTCGTATAATCGCTTTTTTCAGCGCATCCATACTGGCATATCTTTTAGTCCTCACCTTGCTCTCCAAAATGGACCAGATGGAATAGTCCATCGGATTTGCGTCTGGTGAATTTGAAAGCCATTGTGTGGACGAAATGAAGTGTGGATGATTTTTTAACCATTCTGAATTCACACGAGCTTTATGAGACGGTGCCGAGTTCTGTTGAAACGCCCATGGTCTACGACCGAAATGTTTGCGTGTCCACGGCTCTAAAGCAGCTTCTAAAACATTTTCCCGATAATAAGTCGCATTCACTTTGACACCAGGCTCGATAAAAACGATTGGAGAGCGTCCATCAGCGGATACTGCGGCTCAAACCATTACTTGCGATGGGAAATTGCTTCGAGTGGCCATACATAGGCTCAAATTCTCGCATGAGCGTTCGGTCAAGTAAACACGATCGTTCTGAGTGCTTATGAACTGCTCAATTGGGAAATTTTTCTCATCAGAAAACACAATGTTAGGAAATTCACCACGTTCGTGCAAGCGCAACAACTCCTTTGCTCTTTCGCACCGAACTTTTTTTTTGCTGGGGTGAAAGATCGTGTGCTTTTTGGAACTTGTAAGCCTTGACCTTGGGCTCATTTTTCAATATACGTCGAACGCTGTCTGGGGATATTTTCAGTTCTTTGGTCATTTTTCTTCCACTTCGACGTGGAGTTCGTTCAAGTCGAGCCTTCACTTTCCGAACCTTTTCTGGCGTTATTGCGCTCTTTTTTGGTCCACCTCCATAGTGCCTTGCAATACTACCAGTATCATTGTAACGTTTTATAGTGCGATACACAAACATTTTATTCACTTTGAGGTGACTGAACTCACGAACAATGGCTGGTTGTGATTTTCCAGCCAAATATAACGCAATCACACTATTACGTTTGAATTCCATCAGAGAAAAAAAAATTCAACAAAACTGAGACGCAAATGCTTTTGATGGCTTATAAACAATATATTGAACATGAGCTGTTTTACAAATACAAGCAGTGTGAAGTTGGTAACACTTCGTATCGTTCACCCTGTATGTTTATTAAACCAAAAATTGAGGTCAACATCGCCAGAGTGCGCGTCAATGTTTCACTCTGTCGACTTTTGTGATAGCGGCAGCAGTGCTGGTTAGATTGCAGTGCTGTTTTCCGTACAGAAAATATTTCAAATTTAACATTGATTCAGAATTATAGGAAATGGGAAGCAGAGCTCGCTAGTTTTCATCTCTCAACTTTTCCACCAGTTTCGAACTATCGAATAAAGCATGTGACATGAAATAATCCATTTCGAAGAACATCGACGTTGGAAATTCACGAGTGACTAGTCATAGTGCTAAAGTCATGAGAAGTGAAATATTTAGGCGCAGAAAAGTACACTTTCCCTATAGAGCTGCGTATGCATGCCTGTGTCCAAGTATGCGTATGCATGTGCTCGTATTTCATTAAATGCTTGGATTAATAATAATTTTTGTTGCCTCCAGCAACTAACACACACCCACACACACACGAATAGGCGCCCGAATTTTGATACACCTGCAGCCGTTTCAATTAACTGACCAATTTTTGGTCATTTACTGTCTCCAACACTTGGAGAAAATCACTTTTCGTAGGCATTTGCAAATTCCTATCACAAAAACTTATGCACAGACTTTGCGCTAGCGGCCTTCTGCTCAGGAATATTAAATCCAAAACTAACGCAATGTCCTAAGATGCCGGCATCTCATGTATACAGTATCAAAACTGATAAAAAATCTTTCTTCTAAAATCCATTGCTCTCTATGGATGAGGGGAGTTTTTGGTATGAAAAATCTTCTCTTTTACATTCTATGAAGTTTGACTAAACCACTTTCAGAAGAAGAAGTAATCACTGCTTCGCTTTGGCCCATCAGGTGTGGTCTCCTGCCTCAACGACTTTTATTAGGCTGCTTATTTACAGTTACATAAGTGCGTACATATCATACACAGATGCACATTCATTTTGCTTTTAGGCATTAGTTAAATTTTTAATGAGTTTTAAATTGTTTTTGCTCTCAAATTTAAAACGGCACTTGACGAGAGTCAAGTTAAGTCTATAGGCGCATTAGGGCGCGTCCATTTGTATGTAACGACTTTTCCCGACATCGTTGCTCACAGTTTCAGATTCTACATAGAGTACTAAAGCCAATTTTGAGCACCTCAAAATTTTAAGAATTTTAATTAATACAAAAATCGGGAGTGAAGTAAGGCAATGAGATAGAAAGTTGAAAGTTAAATGGATATGAAATAAAAATAATTGTAAGCACGTTGTTAATATAGTTCTAAAAAATAAATTAAATACATATTTGAAATATTGTAAAATTAAATTATTTTTATTTAAAATTAAATTATTTTCAAGTTTCGCTTTGATTTAGATATAAAAAAAGTTACGCAGAGTAATTTTTCTTAACACAACATTAAAACATTCCCAAACACAAATAGTCACAAGCAAGAAATGGACTATTCTATTCCTAGATTCACCTGCGACAGACTCTTCAAGACGAGCATACCGTCAAGAAGAGAGTGACAGTCACCAAGGCCATGAAGGAGAGGGGAATGAAATTTCTTTACAGTTGTTTCCAAGCTAGACGATTGTCCGGTCTACAACACAGCAGAACTGTAAAGTGTTTTGTGACAAGTCCGAACAGAAAACTGTCAAACTTTCTACTAAAACTTGGAAGGAAAGACGTTCGCTTGATAGTCGGTATTATCGCAGGACACAACCCATGGGGTCAGCATATGGCCACCATTGGAATCATTGAGGACCCAATGTGCGTGTCCTGCTTGGAGGAGGCGGATAGCACTGAGCATTTTCTCTGTGAGTGTCCTGCTTTGGCTAGAACAAGGCTATGAATTTTGGTTCCAATGTCGGGAGAATGAGTAAAATTCGTTCACTAAAACTGGAGAATATTTACAGATTTACCAAAGAATCTGGAAAGTTATCAAAGGACTAACTACCTCTGTCTCTGTCTCTATGATTTCCTACCTCTTTCTCTGATACTTTTCTCCTTTCCTCCTTGACTATCTATCCTCTTTCCCGAGCTCTAAATAAAATGGGCTTTTTAGCTTGAGTGTTTAAGGAGCCACCAAATATATTGGTGCACCTTGGCTCGACCAATTAAATTTCAATTTTCAAAGCTAGACAATAAGGTTGACTATGGGGTATTTCGAAGGAATTAGAACTTCAACTATCCATTCCACTAACAGACTACTGCAGCGTCTAACAGGCAGAAGTACTTAGAATAAAAGAATCGGCTACGTGTCTAAATACGTATGCCGTCACAAAAACTACAATAAATATATTGTCGGCTATGAATGCGACTATACTAAGATCAAAGATTGCAAAGGAATGCTGCGTAGCCCTAAATGATATCAGTGTCGTATTTAAGGTCAGCCTTATTTGGGTTCCGGGGCACAGAGACATTCAGGGAAATTGAAAAGCCGATGAGCTAGCCAGGAAGGGTATTACTCTTCAACTGCTTAGCGATAGTATATAGAAGTACCATTGGGATACCTATGGCCATGAGCAAATTAATAACTAAGAATAACATTTTCCAAGAGCCCACAAGGGCATGGAGAGATGAAAACACATGCGTAACTGCTGGGCTACTATGGACGCAAATAAATATGAAAACGGCAAAAGAACTGCTTAGCCTTTTAGGAGAGAATATGTTGAAGTTCGTGACTTGTATAACCAGCCATTGGCTGATCACTGAGACCGAGAGTTTTCACTGAGACTGGGAGTTTTCTCCCTAGCGTATGCGTGCCTAGTATGCGTGAGTAGGTTGTACAGACCAACTACCACTATAACTTAACCTAACCGAAATTTTGAGTGCTCGTGGTTATAGTCAATGGAAATTTGTTGTGATAAAGCGCAATTCTCAATTGGCTCAATAGGCACGTTGATTTTTAGCAATTTTTTTTAGCTGAAGGCAGTGAGTGTTTTTTTTTCATATAAAAAAGTTTTCGATCTTTCGTTATACAGAGAAAATGTACAAGACTACCATCAGAAACAAAATTTAAAAGTCAACGCGATCTTTCGACCACTTACGGCTTGCACTTTCCATCAAAATTCGATGAACTATAATCCAGCTTACTCGAAACTTTTCTAAAAAGTCTGATAAATGGTTGGAAATGGTTGGTTGATCACATTTTTTTTGGTTTTTGAATTTAAAGGATTTTTTAAGAGAATTAATTATATTTCTATAAAAAACTGTTAATCATTAATTGTAATTTATTAATTAATAAAATTAAAAATTATTAGCAAAATAGGAAACAAAGAAATGGGCAAAACTTGTCAATAAGAACCTGAGCTGTAGCCATTAAACGCAGTGGTTATGCCACACGAATTTTCTGCTTGTAGCAACTAAAGAAACACGACTCAATTTTAAATAGTTAGAAATAAGTTGACATCAATAAGAGTATAAAAAAAAAAAAAATGTCCCAACATTTTTACTATCCATCAAGGCTGGGTGCTGATTTCCAAAAATAAACAAACAAACAAATTTTAAACGTTAACTTAAACTTTTACTAATAAGAGTATTTTTGTTTATTAAAAATTTCGATTTCAAAATATGCAACTTTTTTAAATCTTCCTTCACTCGCATCGTCCCTTTAGCAGAATGACAACACAAGCGAGACATTTATGCTTTCGCTAAACACACATTCATACATACAAGTCCGCGTGTGTTTGCACGCACAGATCTATTGCAATGAGACATGAGCCATGTTATACATATTCACATATATATGTGTGAGCGAGGCTTGTTTTTTTTTTCTGTATCATCAGTAGAGTCTGTTAGTGCTCGTACCGAGAAATGTTGGCTTTGCCTCATAACCTTGCCTCGTACTGCACGCTCTAAACAGCCAGAATGTGTGTGTATGTATGTTGTGTATACATGTACGGGTGTATGTGTGTTGAAGGCAGCAGCATTTAATTACTTACGAATAACTAGCAAAAGGCAACCGCAACGTGAAATGCTGTCGAATAGGTTACACACGAGCGCCATGAAAAACCAAAGAGTTCAAAAAAAAGGTGCTTCAGATAAGAGGAAAATAAACAAAGAAATAACACAGATGGGTCTACCTACTGGGTCGTTAAAAGCGGTGCTTCCGAAAAGAGAACAAAAGCAAAGAAACCGATACAGCTGAGCCTACAGGGCGTATGAGCGACAATTGAACTGCTGGTCGATCGGATTTTTTGCATTGACTGGCTGGAAATATACCTTTCATAGCGTATTTGTGTGCCTATACACCCGTGTTTGCAGTAATGGCAGCGCGACATATTACAAAGTTTTGATTATGAATTTGTATTTCCTTATTTTTTTTTATTTTAATCAATATAATATAATTTATTTTATTGTTTCAAGCTTTGAAGAAAATTAAATAAAATTGCAAAAAATAATCATCAAAATTTCAAATTTTTTAATGAAAATTAAAAAAAAAGAATTTAGTATGTAGTTTGATTGTCCATTGATTTTTGGTGGTTGAAAAATCGCGTTGATTTTTTAAGGTTTTTTGTTTTTTTGCTGTTGGTCTTATGCATTTGCTCCACATAAAAGAAACTTGGAGCATTCCATATATGGAAGAAAATGGATGACTCCGGCAACAAATAAAAATTAAAAAAAAAATCAACGTGAATTTGGAACTGACACAATATTGTATTCAAATTGAATTGGCTATAAAACTGCGTACCCAGAATTTTTAAGAAAAATTTTATTTAAAAAAAAATTATTTTTAAGAAAAATTCTGATGAAAATTTAGAAATTTAATGGAATTTCTATGAACTTTTTTTTTAATTTTTAAAGGCCCGAAACTTTGAGTTGTGTGGTTTTTGCCATAGTATGAAACCTATTTTTTTAATATAATAAAAAGAAAAAATTATAATTGTAAATATAAAGAATTAAAAACAAAAATTATTAAAAACTAAAGCAAAAAAATTAACAAATTGAAAAAAACAATTTAGTAATAAGAAATTTAAGTAGAAAAATTGTAAAAAAAAACTAATATAAACAAAAATAATTTGATAAAGAAATGAAATTAAGAACTTTTCAATAGCAGAAACATTACAGTAAAAATATTTTAACAAAAAAAAAAATTATTTTCATAAAAATAAATAAAAATTAAATTAAAAATTATTAAAGCTTTATTAAGTTCTAATACTAAAAGTAAAAACTGAAATTAATAAAAATAAAATAAAAGTAATTTTAATAAAAAATAAAAAAATATTTTAATAAAACAAAAATAAAAAATTAAATTAAAAATTATTAAATAGCAGAAACATTTAACTAAACTATTGTAATTTTAATAAAAAAAATAAAACTAATATTAAAAAAAAATGTTTTAATTAAAAAAATAAATAAAAAAATTAAATTAAAAACTATTAAGGGGCGAGCCTGCTTTATAGGCTTCAAAAAATCGATTTTTTTTTGCATAAATGTCTTCCCAGACTATCCAATAATGTGCCCTCAAAATTTCAGAAGCAAATTCAAAATATTTTCGGAGTTACAGAAGCAATTGTTAGCAAGCGTCGAGCAGGTATACGAGCGTATATATTACCTGGCTGCGTCGGCTTGAGCAAAGCCATATTTAGCATTTAAGTTCAGTTTTAATTTGTTTTTCGACAGGTGCACAGCATGCATAGCTATCCAAAAGGGAACAACTCTTCAAGTGAACGGACTGGAAAACCACGGAAGCGCAGATTCCACGGCAATCAGTTTCAATATTCGAAACATTAATCGTCATCGGACGATGGAGAAGCTAATACTAGCCGATTTCTCGGTTTTTTATTTTCACGATTTTTCCTAATTGGCGGGAAAGATAGGGAAAAAGTTAAACATCTTATCGAAACGAGATAACATTGATTGTATTTTGAATTAAATTCTCTTCTAGTTCAACCTAAAACCCTTAAGAAAGTTATGAGTAACCCAATTTTTAAACAATCTAAGCTGAATTTGTTTTTCCAAAAAAAAGATTTTTTTTTGTTTTGTTTAATTTTCTTGGTTTAACTGGAAGCTATACTATACTAAAAAAAAAAATTTTTGGGTGTTTGGTTTCAGATGAAAATTGCAACCCGCATCTTTCCCGCCGCACGACACATGCACGCTCGAGGCATCTCGGCAAAATGCTTGTACCAGGCACTATATGACATATATTTTAATGAAAAATTTTGAGATGACTGTTGAAATATATAACAATAAAACCTGAAAGTTTCATTTCAATCGAATATTTCTTTCCTTCCAAAAAAAGTACACGAATAAATCGATTTTTTGAAGCCTCTAAAGCAGGCTCCCCCTCAATAGCCGAAAAATTGCAATAAAAATAATTTTAATAAAAAGAGTCAAATATAAAATTAAAAATTATTAAATAGCAGAAACATTGCAATAAAACTAAAATTAATAAAAAATAAAATAAAAATTATTTTAATAAAAAATAGAAATAATTAAAAAAAAATAAATAGAAAATTCTTAAATAGCAGAAACATTGCAATACAATTAATTTTAATAAAAAAAGTAGTTTTTATTAAAATAAATAAAAATTAAATTAAAAATTATTAAATAGTAGAAACATTGCAAATAAAAAAAAATAAAAAAAATTTTATTAAAAAAAAATTAAAAATAACTAAATTAAAAATTATTAAATAGCGGAAACATTGCAATAAAATTAATTTTAATAACAAAAATTAAAATAATTTTAATAAAAAAAATTCAAAATTAGTTTAAAAATTGTGAAATAGCAGAAACTTTGCCATATGCCGCGTTTCTATTACTGAGAACACTAGTGCACATCTACACATATGCACATACCGTGTTTTTTTTTTTTTTTTTTTTTTTTTTTTTTTTTTTTATGAGGAGGAAGCATCGAAAGCCTTACCCCGTCAGTGTGGGACTTTAACCCGAACTAAACCTCCTACCGTCAAAGTACCGATCCCCCCGGTACTACCGTCAAGTATTTCGTCGGGAGGCGGTTTGAGCGTTGCACTCAACGTCAGTTACTGTTCTGATGCAATATGTCACAAGCCGCATCTGCCTATTACCACCACTGTTAGGTCATATCAGAAGACAACCACCCCTGTCGGATCTATACGCCCCCTCCCCCCATGTCCCTGTTCGTTACCATAGAAAAGCTAGTTTCTAATAGTGGTATCGTCAGTTTACCTGTGTTTTCATCTCTGGATAGGTGTGCTGCTTCACGTTCTTATTTGACGTTCGCGCATCCTCCTTGCCTGCTCGCTATTTCGAAGTTGCTGCATTATTTCAGCAGCCATGTTTTGGACTTTGCTCCAATTGTCCTGGCTCATCAACATCAGTGGCACTAAATTCTCGGGCGTGATGCTGCTGCCAAGGTTGCCTTCTAGTTTAGCCCTTACTCTTCTGAAGCGGGGACACGTGAGAAGCACATGTTCTGCGTCCTCCTCAACTGCTGGTGTGCACTGCTCGCAGTATGGACTTTCTTCGTGTCCAAAGCGGTGAAGGTACGCTTTAAAGCAACCATGGCCACTTAGGATTTGGCAGACATAGAAGTCTACTTCTCCGTGCTTTCTCTGGAGCCAAGCTTCAACGTTGGGGATGAGACGGTGGGTCCACCTGCCTTTATTTGCACTGTCCCATCGCGTCTGCCATTGGTCCACGCAGCGGTGGTTTATGGATTTTCTCAGTGCCAGCTGATCGCATTGGGCTTGGTTGTTCCTCATACGTCTCATTTCATACATCTCCTGCGCTATCAAGTCGAGTGGGCATAGACCGGCTATGATGAGCGCCGCATCCTCTGAGACTGTCCTGAAGGCAGAGCAGACTCTAAGAGCACACAAGCGGTACGTGGAGTTACTACTTCGTACGTATGAAGCGTGTTGGAATGCATCGCGCCAAACTGTCGCGCCATATAAAAGGATAGACCTCACTACTCCAGCCAGGACCTGTCTTGCCTGCTGCCTTGGTCCTCCAATGTTCGCCATTATTCTAGCCAGGGCTGCTGTCGCAGTCGCAGCTTTGTTGCTAGCGTATTCCAAGTGGTATCGGAAGCTAATTCGGTGGTCTACCAACACGCCTAAGTATTTTATGTATGGCTTTGACTCGATAATGCTGTCCCCAACTCTAATCTTGACCTTTTCAACTCTCTTTCGGCTGCTGATGAGTACGGCTTCTGTTTTATGCGTAGCTAGCTTTAAACCATTCGCGCCTAGCCATCTTTGAGCCGCGCCTATAGCTTGTTGCGCGATATTTACAATTTCCGCGAGCGTTTTCGCGGTTACAACGATTGATATATCGTCCGCGAAGCCAACGAATGTTGCTCTCTTGTGTACCTTTAGTCGCAAAATGCCGTCGTACATAATGTTCCACAGGAGGGGCCCTAGAACGGATCCTTGTGGCACACCAGCTGTGACCTGGTAGTCAACAATTCCGCTGTCGCTGCCGTAACGTAACACCCTATCAGACAGGTAGCTGGATATGATACGCTGTAGATAGGTAGGCACTTGCATCGCGCGGAGGGCGTGTAGTATGTCTATCCATCTGGCACTGTTGAACGCATTTTTGACATCTAATGTTATTACTAGGCAATATTCTTTTGCACCACCTAACCATCGCTTGCCTTCAATTGCCTTTTCCGCAATTACTTTTACGGCCTCTATCGCGTCTGTGGTAGATCGCTTCCTCCTAAAGCCAAACTGGTAGCTTGACAGCTGTCCGTCTACATATATTTCCAGCCGGTTTTTAATCACAAGCTCAAACAACTTACCAATGGAGTCCAGCATACACAGTGGACGGTATTCATTTGGAGCGCAAGCACCTGGTTTTTTTGGTACAAGTACCAATTTTTGTAGTTTCCAGATATTTGGAAAGACGCCTTCTTGCAGGTACACATTAAAAATTCTCGCAAACAAGCACGGGTTTTGCAGCACGGCTTTTTTCAACGCAATGTTTGGAATTCCATCTGGCCCAGGCGCTTTTCGAGACGATAATTTGCTACTTAGTTTGAGCACTTCGGCTACATTTACCGCCGGGATGTTGGTGGCTGGTTCGCTATCTATCTTTCTCACAAAGTCAGGCTGCGGAGGGAAGAGTTCTCGTACAATCTGGTCCAAGAGAATTGGGCATGTTGGTTGTACCGTCTGTTTCATCTTGTTCCGCACTATTTTATAGGCTGAGCCCCATGGGTTATTATTGACGTCGTCACATAGCTCTTTGAACATATTGCGCTTGCTATCGCGAATGGCCAGTTTAAGCGCTTTACGCTTATTTTTGTAGTTGAGCCTGAGTTCTACAGTGTTGGTTGCATTCCGTGAGCGCTGACATAGCCTTCTGGCCCGATTGCATTGTGCTCGCAACTCCGCAATCTCGTCGTTCCACCAGTATGCTGGCTTACGTGTTTGGTGTCTTCCTTGTCGGACCATAGCGGTATCGCATGCTTTGGTGATGGCTGACCTTATCTCCGACGCTGCAGTTTCAACCGTGCATATTACCTCGGTGTTGTCGAAGGCTATCTCAAAGAGCTTCTCGTCGAAGCTTTTCGCTTTCCACCCATTTTGCCGTTTGTAGGGTATCGTGCCTACTTGAGCTTTTTCGATGGCAATGACTATTGCCTTATGATCGCTATGTGTGTAGCAGTCGCTGAGGTACCATCTTGTAGCTCTACTTAGTCCCCTGCTTATGAAAGAAAGGTCTATGATGGAACCAGTACCATTTTTGCTAAATGTGTTCTCCGTACCACTGTTGAGTAGAACAAAATCAAGCGCTGCTAGTGCATTTAAAAGCTCCCTGCCTTTCGGGTTTGTTCTCTTACATCCCCACTCTGCTGCCCACGCATTGAAGTCACCTGCTATGAGTGCCGCGCTTCTTTGCTTAGCGTCATTAACCAGTTCGTCCATGATACTGGCAAAGGTACACAAATCTGTACTGGGTGGTATGTAACAGCTGTATATGTGTATATTATCTATTTTGGCACGCACATAGCCGATTGTTGCAACTGGTTTCCCCAGATGGGTTGGGTTACTCCCGCAGCTCCATATGGCACACTTGCCATTTACGTTGCTGGCCCATGACGCCTCGTGCCTGTTTCTATATTGCTCGCTAAGTATAGCAACATCGATGCCCAGTTCGTATACTGTTTGGGTAAGCAGGCTTTGCGCTGCTTCGCAGTGGTTGAGGTTAAGTTGCAAGACCTTCATACTTTCTTCTGTTGGGCTGCTCTCTGGAATGCGGGGCATGTTCGCCCTCCCGACACATGGTTAGTGTCACTTTCGCCGTGCTGTAGACATAGCGCACACCTCGGCGTATTTACGCAGTTTTTAACCTTATGGTCTTGCCCTCCACATCTGAAGCACTGAGTAGTGCGGTCATCTTCGCTCTTGCAGTTCCTTGCCAGGTGGCCAAAATCGTGGCATTTGTAGCACCTTGTTATAGCTGCCTTTTCCCTAATGCGGCAGTAGACCCAGCCAATACGTATTTTGGATAGGCTTATCAGCTTTTGGGCGGATGCCGGTGGTAGGCTGATGGTGCATGTCTGCGTGCCACCGTATGCTGTATGCATTGCTCGAATGACTGATAGCGTAACTTTTCCGTCCGGGAGGCTATTTTTTATCGCCTCTAACACTTCTTCTCTGGACGTCACTTCATCAATATCCTTTATTTGTAAGGCCGTTTCTTGGGTTAGTGAGCGAACCTGTGCACTTTCGCCAAGGACACATTCTATTGCTGTCTTGAGCTTTTCAGTAGCTGGGTCAGCTTGCCGCTTTAGTTCGAATAATAATTCGTCCTTCGCCGTCTTTCTAATGCCCTTTACTATATGGCTCAGTTCCTTGAGGTCAGGTTGCGATTTAATTTTTTTTAACATTTCCGCGTATGAAAGTTCACCGACTTTCTTCAGGACCAATGCGTCAGGTTTCGTTGGTATTTTTTGAGTGGTTTTGGTCTTACGTTTGACCACTGTTGACCAGCCTTCACGTGATTGGATGCCCTCCACGCCTAGGGGCGCATTCATGTCTATCGCTGCCACGCTTTGCTTCTTTACAGCATCCCCCTCTTTTGGTTGGTTGGTGCAGTGTTGTTGCTCTTTGGGCCTGGCCTCTATTGCTCCTCTCGGCGATTCTAAGCGGATGCACTTTGCTATTTGCTGCGGCGAATTGGGCGCATCCCGTCCGCTATTGGCCGCCGTCCGGGCTCTCTTTGCATGCTTTTTGCGATCGTTCTCTAATTTGTCAGTTTGTGTGCTTTGATTGGCGCGCACAGTGGGTGGCTTAGATATGCTGTGCATGTCTAATGCTTTCTTATGCAGCCTCTCTATTGCACTCACCAAGTCTTTCATAGGAATGTTGATATGCCTCTGCACTTCCATCATACAAATGAGCTCTTTTATTATTTCTCCCATCACGCGTAGCGGCTCTCCGTTTGATTCTCGCTTTGTCGCTTGCTCTCTTTCCTCTTCCTTCTGCTGTTGCGCGTCGCTTTTTTCCATGTTTGGAGTTTTATGCTCGCATTGGTGCTTTTCAGCGCGCTCTTGCTCAGAAGTGAGTATTTGTTTTCTCACAGGTGAGCGGGCGATTCTCGCTCGTCTCAGGAACGGATTGATCGTATCGCTCTTTTCCTTCGATTCTCCATATATGCCCGGAGACTCGTTCGGCATGTTGTTGGGTGGTTTGCTTATACCTGTGGGAGTCAGCTGTCATTCACCTGCGCGGCTGTCTGGGCAGATGTGCAGATGGTAATCAGCTATTCTATCTCTTCCCACCGACACTTTGCACCGCTCGCTGTATGTATATGTTTTCTTTTTTTTTTTTTTTTTTTTTTTTTTTTTGCTATTTGCTCTAATCCTTGCTTTCTTACATCCACACATACATACATCTTGCCTTATCTGACACTCAGCTGCGTGCTAATTACCAAAAATTTTAGTGAAAATACAATTTTAATTGTTTGAAACGTTGCGCTCATTTCCGGGCCTTGCGCTTGCTTTGCGCTTCTATGCGTGCTTTTATCGATTGCGATTTCGCCTCAAATCCTTTTTAAATTTCTTTTTTTTTTCGTTTTGTGTTTTTGTTCTATGCAATGGTCCGACACGCTGTTGGTCATTAAGGTCACACATGTGTTTTGTGGCACTTTTTAGTGGTATTTTGCTGTGTTGTTTTTTTTTTTTTTTGGTTTTTTGCGTTTCTCTCCATTTGTTCGATTTGCTAGCTGTACTATTGAAAAGGTTTTACGGTCATTAGCGCAGAAATTAGAAACGTGTGTCAGTTGGAATTTAGTGGATATCTCACAAGGAAGAGAAAAATATTAGGTAACATTTTAAGTAAGGGCATTCCAAATCAATTTGTTAAAGTTTCAGAAGTAATTAATTGCGAATAGGCAGAACTGATGAGGAAAATGAAATATAAATATTAGTTTGGGGAAAAGGAAATCCATTATTTGCCACACCGGTCAACTTCGATTAGTTCTGTGATTTTGTCGATATTATCGATATTTTCTTTAATATCAAAATTGCCCGAAAGGAATCAACGCAACCAGTCTTGCGCGCAATTAGCTGTTACAGAATCGCCACCATAAACACCACTCACAATTTCAGCGGCCTGGTTATCATATTTTTCTTCTTCTTCTCTTTCAGTTCAATTCATTCGCTCCGCAACTTTCGATTCTAATAATTAGGCCATTCATATCCAAAGCGAATTAGCAACAGTCGACTTGAAAAAATTTCTAATATTAAATACTCACTTTTTCACAATATTTTCCAACTCGCTTATACCCTTGTCACCCAAAAAATTTCATAGTTTTATTGTATTTGACAATCCATCATTTAAACTTTCCATATTCAAACTTCGGCAAACTTTTCCGCACGTTAGTGTTGCTCCGTTGCTCTCAAATATTTTGCCAAATAGCCATTTTAGAGTCTTCGTGGTTGACATTCGGTTTACTTTTCGCCACTCATCTGCCACATATTCACACACGCAATCCCACTTTCACCCACACACACACACACACACTTTAGCCCGAAGCCAAAGTGTGACCTCACATATTGGCTTATTTTCACAATGTGATCAGAGGTTATGGTTATATTTTCTATGTAAATATTTTACTTTGCACAATTTGCTAATGGGCAAATTTCGGAAATTTACTGTGCAAGTTTTATGTTGGCAAACACGCAGCAGTAAATATATAAAACAATAACAACAAGCACAAAAACAAGATGCGTTTCTGTGAGTGCTGACCCATATTTGGGCTATTTTAATTTGAATGGAAAAAGCGACGAGGCAAATTTTAAGGAATAATAATACAGGAGATTATTTACAAGTCGATTAAATGCAACAGTTATGATCACAAAAATAGTGTTTACATATTTTTTGGATGTCCAACGAGATATTTGGAAAAAACTCTAATATATTGTAACATTTCAGAACTGAGTATTCCATGGCAAGTGGTACAAAATATGGGATTCATTCAATGTTGAAAATTTTGGTCAAATTTATTCGATTATTTTTAACACTTTTATAATATTTTTATTTCTAAGATAAACCATAACTTTAAAGAAATATTAATTATAAATAACCTTGATTTGTTTGTGCACAATTTAAAAAAAAATAATTTTGTTTCTGTGATTTGTGGAAAATACCTCTCCTAAGTTTTTATTTTTTTCATTAATAGCTGAGTTTCATAGTGGGATTTCATTAGCTTTTCGTTATACGTCTAGCGAACCAATGAAAAATCAGTGCAAGATATTGCTCTAGCGATAGCAGCCCGATAGCATAAGTACTCGGTAAATCGATCAAAGCCTCGCTACGTACATTAGTAAGCTGGTATACGGTTCACTGGTTCACTGTACGTATTTGAATTTATATATAATTGGCGCGTACACCCTTTTTGGGCGTTTGGTCGAGCTCCGCCTCCTATTTGTGGTGTGCGTCTTGATGTTGTTCCACAAATGGAGGGACCTACAATTTCAAGCCGACTCCGAACGGCAGATATTTTTATGAGGAGCTTTTCATGGCAGAAATACAGTCGGATGTTTGCCATTGCCTGCCGAGGGGCGACCGCTATTTGAAAAAACTTCTTCTTCATTTTTGGTCTTTCACCGAGATTCGAACCAACGTTCTCTCTGAATTCCAAATAGTAGTCACGCACAAACCCATTCGGCTAAGGCGGTACGTATTTGAATATAATTCGAAAAACTAATCGAATCCCGCTATGAAACTTTCTGAGGAGATGTGTTTTAAAAAAATAAAAAAATATTGTATATATTTCTAGAAAGATTTAGTAAAACTCGAAATATCAGCAGGTGTCCTCGTAGCAAAAAAGTAAGAGCCCAGATGTCTAATTCTTTGCTCAACGGGAGCAGAGCAACTGAAAAGCTTCGGCAGAAAGGACTTGAAGCAATCCCAAGTCTCACCGCACTGACATGGCCGGAACACCTCCATCTAATTACGGCGCGTGCAATGGAATTTTTCCTTGTGATGTGCGGATAGCATTAAGTGCTAGAGCAGGAGTGGTATGAAACGCTGCACTGATTCCAATGAGGGCAGACCTTTGGACCCTCTCCAGCTTCGTAACTAATGTCGTACTTTCCAGCGAGTTACACCAGACAAGGACTCCGTGCAGCAAAATTGGTTTTCTAATTTTCTTATGTAGCTAAAATGTAAAAATAGGGCGAGAGGCCCAATCTTTTGCCGATAGCGTCCCTACATCCATACATGGTGACTGTTGTCTTTCTAATTCTCTATTCAATGTTAGATTTCTACATTAGGCCTAGATACTTCACCCAGTCAGAGAGCACCCGCTTTTGAGGGGAGAAAGACTCGAGAGTTTTATATTTCCTCGTAAATAAAACGAGCTCCGTCCTAAGATGATTTACTTAGAAACCAACCTCGATTTAGATAACCCTGCACCAGTTCCATCAGAACATTGAAAACTTTCCTCTGGCATTAAGTCCCATGTCATCGGCGTAAGTAAATACCTTGCAGTCTCTCCTCTCTAGCCTCGCTAGCAAGTCGTTAAGCACAACGGCACTAGAGTAAGACACAACGGCAAGAGAACACCGTCTTGCGTAGTGGCTGTGCTTACCTGCCGGTGGATAGAAGCGCCGCCCCACTCTTTCACGACCGTTCTATCGCTAAGGATTTTGTGAATAAGCCTAATAAAATCGATTCCGACTCTTATTTATCCAGAGACCTGATGATTGCCTCCTGAAGAACTTGTTAAAAGCCCCGGGGCATCCCAATATTTATTTATTTAACTGCATGGAACGGTGTTGATCTTTTCTTCCCGATTGACGGATTTATCCTGCGATTATTAAGTATCATAGTTAATAAACTGCTATTATATCATATAAGGTTTATTTTCAATGGTGATGTACGACATTTCTGTACCTATCAAAGAAAATTGGCTAACATTTTTTATAAATAACGAAATATTATTGCACGACCAAAGCAAAGTTTTTGTAAATGGGCGAATCCCCGCCTACTTTCAAGCAGGTAGGTTGGTGAAATAGTTGAATGGTGCCACTCCCTAAGTAGCACTAAAGCGCCGTTTTGATGTCATTATGAGACCTCCAATAAGCAGATATGTGCAGCCAGCCAGAGCTGTTGATTTAGTGGAGGAGATTGATGGGATTTAGGCTGGCTTACTGCCTTAGGCTGTCGAAAAAGGCGCACCCAGTGACCTTAATCGTATAGCTGCATTAAATTAATAAAAAAAAGTTCTAAAAAAGAATCGTTTTTGTTTCCCCTTATCAACAACACTGTCCATTACTCGGCCGGGCATTGGACCAAACGAATTTTTGTTTAAGAGATTGAGTCATAAGTAAGAGAGTAATTTTTCTGATTTTAGAAGTTTGTCCGCAAAATTGAGATATGAGCCTTCAAAATTATAAAAATTAGTAAAATATTATTTAAAATTTATGTGTGTAAATAACCAAAACAAACAAAAATATGCACTCAATAGTATAGTAGTGTATTACTAATTTATATTTGTGTTTTTTTTTTTTGATAAATTTGTTTCTTATAAAAAATATTCGTTTTAAATTTTTTTTTTAAATTTTTATATACACCTGTAATTTTATATACAATCTGTAATTAAGCATATCAAAGCAAAGGGCGTTTAACGAACATCAACAACAATTTTTTAAAAATTCGCTTAAAGATTATTTAAATTTAAGGTTTTTAATTTTTCGAAGATCTGGTATTTGACTCCTAACAGCACCAAAATAAATTGAATTAAATGGTAGGAATAAGCGGAGGACGACCATATTTTTCTTTTTTTTTGTATTTACGTACATTAATTTTAAATAATTTTTCATTAAAGCCCATATTTCGAGCTTCGAAGGCCCATATCTCGATTCTGCATCGAGGATCGTAAGAATTGCTTTCTTACTTATGACCCAATCTCTTTAAAAAAATGAAATGGTTTGGTACAGCACCCAAAAAATAAGTTGAAATCGTAATAAATAATCACTACATATTATAAAACAAAGTCGCTTTTTCTGTCCCTATGTCCCCGTATACGCTTAAATCTTTAAAACTACGCAATGGATTTTGATGCGGTTTTTTTTTAAAGATAGATTGATTGAAGAGGAAGGTTTATATCTATATAATGTGAAGAAATATATAAAGGGGGCGTGGCAATCGGTCAAAATGTGGCAAAAAAACATAATTTTTTTTGTTTTCACGGCCATAAATCATAAACGAATCAACCAATTAAAATGAAACTTTCTTAGAGTTTAACTTTGAAATATTTACTTTCGTTCTGCATCAAAAAAAAAATTGATATATTTGTTATTTAACCAAAATTGTTTAAACAAAAGCAGCTCTTTTTCCAAAAAAAGCTGTTTGTGTGTTTGTTCGCTGTCAACCGAATGAAGCAACAGGCGTTAAGCGATAATCTCACCACACCTCATTAATGTTGAATTACATCGTATGGTGACGTATGTATGTATGTATTTACGAATCGCTCGCATTATTTCATTTCGGACGTATGTACATATGTATCTATGTATGTACTGAATTCCATGTAATTATATGCACATACAATTTTACAGCGAAATAAAACGCTATTTTCACGTTCTATATTAGTAAATCGCACATACAGTATGCAAAGTTCGTATTAGTACACCCTCTTAGGGGAGGGGGCCCAGTTGTGACGCGGGTTTTGAAAAAAATTAAAATTTTTTCCTCAGTTCCGCAAATTGAAAAATGAAGAAGTTTAACATTTAACTATTAACCAAACGCAACTTTTCTCCAAAGAAAGTATGTTTATTTGAGTTACTCAAAAAATTTTGGAACAAATTTTTTCAGGATAACTTTTTTTAGGACAAAAAAAAAGTGGCCCAGTTGTGACGCACCTCAAGAAATTTACTGGAAATGAGAAAATATGAAAGGAATGTCACACCAATTGTTGTGATTTAATGATTTATTTATTTTGAAGGCTTTCAATGGCAAAAATAATGAAAAATACAAAAGAAAATGTCCTTCAATGGCCATAAATGACAACGATTTTTATTCATCATCGTCATCTAAATATTCCTAGTCGTCGTCCACGTCACTTTCGCAGTGTTTGCAAGTGAAATAACTTGCCTGCATGTTGGCGCACTTCAAATGAACTGGACGCTTGCATACGTTGCAATTGATCGAGTTGGTTTTTTTTAAACAACAACAAAAATGTAGGAATTCGGCAGTTCTATATGATCGTAGTGCAAAAAAAGGTGCGTCATAACTGGGCCACCCGCTGAGTCACAACCGGGTCACGATGCTATTTTGTGTATGACAAGCAAGTTTTTTATAGACACCACATAATCACATAAATCCATATAGAATCACAAAATATACGGCAAATACAATATTTTGATGCATTACACTCGCCTTTTCACTGTTAATTTCACAAAATTTTGGTACTTTGAAAAAAATCAAAATAACTTTTTCGCACGATTTTCAACACGATGTTTGGTGCGTGTATACACAATGCGACTACTAACGTTGGTGTCTGCACAAAAACTGCTGAACGTCAAACGAACATGATTGGCAGGGCTCAAACTGTCATTTTCATACCGCATGTCAAAAATATTTAGCTGCGTCACAACTGGGCCTGCGTCACAACTGGGCCTCCCCTACAAATAAAAATGCCACGTATATTTTCAAATTTACTTTAAAGCAATTGATTTCAATCGTAGTGCGGTATTGTAAAATTCATAAAAAAATAGAATAATAACAAAAACTCCGAAACATTTGCATAGAATTGAAAAAAATAGCTTTAGTAGCAGTGTAGCTATTTCTACTGCAGGCAAAATTCGTATTAGTACACTTAGTATGCGTTGAATTTGTAAACAATTTGTTGGTATTTACCTTTATTTTCGAAACGATTCAATGTTTAACCTTGGGCAGTTGCGTTTTAGTAGCCATTTGTTCAAGTTCGCGGAGTTAGCTTGCAATGTCGCCAAAGTCAAACGAAACTAGGAGATTAATAATAAATATGAACAAAAACGGAAAGTCTTTACGCGAAATTGTGAGAACATTGCAGAAAAGTGTGTCTACAATACAAAACTTAGTCAAACTTTTTAGAGACAGTGGAAGGATTGACAAAAAGCTTCGAAATGTGAACAGGGCAAAGTTTGGGCAGAGGCACAAGACTTATTTGAAACGCCTTATGAGAAAAGACCCCACCGTCAGTGGAGTTTCACTAGCTGCAGAACTAGAAAAATACTTTTCTATCAAAGTTACACCTCAAACAGTGCGCAATTATGTAAAAAAATTGGGATTTAGAAGCAGAACTGCGGTTAGAAAACCGTATGTAAGCTCAGTCAATAGAAGAAAGCGTGTTATATTCGCCAGGCAATATTTAAACAAAAATATGCGGTTTTGGAAAAGGGTAATTTTTTCAGACGAGTGTAAATTTAATATAAAAATGTCCGATGGACGCATAAAAATTTGGAGAGAGTGTAATACTGGCCTTCAAAAACGAAATCTGCAGCCTTCTTTCAAGCACGGTGGTGGTTCTCTGATGGTATGGGGATGTTTCGGGGCAAACGGAGTAGGAAAGTTGCATTTTATTGATGGAATTATGACTGCGAGGCAATATATTGATATTTTAAAAAAGAATCTACGCAAAGGTGCCAAAAAATTGGGTTGCAAAAAAAATGTATATTCCAACAAGATAACGACCCCAAGCACACGGCGTTGGATACAAGGTTATGGATGCTTTATAACTGTCCAAATTATCTCAAAACACCACCACAAGGCCCGGATATTAATCCCATAGAAAATGTATGGTCGATTTTCAAAAAGCAGCTGGAACATCATCAAATAAGGAACCGAGAACATTTAAAAAAAGTCCTCAAATCAGAGTGGAAGAAGATTTCTCCAAATCTCACAAAAAAATTGGTGGAATCTATGCCGAAGAGATTGTCTGCTGTTCTAAGGCAACGAGGGTATCCTACAAAATATTAATTTTCTGAACTATTTTTTATTTACTCTTTAAATCATTAAAAATACATGTGTACTAATACGAATTTTGCTTCTGTGAAAAGTGTTCATTTTTTTCTTTCTTATTTTTTTTTTTGCATTTCAATACACTTTGTGAGCGGTTTTTTTATTTGGCCTTATTTTAGTTAATTATCTATAAAATAAAACGGTTTCAAGCATTTGTTTTAAAATTAATTTGAAAATATACGTGGTTTTTTTATTTATTAGGGGGTGTACTAATACGAATTTTGCATACTGTAATTAAAATACAGTTTTTGAATAGTTTTTATTGATTCGGAGCGCGTTTAGCTTGCTATCGATTCCATACAATAACATTTTTTGTCATTTACTTTTCACGACAACTAATAGCTTATTTTCGAAGCGATTTCAACAAATAGGTACAACATTAATCCTTATCCAATTAAATACCTTAAATACATTGTTGTTTTCATATAGATCTATGTATATGGCTCTTTACAGCATATAATTAAAAACAATATTTTTCAAGATATTACATCAGTAGTTAGTAATTGAGATCTACCGGAAAAATTGCGTTAGCTGTTGCGTCATTCGGCATTGCCGCTACTCCTTTGGAAGGAGGCCGAACCGCACACTCTACATTCAAGCTCCCGCTGAAAATCGCAACCGATGATGATAATAGCGTCTGTAGTGTTTCTAGACAGAGCAATACAGGAAAATTGATGCGTGACTGCTCATTAATAGTCTGGGACGAAGCTATCATGTCAAACAAGACGTCTGTGGAAGCATTGGATAGGACAACACGCGATTTGCACAACAAAAATTCACCTATGGGTGGATGTACAATTCTGTTCTCAGGAGATTTCCGTCAAATCCTACCAGTTGTGACTCGAGGAACACGTGCTGACGAAATAAATGCTTCGCTAAAAAGATCCCACCTTTAGTCGTATGTCAATAAATTAGAGCTTAAAACTAATATGAGGGTTTCGTCATCTTCACGTGAGAACAGGCTATTTCCAGAGATGCTGCTAAAAGTTGGCAATGGAGAATTAACACAAAGTGAGGGAAGGATTAACCTAGAAAACCTTTGTGTTTTGATAGACAACATCCAAGAGTTAGTCAACAATGTCTATCCAGACATTGATAACATAAGTTATAAGACAATATCTTGGTTTAAAGAAAGAGCTATTCTGTCACCAACTAACGAACAAGTAGATAAAGTAAATAACTTGATTATTTCGAAGATTGATGCGCCGACGAAAATATACTACTCGGTCGATACTGTTCTCGATTTGGAAGAAGCTGTTCAATTTCCTACAGAATTTCTAAATTCTTTGAACCCGTCGGGACTCCCTCCTCACAAAATGGAGCTGAAAATAGGTTGTCCTGTTATTTTATTAAGAAACCTAAGTCCACCTAAACTTTGCAATGGCACGCGTTTGCTGGTAAAATCACTGAAAACTTTCATAATAGAGTGCACAATACTCACAGGATGTGGTACCGGAGAAGATGTATTGATTCCCCGAATCCCTCTGATACCATCGGATCTACCACTCCAATTTAAACGCTTACAATTTCCGGTAAAGACATCTTTTGCAATGACCATTAATAAATCTCAGGGTCAAACCTTCAACGTTGCAGGCTTAGATTTGAGTGTTGACTGTTTTTCACATGGCCAACTGTATGTCGCTCTTTCAAGAGTAACCTCTAGAGAAAACATGTTTGTATTGTCTAATGACAAGAAGGCTATGAACGTTGTATATAAAGACATTCTGTAATATAGTAATTGTTGTAAAAATAAAATAAATACATATGTAAAAATGCAAAAAGTGAATATGCAAAAATGTAGGGTATGAATTTAGATATCTCAAAGATAGCAGGAAATCTTCATGCTATAAAGAAAGGGGAATTGTTTTACTCCAAATTTAACGCGTGCGGGCCACGGGCAGTAATGAATAAGCCAAAACTACTGGATCGATTTTAATCATTTTTTCAGTGAGTGACATAGGGTATATATTTTATACCCGTGCGAAGCAGGGCGGGTTGCTAGTAAATAATAAAATCGTAGCAAAAAATTTCGTTTGGCTGATTATCAAAAAAAAGAGAAAAAAAAAATTACTATTTTTTTAATTATCAGCAAAGTTTGTAAATTTTCTTTTTTGAATTTTTGATGCTAAACAATTATAAAAACAAACTTTCTTTTTTCCAGCAATTATAACCTTAACAAATGTTTAAAATAGCCACGGATATATTGGACCGAAAAAGAGAATGTTAAGTGGTATCATCAGGCTTGCGAGTTGAACAGGGACAATTTGGGTGCCAATTTTGTAGTCATAAATTTTCAAGGGTTCATTTGGATAACTAAACAAACCACATTCACAGAAGCACAGGCGCGCTTTTGAAACGTTCCAGTAGCAAGAGGTGTAGCAGCGGCTTCTCCAATGAAACAGAAACACAAAAATGACAACGCTGGTGCCAAAAAAAAAATAAAATATTCTTCGAGTTCGGGGTTAGGAATATTCAGAATTTTAAAAAAATTTAATTTTTTTTTTGCATTTTCTTAAAGTACAATCACATCTTAAAAATATTGTGTTAAATATTTGAAGTGAATCCGATAAATACTTTTCGAGTTACTCAAGAATTAACAAAGGGAGCTTGGGCGCTCCGCTTTGATAGCAAGACTTTAAATGCGTTTCTCTCAAAACTATGTTTTAATTTAAAAACCGCTTGGTAGATTTCAATAAAATTTTTACTGCTTTTGGAAAATATAAAAAACTTGTGCCTGATCGAAGGATTTTTTTTTTCAAAAATTTCATTTTTTTTTTTAATAATTAATTGTGGGATTTTTTCGCGAAAATCTGAAAAATATTTCCTGAGGCCGCCGTATTGTTAATTAAAAAAAAAAAACACTTGGATCAGGCACAAGATTATGTATTAATAAAACTAATTTCTCTTGCCCGGACTTGTGATGATCACCGCAAGGGACTTCTGAAGAAACGGGCTCCACACAAACACTGATAACTTTTACAATTATCAATTTTTTTTTTTAAATTTGCTAAAGGAAAGGCGAGGTATTAATGCTATATTTAAATTTTTGTAAAATAAAGCAACTGACTAGCGAAACAAAAATTTATTTGAAATCATCATGTTTTCGGGCCTCTGACCACCCCTAAGCCCTTAAATAAAATAATTAGATAATTGGCGCGTACACTTCTGTTGTGTGTTTGGCCGAGTTCCTCCTCCTACGTGCAGTGTGCTTTTTGCTGCTGTTCCACAAATGATGAATCCGTCAGTTGTAAACCGACTCCGAATGGAGTTTTTCCATGACAGAATGGAAATGCTTTCAGAAGTTTGCCTTTGCCTAGCGAGGGCCGATCGCTATTACAAAATAAATTTTCCAGCAATTCGTGTTCCGTGCACGGAGTTTCGAATCCGTGCACGTCACATGCGAGTGGTAGAAAATCCATTCGGCTACGGCGGCCGTTGAAATTGAAACTGAATTGAAATGATGATAACTTATTTTAATCTTTATCTTCTTTATCGGCTAAAAGTAAAGAAAATTGTGCATCAGTGAATAATGAAAGCATAGCAAAGAAATATTCTTATAACACAGAAGTTTGAGGTATCTCCACTCGCTAATTTGAATTTTTTGGGTTATAAATTATTTTTTATTTGCAGCAAAATTTAAAAGTTGTGTTCTTGCTTTGCTGATTTCAATTGAAATCAGTGCCTTAACTTCCGTAACAAATCCTTTCGCTGCACAATTAAATGCAATTAATAAATTTAGCAAATATTAGCGAAACATTTAATGCTGACTAAGCGTTTTTTCCACAGCATATAATTTGTTTTCTGTTTTTTTTTTTTTTACATTTCCTTAGCTATTTATTACAGAGCACACCTTAACTCCTTCCTATGCATGTGAGAAAAGGCGCGTGTGTGAGTGAAAAACGTATGCCCCGTGCATGTGTGTGCCGCTCTATTGTAATGCATAAATTAATTTAATTTTCTTAATTGTTGTACTAAAATATTCTGCGGCACTTTATCTACAGTTTTGCACATTTGTCTCTCTTGCAAGCGAGAGGCGCACACAGAGTCTGCTAAACAGAAACCTATCCCCCATATGTATGCACATACACACACACATATACGTACCTCTGCAAACATGTGTGTGTGTAAGTAACTGTATTTGCCCTTAGTGCTGGCAGTATCTGCCAAAGTGCTCATATCTCAGTTGAATGAGACGCAGTAGGCGCGCGCTCCAGCAAAATCTAAGCGCATTTACTAAATGAAAAGTGAATTTATTGCGCTTGCATGCAAGTGGCTAAAGGTCTATGCATGTGTGTATATATGCGTGTGCATTTGTATGCATAAGTAAGTATGCGCATAACTACGAGATATATACTAACTAGAAGTATGCGGGGCAAGTGTGTTTTGGTTTGTGCCACACTTAGTGAAAATACGTAGTTCAACAGCAAAGCTCAGACAGTATTAACCTCGTCACTAACCCGTATGACTGGAAGAGCAGGACGTGCCAGCGACCACTATACATATGTATGTGGGTGCGTGTATATGTGTATACATGCATACATATATACGTATATACGTGCCACAAACGCATAGGCGGGAAGTTGGTCTAATGTTTGTGGCGCGTTTGTTTGAACTGCTGCACAGTGGGGTGTTTAGTCTGCAGTTCGGGAATTAGTTCAAAATTTTAAATATGTATATATACACATATTTTAAGCTGGCATCCTGTTTTGGTGCCTGGCCGAGCTATCTCCTATTGGTGGTGATGCTTTTCAAAAATGGCAGGACTTACGATTTTACGCCCCCTCCGAATAGCAGATGCCTTTTTGCTTGAGTTACTGATATATTAAATTTATTTTATAGCGGACAAAAGTATATTAGTTGAAATTGTGCATCAGTGAGCAAAAAAAAAACAAACAAATGATCCAAAGGGTGGTTCATATAAAGGTTTAATTTTAAAAACTTAAGATATGTAACAAAAAGTAATGTTTTCGGTCTATTATGAGTGTGTGTTCAAAGACAACAAATCCCATCACTCATGGACTACGATTTATCTGCCTAGCCTGGCATCACGGTAACGCATCCTCTGAATCCCATTTTCCAAGAACTAGGCGACGGTTTCTGGCTCTACCTCATGAATGGCTTGCTCAATGTTCGCCTCGGGGGTATGAATCGTTAAGGAATTGCTCGCATGATATCACTTCTTCAAGGCTACTCACAAAATAAAGTTAAAAGCTCCGAGGTTTCTAATTAACGTCGTCAAAACGAGGTATAAGAAGATTACTCAACTTGACGCACTATCCTTCTGAAGCCAAAAAGAGTCCAAGCCAATGTTTTCATTTTACGGCCAAGTTTATCAAGCCTCTGTAATGCTCACCGTTGATCGAGGTGGTATTTCCATCAGCATTTTCAAGGAAGAAATAGCTAATTTGGTCACCACTCCAAAATCTACACCCAGTTATCACTCTCTTACGACGCATTTAGTTCTATGCGATCATGGTTCGTCTTGTTAGCGTATAATCTTTTTCAAGCCTATTAATTTCCGTTCGTTACTGGCATTCCATCGATATTTCCAGCGGGGCTCTCGCAGAAAAAATTACATATGATTGAAAAAAAAACACTGTATGGACCACCCTGGGTATTGAACGGTATCGTCTCACTCACTTTTACAATATTCATATTTATTCATTATTCCGTTATGGTGAAGAACGGGTTATAAATTTCTTTTAGGTTCCAAGTGCAATAAAAGTCATATTTCTAAGGGAACCTTTAAAGAAAACTGCCACCTAAACATTTATGTTTTGTCAAAAAGACTTCAGAGAGAAAGCTGGTTTAATTATTCGTCAACCAAGACCCAGATTTGGTAACTCTTTCTGTCATTTGTGATTTTGAACAAATGTTGACTTAGAGGTTGAATCATGGACGATTTTTTTATTATAAGGACTAAATTTTTTGTATAAGCAGAAAATCACCAAGAATGAAATTATAAAAAATCAGGGTACCTTTTAGTAACTTAAAATCTGCTCTTTATTAAAATAACTAAAATTTAAAAAGATATAAAACTGCATGGCAAAAATCTTTCTAGAAATACTATTTGAAAACCGCGGAAGAGGGATGCAAAATTTGTGGAATTTTTATAATTTTTGCGTGCAATTTGAAGCTAAGATTTATACGGTTTTCCTTAGGAAATTAATGAAAATTCAAAAAAATTAAGCAAAATAGTCAAAACTGGTCAATATGTTGACGCGTGGGGTATATAATAAATATATATCGTGGTTTCTTGTGGCCGTGAAATAATATAGAAATTTGAAAAGTTTCGATGTTTAAGACCTGACACTGCCTGATACTTTGACCTAAAATATCCTTTTTACAATATCTGCCCTACGTTGCACAAAATTTGTATGCAGGGTCAGAGATACTATTGCATGCTTTGTTACTAGTCGGCCAATTGGCAGCAAAAGCACAAGAAGGTCTTAACCCTCTGCAAGATAACCAAATGGTAGCAAACTTAAAAGATAACCACCACACATTTCGGAAGCGCACGGCTTTCTAACGCGTCTATTTTACCCGTGACTAATCCCATTTGGTTGTTTGGATGAGCTCCTTCTCCTATTTGCAGTGTGCATTATAACGCCACTCCATCCTCCCATATTCTCCGATAGGCCAATGGCCGGTTATTGTTGATGTTATTCTGAAGATGTCTGTTCTTGGCTTTCTTAACAGCTCGTCAGTTCTGGACTTGTTGTAATCTGGCTACGTTTCTTTCGCTATTTTGTAGGTATCGGTGTTGTTCCATCTACTACAACAGCCTGCTAATGGAGTTGCAAGAACATCTCCCTTTCGCAGACGCTTCAGATACTCTAGAGGAAGCCCCCTATCTTGCAGCTCATGAGGTTTCTCATTTTTTTCTATGTTTCTATGACCAGGTACCCAGATGAGAGTGTTGTCTGTCGTGCGTGCTTAGGCATTTAATTCTTCTCTGCATTGTCTGACGATTTTTTAATTGGGTTTTGGTGACTTTATAGCTAAGATGAGTGCTTAACTATCTGGAAAAATACGCGCTTTTGATAGTTGTAGGGGATGATTTCGGAATATCCTGCTAGCTTTCATTATCCCGAGAACCACAGCTTGAAAGATACTATACTAATTCGGCAGGCAAAAGGACATGGAAGTTTCGAGGTCCTTCGAATACACACTCGCGCCGATGTCGCAGTCCATCTTTGATCCATCGGTGTAAAGTGAGGTGGTATCTTCCTTGCCTTTCGCGTGGAAAACATTACCTTAAATTCTTGTCTGAAGTCTAGGGTAGCGGTAGTGTAGTCTGATGGATTGCCGCTTAGTCTGTGGCTATCAATAATTGTACTATGACCAGACATCCTAGCATTCCAACAATCAACCTTTTATTCAAATGACCTCTTTTATTCGTAGTTGCAAATCTATTGGTAACAGGTTTAGCATGAGACTCAGTGCCTCTGCTGGACACGATTTTATAACTCCAGTTATTCCTGCGCAGGCTGCTCGTTGCACACAAGTTACCTTCTAACGCTGTTTAATGCAGGCCTCCAGGAACCTACCATTTTTTTTATCGGGTTTCCGAACGGCTGATCATTTTTTCTGAGGAACTTTTCCATGGCAGAAATACGCTCTCCCATAGCAAAATAGATTCGTGCGTGCCAGCATGGATTCGAAAGTGCGCATGCTCGAGACCCCTGGCACGAAACACTAATTGATAAAACAAGTTTATTCTAAAACAAACAATAAATTCAATTCTTTTATGATTGTCTTTTTCATGGTAGAAATCATCTCGGAAGTTTGCGAATGTCTGCCGAGGTGCGAACGCGATTCGAAAAACTTTTTCTATGAGTTGGTATCCTGTTTCCAGAGTTTCGAACAACTCGAACAATCGGTGATGAATCAATTAAAAAGTAGACCTGTATCAACTATGTGGCGACTCATCGTTACGTGTGGCACCTTTGGTTGCGTTTTGGTTGATGTTCTGTCACAATTTCGAGCGTTAGTAGTCGATTACGAAGAAGAAGTAGTTGACCAGAAGGCTTCTTCTTACCTCGGAGCGTTTTTTGTTCCGAACTAATTATATGGGGGTCAAGTTCTGAAGTTCCAGCGAACTCTGAGGATACAGATTAAGAGATTTCTTTCTCGTATGATACTTCATTCGACGCTTCTATTGTCCTCTTATCGATATACTCAACTTCATAACCACTCTGACTGTTTTCTACTGCCAGACGATCTGCTCGCTGTCACTTTGCCGACCTTCATCTCTGTCACTCTCCTCTTCTTTATCTAATATTGCACATATTTCGTCTTCTTTCGGCTCTTTTATACAGTTATTTTTCAACCAACAACTTAGTAATAATGGGATAGATAGGGGAGTTGTCTGTAAAGCTTGAGTTAATTCGTACACTGAATGAAAAGAGATAGCTGGGTATAAAAAGAGATAGATATGTTCTTCGGACGGGTGCCTCTGCGACACACATAGGTTTACTTTTTTTTAGTTAACAGAGAATTGGAAAAATATAGAGAACATTTTACACGGAGAAGAAAAACAAATCAAGATATTCTAAGCAGGTTTCTGGACGCCATAATTTCTAGTTTAAGAAAACATGATTCAAGACCGTGGATTACTGACTTTGGATATTTTAAAATCAGCCGTTGTAAGAAATCCATGCCATGTCGTTCGAATGGAAACAAACGCTCCGCTCTGAAAGTCGAAATTTCGAAAACTGTCGGAGAAGATATTAACGCCTTTTAGAGGAATTACAGAATTAAGGAATCAATCCACTGCCTCTTTTGTTGCTGCTACCTCCGCATGGAAAACCTCCAACCACCTTCAGAGCTTCTTTGAAAAAGCTCTCAAATTTTTTCGAGTCCATTTCCGTCACTTTTGGTATGAACTAAGCTCTTGAGACTAAATTCTTTGGCCCAGAGCCTGTTTTGCTTTGCCACTTCCTTCTGCAACCATCGAAGCCACGGTTAGCAAATGGGTTACTACAGTCCACAAGCGAGTTTGGCAGACTGAGAGAGGCTGCAGATGAACCAGACTGATGTCATGTTCGATCGACTGTCGCAAATTCCCCTGTCATTAAGCAGAAGGGACTGCAGACAGCTGGTTTGAATGACGACGGGCCACTTTCTGTGGGCGAAGCACATGGAAAAGGTAGACAGTGTACTCTGCCCAGCCTTTGAAGAGGAGGATGAGAAGGCGGACCAATACTTGTGTGTCTGCCCTGCTTTCGCTCGAATCAGGGTTGAGGTCTTTGGCACGGATGTGTTAAGAAGGGGCCACCTTGGCTACTTGGCACCACAAGATCTACTCAGATTTCTTCGGAGATCGGGTATATTTAAAGAAAATTAAAAGGGAAAAATCAGGTGGAGAGGTGGAAAGATCAGGTGGAGAAGGACTTGGATTATTAAACTCGGAAAAAATCGCGTAAGCGGTTATCGCGCCAATCAAGAAGAAGAAGTAAGATATTCAAACGACAAGACTAATTTCTGGGCTGGTAGTGAGGAAATTTGGCACGATCATGATGATGATAATAGAAATTATTATCATAGTTTTTAATGTTTGTAATTATTATAAAATTAGTACAAAAACAAATTCATTGTTTACTTAAAAAAATGTAATACTTTACTTTAAAACTATTATATAAAAAAACATTACTTTTTTGTTTTCTTCTTTAGTTGCGTATTCCGCCCTTCTAAACTCGCCCTACCCAAGCCTTTCTTCTCATATACACCCCGTTACAAAATTATAATTACACAGTTATTTTTTATAAAAATGTTGTTCATACTACAACAACAACCATATAGCGCAAACTTTCAAGCTTTTTTCAATTTTTTAAAATTTCATCTTTTTAGCCAGAATTTTTCTGGCTACGCAGTTTTAGGCTCCATGGAGGGCGTGTACTTTGTATAGGAGAAACTTCTGGTTCGAAAGGGGAAGGTTTTGATGAAATTTTGAAAAATTCTGTACAAAGTTTGAGACTTTGCGTTACACTGAGCCTTAATTTTCCAGCTCAGACGAATTGGTGGCCATTTGCAGGTGTCAATAACCCACTGTGTGTCGCTTGCGCTCAATCACACACACACACATGCATTCATATATGAATACAGATAAATCTACCCATGTATGTGTGTTGCTAGGTGTGCCTGAACATGCAGCTATTTCCGAGTTGCATGTTAAATGAGAAAGAAAAATGGAAGTAAAAGAAGTTGAAGGTGCAGCCGCAGTTGTAGTTGACTGCGAATGTCCTTCGCTGTTTGTATTTGTGTGCTTATAGGTGTGTGTGTGTGTATGTGACAAAGCAACGACTGTAGCTGCGGCTGTGGCTGTTGCTGCTGCTGCTGCAATGTTGGCGCTTTGTTGGCGTAATTTGGCGATAAGACCCAAGCGCAGTTTGCCAGCAAGGGGGTTTTCAACTACTACAACTACGAAAAACCAACAACGGCAGCAAACAACCACATTTAAACTGTTATCTACCACCTCTTTGCCGGCTCTCAGACATTTTCACCTTTGAATCCGGCAAAAGTAGTCGCAGTTTGTTGGCATTTCTCATGTGGTGCCATTGTAGGCATAAGTGTATGTGTGTGTGTGTTTATGTACGTTTAACCACTCTCCGACAAGAACTTGGTTTCTTTAGCATACCTTTACCTTTTTTGCGGTTTAGTAATTTAGAAGTTTGCAGCAGCCAATTGCCAAGTGCTGGGTACATTCATGCAGAAAGTTGACAATCTTCTGGAACTTTGTGGGCGAAAGTGGATAAATGAACTGACTTAACTTGGCAAAGGACACACCTGCTTACATACGTATGAATGTGTTAGTGTGTGTGTGTGCATGCGCTTGAAGGTTGGTGCATATGTGGCAATGTGGCAAAGTTCCAAGCGAAAGGCGTCGTTCTGTTCATAATAAATGATGAAGCTCGTGATTGAATTTGAGATATTGCCAAGGATGCACTCGTTTACTTTTAACTTTTTACGTTTTTATAATGGAACAGTGTGCCAAAAGGTCGATAAAACTAAATGTGGCTTAAACGAAAAGAGTTTTTGTGGTAGATTCAACAATTTGCGAATTTGTTAAACAACTTTAAGCTGCATGCAGATTCATTTAAAATTCGATAACAACTAAAATTTCACAAATTTTTTTACTACCTCAGCCAGTTTAAAGCTGAGTTACACAATAAAATTATAGGTATAAAAGGGAGGTAAGTACGAGTTGCATTCGAAAAGTAAGGTGGCTTTATATGGTTCTCGAAAATCTATAATACGTTATCTACTTCGAAGTAATCTCCCTTAGATAAAATGCTTTTCTATCAACGCTTATTCCATTCCGGGACCACATTTGAACAATAAGCGCTTCGGTATGGAATGAGCTCTTCCAACGAGGCGCCCTTTACTGATCTCCACAATTGCGGCAAATCTACGTCTTTTGATAGGAATTTTCTCTTTCGAAAACAGGGAAAGTCACGAGCGGTAAATACGGAGGTTGTGCCATGAAATCGTAAACCTTGACAGTGCTGTCATCTCAGTAAAGTTACAGCCGTCAAATTGGACGGAAATATCTATTTATCCCTGTTATTTAACCATGAAACCTATTATCAACACCAACACTTAACGTTTCGGAAAGAAAACTAATTTCAAAGATGAAACGCTTTTCCGTCTAAGTGGCTGCGCAAACAAACGAAACTGCCAGTTTGGAAGTTAGGTTTGCATGTCTCGATTTACACATCATTCTGAGCTTTATTAAACTTTATAAATGTAAACATTTTTCATCAGAGCTAAAAAATAATTGGGTACGCAGTTTTGTAGCCCAACATATTTCATTAAAACGAAGGGGGAGTTTGAACAAGCTCAAAGTTTTTTTCTCTGACTAGATCTCAACTGAAGACCAAAACTCCTAAATTGTACTGGCTGCTTGGTCCTAAATCTTAACTAAGTTTTAACATCAACATTCGATTTTATAGCCTATTTGGTATGGTATTCAAATCTGGAGTACTACAAGCAAATTGAACTAATACAAGTGACCCCAGGTGCATATACTGCGAAGCACCGAGCGATGATGCCGAACACACGTTTTTTAGTTGCGAGAGATGGGAAGATGCTTGAACGCGAGGATAACTGGAATGCAGTTAAAAAATACGTCGGAGGCGTATGACGGAGAAACAAGATAGATCTCGATACAGTACAACAAAGGGTAGCCTCATGGACAGAGAGATAAGAAGACGAGCCGTAGCATGAAGCTGCCTACAAGCATGGTGGACCCAGACGTGGGTGAAGAGAATTGGTCCATTCCATAGACATCGTTCTGGGCCCATTCCGAAGTAACGCAGAAACTAGTTTCGGGAAGGGATTCTCCCCAGAAGAGGAAAAGTAAACGTTGTAGTGGGCACACAACCTGGCGCAGTAGACGACGGTCGCTGTAAGTGCGAAGGCATTTTGAGCCCTACCCCGCCCACCAACAAACAGAAACAAAAAAAAAATGACAGATTGTAAATAAATCAATTGAGAATAAAACAAAGTGCGTGTAGCGTAGAACACATAACAGATTTGAAACTTTCAAAGCAGACAAAGAAAGAGGGAGAGACCCGAGAGAGAATGAGAGAGAGAGGGAGAGAGAAAATATATATTCAAAAAAAATTCACAACATTTGCAAAGAATACAAATAGACAAAATTTACAAAAAACGGAGAAAAGAAGGTCGACCAGTGTAGGTAAACGCCGGACACAAACCGTGGCAACAACGCGCACCACTCCGAGCGTTTATCACCCGCACAAGCGCAGCGATTCCAGGACCGCACCAACGGCACAAATTACCGCAAGGCAATAGCACTTTATAGTACACACAAGCACTAGCCAGGACACGGAAACAAGCGCCTAAAAGTAGACACCTAGAAAAAAACGCCAAAAAAATTAGGACCAAAAAACGCCCCAAACAGTAGGCACCAAGAAATATAACGCCAAAAAGTAGGCACCAAAAATATATTTCCAACAAGTTTGCACCAACAAACAAGCGCAAAAAGTAGGCAGTGTTATTTCTCACTAGAAATAGCAACCACAAGGAAAAACTCAGGAAAAATAGCCTAAAGTGTATCTAAGATATATATAAGGTATAGTTCTCTCTCTCTCTCTCTTCTTTTCCTCTACGTTATATCTTTTTTCTCTCTCGCGGAACGAAAATTACCAAAACGTTGCATGGCGTTGAAATTTTACTCTCCATTCACGCTTGTCTATCCACGCCTGAGAAATTTCACTTCAAAAATAAAAATGTGGTGAAAATGTGCAATACTAGGAAAATTGTATAAAAAATAAATGCGATTTCAAACTTTCATTTCTTTTTTAAATTTAGTGGTTTGTAAAACTGCGTATCGATTATTTTTTTTAATTTTTATTAAAAAGTTTAAAATTTTATTGAAAATTTGTCGGGTTTTGCCAATTTTTACATGAAGTTTAAAACTTGAATTTATATGGGTTTTGTTAGACAATAAGCTTTTTTAACAGAAATTATGAACATTCAAACCAAAAACAAACAAAAAAGAAAGGAGCAAAATAGCCAAAACTGGTCGAAGCGTTCAATATCGCACTTATATCCCTATAACCCTAGAACACACACCCAGAAAATACCACGTAAACACACACCCGGGATACGTTTGTACCCGGGACCTTATTTTGCGGTTTTTTTAATGCTTATTCAACCGATTTCTATGATTTTTTTGAAATGTATATTTTAATACAATATATAAGGTTGTCAAAAAAGTCTTGCGGTATTTCCGCAAGCTTGTCTTTGCAAGCGCGTAGTTCTAATTGTATTCGTCGCATCGGTTCACGCTAGAGCTTTTTGAAAAGCTCGTTTCACGTGCTAACACGTGTTTGATTAATTGTTGTTTGCTTTTAGTCGTTCGTGAGTTATAGCGTCGCAAACATGGAGCAAAATAAAGAGAAAATACGGCATATTTTACAGTACTACTACGATAAAGGCAAAAATGCATCTCATGCTGCCAATAAAATTTGTGGAGTTAATGGACCCGATACAGTTTCCATTTCCACCGCACAACGATGGTTTCAACGTTTTCGTTCTGGTGCAGAGGTGATCGAAGATGCGCCACGGTCCGGAAGGCCTGTCGCCAAAAATTGCGATAAAATCGCTGAATTGATCGAAAGAGACCGGCATAGTAGCAGCCGTAGCATCGGCCAAGAGTTGGGCATGAGTCATCAAACCGTTATAAACCATTTGAAGAAGCTTGGATTCAAAGAGAAGCTCGATGTATGGGTGCCACACGACTTGACGCAAAAAAACATTTTTGCCCGTATGGATGCATGCGAATCGCTTCTGAATCGCAACAAAATCGACCCGTTTTTGGATCGGATGGTGACTGGCGATGAAAAGTGGGTCACTTACGACAACGTGAAGCGCAAACGGTCGTGGTCGAAAAGCGGTGAAGCTGCCCAGACGGTGGCCAAGCCTGGATTGACGGCCAGGAAGGTTCTTCTGTGTGTTTAGTTGGATTGGCAGGGAATCATCCACTATGAGCTGCTCCCCTATAGCCAAACGCTCAATTCGGACCTGTACTGCCAACAACTGGACCGCTTCAATGCAGCACTCATGCAGAAGAGGCCATCTTTGATCAACAGAGGCCGAATTGTCTTCCATCAGGACAACGCCAGGCCACACACATCTTTGGTGACGCGCCAGAAGCTCAGGGAGCTCGGATGGGAGGTTCTTTTGCATCCACCGTATAGTCCGGATCTCGCACCAAGTGATAACCACCTATTTCTGTCCATGGCGAACGAGCTTGGTAGTCGGAAGTTGTACACAAGAGAGTCCTGTGAAAATTGGCTCCCCGAGTTTTTTGACAATAGCGAAGCGAGCTTCTATAAGAGGGGCATTATGAAGTTGGCATCTCGTTGGGAACTCGTCATCGAACAAAACGGCGCATATTTGACTTAAATCGCATTATTATAACCAATTTTATGAACAATTGAAAATTCTATAAAAATACCGCAAGACTTTTTTGACAACCTTATATAACAAGTATTTCGTCTTTTGTTTCATTCGAATATTCCTACTGGTTCCAGCGATATGGGCAAATAAAGTCAGGACATGCAACAGTGGATTTTTGTTTTTGTTGTTGTCCTGATAAATGCAAAACAAAATAATATAATTTATAATAATATAATATACTTGTAGGGTTACAACGAATACACATTTTGGTTTTTATTTCATTGAAATATTCTGCCTGGTTCAAAAGATATGTGCAAAAAGGTCGCGCAAGGTATGGGTGCGTAGGTAGCAAATACACTGGTATAACTGGTTTTTGTATTTTATATGCAGCTGCAAGGGTTGTTTTCACACGAGGTGTTGTTATAAATGCTGCCTGTTGATATTTTCATTATTGTTTTGGTGCTCAAAAGTGTAAGAAGTGAAAATATAAGTGAAAATAAATATAACTGAAACTATAAATAACTGAATACGAAATGACTTCAAGAAGAAACGAATATTTATCAAGTGCAGCATATAGAAGGTAAAAAATGTAAAATAAGCAACAATGTAAACATATACTAATTTTTTTCATTATGCAGGCTAACTGAGGAACAGCGAGAATCATATATACAGTCTTTATTTGATGAAATTTGTGAGGATGACGCTCCCTATGACTTTGACTCAGAAGATGAAGCAGAAATTCAATTCAATGGCATTGAAATTGCTGATGACGATGCTGAAGTTTCGCAAAGTGCCGCAGAAGTATTACCTGATTATGCGGTCTATGAGGATGATGAAGAAGAAGAAGTAGAAGAAAATAATGAATTACCTGCTAGTGGCGAAAAATTTGTTGCACGTGATGGTACTGAGTGGATGAAAGAACCAAATGTAAGTCGTCAGGTACTCAGACAAAATATTATAAGAGAACGTTCTGGACCAGCTAGATGCACTGAAATGTTGTCAATAGAGCAAACATTCAAATGTTTCATGAACGTTGAAATGGCTGATATAATTATGCGAAACACAAATAAGTTAGCAAAAGAAACTTATAATGCTTACAACAATGCGCATCCAAACACAACTCCTAAGTCATGGACGCCTGTGTCAATAACAGAGCTGTATGCATTTTTTGGCATAGCAATGCAGAACATGTTCGAGATTTATGGAGCGTCAAAAACTATCCTTTATATCGCGCCACAATGAGAGTCAACCGTTTTTGTTCGATATTGCGGTTCCTAAGATTTGACGATAAAAACACTCGTGCAACACGCTTACTAACTGATAAAGCAGCACCGATCAGTGAGTTGTGGACGATGATGAACAATAATCTTGCTGCACATTACAAGCCCAGCTCATGCTTGACGATTGATGAACAATTATTTCCTTACCGTGGACGCACACGGTTTACGCAGTGCATACCGTCAAAACCTGCTAAATATGGTGTCAAGGTTTGGTGGATTTGCGATGCCACAAATGCATACCCACTGCATGGACAAATATATACTGGCCAAGCAGAAACTGGTAGGGAAACGAACCAAGGCGAACGAGTGGTGAAGGATTTGTCTGCCAAATACCAAGGAAGTGGCCGAAACATTACAATGGACAATTTTTTTACGACCTTGCCAGTTGCAGAACTGCTTCTCACCTGGAAACTCACGATCGTTGGAACTTTGCGCAAAAACAAATCATATATTCCTCAAGAAATGAGGCAGAACAAAAGCAGGACAATTGGTTCACCGACATTTGGCTTCAAAAATAATGTGACAATGTGCTCTTATGTTCCCAAAAAAAATAAAGCAGTAATTTTGCTTTCGACCATGCATAATGGTGCTGAAATAGCTGACAGTGGGTAACCTGAAATAATTGAATATTATAATCGTACCAAAGGTGGTGTTGATCGAATGGACCAAATGTTTGCGGAATATCCAACACAAAGACAAACAAAACGATGGCCACTAGCGATGTTCTTCAACATGTTGGACATTACAGCTCTTGCAGCCTACATTGTCTACGATTTGAATAACCCTATGATGCCTTGGAGAACAAACAACAAGCGTAAGCAGATCCTGCGCAGCTTGGCTGAAGCATTGGGTATGCCCATTATTGAACCCAGAGCCATAAATCGTCAAGTGACGCGAAATTTTTCGACTAAAATTGCTATTGAAGCATATTTCAACCGGCCGCTGGAATCAATGGTGTCAACAGCAGCATCAACATCTGCCGCAGCGCGCACGCCAAAACCTGTGTCCGGATCTTGCTATTTATGTTACGCACAAGAGGAAAAACGCCGTAGAAAAACCAGAAAGCTGTGCGCCAAATGTAAGAAGCCAATGTGTCTTGAACATTCGGTCACATCAACAAATTGCTCTATTTGCCATGATTTTCCTTAGATATAAGATGCATTTTTATAATAAAAGTCAATAATATAATATAATTTTTCAAAAAAAAAAATAATATAAAAAATGTTTTTTTTTTTATTTTTATGAGGATTTTTACTATTGGGGTACAAACGTATCCCGGGTGTGTGTTTACGTATATAATGTGTTTGGAAGGCTGTAGCTCCTGAACCAATAGTCCGATCTGGTTCAAATTTTGAATTTGAACTCAAAACTAAATAATCTTCCTAGATCCGAAGTTAGCAGTATAGAGGTATAGCGGTTCAAAAGTTACAACAGTTCAAAGTTTGAAGTGGATACATTTATACCCGGGTGTGTGTTCTAGGGATAAGACAGTTGACTACCATATAAGCACTCATATATTGTAATCATTAAACTACACATTCTCGTTCTAGCCATGGAAAAGTTCTGATAGTTTCCACTTCTCTGTGTGGTATTCTATCTCTCTTTTACCAATAGCAATTTTTTATAACTGGAAAATATATCTACTATACTCTAAAGGCAAGGCAACTAATCCTTTTTATTCTTACAATGTAATTACTGCTGACAACTTAACTCCTCATTGTCGTCATCATAAACTTCTCAGCAATAATAATCATACTTCTCATTTTTGTTAGCAAAAAGTAATCAGCAGTGGTGGCACAAACTCCTCATTTTCGTAGAAAGTAATCAGACTGATGACAAAAACTCCAGATTTTCATTATCATAAAATGTTTTATTTAGAAATATATACAATTTATATTTTTTCGAAAACCTTTTTAGAAAACCTTTACATATGAATTCGCTGTTTCATCCACGGAAATTCGAACCCACGAATTTTCAAATGTTAGCCAAGCATCTACTAATTCGGCTATGGCGACCACACAACAAACACAGCCAAATTTCACACTAGTACTTTTATCAGAGCAGCAAAATTATAAGCATACAAATGAGTTGCCTTGCCGTTTAAAGTACAGTAGATATATTTTTCACTTACATGAAATGGCTATTGGTAAAAAAGAGATAAAATTGACACCGACAAGGGGAAAGGAATATCAAATGAAATATTTGATTTCCTAATTAAAAAAAGTTGTAAAGGGTGGTTAAATTTCAAGGGCCGATGTTGAATGTGAACCACGTCTAAACGTCAACGACACCGTTGGACTTCTTTCTTTGGGGTTATTTGAAAGAAAATATGTACGTCGATAAGCCAGCAACAATTCAAGAGCGAAAGGATGAGATAATTCGGCACATTAACCGCATAGAACCTCAATTATGCCTCAGCGACATCGAAAATTTGGACCATCGGTTGGAGCTGTGTCGCCGAAGCCGCGGCGGCCATTTGGCCAATATTTTGTTCCATACGTAATTGAGCCATACCAATATTATAATAATAAAGAGAAATGATAATAATTTCCTAAAAAAGTTGTATTTTATTCTGAATCAGCACCGGCCCTTGAAACTTAACGACCCTTTATATGCCATTCTGATAAATACTAGAGACTAAAAAAATAATTATAAATGTGTTGCAATTTTTGTCAAAAGTGCACTGTCTTGTAAGGATGCTTTTTGTAGTTGTAATTTTCTATATTTAAAGAAAATTCAAGTAGTTTAAATTTCATTTTCCTTAGATGGTGTGCCAAACAAAGCGCTCACACGAATATCCACCATTTTTTAGTCACTTCCTCACATTTTCTTGGAAAACGTTTGCTTTTGTCGTAGAATTTTGCAAGCTGAGCACGCTTCGAATTTGGTAGCACTACCAAAGGTTTGAAGGCAAGTATTTAGTAAAAAATAAACACAACCCATTTTCCGCTTTGTACGATATTACCAAATATCAATTTGCTTTTCTAAACTTTATTATGCTGGGTATCAATAATAGTGAAGTTATTTGAAAGAGAATCATTTCAGATTTTTTCTACGCTCAAAATGTATTAGAATCCTTTTGCCAAATGCAGAAAGCAATTAATCAACATGTTTTGGCATACTTCATGCAAAACACAAACAAAAGCAGAAAAACATCGGATACTATAAATATTTTCTTTGTTTCCATTTTTGGCTTAGGAAAGCCAATATTGCTGGCCAGTTAAAGTGATAGCAAACAGCGTCAAAGCGCCAGAGCGTATCCGAATGCAACAACAGGATATTAAAAGTGCTGCAGCATATATGAGTCGGTATGTGAAACACACACACACATATATGCATACAAGTACATATATGAGCGTTCGCTTGGCTGTGCTTTGTAAATGGATATGCGGAGAAGGACAATGGCAGGGCGATAAAAAACAGTGAAGAAGAGCAGACAAAATGAAGTACAAAATAAAAGCGAAAAATAAAGCAAATAAATACAAAGATAAAAGTTTCATATACGAGAGCATATGATATTTTGTTTGTGTGTGCTGCTAAATAAGAAAAATTGTGAATTCATTAGGGGTGTCGAAATAAATTGGCGAATTTTTCTAAAGCAATGTAATTGCAGTTAAGCGGGAGTGCGCTAAAGGAAGAGACAAATACAAAAAAGAACAAAAAATACAAAAATTAAAAATACAATAACAAACACAAGCACATGCATGCACGACGCTGCAAAAGTTGGCAACCCTGCCAAGGCCGTATCAGGCGAGAAATAAACAAATGTATTTTATTTAGTTACAAACGAATGCTTGGATGGGAAATGTGAGTATTTGTAGCAGCAAATAAAAAGATGAATTAATATAGTTTATAAAGCACAGTTATGCCGGAGCGTATGTATGTATGTGTGCGTATGTTGGCACTTTTTAGAAATTCTTGCATTTGTACAGCATATTTTGGGCGCTCTTGCAGATGAATAAAAGGACTTGAATACAGAAAAAGTTGAACGTTTTTTTTCCTAATACCCACCCACACACACACACACACACACTTACATTTAACAAACACTCCGTGCTAGCCTCGCTTGTACAACTAAGTATGTAAGTGTATTGCTAAGTGCCAGTAATGTGCCACATGCCACACGGAGCTGTAACTCAGGCAGCTGTGCCACAACGGCAGCAGCAACAGACCACAGTCGGTGGAAAAAAGACAAAGTGCGAGTGAAAATTTGAGAAAACAGATGTTGCAGTTGTTGAAAAGTAGCCAATTTTTGCAAACACCAACACACAAAACACATACAACTGCAAGTATAAATGTAGTTAAGCAAGTAAAATGGCATAGTGACAAAAGTGTTTGGGGAAAATGAAAAGAGGTGAAGAAGGAAGAAGAAAAACGAAACGAAACCAAAAAAAAAAAAATTAAAAAAAAAACACCAAAACATAATAATTTCCATATATGCACACAAATACATGCGCACATACTGTCAAAAAAGTCTCCGGAAGCGGTCGATGAAATATGAAAGATGAAGGTTTATTATTCATTAAAAATTGTATTCTGCCTTGAAAGTAGGGCCCTTGCGATACAGGGTGCGCCATCTTTTATGTCGGTACGTAAACGGCGAATAACTTTGTCATTCACCAACCGTTCGACTTCAACGTACATGTTTTCGATAGGTCAATTCAGAAATATTTCAACCATGGATCGCTTTACACCGAAACAACGCGCTGAAATAGTGAGGCTATGGTTAATGGTTAATGGTAGTAAAGGGTTAAGGTATGGGCCTTTAGCACTGCGACCATATTGATCTATTGTACACCCTATGATGTCTATTGACTGTTAAGTATGCTTATGAATTGTACCAGCTCCTTCTGAGGGAGTGATTGTAGGTCTTCATCTGTAAGCATGAACTTGTTTAACAACTTTTTCCTTCTATGCGTCAACCCCGGACAATCGATGATGAGTTGTTCTATAGACTCCGCATCTTCGCAGCAAAATCTGCAAGTGCTGGTGTTAGTTATGCCTAATTTATGTAAGTGTTTGTTGCAGGTGAAGTGACCCGTGAGGGCGCCTGTGAGAATGCGAATGCTCTTTTTGTTTAACGTGAGGGCCATGTTAGCTCTTTTAGCATTGAAACCTAAGAACTTTTCTAAGACCCTCTACGTTGTTCCAATGCTGATTTATTAGAGTTTTGGCCCAGTATTGTACTTTTTATTTTAGGCCGTTTTTGTTAAATCCAAACATGGGACTAGGTCCGATGAAATTTACATCTGCCCCTTTTTTGGCTTGAAAGTCTGCCTTTTCGTTGCCGTCATATCCCTCATGTCCTGGTACCCAAATTGATGAGACATTGTTTTTGGATGCCAGGTTATTGAGTGCCTTGTGGTATTCTAAGAGAGTTTTTGAGTTGTAGGTATAGCTATCTAAAGCTCTTAGAACTGATTGGCTGTCCGAGAGTATTTTGATCTTTACTCTCTTGTGGTTTCTACGTTGCTTGATGTTTGCTGCTCCCATTATTGCGTATAATTCCGCTTGGAAGATGGTGGTGTCACTGGTGAGAGTGAATGATTTGTGGATTCTGTTGTTTTCCACTCGCTTCTCTCAGGAAAGGTAACTGTGTATCTTTTTGTGAAAGAGAGGGTTGGGTTAATGTGGTCTGAAACTTGAGCCAAGCTTATGGTGTTTTTGACTTTATTTAGGATACTTAGGTGACCGGTGAGCTTGCCTCAATTGAAATTTTCTTTCATGTGTAGCATGAGTGCTTGCGTAGCTGCTTCCTCTGGGATTGTTATATGAAGTGGTGGAAGATTAAGGAGTGCTTCCATGCCAGCTGTTGGGGTAGTTCTCGTAGCCCCTGTGATGCATAGGCAAGCAAGCCTTTGTACTTTTCCCAGTTTGGTTATATATGGGTGTATATCCAGAGGGCCATACTAGGGCTGAGGCCCCAGGATCTCCCTAGTAATTGTTTGGTTGTCCACAAGGATTTCGTGGCTTTTTTGTTATATTATTTATATGTGATTCCCAAGTGAGTTTTTTATCTAGGGTTAAACCTAGATACTTGACCTCTTCCGTTAGTTCTATAACTGTTTCATTTATTTTTAATATAAGAAATTCCCACTTTCTTTTTCTTGTGAAGGGGACAATTGTGGTTTTGTTAGGGTTGATCGACAGCCTCTCCTTTTACACCTTTCCCATGTTGTGTTCAAAGCATTTTTCATTAAGTCTGTTAGTGTCCTTTCATGACTGCCTTTTATTATAACAGATATGTCATCTGCATAGTGACGTCATACACCGAAAATAGTCCTTCTATGGTTCTAACTCAACGCGCAGATCGCAAAAAGTATCGCAGCAAACAGGCACCACCTGGCAATACTATTCGTCGTTTGGTGCCGAAATTTTTTGGGCACGGGACAGTAGGAGATCGTCAGCATGCCGTTCATCAACGACCAAGACGTTCCTACGAACTTGTTGACGCAGTGAGGGATCGTGTTGCCCAGGAGCCAGCAGTGTCGTATCGTCGTTGCGCTCAGCATTTTAGCGTCAGTAGAACTACAATGTGGCGCATTTTAAAAGATGATTAAAATTTGTTACCGTATAAAGTGCAGTTGACACAAAGAATATTGCCGACAGACCATTCACGACGCTTGAAATACGACCAAACAGTCGCTCGAATGGTTGACACTGAACCAATCGGGTTGGAAGCAAATTTTAATGACTGACGAGACACATTTTAACCTCTCTGGCAGCGTGAATAAACAAAATGGCCGCATTTGGGGAACTGAGAATACCCTCGAAATCCACGAAACGCCATTGCATGACCGGAAAGTAGCTGTTTGGGCCGACATTTGCGCCACACCCATCATTGGGCCATATTTTTACCGAGAAAACGAAACGGTCGATGGATATCGATATCGGTGATGGATGTTGGCACATTATGTCTGCCCGCAAATGCGTGAGAAAGGCTTAGACGGTTACTAGTTTCAACAAGACGGTGCGCCATGCCACACTGCCAATGCAACAATTGAATTTCTGCAACGAAAATTTCCGGCACGTCTGGTGTCAAAAAGAGGCGAAATCGAGTGGATCACCTGGCTTAACCCAACCGGACTTCTTTTTGTGGGGTTATCTGAAAAGTAAGGTTTACGCCAACAAGCCGAAGACTATTGACCAGCTTAAGGCAAACATTCATGCCGCAATCAACGCTATAAAACCCGAAATGCTTGACAAGGGGATGAAAAACACAGAAAAAAGATCGCAGTTTGTGATTGCTAATAAAGGTTGCCACTTGACTGATATTGTATTCAAAAAATAGTTTTAATAAATTGTAAAAATATTCAGTTGCTGCAAATCAATTGCTTTTTTTTCAAAGTTATTCAATGTTTTCATACCGACATAAGAGATGGCGCACCCTGTATATTTCTAATAAATAATATAATATAATTATGAGAATATTTTTCAAACAGATTTTCTGCAATCGACTTCAATTTATGCCTCAAACTCTCTCCGTATACTTTTTTGTCTTCTATCGACTGAAGGCGATAGCGCCGAAGTGATAATTTTAGTTTTACCAACGGAAAATTGGTCGCCGACGTCATATCAGATGAATACGCGGCTGTTTGATGACATGTGCTTAGTTCTTGCCTCAAAAATCGTTCGCAATGATACTCCTATAGTTGTGAACTGCTGCATTCTTCTGGTACAAAATTATAAAATTTGTATCGCCAATCAAGGTTTTTCAAGGAATTTTCCAGCTCAGTTATATTTTTTATTTTTTCCACTTCTTTTTTTATCACTTGAAAGCAAAGCGAATCTACTAAAAGTGGTTTTGGTAAATCAGCTGATTTGTTGTTTTTTTCTTTCGCCGTGTCCATATGGCTGTCAGCTCAGAATGATATAAGGTGAATTCATTATTTGTTTTCTAACTTGCTTTGACAATCAAATGTACAAAACATTATTGTTGGTCTAGTGCCACCATCTTTAATGAATGCGCCTTGCTTGAAAGAGAATTTTTACATAAACAATCTCCAGTACCTTTTTGACAGAATGTGCATACACCCACATCTGCATGTTTCACATACTTGGCGGCACATTTTTTGCTTACTTTAGTGCGAGAAGATAAAAGTAAGCAACGAAACCTGTTCGAGATCCATGAGTATGTTTATGTGTGTGTGGCCTTCGAAGTAATACAAAATGTGAGTTGGGAGGTGGACAAAAATTGTGCCAGCAAATAACGACTGTATAATCACACATTACATTGGCCGAGTGCCAAACGTGGCCAAAACGACGCTGATAACAACAGCAACGGCACAATGGCAAATGTAAAAGAAAAAGTCGAGCTGTTTAGGTTGAATGGGTGGATGGAAGTCTCTATGAACAAAGCTGGAGTATACGATTTGAATGGACAACTTTTTCTACAAAACTAAATAAGCCTTACAAAAAAGTAATAAGTTCGCAAAAATTATGAATCATTTTAGCGACAGCAGTTTTAGTATTCTCTCGACATGGTTGCAGGAGTTCTTGAAGGTGAAGCATTGTGAAGGTGAAGCATTTCATCATATATGAAAATTATGAGTGATTACTAATTTATAATTTTGAACTGCATTATTTAATTTAAATTTCTTGAAATTCCACTCGCAGTGCAGAAATATTCATTTATTGAGTGCAGTACAGTTCGCTCTCCACCATGCAATCCTACAGGTTCAGTTAGATATGAACCTTAAGCGCAAGGGCGCACGAAAAATCGAAAACATTCGTACTTTTCGAAATTGGCTGAAATTTTAATATAGTTTAAATGTCACTTAAATACATTAAAAAAAAACAAAGTAGAAACTTAAAAATATGATTACTTTAAACAAAAACTATTTTAAGGTTTAAATATCACTAAAATACAGGGGTTGATTGAAAAGTAATGAGCCTTATTTTTTTAAGCAGTTTTATTAAACCGTTTGACTTATATAACTAATATTCTTCAAAATAGGACCCTTGAGTGTCAATACACCGCTGGTAGCGATCCTTCCACTGCAGGTAACATTTTTTAAACTCATCCGCCGGAATCGCGTTCAATTCGGCTGTCACAGTTTTTCGGATCGCCTCGATGGAGTCGAAACGCCTCCCCTTCAGCTTTCTTTTCAGACGCGGGAACAAGAAGAAGTCCGGAGGGGACAGATCTGGGCTGTAAGGAGGGTGGGGAAGCACCGGAACCCCCATCTTGGCCAATGCAGAGCTGCAGAGGAAGGCGGTGTGCGCCGGCGCATTGTCGTGATGAAAGGTCCAATTGTTGATGTGGTCGTGCCGAACCCGGGCGACGCGGTTTTTCAGCCGAAGGAGCACTTCTTTGTAAAATGCCGCGTTTACAGTACTTCCTGGAGGTACAAACTCCTTGTGGACGATGCCTCGAGAGTCGAAAAAGATGATCAGCTGATCCGTTACCGGATGTTGCGTTGCGTAGACTGAATTTTCCGACTGTAGGACCAAAAATTCCCTCCTTACCCACTCTGGCATTGAAGTCACCAAGCACGAGTTTTATGTCTTAAAAGCAATATTTGGTCGTATCGTCCCTCTCTTCCATCGCGGTATGGACACAAATAAGTGAGATGTTGAAAACTGTTGCTTTGTTGATCGGCTTCGCCGGAGCTCGAAACATCGTAGTCTGCAGTCCCAGATTCCAGCATAAAAAGATACACCAAGCTACCTGGCTGTCTCCTGATTGAAAAACGCGAAACCAGATCGCTCATATTGCGATAGATGGAAGCTAGGCTTCATGGGTTTTAGGTGTACGTTCGATCCGAGGACCCAACATCGACTATGATTATTATCTTGTTGCGGCCAAAGTACGCGCACGCTTCTGTGCAGTAAAAGCACAGCCGCAATCGCAGCAGACAGCTAAAAGATTTGCCACTCGACTATCTCTCCTGCTCTCAAACCGCCCACCAATCCGACATACAAGAGCAATGGAGCAGCATTTATCGTTATTTACGTACCGCCGCCGAAGAAGAAATCGGATTTCAGCGACCCTGAGAAGCAGTTGATACAACGAGGAATGTCATGCTGCCGCGCAAGCAAAGGATGACTGCCTTCGCTGTCTCTTGCTGCTATCGGGCGCAACGCGAGCCATATGGGATCTCTACTAAGAGTTGAAAAGGGCAGAGAGACGTATTATCAGACTGAAACGCGGGACCGAAATACGCGATTGAAAGCAGCTTAACATGTTGGTCTATAGAAACAACGCCCGAAAATTCCACCAAAAAATTGGTGTTATTGGAAAAGGCGGCATGACGCCTTCCATACGAACTTAAATTTACAAACCGCATATTTTTGAGATGTGGTATGGAGTCATACCATATTTTACAAATTCCACGTTCTTGAATCATAGTTAAAAGTACTAATAAGGGCGTGCCACCTTCCATGGACTTCAACGGCAAATATATGGGTTGAAACTCGCATAAATATACAATAACAAGTTTTGGAGGACGGTGGATCTAAAAAATAAGGCATGTGTCGGCCAAGTATTTGAAATCAATGCCCAGCAGTTTCTGAGGAAGGAGAAAGAAAGGTCAAGGAAAGGAACCAGACAGGTGGAAAAAAGGAATAAGGGTCTTTGGGTTAGATGATGACGACCAGTTGTGGCTATTTACGCTCGAATTAGCCGGTCAAGCTACTAATGAGTTTCGCCAGATGTGTGATATTTAAACCCCCAACATCCGCAGGTGTAGCGAAAAAGTTAAAGCCCCCAGGTGTCAAAATTTTTGCTCGTCAAGAACAGGGCAGCTGAGAAGAAGCTGCTGAGATTATTCCACCACGTTTTCCAGACAACTTCTGCATAAAGGACTTGAAGCAATACCAAGTCTCACCGTATGGACATTTAACGGGCAATGTCCGGTAAGGATACCTAGTAAATTCAAGAGCTGCGGTTTTGTTAGCCTTAGAAGTACCCTAGAGCACCCGCGATCCAGCACATCTTTGCACATTTGCGTACTAGTCCAGCGTTCGTCATATCACATAGCTTTAAGCTACTTGGGAGCCTTTCAGGTGTAACTAAATCTCGTCACTTTCATCAATCTGCACTGCTTGAGAGGCGTAAATGTTAAGTAGTTAAGAAGAAAATATAAGAATAGAATTTATTGGATGAATTTAAATGCAACTGCGAAACCCTCACTGGCAGTAGAAAAAAATTAAAGCATGTCCCAACACTGAAAGTGTAAAAATATTAATAAAATCACGTTTAAATGGTTAAGTAAAAAAAAATACAAATGCACACACGCACACACGCACACACGCACACATGCATACGTTCACATACGTAGGCAAGTGAGGATTTACGTACGCGCATCCATCTGGAGTTGCAAGCCAGGAAAAAAAGGTGCAACGAATGATAAGCATTTTAAATGTAATGCATTAAGTGCTGCAACGGTAAAAGGATGAAATTAATTATATTGGTGTTGGAGAAAAGCACATAAAAGGCTTACAAATTTCCACCTTTCCATCTACTTAGCAGCACGAGAGCGCTTTTGAGCATTTTTCATTATGTAAGTATTATACTTAGGCTTGCATACATATACACACGCATACATTTTTGCGAGTGTTTTTCATTTCCACGTATTTTGTTTGTGCAACACTTCATCCACGCTCAGTAGCTATGTATGCCGCGCATAAAGCACCCACCCGCCCTTTTAGCTGTGGACCAACTTCGTTGTCTCCTTTTTGTTTGCCATCTTCAAGTGGCCACTTCACTATACTAATTAGTGTTGCTGGCAGAAGTAAATCGCGGCGGTTTGCCCAGCCAAGCTGAGGATTTTTCAATGACTCTTCAGCCTCGCCAGTTGCCAACTTTTACTTATTTGTGTTTTTGTGTTTGTTTCCTTTTCACTCAACCACAAACCATTCACCGCTGGCATTTTCTCATCGACTGTTGCCTTTTTTTGCGTGTTTTTTTATTTTCTTTTTCTTTTTTTTTGTTCGTTTCGTTATTTATGGCTTTTGTGTTATTTTTTAATTATATTTTAATACTTTTACAGGTGAGATCGGACAAACGTCAAAGCCATATCAGCCTGTTTATCCTTTAATCGCCTTTATTGTGTGTGTGTGTGCGAGTGTTTGTGTGCGCGCGCATATGTATGTGTATGTGTGTGCAACTGCTCGCAATCATTCAACGATTAAGCTTCTTGACAGTCACAATAAAACAAAAAAAAAAACCTTTCGGACACAGAAATGAACGCCAACTTGATATTTAACCATAACTGAAAATTTTCACCGAATGCGATTGATAAAAGTTAACAAACCCAGCAGAGTGCTGTTGTGCAAGTATTTGTTGGGTGCAAAAAACTTCATATGTCAAAATAATGAATTCATACCATCGCACGCGGAACGAATATTTGCCATCATAATTTGCAAATCCTACAAAGGCTGCACAGCAGGCAATTGAAAAACACGCCACCATCCCGACAAATAAAAAACAAACCCCACCAGTTGATCTGCATACCCATTCCAATGCCTATCAAAGGTGAGAATGCAACAAGAACATTTAGGAGGAGCAGTTATTAAACGTAGTAAAATATACGGTTCTATCCTTGTAGGCACTGGGTGCCGAAGAAGATGTACTGCTTGCATTGAGCGCCAATTTTATGGCACGTCGAACCATTCTACGCAGTTGGAACTAATATCTGAAGCAACTTGGTAAGGGAAAGTGGCAGCTGGGATGTTCTTAGACCTCAGCAGAAGCCACAAATGGTTTAAGAATCACCTAGTAAAAAACAAGGCCGTGGGATATTCTACGGCAAATGTGTGGACTCCAAAAACTATGCAAAAAATGATTTTGTAATGGCTGATCAGATTGGAGGTAGGGTTCTTGACACATCATACGGGACTGCTGTCAAACTAAATCTAGGGATTTCCAAACAGAGGTCTTATTTTGATATTCAATGAAAAATGCTATTTTTTAATATAAGTGATCGGGTGTTTATTTCATTATAAAAGGGAAGGTATGCCGTTAATAGTGCAAAATAACATCAGGCAAATGACCACCACGACCACGCTTACAGGACAATATCCTCTTCATGAAACTTTCCATAACCGAATTGCAAAGTGGCTGCCCTAAGTCCGCGATAGCCTCACGAATTCCATCGCTGAGGTCTTGAATCGACCCTGGACTGTTGGCGTAGACCTTCTCTTTCACGTGGCCCCAAAGAAAAAAGTCACAAGGTGATAAATCACAAGATCTCGGTGGCCAATTGCGATCACCTTTTCAAGAGATAACATGGTCCCGAAACTTTTCCGGTAAAAGATCAACAGTTTCGTTGCTTGTATGGCACGTAGCGCCATCTTGTTGAAAATGAACATTGTCCAGATCAATACCATCAAATTTCGGCTATAAAAAATCGTTAATCATCTCTCGATAGCACAATCCATTCACCAATAACACCTGTTGTCCACAACGTTTGATTCCAAGAGGACACTACTTACCATACAGCCCGTGAAGCAATGGATGTCGTCGTTTTGGTGAGCAATTTGACTCTCGTCTCGGACCAATGTATTGGCCAGCCAGATCGTGTGATATCACACCTTTGGACTTTTATTTGTGGGAGTACGTAAACCCTAAATGATTTGCTGATAAGCTTCAATTGAAGCATATAAAGCCAACATTTCTAAAGTTATTCAAGAGATGGCATCTCGTTCGTCCGAAGTCCTCCAGCGAGTCATTAAAAGTTGGTGTTTACGGATGACCGAGTTACGGCGCAATTGTGTCCAACATTTTAAAGGGATTATCTTTAAAAAAATAAATGTCATGAATGGTTCTACACAAAATTAATAAAGATAATAATAATAAAGCCCAATTAATTTGAATTTTCGTTGTTTTATATCAATTTAAGGCACCTTTCTGTTCTAGAATTTTAAAAAAATTTACTTCTGCTTTTTTTCATAATTTCCATGTTTATAAAGGGTGGTCAAATTTCAATGTAGAATAGAATGTAAACTACACCTAAACGTCAAGTTTTTTCTACATTTTATTTGACATTTTTCAATCGCAGACTAACTCAATTTGAACCATCGAGAGATACATAATCAGACAACGCGTTAAAGTTATTCAGGCTTATTATGAAAACGGGCGATCGAATCAAAATGCATTTCGCGCACTTCGTGATTTTTTCGGTCAATTTGATCGTCCAAATGCTCGTACAATCGGAAAAATTGTGCAAAAGTTTGAGCAAACTGGGTCTGTAGGAGATATGAAAACACCAGTTCATGCTCGTACTGCAGAAAATATTGCTGCTGATCGCGATAGTGTGGCTGAAGAGCCGTCCACCTCAACCCGTCGTCGTGCCCAACAATTGCACCTCTCACGCTCGTCGTTGATGAACATTATGCATAAAGACCTGCATTTTCACGCTTAGAAGGTGCAATTGACCCAAGAACTAAAACCTTTTGACCATTTCAAGCGTCCTCAATGGTCAGAATGGTGGCAGGAAATGGCAACCAATTTTCACCAATAATCACCAATTTTCCCATAAACAGAAACGAGGGGTGACTTTTATTTGTCGGGATTTGGCAACCCTGGTGTTGCAATCTGGCAACTGACAGCTGTATCGCACAGTTTGACATTTTTTGGCTTTTATGTACTCAGAACGTTTTGAAATACCAGCGCTATTTGTGTTGTTTACAGTAACTTAAAAGATTCATTTCGGTCCAAAAATGGAGTTAAATCGTGAACATTTTCGTGCGATTATTTTTTACAACTTTCAACGTGGATTAACTCAGCAACATTGCATGGAAGAACTTAATTCATTTTTTGGCGATGAAGCCCCATCAAGGACCAGTGTTTATCGATGGTATGGTGAATTCAATCGTGGTCGTAATTCACTCCAAGACGAATTTCGTGAAGGTCGTCCAAAATCAGTTATTGCTCCGAAAACCATTTTTGCTGTGCGCGATCTGATATTGCAAGATCGTCATGTGACCTATCGTGAGATTGAGACAATCTTAGGCATTAGTGGGGCCAGCATACATTCAATATTGCATAAACATTTGACTGTCAAAAAAATTTGTTCGCGTTGGATCCCATACAATTTGTCAATCGCTCAAAAAAAGGCTAGTGTCGATTGGTCGAAGAAAATGCTCAAAAAAATACGATTGCGGGGCTTCGAAACACGTCTGTGACATCGCGACAGGTGATGAATCATGGATTTACGCGTATGAGCCTGAAAGTAAACAGCAGTCGACTGTATGGGTGCTTCAAGATGAGCCAAATCCAACAAAAGTTGTTCGCGCACGAAGCACTTCCAAGCAAATGGTCGCCTGTTTTTTCGGAAAAACTGGACAAGTCGCAACCGTACCACTAGAACAACGCAGAACAGTAAATTCTGAGTGGTACACAACCATTTGTTCGCCAGTTGTCTTCCAAGAAATTAGGAAAACCAATCGCCAAGGACGGATCACTCTTCACCAGGACAATGCGAGCTCCCAGACATCGGCTCAAACATCTGCATTTTTGAGCACCCAAAACATCGAATTAATGGGTCATCCGCCGTATAGTCCTGACTTGGCACCGAATGACTTCTTTTTATTCCCGTACGTAAAAAACAAACTGAGAGGTCAATGTTTTTCGACACCTGAAGAAGCGGTTGCGGCATTCAGAATGCATGTTTTGGAGGTATCTCATTCAAAGTGGCAAAAGTGATTCGACAATTGGTTCAAACGCATGCAAAGTGTATAGATCTTCATGGAGAATATTTTGAAAAACAGTAAAGTGATTTTCGATGATTAAAATTTGCTTTTTGTTCTCTAATCCCGACATATAAAAGGCACCCCACGTAAAATATCTAGAACATTTTTTTGTTTGTAAAACAGCTAGCCACCATAGCGACATATCTTTTGATGAATAATCCACCAAATTTTTTTTTGAGACATACCTGGCATGTGTTACGTGAGGGGAAGCAATTTTTTTTATTATTGTCATTTAAAAAAATATTTTTTTTTGTAAATAAAGAATTGATCTAACCCTTCGTTAGGCACGTGGATTTTTGTAACGTGGTTAGGCACGTGGTCTACAATCGTAGACCATTTTAATATTATGACTAAAAGTGTTATTCATTTGTGTTTCTTAATAATACTTCATAAGTATATTCTGTGATTTAATGTGAGGAATATAAACTAATATTTTCACTAAAATATTTGTGTGTCTTCTGTGAATTCAGTAAAAACATGAATGCATGTGTTTTTTAACATTTATTGCAATTCATAAAAGTTTTTTCTTATAACTAATGGACGATTTACAAAAGAGTTTTTATTATTCGTAAAACTTAAAATAAAAATATGTAAAATTCACTTCTTTAAATAAAAAAATAAAAGTTCAGTACAAAACTTATATGTTGTGGTTTCTGAAAACTGCTTATATTTCCTCACTGAGACATTCCGTGCAGCTTTCCCTCATATGATTTTTGCAAGCAAATCTGCCGCATTTAGTACACGACTTTCGGGATGATTTGTTCATATTGCGAGGGCAAATATGACAACGTCCGACATAGTTACTTGGAGATTGAGTGGGTTGTGGTGCAATGCTTGGGATGCCAAGAAGGTTGTAGGCTCGCTGCCTCATTTCCCTGGGTAGTCGAGGATTCTTTGATCTAACTTCAATTTGTGGTCGAATGAGCTCCCAATCGCATTTTTCAAGAAAATCACTCCGTTTTATATTATTTTGGGGATTATTTGCTTTATATACACAAAGAGCGTTTATACCAGAGATATTTAGTAAATTGTAAAATATTACCATTGGCCATCGACACGTATTCCTTGCAACATTATATTTCTGACATAATTGGTCCACACGATCTACACCAATTTTTGTGTGATTATAATCGGTTATCATAATTGGTTTTTTTTTCATCATTTGTTTGCTCATCTATTGCGTTATCATGGTGCATAGATGATATCAGGATCACTGACCGCTTTTTTTTTCGGGCAGTACGACACTAGTGTACAATTTTCTTGGAAACCAAAAATACTTGACTTTTCTGTACGATTCTTCCTGGGAAGGACTTCTTTGGGAACTTCCCGTTTATTTTTTCTCACAGTTTCCAAATATGTAAGCTTTTTCTTTAGCAAATTATTAACCAACGATAAGCTGCCGAACCAATTGTCACCAGTAATATTGCGATTAGTTCCTGCGACTGTTTCTACCAATCGAAGAGTTATCTCTTCCGCACTATTGCTAAGTTTGTATGGTCCGTCCGGCTGAGTTCCCACATAAGTTTCCAAATTAAAAGTGTAAGACGTTTTTGCATCCACCATCGCGAAAGTTTTAATGCCAAACTTGGCCGGCTTACTAGGAATGTATTGCTTAAACGCGCAACGTCCTTTAAATGCTAATAGTTGTTCATCCACAGTAAGAAACTCACTACCAATAAAATTACTTTGAAAGTTGACCAGGAATACTTCAAAAAGTTCTCTTATAGGCGCCAATTTATCAATTGCTCTTCTCTGCTGTCTTGTAATGATGTCATCAAATCGCAGCCATCGTAGCACGATTCAACCCCGTTTCCTTGGGAATTGTCCCAAATTTTATGAAGATTTTTTCTCGAGCTTCTAAGAGCGCCAATCAAAAACCAAATGCCAATGAAAGCACGAATTTTGGTGTCATCAGTTTCTCTTGCGTCTTGATTCATTCTATCTTCTTCAAAGTTAACCCGTACTTTTTGAATATACAAATTTGTGGAAACGGAAACGACAAAAGTTTGATTATATTGTGCGAACGAATACGAACTTGCAAATTGGGTCGTCAACCTCGTCTCGTTTTCTTCATCCATAGCACTTTCTTCACTACTTGATAGTTCGGAGAGCCCTCTTTCCCATACTTGAGGATTTTTGCTGCTTTCCAATCGTCTTTTTTTGGAATCAGACATAATATTATCTGAAACTAATTAAATTAGCACACTTTTGTAAAAAAAATATAAGCAAAACTTACCTGAACTTAATTCAAATATTTAATATATTAAGTAATATTGCCGCAAGAAAAAGTAACGTCGTTAGTCACGTGGTCTACATATGTAGACCAGCACTGTTCAGACCTTGATAAAATTTACAACTGCACGTCAAACCCGCACTGAATGCACTAAATGGATAAAGAGATTAATTATAAACAGCTATTAAAAAGCTTAGGTAATTTAAGAGACAAATTTAAGGAGTTGCACGACTTTGAAAAGAAGTGGTCTACGATTGTAGACCACGTGCCTAATGAAGGGCTAATGAATAAAAACGACTTTTAATTGATACCGATTGTTTTTCTTCAATTTTCAACGCCTTAAATTTTCACGTCTCTAGACCAGAAAGTGAGTTCGCCCGCTGTTTCATCCTAATTAAGGCTTAACTTTGACCTGCGTCTTAGAAACGAGAAATATTATTCCCTACCCTATTTCAACAAAACACAGGTCGGAAGAATTTTAGGTTTTTTTGGTGTATTTTTTGTTTGATTTTTATTCTATGTTTTAAGGCCCTGGCAGCCAGTGCTTACTACTTACGTGTGACAGTTATTTATAATTGTAACTCTTGTAAAAATAAATAAATAAATAAATATTCTATGTTTTTTTGGGTTTTGCGTTGCACAGTGTTATCCATATCATTGAGATTCCGTTGGAAATTAATAAATCGCCAATGCACTTGCATCCACACATACGCGAATAACACACAAAAAGTGCATCGCACACAAATTGGAAAAAAAAATTTCTTTTGTTCTATATCAGTTTGTGGCGTGGAAATATCCCGATTAGGATGGTTATATGCCACATCAATGCATACAACCTATGCTATGTACTTCGTATATGTACGACATTTATTACATGTATATATGTGTTCGTGTGTGTATTTAAAAATTCTTACTGCCGCTTGCTTTTGTGACCCAGTGACAGGTAATTCGCCAAAAAGGATTTAAAATGTCATTCATATGCGCCAATGCTGGCATGCACTTGCAAATGCACACACACGCACATACATGCATACATATGTATTTTCAACCAAATGTCACGTCTCTGGCAACGGCGCATATGAGTAAATCCTACCGCAATATGCAAACGATTGGCAACAAAGCGCAAACCAAAAGCATAGCTGCTCAAAGTAACCAGCCAGCCAACCAACCAACCAAGCAACCAAGTAACCAGTCAGTCAGCCAACTAACCCAGCTGTCAGGACGGTAGTCAGGTCATGCCAAGCGGCAACCGGCAACCGGCCAACTCAAATGTCACACGCCGCTTCAATTACCAATGCAGACTTAAGCCCTCAAAACATAGACTCACTGCCACACCCACCCGTACGCAGGCAAGAGTTCACAAATAACAGTGCGCCAGTTTGCAAGTTGCTGCGAAACCTTTACGCTTGTCGCTTGGCTTTTCACTCACAGCTGCTTTTTTTTTTGTTTTTGCCTTCTGTTGCATTTTTTGCGTATTCACCTCGCATCCTTTTGGCACTACGCGGCTACTCGTATTATGAGCGAGTCTTGTTTGCAGTATGCAATTGCTTTTCTCTGCTCAACTCCCCCAAACAGTAATGCTGCATGCCACACAGCTTTGTTGCGCGCTTTGTTTTTTGATACTCGGCCATGCTGACTTTTGTGTCGCATTCACAAGCCCGTGTGAGTGTGTGTGTATGTGTGCTTGTAGCATATTTTTTTTTATTAAATAAATAAATAAATGAATAAAATGTTGGTGTGCGTGCGTGTGTGCGTATGTGTTGGTGTGAATGCACGTGTGTGCTGATGGCTTTTTACGCATTGGTGTTGAGTTACGCGGTTGTGCATATTTGAACACTTTATAATAAAAGGCTTGAAATGCGCGGTTGCCTTTTTAATGTTGACTGTGTGCACATGCATAGGTGTGCAGGTGTGCGTTAGTATGCGGATGAAGCTCTGAGTAAATAGAAAACTTCAATTATTTTATGCTACCTGAGAGTTATTAAGTTAAGTAATCTAGCAACAATTGAGTATCCAAAAAAATGTGTGATTAAATTATTAAAAATTTATTAAGGGGTTGGCGGTAGTCAAAACTTTCAAAAAATTGGGTTTTGTTTTCGCATTTTATTAAAGTACGATATCTTAAAAATATTGTGTGAAAATTTGAAGAGAATCCGACAAATATTACTTTTTGAGTTATTCAACAACTAACAAAGGGCGCTCGGGCGCTCCGAAGCAGATACCAAAATTTTAAATGCGTTTTTCTCAAATAAATAAATTTTTCTAACTTATACTAACTTCCTAAAAAAGTTCTTTCTTTATTAATACATTTTTTAATTAATTTTTTAGCACACTTTTGCTAAACAAAACTTTGTAAGAATTAATTTTTTTTTTTTTACATTTTTTTTTTTTAATTTTTAACTAGTACTAGAAACGTCGCTAATAAGTCGATGCAAGGTCCGGAGAATATTGCTTTTGAAAAACATAAAATCAGGATTTCGAAGGATTTTTTTTCTAAATTTTGGATTTTTTTTTAAATAATTAATTGTCGGTTTTTTTTTCGAAAATCTGAAAAGTATTTCCTTAGGCCGCCATATTGTTAATTTTGAAAAAATAGCTTCGATCAGGCACAAGATTATCTATTAGTAAATCTAATTTCTGTTATTCGATTGATTTTAGATGAATCTCCAAGGTTGTGATGATCACCGCAAGGAACTTCTGGAGAAAAGGGCTCCACACACACAGCGATAGCTTTTACAATTATTAATTTTTTTCTCGAAATTTTGCTGAAGTCAAGTCGAAATTTCATGTATTAATGCTATGTTTTTATTTTTATTTTGGTAAAATAAAGCAACCGACTAGCAAACAACAATTATTGAAAATCATCATTTCTTCGGGCTCTGACTTAAGTTAAAATTTCATAATTCCAACCGGAACACTTTTTTCTCTTCATTCGAACTCAAAAACATACCCAGCAAATTTTGGAAAGTTTTGAACTGGTTTAGACCCTCCCAACATAAATGGGTCCCTGGTAAGATCTAGGGGATCTGGGTGTGCAGTTTAGGAAAAATGTGTCCCGCCACATCTTCTTCTTATAGGGTAAGTAAATACACAGGTACACCTTCCTTAGGAAAGGTACATAGTCAATAAAATTGGAATCTAGCGAATGTTTTGGTCAATTTTCCAGTACATTTTATTCAGATCAAGCCCACAAGATTTGTTTCTTTCTTATTTCTGTGCATATCTTTTGCCATATAGGTATTTCAGTAACAACTGCATAGAGATATGAAGTTCCTTCTCAGAAATCATCGTGCAAACAAATTTAATAAAAAAATAAAATAAGCAATGCTTGTACGATGGAAGAGTCCTGTCGAGGAGTGAACAAGAAAAAAGAAAAAATAAAAAATAAGTAATGCTAAAGACGTGGTTTTCTCTTCCACACCTTCCCGTGTCGTAAATTCGCTTTGCTGGATCATCTTTTTTCATACGAGTGACTTGACCAAGCCAGCGTAGCCGCTATATTTTTACACGCTTCACTACGTCCAAGTCGCCATACAGGGATATAGCTCATCCAGGTCTCTGTTCCACCGTATGCGGTACTTCTCACTAACGCGGAGAGGGCCAAAGATTTTACGTAGAATTTTTCTCTCGCAGGCACTCAAAACTTTTTCATCTGCTGTTGGCATCGTCCATGTTTCTGCGCCATTTATTAGGACGGCAATGACGAGCGTTTTGTAGAGGGCCAATTTGGTCCTTCGAGAGAGAGCTCTACTTCTCAAGTGCCTACTGAGCCCAAAGTAACACCGGTTGGCAAGAGTTATTCTCTGTTTGATCTCCAGGCTGACACGTCATTTGTGCTGTTAATGGTGGTCCCAAGGGAGACAAAGTGCTTTACAACTTCGATTAGTTGGCTGTCAACACTGACATATTGTCCAAGAGGCGAAGACTCTTTGTGTGTTGCTAGCAGGTACCTTGTTTTAGCTTCATTCACTGCAAGACTCATAGTGCTCGCCTCTCTTTAAACTGAAGTATGCCGAGTATACAGCGCGGTTGGTTTCACCGTTAATATCGATGTCGTCGGCATATGCCAGTAGCATGGTACTCTTATGAAAGATAGTACCAGTGCGGTACAGCTCGGCAGCGTGAAAAATTTTTTCCTGCAAGAGGTTGAAGAAGTCACAAGATGGAGAATCGCCTTGTATCGAACGGCTCGGTGGGGTTACTTCCAGTTCTGACGGCGCTTGTGGTAGAGCGCAGCGCCGTCTTACACAGCCGTATTAGTTTTGCGGGGATACCAAACTCAGACGTAGCGGTATAGAGATGATTTCTATCCGTGCTGTCAAAGGCGGCTTTGGAATCGACGAAGATGTGGTGCGTGTCGAGGTGTTTTTCGGGGGTTTTCTCCAGGATTTGGCGTATTGTGAAGAACTGGTCTATGGTGGATTTACCAGGTCATTTTGTTTACGATGGACCTCATTCTCTTACACAATACCCTCGACAGAACCTTGTATGTGATGTTAAGCAGGCTTATTCCGCAGTAATTTGTGAAGATTGCAGGATTGCCTTTCTTATGTATTGGGCACAGCACACGCAGATTCCATAAAAAATGGACTAGACTGCACAGTAAATAGAAATTTTAGAAATATTTCGATGCCAGGGTCCAGAGGAGCACTATTTTTTCAGAAAAAGTGTCCTTTAACCTTCTCAGAAAAGTCCAGGGTCCAGAGGAGCACTATTTTTTCACAAAAAATGTCCTTTAACTTTCTCAGAAAACTTCTGTGCCAATCAGTAAAAGCTTCCTCAAACTTGGAGCACAAACATAAAAGCGGATAAGCAGACTTTAATGTTGTGCTATACATAAATGGTACATACATAAATTGATTGTACTCCACGATTACCTTTGCTAAAGAGATACCACTTACAATGTTGAATTCACTGAGACTTGGTGTTGACTTGGTCTCGTGCAGAGCTTCGACTTTCACTTTGTAGAATTTTCACGCACGGCTACAAAACTGAGCGTGACCTTAGCGTGTTGAGTTTACTGGGGTCAAGCGTCACTACTTTTCTACACTTATGCCACTTTTCAACTCATTAAATACTTCTAAAATAGTTCATTAGTGCATGTCACGATATTGTAATGTTCTGGTTGCCAGGTCACGCAAAATAACTGGGAATGAGGCATACTTGCTTCGTTCGCCACCAATTATAACTTCTCTTGCTACGTTCGTCATTGAAGTAACTCTCAAAAATCCACCTTATACTACACTCCGTGATGGTTGGTTGGTTAAAGTGGTGTTTCATGCAGAATCCATCGCCGACGACATCTGCCTCCTCTCTCACAAACTCTCTCACATGCAAACGAAGGCGGGCAAACTAGTCGCGCTGGCCCGCACTGTCGGACTGGAGGTCAACATCGCCAAGACGAAAGCTATGAGAGTTAACCACAATAACGCAAGGCAATATTGGTTGATCGATGCCCGGTGGAATTCGTCGAAAGCTTCTGCTACCTCGGTTGCATCATCACAGCAGACAAAGCAAGGGCGGCATTCGGACGAATTCATACGGTATGAGGGAGTTCGCAAATATCCAGGCTCATTAAGCTTCGAATATTCGGCTCATGCGAGAAGTTCGTATTGTAGCGAAACATGGCTGGTCTCTAACACCATCGCACAGAGGCTACAATCCTTCATCAACAAGAGCCTCCGCATCATCTGCAGAATATTTTGGCCAAAAACCACCAGTAGTTATGACGCACTGGGGAGATTAACGACCGAGGAACCCATCCTTAGGCAAATCAAACGCAGAATGTGGCGATGGATAGGTCACACATTGAGGAAACCACCAGATAGCATCACGGGATTGGTACTTGACTGGAACCCGCAAGGGAGTAGAGGTCGCGATAGACCAAAAAACAATTGGAGAAGGTCGATGTGCAAGAACTAGCAGATGCCGACATCTCATGGGGCGGTGCAACTACAACAGCACAGAAACGGATACGATGAAAGAGTCTTGTCGAGGCCCTATGCTCCCGAGAGAAGTGATCTAGGAAAAAACGAAAAACAAGCTCTCATTATTGCAGGTTGGTGAGTGACTACCATTCATAAGTGCACAGGTTGGAATCTCTGGGCATGAAAATGATTGAACTTTAGCGGTCACCCTTAGGTAGGCAACTCAAAACCTCTGATTGTATTTCTAATATGAAAAACCTCCTCATAAAAAACAATCTGCAGCTCGCAGTTGGCTTAGAACTGTAGGCCTCTCCATTTTTGGAACAACAGCGAGACGCACACCATAAATAGGAGGAGGAACTTGGCCAAACACCAAATAAAAGGTGTAAGCGCCAATTATGTATATGTAGATATTTAAAATTATTTAGCCACAATTATTATTACTTATTTTTCAATTCTATGAAGGCCCGTTCAGAATTTTAATATGAATATGAAATTAATAAAATTCATAATCAATCAAAACGGCGCGATTATCCCTTCAAAAGCAAAATACGCCAAAACAAAATAATAAAAAAGTGGTTACAACCAAAATTGTGCGAACTACAATTTCGACGCATGAATAATTCAATTTGAGTTGCCGCAATTTTGTGGATTTTGTAAAAAATAACCCTTACAACCCCCACAAGCAGCGGCCAAAGCTTAAAACAAAAACCGACAAACAAAAAAAAAAAACAGCGAATAACAATAACCGAAACCCCGCTTTTACAAAGTGAAGGGAATTTTCCAAAGGGCAAATCCCCAAATATCCATGGACATGCCACAAATTGCACGCAAACTAAACGCTTAAAACAGAAACTAAAAATAACAACAACTCAAAATAAAACCATAAATATTTATAAACAAGCAAATAAAAATAAAATTGCAAAATTCTAACAAAAATAAATAACAAATTCACACACAGAGCAAAAACAAATTTCAGCGGAGTAAAACAAGGCAAACGAATCAATTGCAGTTCAAATCCCTCAATAGAGGCAATGCCCGTGCGTGTGTTTGTTGGCATGGAATAGGGAAAATAGCAAACATTTTAATTTTCTATGCGAATAAATCCATCCACAACAGACGGACAACTGAAAGCGCTAAGGGATCTCCATCAAAAATTATCCAAAAGGAAGGATAGCGAGCGTGTGGAGAGTAAGCAGGTCGAGTACTCGTATTGCTTTGGCGCCAAAATATGATTGAATGCACTTTGACTGCAAGCGAACGGGCTGAGCAAACATGAAACTATTATTTAGAAGTAGAGGAGAATTGACTAAGCACTTTGTAGACGTCTGGCGAAAACAAATTTTTTCGATGATTTTAGTTACAATAAATAAAAAAAAAGTTACATATAATGAAAACAAAGTTTTATAAGGAGCGGTGGATTTTTTTTATTTTATATATATGTATATATATTTTTTTTTAAATTCTTGTTTTGGTTTTTTTTTTAAATTCTTTTTGAAATTTTTTTAACGTAAGTGCTTTCTAAGCTGCAGCTTTTCAAAATTTGGTCAAGTGAAAATTTAGCCATGCACTAAAACTAAGGATTCCATTACTAGCCCTGATTAATTATCCCGCGATTTCGGGATGCATATCATGTAATCCCGGAAACCTGAGTGATTTTGAATGTAATGTAAAAGGTTTTATTTTGATATTTAAAAAAATGCTATTTTTTAATATAAATGACCGGATGCTTATTTCATGATAAAGAGGAAGGTATGCCGTTAATAGTGGAAAATAACATCAGGCAAATGACTACCACGACGCTTATAGGACAATATCATTTTCATGAAATTTTCCATAACCGAATTGCAAAGTGGCTGCCACCCTATGTCCTCGATAGCCTCACGAATTCCATCTTTGAGGTCTTGAATCGGCCCTGGGCTGTTGGCGTAGACCTTCTCTATCACGTGACCCCAAAGAAAAGAGTCACAAGGTGTTAAATCTCAAGATCTCAGTGGCCAATTGTGACACCTCTTCGAGAGATAACACGGTCCGGAAACTTTTCCCGTAAAAGATCAATAGTTTCGTTGCTTGTGTGGCACGTAGCGCCGTCCTGTTGAAAATAAACGTTGTCCAGATCAATACCATCCAATTCCGGCCATACAAAGTCGTTAATCATCTCTCGATAGGCTTTTATATATTTAAATAACACCTGCCATTGGAAAACCCTTTAGCTTTTTTCTACTGAAATATCGGAATATTTTTAATGTAATCCCGAAATTTCGTGCCTCCTCCCGCCATACAACTTTCTTAAATTCCCTGCAAAGTAAATAATCTTAGGTGTTTCTTATAGAGATAAAAAGTACTCTGGTAAAATAAAAATGGCGGTAATTTCGGAACAGTCTATAAGTGTAATATCTACATTTATTTCCTTGAAGAGCTCGTAGCTAGGTTCAAAGTGGTATAAGTTCACGCTTCAAGCCCGCGTTTAGTTCAGTTGAAACTGCTTACGCTTGATCCTTACCTCAAGAGCTTTTTAATTTCGGCTCGTCTAGAAGCGGTTTCTGCCCTCCAAATGGAATAACTATTGGCTGGAGTTCTTCTCTAAATCTTCTCACATCCAGACGAGAAAACAATTTTTCACTACGGTAATAACTTAGAGCTTAACGAATTGGCACGAAAAATATTGGTGGTCCTTCACAATTCTGATGGCGCTGCTGGTATTGATCGACGTCATTTTGCATAGCCGTATTAGTTTTGCGGGGATATCAAATGTAGACATCGCGGCATACAGGAAACTCCTTTCCGAATACTGCTTTAAATCGACGGAAAGATGGTGTGTGCCGATTTTCCTTTCATGGGTCTTTTCTAAGATTTGGCGTATTGTAAATATTTGGTCAATGGTAGACTTTCCAGGTCTAAAGCCACACTGATAAGGTGCAATCGATTGGTTGACGGTGGACTTCAGCCTTTCACACAATATGCTCGCTTGAACCTAATAGGCGATATTTAGAAGACTAATCCCGCGATAACTGGTACAATACAGGATCGCCCTTCGTGTGGATTGGGCAGAGCACACTTAAATTCCAATCGGCAGGCATGCTTTCATCCGACCATATTTTGAATAGAAGCTGGTGCATGCACCTTACCAGCTCCTCACCGCCATGTTTGTATAGTTCAGCCGGCAGTCCGTTTTGTTGTTCTTTAGCCGCGTTATCGCTATTCTCACTTCGTCATGGTCGGATAGCGGAACGTCAATTCCGTCGTCAACGATTGGGGTATCGGGATCTTCACATTCTCTGTGATATACTATTTAACAGGATCGAGAAGTGTTCCTTCCATAATTTAAGATTGATCTGGAAGTCAGTCACCAGATCGCCATTTTGGTTTTTAGAGGAAAGCGGGCTCGTTTTGAAGCTCCAGTAAGCCGCTGTATTTTCTGTTAGAATCGTCTACAGTTCTTCCAGCGGTTGGCCAGCATCTCAAGCTCCTCGCACTCACGTATTTTGGCCTCTCGTTTCTTTTTTTGGATAATACGTCTCTCTTCCTTTCTTAGCTCTTGGTTGCGATCTCACATGGCTCGCGTTGCGTCCGATAGCAGTGTGGCTCCACAGGCAGCATATTTTCTTTTTGCGGCAGCATAACATTCCTCGTCGTACCAATTGTTATAAACACTTGACTCTTGATTTTTAGTAAATTTTGATTGTCATACCACACTGGCAGATGGCTTGGCAAACCGAATATATCTTAGGGAACTTGTCCAACATTTTTAGCTTGAAGGCACGTCATGGGGCTCTGACTCTCTTCGTTGTAGTATAAAACTCACCATCCTGAATCTGTTTAAAGTCTGCGTTTACGTATGTTTCATCGTCCATAACCACGCAGCTATATTTATGGATGTCTTGGCTGTATAATTTTCGCACGTGCTTCATCACTCTTATTTGGTTTATAATTTCGATTGATGTCAACAAATTTTTTCGGATGATCATAAGCCTTCACTGTTGCACATTTCTCGGAGGTTTCCTTCAGACGTTCGAGATTTTTGCAGCATCTCAAAGTGAAAGTTCAGTTTTTTTTGAAATGATGACACCATTCTTTGGCTTTTGTTTCCAACGCGAATCCTGGTTTTCTTCCACTGTGAAGCCTTTGTTCCACCGACAAGATTTAATTGAACTTTTTTAGCACATAAGTTACCGTACTTTTCGAACAACTTAAAGTCTTCCATTGACATTGTCCGAAAAATTACCATTTCCTTGCTTTTTGCGCACAACTTTTACCAGAGGCTCACACTTAACCGAATACATTTTGAAGAATACGTAGAAGTTACGACAAGTGAATACGCCACATTAATTATGACAACAAATACATATTCACAGTATAACTATTTTTTAATTACAGTTAGTTTTAGGCAAGTGATGAGTAAACACAATCGACTCGTTCTATTCGTGTCCATTCTTTACATTCTTAAAATTGGATTTTATGGATTCTGCTCTCCCTCTCGTCGTACGGTGAATGGAAGATTTGCTTATTGGGTAATCATCGAAACTAAGACCTTGTGATTCTACCGCAGCCTGTAATGCTGTCAACTAAGCGTCTAAAGTTATGTTTAAAACGTGATAAAATCTTTTCTTACTATTTTTTTCGTCTTAGCTATTGAACTTACAGATTGAGACGTGGAAGTCAAAGATTCTTTCTTGCTTTCTCTAGAACTTAATATAAAATAAAATGAAAGGTAGCAAATGTCACTGAGCTTTTTGAAATCATTTGCTTGAGTCTCCTTTTCTCTTCTGCTAACTTTCTAAGCCTTGCTCTCTCTTCCATTTCAACTAACTTTTTGTCTAAGCTAAGCGCTTTGTCTTTGTCTGGGATGTTTGAGCTCACTTTATTTTTGTAAAAATATTTATCCTCTCTGCTATTTTAATTCTTTCGAGTGCATCAGCGTATGGAATATTTAATTATTTTATTTATTTATTTATAGTCTTTGAATGGATACATTCTTATAGACTATATTAAGTTAATGTACAATAGTTTAGTAGTTACTAAGAAAAGAACGATTTAAGATGATTGACTAAGATGCCATACGGCCATGTAAAATCAGCACCAGAAGATTTGAAAAACATATTTAAATCTGCACATGCCCTAGAAATCGAAGCATTCACCCCATAGTTGGTTCTCGAGAAGCCAATTTTAAAGGTTGCGTACTGTCGGAGCCTCATATTGGGTATATTAAATTGAATTTTACTTAAAAGGGAAAGACAATCAATATTGAATGAATCATCTAAATTCTGTGGAACCTGCCCCTCGCAATGCCTGTAAAAATCCTGCATCTTCTTTCAATTCTTTTGCAGATCTCGGCAGACCTGATAAAGATCCAAAAGCTCCTAACGCAATTAGGAACACTGACAGCTTCGAAATACAAAACAATCCGCACTACTTACGCGATAAACCGATAATAAGCAACAATATGTAATACGAGCAGAGTAACGCAACTTCTATGAACAGTTATTCGCTTCAACCGGGACGGTTTGTAGTACTCCAAATGAAGTAAAAAAAAAAAAAATGCTGAGTCCTTTAGGGATTCATCAAATCTGTGCCATTTAAATTTTAAAATATAATAAATACTTTGAAAATTAATAATAGGAACACCCTAATGTTTATTTATCTCAAAATTTTCTAAATGTAATATATGCTTTGAACAGCTCAAAATACCAAAACTAAGCATTCCTCAACAAACACAACAATTGAATGCAGTTTCTAACTATCGGATGTAGGTGTCGGCCAGGCTCAACCCTCGGCCCAACGCCAGCGGCCGATCAAATTGTTTTGAAAACAAACAAAAAATTCGATGGTGGCAGCGATTTGGATAAAAAAGGTGTTAGTCGTTCACGCAAATAAATGAAAAAAGAAATTAAAAAAAAAACATAAAAGTTTAAAAAAAAATTCAATATCATGCAATAGAATTTGCAGCTAAAAAATATTCATATACGACGATTTATACGACTGTGTGCGCATGTAACACATGGGCTGAAAAGTACCGGGCCCCAAACACACTAATTTTATTGCATTCAGCTCTTTTCCAGTTAGGACTAACCTTAGAAAGGCAGCTGTTCAAATTTCACGCTATTCTATTTATTAGTTCGCGAGTTATTGGACTAAGAGTGACGCTACTTTCGTTATTTCAAAGGATCAAAAGGAATTTCGTGTTTTAATTTTACACTGCTTGTTGATGGGAAAAACACCGTTCAAGCAAAACAAGGGCTTAAAAAGTGTTATGGGGACTCCGATCCATTAGAAGCAACAATAAAATGATGGTTTGCTGACTCCAAGCGTGGTCGTAGAGACATCGATGATATACAATGCAGTGGTCGTCCAAATGAGGCGGTAACACCAGAGAACATCAAAATAATCCATAAAATTATTTGAATGATCGGAAAAGTAAGTTGCGTGAGTTAGCTGACATCGTAAAGATATCAAAAGAACGTTTTGACTTTATACTGCAGGAGCATTCGACTATGAGAAAGTTCTTTTCAAAGTGACTGCTGCGTTTGCTCACTGTTGACCAAAAGCAAGATCGTGTTGATGATTCAAAAGAATGGCAAAACTACTTGAATTAAATTTCGAATTGCTCCCACATTCACTGTATTCGCCAAATTCGCAGACCTAAAAACAACGCGCCAGTAAGAAATTTCGCTCGAATGAAGAGGTTATCGCTGAAACTGAGGCCTATACTAAGGCAAAAGAAAAATCGCTCTACTAAAGTGGTATTGAAATGTTAGAGCGGCACTGGAATGATTGCGTTGTTCCTGATGGAAATTACGTTGATGAATAATTTAGTTTTGTACAAAACAAAAAAAAGCGTGTATTCTATGTTAGGCCCGGGACATTTCAGCCCATGTGTTGTGTGAATGCCAGAGGCAAAGTCGGGGTTATTCCAATAATGTATAGTAGAAATTAGAATTCAAATTCCTTCTAAGCGCTCAGTTAGTCTTGACTAAATTTATGTAACTTAACATAGTTTAATATTTTATCTTGCCCAACCGGTTGTGAAAGGAAAAGTTGTGTTAACTTAAGAAACTTAATAAGCTATCGATTTTAGATCTTAGAGAGAGGAACAGGCTTGACATATTCGCGATTTCACAATTTATAAAAATAAATGATTGACTTGTTGAGTAATCTTTGTTAATAGTTAAGTTAAGTTAAGTTAAGTTAAGTTAAGTTAAGTTAAGTCAAGTTAAGTTACGTAGAGTTAAAAAAATTATAATATAGTAGAAATTACATTGACTTGGTGAATAATCTAATTCTAATAGTAAGTTAAGTTAGGCGGCCGCCGTAGCCGAATGGGTTGGTGCGTGATTACCATTCGGAATTCACAGAGAGGTCGCTGGTTCGAATCTCGGTGAAAGCAAAATTAATAAAAACATTTTTCTAGTAGCGGTCGCCCCTCGGCAGGCAATGGCAAACCTCCGAGTGTATTTCTGCCATAAAAATATCTGCCGTTCGGAGTCGGCTTGAAACTGTAGGTCCCTCCATTTGTCGAACAACATCAAGACGCACACCACAAATAGGAGGAGGAGCTGGGCCAAATACCTAAACGAAGTGTACGCGCCAATTATTTATTTTTTTTTTTTTAAGTTAAGTTAAGCTACCTAAGCTAAGCTAGGTATGCACTAACAGAGGTTTAAGGGGAACTTCCAACATTGAGTTTATTTTTTGCATTTATTTTTTCACAGCTGTCACTGCTGTTCGATGATGTAGCTTTTGATAAATTTTTAGTGGAAACTCTGAAATTTACTCAATCAGCTTATAAACCGTATGAAATATCTAAAACCCTCTATAAAAATGATGGAACTAAGAAAATGCGATTTTTTTAAATTTCGAAATTTAAAATTGTAAATATTTTATTTGGTTGTAATTCTCCAACAGAGCTTGGATTAAAAAAATTAGTCGAGAAATTTAAGTAGACTGAATTGACACAAAAATGAAGGCACCAGTACAAACTATTTTCAGGCGAAATCGAACAGCTGCCAGAATCAAGCACTGCTATAAAAGAAACTCGAACTCGAAATACCCTGTAATTCTATCGCTCATGTAGGTGGTTGTGCTTGTGGTTGTGTGTTCATGTATGCATATGAATATTAAAAACTATCCGCCCACTCAACATTCCATTTTCGCCGACAAACCGTTGGCTAAGCAAATAAAAAATAAAAAAAGTAAAACCGTTTGCATTGCAATTTTCAAAACTCTTCAACGCGAATGTTGTTGCAACACAATTGTTTTATTTTTTCTATTCGCTTTTTGTGCTACGAATGATACGATGGTGTTTTGGGACGAAGTGTATGCGGCTAGCCCACCTTGCTCGATCAAAAGAAACAAAAAACATTCTCGCACTCAGACTTCAAAGCGCATAGTTCACTATTTTACGCTTGGAAAAAATCCTCTATGCCATTTGATAGACTTTTTTGTTTATGTATTTTTTTTTTTTACTTTTCAGCATTCATTTGTTTATAGGTTTGCTTAGTTTTTGCATTTGTTTGCATGTTTGACTGTCTTTTTTCTTTTTCGTTCTAACGCAATTGGTGGAAATGGCAGTTGGCTAGCCACAAACAGGATATGCAGCATAAAGTTGCGTGGCATTTTTTGCCAGTCTGAACTTTTGCAATTTACTGCTTTCCATAATTTCATAGTTGAATATTTCGGACGAATACTTGAAAGTACGATGTAATACGCCGTGAACTGCTGGCTATTATTGCCCATAGATTATTTAACGTACAGAGATTTTTTTTTTCTTATAATTTACTTAGCAATTTTTTAAATATTCTGGACTTCATTATATTATTTCAGCATTAATCAGGACACCTTCCAAAGAAGCAGGAATCTCTCGTGAGAAAATTGTGAGAAAATGAAAGAAATTAACAGAATAGCTGCAAGGATTACAGTCGGCCTTCTGCAGCGCAAAAAAATGCTCATACAAAAGACGCTTTTTGAGAAACGGTTTTTGTTCGGTGCTAAAATAAAGTGCCATTCAGTTGCTGGCCATTTTGTTCGCATCATACAATAGTTGAATGGAAAAATCTGGCAAAGCGTAGTATCGCCCTAAGGACTCACACATATTCGTGCATATACATATGTTCCACATAATACACAAATAGAGTAGCAATTTTTACCAAAAGCCCAAGAAGAGTAACGAAAAAACGGGAGATATCTTCATTACTCATTAAATACTCGGTCATCTTCTATCTTCTTAATTACTACATAAATATACTTTTACAGTTATTTCACTTCATTCACACTTAGGGCTTACTTTGACGTTGGGAGTTAATGCATAAGTGATTTGTGCTATTTTCAAATCAAAATTCTTTGAAGAAAAAGGAACTCATATAAAGAGATAAATAAATCAAATTTAAAGATGCAAAAAACGTAGATCCTGCAGTATAACCCACTAGGATTTTGGACATTTGTAGGCCTGTTTGTATTAAGGACCAATTTACACGATGACTTTCACCCTGGTTGGAAAGCTTGGTGGCAAAAGGTGAAGAGTAATCAACAGGGTAGGCATGCACGCACGGTCAGCGATGTCGAGGAATTTTTTGGCATTTCGCTTTCATCGTATTCACATTTTCTTACTTTTATTCAAGTGCACCAATATTCCAGGAAACGACCGAAGAAAATTGTCCGCTTAAAAGTCAAAAACTCGCAAGCCGCAAAGAAAAAGTCATCATGTAAATGCACTAATATTTTCGAAGGTTTCTTTAAAAGCGAAAAGTCAGTGTATAAATTGGCTATAGGAATTGAACTGAAATTTTTTTGGAAAAACTAATAGTTTTGACATTTATTTAATGTTGAAAATTTTCGTGCTGACTTTTTTAAATCATAAGTATCTTCGGCTATTTTTAATGTTTTATATATATTACATAAATTTTTTTTGTTTAGAATACAAAATATTTTACAAAAAATTTTTTTTCGGAAAGAATTAAAAAAAAATTGTATTTATTATTACTACTATTAATTTATTTAAAAATTCTTTTGTTGAAAATTTTTGAACAAATTTTTTTTTGGTGTGCATTTTTGAAAAATATTTTTTTGTTGAAAATTTTTGAAGAAAATTTTTTTCTTGAAAATTTTTGAACAAACTCTTTTATTGAACATTTTTGAAGAAAATTTTTGAACAAAATTTTTTGTTGAACATTTTTGAAGAAAATTTTTTGTTGTGCAATTTTGAAAAAAAATTTTTTGTTAAACATTTTTGAACAAAATTTTTTTGTTGAACATTTTGGAACAAACTTTTTTTTTGACCATTTTTGAACAAAATTTGTTGTTAAACATTTTTGAACAAAATTTTTTGTTGAACATTTTTGAACGAAATTTTTTTGTTGAACATTTTGGAACAAACTTTTTTTTTGACCATTTTTGAACAAAATTTGTTGTTAAACATTTTTGAACAAAATTTTTTGTTGAACATTTTTGAACAAAATTTTTTGTTGGACATTTTTGAAGAAAATTTTTTTGTTGAAAATTTTTGAACAAAATTTTTTGTTGGACATTTTTGAAGAAAATTTTTTTGTTGAAAATTTTTGAACGAAATTTTTTTGTTGAACATTTTGGAACAAACTTTTTTTTTGACCATTTTTGAACAAAATTTGTTGTTAAACATTTTTGAAGAAAATTGTTTTGTTGAAAATTTTTGAACAAAATTTTTTGTTGAAAATTCTTGAACAAAATTTTTTTGTTGAAAATTTTTGAACAAAATTTTTTTGTTGAAAATTTTTGAACGAAATTTTTTTGTTGAACATTTTGGAACAAACTTTTTTTTTGACCATTTTTGAACAAAATTTGTTGTTAAACATTTTTGAAGAAAATTGTTTTGTTGAAAATTTTTGAACAAAATTTTTTGTTGAACATTTTTGAAGACAATGTTTTTGTTGAACATTTTTGAACAAAATTTTTTGTTGAACATTTTTGAACAAAATTTTTTGTTGGACATTTTTGAAGAAAATTTTTTTGTTGAAAATTTTTGAACAAAATTTTTTGTTGGACATTTTTGAAGAAAATTTTTTTGTTGAAAATTTTTGAACGAAATTTTTTTGTTGAACATTTTGGAACAAACTTTTTTTTTGACCATTTTTGAACAAAATTTGTTGTTAAACATTTTTGAAGAAAATTGTTTTGTTGAAAATTTTTGAACAAAATTTTTTGTTGAACATTTTTGAACAAAATTTTTTGTTGAACATTTTTGAAAAAAATTTTTTGTTGAACATTTTTGAACAAAATTTTTTGTTAGACATTTTTGAAGAAAATTTTTTTGTTGAAAATTTTTGAACATTTTTGTTGGACATTTTTGAAGAAAATTTTTTTGTTGAAAATTTTTGAACGAAATTTTTTTGTTGACCATTTTTGAACAAACTTTTTTTTTGACCATTTTTGAACAAAATTTTTTGTTAAACATTTTTGAAGAAAATTGTTTTGTTGAAAATTTTTGAACAAAATTTTTTGTTGAACATTTTTGAAGACAATTTTTTTGTTGAAAATTTTTGAACAAAATTTTTTTGTTGAAAATTTTTGAACAAAATTTTTTTGTTGAACACTTTTGAATAAAATTTTTTTGTTCAACATTTTTGAAGAAAACTTTTTTGTTCAAAATTTTTGAAGAAATTATTTTTAGTAATTTTTGGAAATAATTTCTCCTCAGATTTTTCCCAATTTTCCCTGAATGACGTTTTGCGCATTCCTCCCATCGACTTTTACTTTATTTCCATCGCAGCTCAAAGTGCAATCAGGTTAAAGGAGGTTGGCTTCAGGAGGCAATCTCTAAATGGACATGGTTGCATTTTTGGGCAGTTAACACTTTATTTATCTGAACTTCGGACAGATCTCTCTATGCGCAAACTGGAGCTTGATGGTCGTGTCAGAGCAATCTTTCCAAATAGGCAGGATTGGATCGAGGGGAAGATCTGCACCGAAGCTTGCACCTCTGACCTCACTGACGGTTCCAAGATAGAATTGGGAGTCGTAGCAGACGTTTTCACTAAATCAGTCAATTTATCTATCTCCTTTAAACTGCGAAATACTGCTAGTGTTTTTCAAGCAAAAGTCTTTGGGATCCTGCAGGCATGCAAAATGCTTAATGAATGAAGGAGCGAGGAAGATTTTAACATTTTTTCTGATAGTCAAGCCGGAATCAAAGCTCTGACGACGTCATGGTGCAGAACGAAATTAGTAAACTCCTGAAAGAAGAAATCAGATCTCTTGGGTGTGCGGGTAACATTTCTCTGATCTGGGTTTCGGGACATATGAACATAGAGTGAAATTAAATTTTGGATGAACTTGAACTGAATTGGTCTCAGAGACCTGCTACTCGGTTATCAGCATCCACTGTTGTTAAAAGGAAATTGCACAAGTTATTTCATTTTTCAAGAAAGCGCAGAGAAGATGGAGCTCTATTTCTTCATGAGCTATTTCGAAAACCCTATGGCCACAGAAAAATATAGGAGGACTTAGAAAGTAATTTGGACTTCTCGCCATTCAATTTCCAAACTCGCAGCTGTGTTTACTGGACATTGGACGATCGACACATACGCAGCAAAGCTAGGGTTACCATTTAACCCCCATTGCAGAAGCTGTGGGGAACTTCCAGAGAAGAGGACTGTTGAACAATTTCTCGGTGAATGCCCGGGTTTGGCAGCTTCCTCCTCCTTTCTTCGACAACCTAGGGGAGTGTAGCAACCTAAGTCCCGTCAATCTTCTCCTTTATATCAACAGCTCTGGCTGGCTGTAGATATCTGCCTGTTGGAGGTCTCATAATGGTACCAAAACGACGCTTTAGTGCTACCTGGTTAGTGCCAAAGTGGTACTTCAAGCATTTCATCTACCTACCTACCTACTAAGTTCGTGCCCAATTGCTTATAGGGCGATGCGCATAAAATTACGTTTCTTCTCATTTGGATCATCAAAGTTGCTGGCGAAATTTCACAGCTTTCAAGTGAGCCTTTAGACTTGAACTCTTGAACGATTTGAATTTTGGAGAAGTGAAGTCTAAGTTCTAGTGCACCCGCTCTCATGCGCACGCACCGACGTAGATTGACATGCAAACTTGCGTGGACGAGTCTAATAATTTCATTTGTTCTCAATGCCCAGCTGAGCCTCGGGCGTAGTTTTTTTGCCACCGAACTTGTTCCACCCATGAACGATTCAAATGTTCACTTGGGGCATCAAACAAACAAAATCTACGACGAGCAGTTGCACTCGAATCATTACCATTACGACAAAGACCAAAATACTTCAGATAGTCGAAATGGAATCGCTCATGTGCCAGCCTCTTTAAATTCGAATATTTTCTTAAACAAAAAATTAAATATTTATTATTTATTTATTTACTTATTTATTTATTTTTACATGACCATGCTTGCTAGATTTTTGAGTAATATAAGAGGATTTTTTTTTTGTATAATAAGAAAAGGTTTATAGACTAATAACTTACATATTTACAAATATGTGTGTTTGAGTTTTGTTTTTGAATTTTCTAATGCACAAACTAAACCTCGGAGATTTCTTAAATCTATTTTTTGTTTTTTCATTTCTAGAGTTGAGTTTCCAAAGACTCTTATGTCCCAATTATATGCATTTAATGGTTCTAGTTCCTGGCTAAATCCCATATTCTGGACATAATTTCTGACATCCTTCCATTGACGTAGCTGAAGTAATTTCTTGGATCGACGTCCTTTACTTAGCACCGTAAATGCTCTTGCGCGCAAAATCACTACTCAACCAAAGGGATGGCATTTGACACGTCGCAGAATATTAACATCATCCCATATGCAGCGACAGCATCCTGTTACATATTTGTTATAAAATATCCTTCTGCATCGTTTCAATTGCTCTGTGTACTCACACTTATCTATACTTATTTTGAGCATTTACAAGGTGGCACGAAATGAATCACCCAACGGAAGATTTCTAATTTTAACAAATGACAAACTGCATATATGAAGATACTGAGAACGATGTTGCGGAGCAGACCTTCTTCAAATGCGACAGGTGGAACGTAGAGAGAACAGGTCTGCAACGAGCTATTGGTGGATTTACACCTGAAGAAATTATCGAGAAAATGATGATAGACGAAGAAAAATGGAATGCCGTCGCAAATTTTGTGAAGGTAAAAGAAGCACAAAATGGAAAGCTATGCTGAAGAGCATTGAGCATAGCTTTCTCCCTTCTTAGGACGCCGTCTTGGCCCTCTACCTCGAAGCAATGCGGAAGCAGTCCCGGGTGGAGGGAAAAATCCAAGAGAAGAGGAGGGATATTTTTAGTGGAATCGCCACACACGTAATAGCGATGGTTTCTATAGTGTGCGAAAGCATTTTTAACCCAACCTCACCGCCAAAAAAAAACAAAAAAAAGGATTATTTAAATGTTTACAAGATTTGCTCTTTAGCTATGGTAAAAAAGAAAATTGTGAATTGAACTTCGGCTGCCACGTCACTTGGGAGATTCAAGACCCAAATGCTACACGATCATTTCACATGTATTCACGCATTCGTCCAATCAGACGTTATTCAGAATGCAAGGAAGTGTCATGGGTTGTTTTTTTTTCGTATATCACCAACAAAATCTCAGTTTTTTGTAAACACATCCCAAGTCACGTCAGTACATCAGCTAATTTTGTACAATCCGCGCAGAGCCGAATAACGGTATGCTAAAGGGCACACCTCTAAAAATTTGTACACCATGTATCGGCTGAATACGTGTGAAATGAGCGGGTCGAATTCTGTTGCCGAGTACCCGATCACGTGGCAGGCGAAGTTGCACGCTTAATCTCATTTTTCATCATAGCTGAAGGCCAAACCTGGTAATCTATCATCTTTGTGTGAACTAGACAGCTGTCACATACAAACAGGCAAGCAATGGAGCGCGCGAATTTCCATCACTTCAAATCTTTTTTTTTTATTTATTTATTTATTTAAAAGAGTAACAGTTATTAATAACTATTCCACTTACGAAATAAGCACTGGCTTCCAGGGCCTTCGGCATATGGTATCTTAACTAGAGTAATAATATAGGTAAGTAACTATACAAGAGGTTGGGAGAGAACAGTTGAGGGAGTATTAGAAGATTAGTAGGTAGTGTGAGTTTGACCGGAGTATAATTTTATATATGTATATCTAGTTTTCGCAAAGAGTTAGAGTTTTAATTTAGTTAGTTTAATAAATTTACAAATTAAGTTAATGCTATTGTCATCTTTGTTGTTGAGTAGCTTCTAAAGTTCAAGATTAGGATGAATTACATATCTAGTGCATTTCAATCCTGGGCAGATATCGAGGAGGTGGGAAGTCGTGTAGTCGTCTGAGTTGCAAAAAGGGCAGGCTGGTTTGACTGTACCGTTTAGTATGTGAACATGGGTGGCTATAGTGTGACCTATTCGAAGGCGTGTAAATATCTTGAGCTTCTTGGAAGACATGTGTGTGGGATATATGGGCTTGGTGCCAGTAGGGTTGAACTTTTTGTAGTGGTGTTGATAATTAAACCATTGGCTATTGTAAGCATCCTGAATAGATTTTAGTATATTATAATTTTCCGAATATCTTTGGTAGTAAAATGTGCACTGAAGTGAAGGGATTCTTGGGCAGCTTATTTGGCTCTAGTATCAGCGCACTCGTTTCCTTGTATTCCGGCATGACCCGTATCCCACATGATCCTTATGGAATTTTTATTTGATACGATATTATTTCGGATTTCAGTGATTATTGGAATTTCGTTAGAATGGTTCAATACAGCGGCCATTACGGATTTACTATCGCTGCAAATAATTAGTTTTCCGCCTTTGTTGGAGGTATGAACAACCGCTTCAAGCAATGCAGCTGCTTCCGCTGTGAATACTGAGCAGTAGGAAGGTAAAGCCCCGACTGAGATTGTGACACCAAGCTGGTTTGTGACTGCAAACGATGTACTGGTGTCTGTTTTAGATCCATCGGTATAAACGAACTCCCATTCGTTTCTTAAAGGAGCAACGATTTCATTGAACTGTTCGACGTATTCATTAGAGGAGATGCACTCTTAGGCGAATTTTGGCCAATCCGCAATAAAAATAATTTTTGGACTCAAGCCTGGTGGGAAAACTGAACAAAAACGCATCTGATGTGACATTCAGTTTGTGCATTAGTTTAATACAACGTTGAATGGTGGACGGTTTGCGGTTATTTTTATGTTGTTGCTTCGCTGAGTTTACCAGTCCAAGCAATATTTTATTTCTGCAGTGAAGAAGCTTGGGTAGGAGCATTATTGTGTTGCGGTTGACTCTGTGTGGTATATCTGGTAATCCGGCTTCTGCAAGAACAGCTTTTGTTGGTGATGTTGGAAACGCGCGGATACTCCTTCTAGCTGCCGCATGGTAAGGAGCATTTAATAGTTTGATGCTTTGTTTGGCACAATGCCCGTAAATACAAAGTCCAAAACCGTTTTTGGATAAAAGTAAGGCCTTTGTTACGTTAGCAAGTGTGTGTGGATGAACGTGGGAATGCTTAGAAGATAGAAACTTAGTTAAAAATAAGTTTATTCTAATGGCTTTACACTGTTCTTTATATGTAAGTTTTTTGTCGAATGACGAACGCCTCCTATTTGTGAAGGAGCTCGGTCAAACACAGAAAAAGGGTGTACGCACCAATTATACATATAAAAATTATTCAAAACCAAACTTGGTTGCTTAATTTTGCGCCACCTTGTGTGTAACTGCTATTTCTGCATTTGCAGTCACCTACACTGCTACACAATCGGCATTACGACTGCCGCCCTTCTCACCACGTGCCCAGCATCAATGCTTTTTTGTACCTCAGCTATATTTCGCCTTTACACAGCCAGCTCAAACAGTAATCATCAGCGTCAGCGCCATCGTTGTCGCAATGATGTTGCATGCCTGTTGCCACATTATCGCTGTCGCATGTCCTGCCGTATATCCGATGTGCCACAGACACAAACAAACGCAAACAGTTGTATGCATGTGCGCATGTAAATAGTTGTATAAGTGAGTATATGTGTATGTGTATATGTGTGTGGCTTGTAAGGGATATCGCGCGCATTATAATTGCAGCTGGCAGGCAGCTTGCAGAAATTCTCACTCCCAGTCATTTCATTGAGGCGTCGTTTCAAATTTGTCTTCTCATTTAACACTGCCGTTGCTGCTGACGGCACAGGATGTCCTTTTTGCATGTGTTCGCATGTGTGATAAGTGAATGAGAAATGAACAAAGATGCAGTAGTGCGACACACACAAGCCTACAATTACGTCGCAATGACATGCCAGTGCGTGCATACATACAAGCAAGTACTCGCACATACATGCATGCATAGGTATTTATGTATGTATTCTCCATGGTTAACGGAATCTCAGTGCTCACTCATTCAACCAAGAAAAGGAAAAAAAAGACAGAAAATTAAAAAACCGAATTCGCCTCTGCTTTCAGTAGGCCATTCATTTTCACGCTGGCATAAATGGATATAATAGTAGGGAAAATGCATTCATTGCTGCACACATACATACATACATACATACATACATACATATGAGCTTACACTCGTCCATGCATGTTTTATAGCTGCTCTGTGGCAAGACTGACTAAAGAAGAAAAAAAAAGCGGTTCCATATGTGCCTTTGTATGTGGCACTGCAAACTTTTCTTAATTTGAAAGGGATATGAAACATTGCTTAAGGATATATTTTTCACGCTATTTTCCCTCATGCACAACTTTATTACCACAAACTTTACTACTTTTCAACCTTCACCGCCACAATCATCCACATCATATTATATTATTCTGCTTTTGTTTCGCTTCGCCAACATTTTCAACTGCTTCTACTCTCATCTTGGCCACCTCGATCTTCTGCACCTTGTTAATAATGTGTTTTATAATGTAAATCTACTTACAAAACTAATTATATAAGAGACTCAAATGCCCCTCGCCTCCGACTTCCTGCCAAGGATATCTTGCACGCCAACCATTTCTTTAAAGAATACAAACTTCCTACGTACGAGCACATCTTGCATTCCCCGCACTGGCTCTTGCAATAGATTTCTATTCATTGCTTCAAAGATCCTTGCGAACCCACTAACCAACAACAGACATTTGCCATAACGATGACCACGTTGATGATAAAGTTGATAATTAGAAAAAGAGCCACTATGCTGGCGGTGTATTTGTTTGTGAGTCTGTAATACGAACGGGAATATTATGTAAAAAGAAATGCTGTCGGAAACCGGAAGGATGATGTGGTTGCTTGTGAGAGCGCGCAACGCGTAATTGGACATTTTGCATTTGTCTCAATTTACATGTGCGCATGCTAGGGTGTGTGTGTGTGTGTGTGGGTGGGTTTGTATTTTTAATGAAATTTCATTTCCGTCTAAAACTGTTTACCTGCGCTACTGAAATACTTTATGTAATGTCGTTAAGAAAACGACAGGAAAATTGCTGCCAGCGGATGGAATAAATGTTGAGCTTTGTGATGGAACGGATGGAATTTTATTTTACTATAAATGAAACAGCATAAATGAAAAATTAAGGACTATATTTATTCAGTATGATGATAGGCTGCTAAGAGTTGGATCAGCCATGGTAAGCGTATGATGCGGATGATGGTCTAAAGACGTACAGAGGCACTGGTGGTGTCCCTCAGGGATCAGTCCATGGACCCTCGCTGTAGAATGCAATTTACGACGGGACTATATATATATCTATATATACATATTAGGCCGGGTCGATTTTTGGGGAGACAAAAACATCGCCCATTGCTCTTTGAAAATCATATTCTAGGGATCAAAATAAGAAACTTTGCCGAAGGAACCATACCTCTAAAACGAATTCTGATGTCCCCCAATTTGGGTCGAACTTTATAGTTTCTTTTCTCATGTAAAGGCCAAAAATGGTGATATTTTGAAATGATTGTATGGGGAAACCCCCCAGGGGAGTTCCAGGGGGTGTGCCACTGGCATGGGTGGATCGGCCGTCCAAAGTTAGTGGGGGTCGGTCATACATTTGGACTCGATTGGAGCACTCTAAATGGGTCAAAGTGGGATTTTTCGTTCGACCCAAATTGGGGGACATCAGAATTCGTTTTAGAGGTATAGCTCCTTCGGCAAAGTTTCTTATTTTGATCCCTAGAATACGATTTTCACAGAGCAATTAACGATTTTTAAATCGACCCGCCCTTATATATGTATATATACACGCTTTTGGATGTTTCGCCGAGCTCCTCCTCCTATTTGTGGCGTACGTCTTGATGTTGTTCCACAAACGGAGAGACCTACCGTTTCAAGCTGACTCCGAACGGCAGATATTTTTTATGAGGAGCTTTTTCATGGCAGAAATACACTCGGAGATTTGCCATTGCCTACCGAGGGGCCACCGCTATTAAAAAAAACGTTTTCTTCATTTTGGAGTTTCACCGAGATTCGAACCTACGTTCTCTCCGAACTCCGAATGGTAGTCACGTACCAATCCATTGGGCTACGGCGGCCGACGAACAACTAAGCTTAAAATTGCCGAATAAAGCAACACTGGTGGGCTATGCCGATGACATCGCTCTCGTGGTCTCGGACAAGAAGCTGGACCTCGTGCAGGAGAAGTGTAATGATGCAGCAGCTGGAGTCCAACTATGGCTCTCTGCAGTGGGGCTGAAGTTGGCAGTACAAAAAACAGAAGCGGTCCTCGTAACTACGCGACGACAAAAAAATAGTCCATGAAATTGCGGATAGGTGGCCATGAAATACTGACGCAAGAGGCAATAAAGTATCTAGGCGTAATGATTGATGCAAGATTTAGCAACTGTGGGCTCCAAAGCAGCAGAAGATAAGGGTGCGCTTACAAGAATTCTTCCAAACATAGGCGGACGGCAAGCCGCCAGATGGCACCTTCTGGCAAGGGTGGTGGATTTAGTCATCTTGCATGCTGCTCCTATATGGGAAAGAGCTACGCCATTGAATGTTGGTCCCGTAGCTCAGGTGCACCGACGAAATGCACTAAGAGTCGCGTGCGCATACAGGACCGTATCAGACGACGCGGTTTGCGTCATCGCTGGAATGCTTCCAATGGAGCTTTGCATTAGTGGATCTCCAGAATAGTAGTGGAACTTTCAACTTTCAAAATACCATTGATTTTTGGTAAATTTTTATGTTTTTGCTTCATACGTTTGTGGTAAACTGACTTTCAAAAGTGAGCAATGAAATTCGACTGAGCTGGTGAAGCAGAGTCTACCGATTATGGTACATACTTGGTCTTACCATAAGTTCTGTGATACATTTTAGAATGCATACGGCGAGAACAAATTCACAGATAAAAGTTCCATTATTTTTTGTTTCCCTTGTTTTTGCTCTTATGGATTGTCTACTCATAAATTATATCCAGTTTAGTGGCAAATTACGCTTGTTAACAATGGAATCGGGAGCTAAGAAAATCGCATTGCACTGGTAAAAGTGCAAGTGAGATTTACGAATTCTCGAAAAAACTTAATATTTCGAGAATGTTTGTTTACCACAGGGTCAATCGTTTTTCCCAAATGTCTGAAGTGACAAACAGAAGAACAAGTGGTCGTCTTCGCGTGGTTCGACCCAGTGCAGCCATAAAAGCCGTTCGAGAAAGAATTCGCAAAAATCCCTTTAGAAAGCAGAAAATGATGCCAAGAGAAATGAATGATCGACTAGATCCAAGTCGAGACTAATTAGAAATGATCGCCACATAAAGCTTCCCTCGCTCAACTGGTCATCTTTTGACAACGCGCGCTTGAAGAAAATTAGACTCGACAGATGCAAGCAGCTTCTGCAGTGGCACGCGGTCAACGGCCATCAAGGCATTATTTTCACAGATGAGAAAATTTTAACTGTTGCAGAAGTTTTCACTAAGCAAAACGACAAAATCTATGCTAAAACTTCCAAAGACGCAAAAATGCTTTTTCAAGGGTTCAGCGTGGCCACCATCCAGCCTCCGTAATGATTTGGTGTTGAGTGTCTTGTAAAGGCGTTCCAGCTCTTCATTTCTGCGAAAAAGGGGCTAAGACCGGGGCAAAGTGTACCAGAAGGATATCTTAGACGGCGTGATGAAGTAGTTGAGCAGTACTCTTGTCAGTGGAGAGCGTTGAGTCTTCCAGCAAGATTACGCTCAGCTCATGATGCAAAAACCACCCAGCAGTGGCTAAAATCAGCACTCTTGGGTTCATAGCCGCAAATGATTAGCCGGAAAGTCCATATCTGAATCCATTAGACTACAGTTTGTGATCAGAATTGGAGAATACGGCCTGTCGAAGACCTCACAGAAATTAGGAGAATATCAAATAAACTTTGGTTCGAGCAGCGACGTCAATATCCGTGGAAACTGTGCGTGCTGCCGTAGCTGAATGGCCTAATCGTTTGAAAGCTTGAATGAAACGCGAATGGTGGCCATTTGGAATGAAAACTAAAGTTTTTTTAGTATTTGTATGATGAAATAAAACCAACGTCATTAAAAGCAGTATTAAAGTTTCATGTCTACAACGGACTTAACTTCCAACAGAACTTATGGCAGGACTAAGTACACTGCATATAAAGGGTGGATAAATTCTAAGGGCCGATATTGAATGTGAACCACTCTTAAACGTCAAGTCCTTTTCTACATTTTATTTGACATTTTTTAATTTCAGACTAACTCAATTTGAACCACGGAAAGATGCATAATCGAGCAACGCGTTAAAGTTATTCAGGCTTTCAATTCATTTTAATCGTCCAAATGTGCGTAGAATCGGAAAAATTGTGCAAAAGTTTGAGCAAACCGGGTCTGTAGGATATGTGAAAACACCAGTGCATGCTCGTACAGCTCGTACTGCAGAAAATATTGCTGCTGTTCGCGATAGTGTGGTTGAAGAGCCGTCCACCTCAACTCGTCGTCGTGCCCAACAATTGCACCTCTCACGCTCGATCTCGATGAACATTACGCTTAAAAACTTGCATTTACCCGCTTACAAGGTGCAATTGACTCAAGAACTAAAGCCTCTTGACCATTTCAAGCGATGTCAATGGTCAGAATGGTGGAAGGAGATGGCAACAGTGAATTACCAATTCTCGAAGAAAATCATCTTAAATCATGATAAGGCACATTTTCACCTCAGTGGATTCGTCAATAAGCAGAATTGCCACATTTGGGCGAATGATAATCCAAGAGTGATTGCCGAAAACCCAATGCACTCAACTGTTTGATGCGGTTTATGGGCCGTATTTTTCCAAAATGAGTCCGGTCAGGCAGTTACTGTGAATAGTGTTCGCTATCGTGAGATGATAACGAACTTTTTTGGCCGCCAAGATCATGTGATTTGACACCGTTGGACTTCTTTCTTTGGGGTTATTTGAAAGAAAAGGTGTACGTCGATAAGCCAGCAAAAATTCAAGAGCTAAAGGATGAGATAATTCGGTACGTTAACGGCATAGAGCCTCAATTATGCGTCAGCGTCATCGAAAATTTGGACCATCGGATGGAGGTGTGTCGTCGAAACCGCGGTGGCCATTTGGCCAATATTTTGTTCTATGCGTAATTTAGACATACCAATATTATCATAATAAAGAGAAATGGCAATAACGTCCGGAAAAAATTGTATTTTATTAAAAATCAACAACGGCCCTTAAAACTTAGCCACACTTTATATAGATATAAAGATGGTTACTTGCAAAATCAATGAGAAGAAGTAAAGAACATGCTGGAATTATTGAAATAAGTCTTCACAGCCACTAAGGATGGTAGAATGAATAAAATAGTTTTTATATAAAGCCACACACAATTCGTCTCTGCTTCGCCCTGTCACTTACTGTGGATAATGCATTTGATTACGAAACAAATAAGATACGCCTTGGGTGTAATAATTCATAAATAGTTTTAGCTACATACCACTTCAAAAATCGGCCAAGGTATAAAACTGCAAGAGAAAAAAATAAAATATTATTACAATATTTAGATATCAAGTAGATATAAATAAGTACATACTTAGGCGCACATACTCGTATTTTTCAAATATTTCAATATTAAAAAAAAAGGAATTTTTGAAAATTCTGACTACCCCAATCGCTTGATTAATTTTTTTTCTTATTTATTTTTTTATAAAAATATATTTCATTCTCCTACAAAATACATAGTAATAAATGTTTAGAACTGTGCGCAGATTTTTTTATTTTTTTTTTTTTATTTTTTTTTTAAGACAACAACTAGTCATGACTTACCAACGAGCTGTTTACATCGAGTAACATAAGATTTTAAAATCAATACATTCTATTGAGCATGAGCTACCAGTTCAAAAGGTTTTGTACGCTTCAATCGTCTTCTTAGATTGCTAGTATTAAGCAAATTGCTAGCTTCTTGATATGGGTGTAGGCGTAGTCTTTCCTGGTGAGACGCTGCCAATTTGTTAATTTGTGCGGTGATGGTCGGTACTTTTAAGTCACGATGCAGGTCACTGTTTCTTATGTGCCATGGGGCATTTACTATAGTTCGGAGTATTTTATTTTGGAAGCGCTGTATGACTTCTATATTGCTTTTCTTTGCACAACCCCATACACCATACATCCAGACCGACTTTAGTATTTGATTGTATATGGTCAGCTTGCAGTGAACATACAGTTGCGAGTTTCTGCTCAAGAGCCATTGGTGGTTTCGCAATATCATTTCTAATTCATCATTTTTCATCTTGATGTGCTCCTTCCATTTAAGCTTCGCGTCCAGTGTCATACCGAGGTATTTTGCTGTATTTGAGTACGGTACTTGATTGCTGAATATGCCTATTGGGGGACATGTAATTTTTTGGTTGTAAAGTCAATATGTGTAGATTTTGAGTTATTCAATGCAATTTTCCATTTAGTCGTCCAAGCCGCTATTTCATCGACAGCGTTTTCAAGTTTCTGTGTTGATTTTATTTCTGTGTTGTCAACAGTAAGGATTGCAGTGTCATCTGCAAATGTGGCTATGAATGAATCTCTAGGGGATGGCATGTCGTATGTGTAGAGTAGGTATAGAACAGGTCCAAGTATGCTGCCTTGTGGAACCCCTGCTTTGATTGGCTTTAGTTCAGAATATTCATTTTCATATTTTACTTGAAAAAATCTGTCTTATAGGTATGACTCTATAATGTCACAGAAGTCAGGTGGAAGAATGCTTCTTAATTTGTGCGCAAATAAAAAAAAATTAAACAATTTTCGTCAGCATTTCATTTTATTTTTTTATTTATTTCTTCCACTGAATTTCGTGTGTGACCCGTTTTTTATGAAATTACTTCACGGTGCATGTTTCATACCATTTGTTTATGATAAAATATTATTAAAATAAAAAAATTTTAAAAAATCTATTCGGATGTGTTTAGTTAAAACTTAGAAGGTTTGATTTACGTTTTTTTTTCTAATTTTCTGTTGGCCGACCAATCGACATGGGATTAAGATGCCAAATGGAATGGCATGGCATTAGGATTAATAAACCGCAAGTATCAAGTGGCTCAAAAATTACGCAAAATTTTGACACTTTTTTTCGGCTGACGGTTTTGTGCGCCTTCTTCATAGAAAACAGCGACATTTGGTTGCCACAAGACGGCGCAACTTGCGCAAATGCGATTAAAAATCGATTTTTTGCATTATTCAAGCCACCATTGACGCCAAATGGCTAGATTTACTTGAAAAAGTAATTAAAACTGATCGAATGGAATTCGTAGCCATGGCACACATACAGCCACTCACACCTTTTGCAGTTTGAGCTCCGTATTGGCATCGCACCATATTAAACGTCTGCCATCTGTCCAGTTAAGTTTATTTTCATCTCGCCTGCAAACAATACGCTCGTCCAAAACGCTGGGGTCTTATTTAGATGATCACGCGCAAACTACAGTCTCTTACTTCCATTCCTTGCACTTACGAAAGGTTTATTCTACCATATAAATTTGCTTCCCTCAGTACTCTTCAAACAGCTTCTGGATAGCTAGTTTTACCTAAATCCTTTTTCCCATTTCAGTTAACTTTCTAGTGCTTCTTTCTGGGTTTTTCTTCGCTTAGCGCACTAACCACTGACACTCTTTTCTTTTATCATTTTCGCAAAATATTGTGAAATATAGAACTCTTAACTAAACAATCTTAAATGTTTCAATATATCAAATAAGGTGTGAGTGACTGTACCGGGATATTATATATGAAAAATAAATGTTATGAAATTATCTACCAGATTACCAGACCAAAAAAAAAAGATTCATTCCAAAAACCTATCTGTTTTGTATTACCACTTTAAGTCCTCAAACACTTAAAAAAAACATCCGACACAAATTTTAAGCTGTCATTCAAACTTTAGTGCTTATACTTTTTCAAGCCGCTGTTAAAAAATAGGCAGTCGGAGAGAACAAGCCAAAGGGCACTTATTTGATTTTGTTTCGGAGATATGTGTTTATTTGCACAGCATATACAAAGTGGCGCAGAATTAATCAACTAATTTTGTTTTTGAATAACTTTTTTAATAAATAAAAGAAAATTATTTTGAGTGATGGAAATCTAAATTTTGAGCTTCACGCGCTCCACTGCTTGCCTGTTTGTATGCCGGAGCTGTCTCATTCAGAAGTGTAAAATATGATTGAGATAGGACGCCATTTACAAAAACTTTAAAACTTCTGATAGTGTGACTAATTTTGCGCCACCTTATATACAGTGTACTCTCTCTTAAGCGAACATCTAAGGAACTGAAAAGTTTGTCCGCTCATTGGAAGTGTCCGCTTATGAAAAAAGTGTCAAAACAGTTAATAAAATGTTATGGGAGGATTAACATATTTTGGGAGGGTTGTTCGCTCAAGTGAAAGCAAATTACAAAAACTCTTAAAGATTTGTGGTATGTACTGAAAAAAATTTCCGTTAGGAGGAAGTACATTGTAAAGGGTTTTCTAATAAGAGGTGTTATTTTGATAAAAGATCAATGGTATCGTTGCTTGTGAAGGCACGTAGCGCCGTCTTGTTGAAAATAAACGTTGTCCAGATCAATACCAACCAATTCCGGTCATACAAAATCGTTAATCATCTCTCGATAGCGCAATCCATTCACCATAGCTCATACGCTCCAGCTTCATTTTCGAAAAAGTAAGGTCCAATGACTCCGCCGGACGATAAACCGCACCAAAAAGTCACACGTGACGATAGAGCGGCTTTTCAACAATAATTTTTGGATTTACTAAGCCCCAGATCCGACAATTTTACTTGTTGACGAAGCCACCGAGGGGGAAATAGGCCTCATCACTGAAAATGATTTTTCGATGGAATTCCGGATCATTTTCATACATTTCAACGACCCAATCAACAAAGACACGACGTTGTTGATAATCGACAGGCTTGAGTTCTTGTGTTAACTGGACTTTATAAGCCTTAAGAGCCAAGTCTGTAGGCAAAATACGGTGGAATGACGTTTGTGGAATGCCTAATTCTAAAGAACGACGAGGAATGGACAAACCTGGTTTTCTTTAACACTTTCAGCTACAACAGCAATATATTTGGCTGTTCGTGAGCGACGTGCACGTGTTTTATTCTTCACATCACTAACTTGTCCCAACAGCTCGAATTTTTTCACCAATTTCTGTATTGCGGTCCGAAAAGTTGCTTCACGATGAGCCAAAAATGTTCGACTTGCTCAAAATGTTTCTGCCAATTTTCATAGTGTTAAAGTTGTTTAGGCGTGTATCGTTCCATGTTTATTAATGGCGTAGTTTCTACTTGTCAAATATCAAAAAGTGACAGCTTCAAAAGTGACATCTACCGAAATAGCGGGCTATTCAAAATAACACCTGTTATTGGAAAACCCTTTATATACATATCTGAATTTTTTGACAATTTCTTCGAGGTAATATTTGTTATTGTTTTTCCTTTATATTTATTCGAAAGCATTTCAGCTTACTTGTACTGCAGACTTACTAAGTAGAAGGCTAAGAAACTCTTACCAAAGGAATAAAAGGCAATGACGTCCCTCTCTTCTCTCTTCCTCTCTCTCTCTCTTTCTATCCTTATTTTAGATAAATATTGTATGCAAGCTTTTATTTGCTTTTGATTTGCTTTGTCTGCACGCTTGAATGACTCAATTGAGGGCAATATAAATAGAGAATAAGATGGAAAAAATGAAGCTAAAGCAAAATTTTCAAGCAGAATTTAATCAAAATTTTGTGTTTGCATTGTGTTTATGCAGCGGCATGCCAGTATGTCAATTCCCAATGCATGGGATTGTAAGAATGAGTGTCTGGTAAGTGGCATGCAACAGAAGAGCAACTGTGCACGAATGGTTCCCGAACGAACAATGAATGCGTCCGGAAGGATATGCACCGACAAATATGTGTCAGTATGCAATGACAAATTTGAGTTCGGGTGTGTGTGCGTATACGTATTGTAAAACGGTGTTAGCCAGGGATACATTAAAGGAGCATTGAATGGGAAACTATTTGAAAATAATACACACACACACACACACACACTAAAGCAACTGCCAGACAGTTAGGCAGACGAAGAGTTGGCAAAATAAGCATCGGCCGGCATTTGGTTGGACAGCTTGACAGCCGGTCAACCAATACTTTCAGCATTCACTGAGATTTGCCTGCATACATATAGGCGTTCGAACGCTTGCACTTCGCAGACTGACTGCTTAAAGTGTTTTGCCAGTTTGCCAAGCATTTATGTGCAATACACAGTTGAATTATTCAAATCTACAGAAGCGGTTGCTGTGAGCGCCGGCAAACGTGTAAATAAATAAATATTTGGTTTATTTACGAAAAAACATTTATTTATTAGCCACTTTACTGGCAACAAATATTTATGCTTTAATAATTGCCAAAGCAAATATTTCTGTATTGCAGCTGAGTTATCTGAGCAATCAATAAAATGCAAGCAGACCGAAAGTAAGTTAAGGAATGGCAGTAAAAAGAACTGCTGTGCTGATGCTAAGAAATTATGCAATTTTCTGCCATACATTTGGCTAATGAATTCTTACACAAGCACAAATGGCTTGAACAGGCACAGACACATGCCTAGACACACACTTGCAGTAGATGTGTGTGTGTACATGAATCCTTTCAAGCGCATATGCGTATGTATGGGCGAGTGTACCAGCATGCATGAAAAGCAGAGCCACGGCCACTTACTACTACTACTACTACCATGACTGCTGGCCAGTTAGCATACAAACACTCGGGTTAATGGTGACTGCATAGCAGGCAAGAAAAGGCTTACGCTCGAATAAACATTGCATACATGCAGGCGTTGAAAGCACATGAAAGCCATTTAAAGAAAAGGCGTTGAACAAAGCAGCTACAGCAACGATACTGGCTACCAAACCGAGGCAAGCTTTTCCTTGTAGCCACGAAGTAGCAGCGCAAACAGAAAGAGGATAGAATTACGATCTAAATCTAAGACCAAAGCAAGCAGCAACGTATACTGGCTTAAAATACTTACACGTACACGTACAAATGTGCGCGCATGTGTGCAATTGGCGTTGGGTTTTGTTTTACTTCAGCTTTGTGTGTGGCATTTGCTCACCTTTCTTTTACACGATAGCTGTTTAATACCACAGCCAGCTTGTTTGTCGCTGGGTTTTTCACGTTTTCTTTTTTAGCCAGCTGCTAATGCCACTAATTGCCTGGCAAGGACATTTGTCAAGACTACAGAGGGATGTGCGCTTACAGGCACATCATGCACATATGTACTTATATATGTATGTATGTATGTATGTATGTGCATACTTCCCTGCCGGACAGCATCGTCGAATGCGATAAATTACCAACTTGTAATCAGTTATTTAACCGTAAATACGAAGCTACTTAAAAATTCAAGTATTTCATTCACAGCCCTAAAATATAGGAACTAATTATTACATTGCTAACTCTGCCGGCGTTTAAAGCTGTACCAAAAAATTCTAGAACAATCAACTGCAAAAGCAATATGGTCCGTTTCGTTAGCCTGTTCGAAGAGTTAATCTGCCGGTTGTGAAACGCCCGCGCCATTTTTAGATGCCTACTAAAGGGTTTTTAAATAAGGGCGGGTAGATGTTGAAATGGAATAAAATGGCGTTTGCTGTGTGGCACGTAGCGCCGTCCTGCTGGAACCACATGTCGTCTAGGTCCATATGGTTCAATATGGGCCATATGAAATTAGAAGGGCCACGACTTCTACCGAAAAATGGGCGCAATGCGCGCAACGTTTGCGTTAATGAACACTCATTTTGATAATAAAGTTTTATCATTTGAACGTGTGTTCAATCGTGTAACTTGCCATGATGATTTGGCATAAACAATTGAATAAGAAACAAAAGATTTGACAGCAGATGTCATCAAAACAAAATGGCTGCCACAGGGCGCCAAAATCGACCCGCGCCAATAGAAAAAGCCTTTATTTGACCGTTCAAAATAAAAATAAATAAATCTTTATATACAAAAATGAATGTTTGTCTGTATGTCATCGAGGAACTCAAAAACTACTAGACCGATTATTATAAAAATTGGTATACATATGTATTTTTCCACGCAGAAGGTTTGTACAATATGCTCATTGATGCCACTCGCCGCCAGGTGGCGCTGCATTATTGAAGATTTAACTGACATTGCTTTCCAATATGTAAGATTTTAATTTAATCTCAAATTAAATATTTTCAGAGGCCGTAATCTTCTTTACATCTAGCAATTAAAAAACAGTACTACGCGAACTTTTGAAATGTTTAATTGCTTGTTTATTGTTGTTCATTCTCTTAATTCATTATTATAATAGAAAGTGTAATATGTATTAAATTTAGTTATTGAAGAAAAATGTACCAAAAAAACCTATTTTTTTAGAAATTTGTTGATATGAAGTTAAAGTTGGCATCCCTGGTAAGAATTCAAGAACAATTGCTCTCTCATTCAGGGTACAAACACAGACACAACTCGCTCAATTTTTCTGTTTCTTCCCTGTGCTTTGTTATCCCCCTTCACCTAGCACTTTTACGCACGCAGAAGCACACGCTGCTGCACAGTGCAAATGTGCTGAGTTTGCCCATCACTAATGTAAACGAAGACAATTTTTTCATTCAGAAAAATATACACCGATTTTTCAGTACAAATTTTTCTCCACATAGCTTAGCAACTGTGAAACTTTGACATGCGAATGTTCAAACTTCTTGATTATAAAATCGCCTATGCTTCTTGGTTACAAAAATTATAAAAGTAAATAAAATAGAAATTTACAAAGATGATGTTAATATTCAAAGAAGCGTATCCAATAAAAAAAAACCAAAAGCATTTTATTATTTCATATGAACGATCAACACTTCGAAATCCCTTAACATGGAATGAAGTCCCCTTATCTGGTAACTTTGCTGTTGGCAAAGCTTCACTCTCTTTTTTACAAACACATATGCGTTGCTCAGAAGTGATTAATATACGTACACGCCTATTGCTTACCCTTCTAATGTAAGTTTGTCGCCCCCCCATCTAGCACTTTGCTAGCACGCTCTGCTGCGAGCGTGCCACGCTGCTGCCCGTCCCTAGTTTAGAATGACTTGAATATTTGTGTACCGATTTTTCTTCAAAGTTATTTTTTTTTAATTTATTTTAGTTGTTGGCGTAGCAACGCGCGCTGGGTACAGCTAGTAAATAATAAATAAGCTGGTTGCAAAAAAAAAAAAAAATTGTAAGCAACCGCAATTTTTAAGCCACTTGACGATTGGAATTTATTACTAGAATTTGTTGGGCTATAAAACTTCATAACTAAAACTAACTTCATAACTAAAAATTTTCAGAGATTCCGATCAAAAAATGTGAACTTTTGATAAACATTTTTATGAATATTTTTTTAATTTGCCAAAATTCTGAAACTTGATTTTTTATGGATTTTGTAGAAGAATTTACCGTATTTTCATAAAAAAAAATTAGCAAAATTAAATAAGAAATAAATAAGTGGTCATAACTTGTCGATAAGTGCTTGCTAGTGTTATAGTTACTGAACGCGGTGTTGTTCAACGCTCGTTGCATGGAGTTATACATATGTAGAACCTACTAATAGACAGACACACCATCAAATCTACTAACGTACTATGGACTCGGAGAAAACCGCCGCGGCTCTGATAAGTAGTCGTAAGAAACCTAAGATTGCCGCCTACAGCATAGGCGCACATACATTTAAATTGTATCGTCAGCTGAAATATCAGTGTGTCATAATTGACTATCGGCTCAGTTTCGAGCCACATGCGGAGTATACAGGGTTCGATTGAAAAATAATGAGCCTTCTCGCGCGGAGCGTCTGCCAGGCGATCAACTGAATCGGCTGGTGGGGGAAAATGATCGTTGGGCCTTCCCCTTCCACTAGAAACCGGTCCCAGTTCGCTGGCAACAGCGGTGCAGCCAACATCGCTCCGCGCGTGAAAGCTGTTTTAAAAGTGTGTTAGGGTTTTTCAGTGGCGAAAATGCAGCGATCGTTGGAGCAACGTTACTCGATCAAATTTTGCGTAAAGCTTAACAGTTCGGCTAAAAACCCCGTCACCCGGGTTCGGCCCGGCCTCATCAACAATTGGACCCATCATAACGACAATGCGCCGGCGCACACCGCCTTCCTCTGCACCTCTGCATTGGCCAAGATGGTGGTTCCGGTACTTTCCCACCCTCCCTACAGCTCAGACCTGTCCCCCCCGGACTTCTTCTTGTTCCCGCGCCTGAAAAGAACGCTGAAGGGGAGGCGTTTCGACTTCATCGAGGCGATCCAAAAAACTGTGAGAGCAGAATTGAACGCGATTCCAGCGGATGAGTTTAAAAAATGTTTCCTGCAGTGGAAGGACCGCTACCAGCGGTGTATTGACGCTCAAGGGTTCTATTTTGAAGAATATTAGTTTTATAAGCCAAAAGGTTTAACAAAACTGCTTAAAAAATCAGGCTCATTACTTTTCAATCAAACCTCTCACTCTCTAGAATGCTCCCGAACGTAGGGGGGCCAAGAAGCAGCAAATGCAGACTACTAACTAGCGTCATCCCATCGACTTTCCTATATGCATTACAAGTATGGATAAAATGCTTAGAGGTAAAGGCCTGTAGAAGACCATACGAAGCATTGTACAGACTTGGCGCACTGAGGGTGATAAGCGCGTACAAAACCACCTCGGACGAAGCTGCAATGAGATATCTATATGCTTAATCAAGTGGCAAGGGCGTTGGAAAAACTCAACAAAAGGAAGGTGAACCTATACGCTAATCCCTAATATCGGAAAATGGCTAAATCAAAGCTATGGTGAGCTTAACTTCTACCTAATACAATTTTTGGCAGGTCATGGTTGCTACCAGAAGTACCTACAGATACATAGTTTACGTGACTCGCCTTTATGTCCAGTATGCCACGAAGAGAAAGCTGCAAGGCATGCATTTTTCGTATAATTACGATTTGCGACTATCAGAGGCAATTTAGCTGCACTATCAGAAGATCCGATAGTACCAGGAAACATAGTCGACATCAGGATGTCTTCAAAGTATAGGTTAGGATAAATGGCAGCCCTAGCTAAGGGCTCACTTGGACAAATATTAAAATATGTGTCTGTTGTGGTGCCATACATGGGAGAGGAGAAAGGAGAAGGGAAGGATGAAGGAGCCTTGGGATTAGAGACGATGATGACCGTACATTTTACGACGACGCCGACGGTGGCTGATTTGCGTTCGTAGTTAGCCGCAACAAGCTACTGATGAACTTCACCAAATTTATGGTATTTACACCGGCTATATCCGCAGGCGTAGCAAAAAAGAGAGAGCCCAGATGAGTAAGTCTTTGCCAGACGAGCAGGTCAGCTGAGAAGAAGGTGTTGAGATGATTCCATCTCGTCCTCTAGACAGTTTTTGCAGAACGGACTGCAAAGTATGCGTGGGATGAAATTTCGTCGACAATCAGCGATATGCAACAGTCAACGGCAGCTAAACAGACGTGACTTGACAAAGAAACGGACTCTAAAATCGATGTGTTAAAAGTATGGTGGCAGGGAGTGGACAGGCCCAACTGAGGTGGTTTCCTTCGGGAATAACCAAAACTAGGGGACGATTAAGGTACATACAACTTTTGACGGACTGCATGTGAAGAGTAACTGTCGTAGAGCCTAGTGCTCAACCGACGATTTACTTAACTGTTGTACCGGGAGAGGATCGGTAAGTTGACGGTAAGAGGTTTAATTTGCGTTAAAGTCCAACACTGACGAGGTACAGGCTTTCCTTGTCAAAAAAAACATAATGGACTCGGTCGCTGACCTGTGCAACAAGTAAAATGACGTGGCCAGAAAGGAATATGCATCGCACAAACCGACTGTTGAAACTTAACAGGAAGGATTTGAGGAATCTTTTGGAGGTTCTAGCATGGCATTGTTTTATAGGCAGACATGCCAGCAAACTGGGAGCTCCCTATAACGACTACTCCAGAATATGCAATCACTCTGAAGAAGAAGCGACTGTAGAACACTTTCTATGGGAGTGCTTGGCTCTGGGTGGTAGACAGTTTAATATGTTGGTGTCCCCTTCGTCGTGCTCGCGCTGCATTTAAAAACATATAAATTTTAAATAAGATTTGTACATTTGCCCGCAGCAAATATGAGCAGCTGTACACACATACCTATAAGTATGCACAAGTACATATGTCGGGAGTGTAGTAAGTTAAATTAGCCAGGTGTATATTTACAAAAAAAAGGAAAAACACGAACAACCATTTAAGATAATTTATTTGGAGTTGAGTTTATTGCTGCTTACAAGCACTTACCGTACATGCCGACTATGTTAAATAAGCACTCGCAAAGTGTAAATTTAAGAGGCTTTTGAAGCGAACGTAGCAACACTTGCCGGCTAAATAAGCAGTGAAACAAGAACTGCAACAAATTCCACATTCCTAGCCTGCAGGCAACAGATCAGACGACCGCACCAAACCGAGAAATTCACTACTTCTTCTCGGTATAGCATCAGCTGTGAGAAACCCGTGTTATGGTGTCTCTGACCACAAATCTCGGAATCAGTAGAAGCTATGAAATACCGAATATCCGCAAAAAAGTTCGCAGTATTCAGTGACCGGTGGAATGCCTGTGAGCTTTCTGAGCTTATCGTTAGATTAGAGATGCATCAGATGTTTAAATTTTTTAAGATTGTGCCCTCGCAGTAAGAACTTTTCATGACATGGCGCCCGAGTAAGGTGTGTCAGCTTGAGTTCCATAGCCTTGATGTACGAGCTCTTGTTTGATGGTTTGCTGCCCCACCGCTGGGAATGTTTCAGATCCTAAGAGCTTTAAGGCCGCACCCGATCTAGCCAATCTATCAGCCAGTTGGAGACTCTAAATATGCATTTCTTGTGAAAAATTAAAATGAAATGAGCTCGAAGGTTATTGCGTGATTACAGATAGTTGGAAAATGTTTTTTAATATTTAAATTTAATAGTTCCCAAAAAAAAAAAATTAAAAAAAACTCTAAACCTTTTAAAATGGAATGCCTGTTTGTGTGCATCTGCTGTATGCCCCATTCGGTTGGATTTATTATAAATATTATTATAATTTGTCCACCTTTTCACAAGCATTTGATTGTAAAACACTTGACACGAAAAATTTTATAATTTTAGAAGCTCCAAGCCAAAATTAAATCAATATTAGATATATAGATAACTCGGGGCCGAGAATGTCCATGGTAAATCTGGCGTTATCTAGTCATGGTGAAATGGTTGAAGTGCCGGTCAGGTACTCCTCGAGTAGCATTAAAGCGCCGTTTTGATACCATTATGAGATCTCCAACAGGCAGATATCTACCGCCAGCCAGAGCTGGTGATATAATGGAGAAGATTGATAGGATTTAGGTTGGCGCACTGCACCAGGCTGTCGAAGAAAGGAGCTCCCAGTGACCTTAGTGTTCTAGCTGCCAAACCCGGACATTTACAGAGAAAGTGCTCAACAGTCTCCTTCTCCGAAAGGTCCCCACAGCTTCTGCAATGGGGGTTATGGTAAATCCAGCTTTTCCGCGTGTGTGCCGTTCGTCCAATGACCGGTAAGCACAGCTATGAGTTTGGAAATTTAATGGCGAGGAGTCCAAAGGACTTTCTGAGTCCTTCTCACGTCGTATTGGGGCCAAGGGGTTTTCGAAATAGCACATGAAGAAATGGAGCTCTATCTTTTCTGCGATTTCTGCAGAATTAATTTGCGCAATTCTCCTTTAACAACTGTCAGTGGGAGGCCGATGACCGAGTAGGAGGTCTCTGAGGCCAATTCAGTCTCTTTCCTGGTAAGCTCATCAGCAATTTCATTTCCATCTATGCTCCTATGTCCTGAAACCCAGATCAGAGAAATGTTACCCGCACACCCAAGCGATTTGATCTCCCCTTACAGGATTTTACTAATTTCGACCTGCACCATGGCATCGTCAGAGCCTTAATCGCGGCTTGACCATCGGAGCATATGTTAATATCTCCCTCGCTCCCGCGTTCCCTAAACATTTTGCATGCCTGCAGGATCGCAAAGACTTCTGATCGAAAAACACTAGCAGTATTTCGCAGTTTAAAGGAGATAAAATAAATTGGCTGATTTAGAGAAAACCCCTGCTACGACTCCCAATTCTATCTTGGAACCGTCAGTGAAGACAGAGGTGCAAGCTTTGATGCAGATCTTCCCCTCGATCCAATCCTGCCTATTTGGAAAGATTGCCCTAGCACGACCCTCAAACTTTAGTTTGCGGATACAGAGATTTTTTCGAAGTTCGGAGAAATAAGGTTTTAACTGCCTGAAAATGCTACCATGTCCCCTGAGAGATTGCCTCCAAAGGCCAATCACCTTTAACCTGATTGCACTTTGAGCTGCGAATCAAATTACGTAAAAGTCGATGGGAAGTAAATGCAAACGACATTCAGGGCAGCACTGGGGCAAGTTTTACATGCTCCGGTGATGCCAATGCGTACAGTCCTTTGCACCCTCCCCAGTTTGGTGATATTATTGCCCTTCCGAAGAGCTTCCCACCAAACCACGCATCAATACGTTAAAATTGGCAAAACCGCTGAGTTGCACAGCCACAGCCACCCCATTTTTTACCGAACATAGATTTGCAGGAGTAGAAGGCTATATTGGCCGATTTTCAATGTGCTTGGAGTCAAGTATCACTCCAAGATACCTAACTTCCGATTCAGAGAGAACGTGGTTATTTAATTTGGTAAGTCGAAAAGGTGGAGGTTTATATTTTCTGGTAAATAGCACCAGCTCCGTTTTGTCAGAGTGTATTCGGAGGCCGTAAGTGGCAGCCCAGCGACAGATTATAGGAAGTGACCTTTCCAAAATCTCAGCCATGACTGAGGGAAACGGTCCCGATACCATCAGCACCAAGTCATCGGCGTATGCATATGCCTTAACCCCACCCTTATTTAGCATTATCAGAACATCGTCAATAGCAACTAGCCAAAATAGGGGCGAAAGGACACTAAAAAGTTGTACAAATTAGTTTTTTAAATAATAATATAAAAAATTAGGACTACTGGAATGATAGACATTTTTTATAAGGCAGAACATCAGCACTCAAGATCATCAGCCAAAAAAATTTAAAAATTACTTCCACTTCTTAAGATCAGGAACCACTGCCTAAGATCCCTACCAAGGATCTTTAAACAAATTATTATACTTTGCTTAAAATTGCTCTTCTGGCATTACACTAAAACCGACCCATATATTAAGCCACAAAAGCATTTTTTAGGAAAAAAAACTTTTGGTTTCTAACTTCTTCGGTAGTCTTACCCCAAGAAACGGCTCCGAATATGGGAGAAAACTAATCAAAAAATATACAGTACATTGAAGAGGATCAAATGGTTTTGTAAGATGTAAATGTTTGAATACCTATTCTCTATCTGAGCTTCATACTTCACCTCAATGCCAATGTTTTTTATTTTCTTCAGAAAATTTTGCTTTCAAATCAAATAAAAACAAAATCATAAAACAGTTTTGTACTAATTTTCTTCAGTTAATTTATTTGTAGTCCTGTACAAATATATTTTTTCAAGTTATACGAAATTTAGTTAGACATCGACGCCAAAAACAAACAGAAAAAAAGACAATAACAACAACAGTAAATATACCAAACTCAAGCACTTGAAGTAGTCAACAGTCAACAATAAAAGGAAACATACAAAGCGAGGCATAGAAAATTTGTCAACCATTTGACAGGCCGGATCCGATCGAGATTTGAGAGTTGACTAAACAGTCACACTAATAGGCGTCGTCGGCCAATAGGCCGCAAGAATCATGAATAATATGGCTGACGATAATAACAATATTATAATAAATAATACCAACAATCGTAACAATAACATAAATTATAGGAATAGTCCCAACTACAGCAATAGCCGGATTAGCCGCAGCGGCAGTGCCACTAGCGATTCGAAAAAATTAGCCAAGAACAAAGCAACCGGACTCAGCGGCGGCGGCGGTGACGATAACGCCGATGCAAGTGCTAGTAAAAGCGACCGCTGCGTTTTATGCCTGGACGAGAAACGCTCTCCTGTACGCATCACATGCGGCCACTCTTTCTGCAATGAATGTCTGGATGTCTACAAGTCGTATCAGAAATACGCGTGGGCCAATCGTTGTCCCATATGCCGCGGTTCGCTGAAGGAGAAAAGACGCTCAGTAAGTTGTAAAGGGCAAATTGTTTTGCTTGAAATTGAAAAATGTCTCTTGTCCCGCTCGTTCTTTGTGATTTTTTTTTCTTTCCGAGCAGGTCAAGCGAAAGCATTCAGAAGCAAATGTCGCCACAACCACTACCTCAACTACGATGCCTAGCGGCAGCAGTCGTTTTGCGCCAACTCGTTCGCGCTTGAATGCAACATCAGCTACTATAGCAGCCGCCACGGCAGCTGCGGCAACAGCCACTGTCACAGCACTCTCTGAATCAGCGGCCAGCGCATCTGCCGAGCAAATCTACCTCTTGGAGGAATATATGGCAATGGCTGTTGAATCGGATGCTTTCGGTGTCAATTCAGACATGGCTTTCGGCAATACAATGAGCGCAACTACGCCCACCAACTCAACATCGACCGTCAGCGCCAGCGAAGCGGCAGGCGAAGACGATGAAGTAGAATTGCATGGAACGGAGTCGGAGACAGAAGCGGCACAGGGTATGGGCTATGAGCACGAAGAATTTGAGGAAGCGGAAGAGCTGGAAGAGGATGAAGAAGCCTTTGGCGAAGATATTGATTTGGAGGAGGATGAGGAGGTTACGGACGACGACGAAGATGACGACGTTGATGGAGAGGAGGAAGATGATGAAGAGAATGAACTTTACTATTTCAATGAGTATGACGAAGCGCATGAAGACGATCGAGAAAATGACGACTATATCACAATGGACGAAGATGACGCAACCGACGGTGAGGATAGGGATGAATATGAACAGCTGGTGAACGACACATTACAAGATGAAATTAATGAGTATTGCGATGAGGACGATGAAACCGAGGACGCTGTGCTGCTGGTGGATGAAGTAATTATTGTCGATTGAGTGCAGAGTAGTATTTGAGGAGTATTGTGAGCGCCGCTGTAGGAGGCGAAAGATAAATCAGCGGCGCATGAGGAAAGCGCTAAGCGGGATGCTCAGAAGTGATGAGGAATAGGAGGAAGGATTGAAGAGTAGGACTTTACAGGGACAAACTGACACCTATGACTTGAAACTGTCTGACGCGGCTGTGATTTTTTTATGCTTTGCTCTTTTATCATGTTCCCTGCTGATCTTTTGTAGTTTTTCGATCTTTTTTTTTTCAAAAAACAAACCAAATACAGGAAATATTTTTTATAAAAGCACCACAAGAGACATTTTTCAAACGGAAAAGCAAACAGTTATTTGATATCCATCGCCATTTAGTGTAAATATTGCGGATGTTGTTAGCTGTTTTATTTAATTTTTGCATATAGTGTTTGATCTGCTATTTGGTTGTGGCCTGTCTCATCGGTGCTTCTGCGACGGCTGCTGGTATGGTTTCCCTATTGGAAAATTTATCGGATTTTGAATATTTGGATTCTGATTGAAAAAATTCTGGCTTAAGTGAAGATATCTGCTGCTCAAATATATATATTTGGTAATAAATCTGGCTTAAGGACTTTTTTTAATAAATTTAATTGGATTTCTACGTAATTCTTAACAAAATTAAATTCATGAAGGCAGAATTCATCTCATGAGATCTTGCTGGGGATATTTTTTTAATATAACTGGGTAGGTTGAGTAGCGCTGGCTGGTCTATAAAAAATTTCACTTAGAACCCTAGGCCCCTTTGTGTTACCAGTGCTACACAACGGGGCAATGTTACCAGGAAAGAGAAGAGCTCTCGAGGGTGTGCTCTTAGGTAATTAATCCGTTGTGATAAATGCGTTATTAAGACAAATTTTTAACAGGATATACAGGGCACGCGTAATATAGAGTCTATCTCACATATTTCAGGATTTCGTAGTTAGCAACCCGGGCTATCGTTACAGAATTTCGATCGATAAAATTAGCGAAGCATCGGCAAGGATCTTGAAAACGAGATCGGTGTCAGCCTCCGAGTTGCTGCCCAAGTTGAGTAAAGCAAAGTTGCCCCAACCACCACACAGCTCGAAACTGGCAAAAGAGGAACTTTTTCGAACAGCAAAGAAATCGGCATGGGACGCTGAAGCTGGAAAAAGCAATTTCAGTGGCATCACTGAAGTGAATTTCCACCGACGATTTCCAGTGCTCCTTGAGTAATTGACTGAAGACTTGGCAATGATGCATCAACGTAGAGATGGAGTATTTTGTGTGCTTGTCAGAAAAGACTTTAGGTCGGTATGGAATAAATTATTTGAAACAGAAATCATTCCAAGACCTTTGTGGCAGCTTTAGATTAAAACTTATTTAAAATACTTCATTAATCAAAAATTTGTAAAAGCGTATAATTTCACAAATTTTCGTTGTTTTATTTCAATTTAAAATCGGATACATCTAAATTGATCACCCTTTACAACTTACGTTTAAAACTTAGTGCGAAGTATTATGTCGAACCTTTGATGATATGTCTAAAGAGTTGGTTGTTGGCAGATCAACCTTCGATAAATGTTTGAACGCGATGGGAATGGTCCAAAAGGCAAGTAACTGGATGCCACATCCATTGAAGGAGAGGTATATCGAGAGGTTTTGTGACGTGTGAGATTCTTCTTGAGTGGCACAAAATAAAAGATTTTCTGCATCGCATCTTCACTGGCGATAAAAAATGGATCTAGTATGATAACCCTAAGCGTCGACAATGTTGGAGCCTGAAAGTTGAACCAAGTGAGCCAGGTTCATCGACAGCGAAAATAAATATTCATGCTTCAAAAGTTATGTTGTGCATCAGGTGGGATCAAAAGAATATCATCTATTATGAACTCGCTAAACCATATGAAACCATCACTGGCGAACGTTACTGACTTCAGCTAATGCGTTTGAATCGAGCTCTCTAAGAAAAGCGGCTGGAATGGAACGGTAGAATTGACAAACTGATTTTGCTGCATGACAACGTCTGGTCACACGTAGCTAAATCGAGAGGGACTGAATTGGGAAATCTTGCCCCACGCGCCGTATTCTCCAGATATTACACCTTCGGATTACCAGATTACCATTTGTTCCGATCAATGCAGTCAGCCCTTATTGGAGAGTGGTTCACTTCTTACGAGAGCATCGCAAAATGGCATAATGAATGGATCAAGTCAAAAGAGCTCGCATTTTTCGTCAAAGGAGTCCGTATGCTGCCTGAAAGATGTAGTAAAGTTGTAGCTTCCAATGGGTATGTGCCATTCATATAACTTCATGTATAGGTACATTATTTAATTGTTTAAATAATTTGTAACTTTGGCTAGGAAGGGACGGAAACTTATTCCCATACCCAATATATTAAGAATTATTTTAGTTTTCCATTCTACTCAATCTAATAAATTTTCTCAACGCCACTCAAAAATTCACCTAAGATTTGAGTTATTCAACTTTTTCCACCAACTTTGAAAATAACAGAATTCAAGCTCACGTCATTGCCATCAATAGCAACAGTGGAAGGCAAAGTAGCCGCATCAGCGGCATAGTCTGCCACAAAAGCAACGCGGTTTTTGCTTTCAATCAGCCCACAACATCATTATTAACATTTCCTTCATCGTCACTGTTGCCTTTGTGATAATAATTGTGTGAATAATAAAGCGCAAGTAGCACAAAATTAATCATCCAATTTTAGTTTTGAATAACTTTTTACTAAATACGAAAAAAAATGATTTTGAGTGATGAAAATTTTTATTTCGATCTTTACGCCTTCCATTGCTTGTCTGTTTGTATAGTGGAGCTGTGTAGTTCACGAGTGTGCAATAGTTACTGATGTACGATGCTGCTTCCATTTGCAAAAATTATAAATATCAGAATAAAGTGTAGACTCTCGCAACGAAGAATGCGCAGAATTATCGCAGTTTCAACATAACAAATCGGGCTACTGCGCCCACAGACTGGCTCAGATTGGCTGCATTATTTTCTGACCTGTTTTCATTGCCATATTTATAAGTAGGGGAGACCGGGGATGGTTGGCTATAGGGGCAGGTAGACTAAGTAACAATAACTCGTCATCATCACGTGATTTTCATCAACCAATCATGAATATCGATGCCTCCCCATGACCCGCGAACTTGTGCGAAGTGGGCCGCGGCAGTCGCGAAGCGTTCGAGAGTGAGACCACATGTTGTGTTTTTGTTCTCGGTAAGTAATTTTTTTAGCTCGTACTTTTTTTTGTTATTGTGCCTATGTATCTGTTAGAAACAATTTTGTTCGTATGCCAAATAAAAACATAATAGTTCTACTATATATAGCGCAGTATTGTTCCTATGTTAGTGCCAGAGTTTGCATATTATGAGCAATTAAAATGCAAAATGGCTTCAGGGGCTGGTTGACAAATTTTGTTCGGGGCAGGTTGACTAATTAGTCAACCAACCCCAGTCGCTCCTACTTTCATGATAATCTCTCATGGAATTGCTCTATATTGCTCTATAGTCTTCTGTCACATTCTAATTTACTGTTGTACTTTTACAGACAATGAGGACTTACAAAAGAAAATCTGAAAAGATATCATAGAAAGAGCTTGCCACGCGATTATCTTCGATAATGAAAGCATAAACGCCACGTCAAAGCAATACCAAATCCCGTACAAAACGCTGCATCGTTATGTAACTAAACTAAAAAATAAGTTAGAAAGTAATCCTTACCTCACGAGAGCTGATTTGACCTTGGAGACGGCCGGGTACATAAGAAATAGGCAGATATTTAGCGACGACGAAGAAAACAAACTGGCAGCTTATTTGAAGACGGCTGCTGATATTTATTATGGATTGACACCGTATGAGACACGCAAGTTTGCATTTGAATACACAAAAAAGAATAATAAAACTATGCCTGAATCTTGGAAAACAAAATTAATGGCTAGCGAAGATTGGCTTGGTAATTTTTTAAAACGTCCTCCCTCATTATCAATGAGATCACCTCAAGCTACGAGCCTGTCTAGAGCTACGTCGTTCAACCAGAAAAACGTAAATTATTTTTTTGGTAATTTGAAAACAGTTTACGAACGATTAAATCTTACCCCAGGTGTTATCTGGAATGTTGATGAGACGGGACTTACAGTTCACATGCCTAATAGATTAGCGATTTATTACAATAATTAAAATTACAATTAAAGTTGAAAAGAAAGTACAAATAATGAATCTTACTTATGGTTATTTTTAAGGTCTTTTTTAAGATGTAAAGTGAGAGAATTAAAGATTGTTCGTTGGATTTATCAAAGTCCTTTGTGACCTGAAAAAGGAACTTGAATTCAAGTTTGTTCATTTTAATTAAACAGTTTCTATCATTTAGTAAATCTTTTTGTGTTTTATTTTATACCAATCCTCTTAATTTATACTAATTACTGCCTAAGTCAACCAACCCCATGCATATAGTCAACCTGCCCCGGACATGGGGTAGGTTGCCCAAGCGCCAGGGGTTTATAAAATCAACAAAATAAGTATTATAATAGTGAATATATAGGTCATATTATAGTATTTTAGGTACCTGAATAGTTCTTTTATCGGTAGCAATTGTGGTTTTTGTTATATTAAATTAAACATCAGAGATATACGAGCTTAAGTCAAAAGTTAATCAACCATCCCCGGTCTCCCCTATTACCTGATTTTACAACAGATGCGTTATGTTTTAATTTTTGATTTTTTATTACACTTTTCAATTATCGAAATTCTTTGCACAGAATTCGTAGCTATCGCGCACAGTGAGTCGATAATGTTCTTCAATTTTTTTTTTTTTTAACCCACAACTACGACTGAAAACTATTTGCATTTTTATGGGCATGATGCGGTAATATGAAACAATAATTAGAGATTTAGAGAATTAGATGTAAGTTGTCTAATTTTCGCCCTCTGTCGGTCATCTTGAGCTATTTCCTAAAGCCGCGATGTCCCCTTGAAAAACCCACTTTTTATTTCAGCGCAATTTCTAAGGAAAAAGTACAAGTATAGAAATGATATCAGCACACTTTCTATACCGACGGATCCCAAACCAATGAGGGTAGCGGACCTGGATGGTACTTAGACGAAGACACCAAGTACTCCTATGCCACAGGACAGAGGGTCACGGTATTCCTTACGGAAGTCTATGCCATCTTGAACGTAGCGTATTGGCTAATTGAGAAAAAGTGGCGGGATAGTAGTATTGGAATTTGTAGTGACAGTCAAGCTGCACTGAAAGCCCTTGCTAACCCACGCTGCTCTTTGAAGTTAGTCGATGAATGTAAAACTGAACAGTGTTGCAAAACACAACAAAGTTAGTCTTATTTGGTATTACAGGGAACGAGTTAGCTGATTAGTTGGCTAATAAAGGTTCTGCAAGTATGTCACTAGGCCCTGAATCCTTTCTAGGTGTCAATTTCGCATCGATTCAACTATGGCTTGACAACTTCATGAGGTCTACCCATAGAGGACGTTGGGCTGCTGCAGAGTAGCCAAGTGCTTTGTGAGAGAACCAAATTGGAAAATAATCCATAAACTCAGCAGAAAGGGCCTGAGATTACTGGTAGATGTAATCACAGGTCACAGCGCATATGGCTGTCCTGCCTTGAGAATATCAACACTACAGAGCATTTTCTCTGTAGCTGTCCGGCGTTTTCCGGAATCAGACTTAGGATATTGGGCTGTGATATACTGAGTAAGGAGAAAAGTAAGTTCATACTTTTCCTCTTCCGGATCTTTTAAGTTTGATCAATGGATACAAGAGATTTGTGAAAGAGTGACCACAAACTAATTTTTGCATCTTACCACCCACATTTTATCTTTCCTATCTCTCTCACAACGGACCCATTTCGTGGTCTAAGAGGCATCGTTGTCTTTATGTGCGATGCGGCTGCCCAGCCTATCTCTCTATTCTTTCTACTGAAATCTATCCGGGTGTAGTAAAATGGTCTCCTGAGTAAGTGCTTGAACTTGTCCAACTCCCCACAAATCTAATCTAATCTAATCTAATAGAAATGAAAACTTTTGCTAAAAGAGTTAGCAGACAACACTTTTTCGCCCATTTTGTTTTGTTTTGACTTTCGCATCTTTCAGTTCTGCGGAAAAATTTTATGAAATAATTGCGTTTTTCATCAAATAATTTCATTTAACAACGTTTTCAGTCGCAAATCAATGTAAGAAATATATTGTATTGTAGTATGAAGTTGTATAGTTATATTTTTATAGCACTGCGATTAAGGGGGAAAAAAGGAAAAAGCTTCTCACCTAGGCTTTGAAATTCAATTGGGTCATATTTAGTTAATAAGAAGAAGAGAAAACCTGTACCAAAACTATTAGAAAAAGTTTTATTTTGCATTTCCCGAACACTCTACGAAACTTGCGCTGATTTTCTCCTCTTTTTAGCGCCAGATAAATGTCTATTAAAACTTAATTTGCTATTTAACGAAAACGGAGTAAAGTTTCCACCTGTCTTTATTTTGTTTTTATTATTTTCTTTTTTTCACGCTAAAGCTGCCGAGCAACAATGCGCCATGTAGAAACAACGTAAATTATTTTCACTTAATATAGTTTCCAAAGCAGTCCAAATTGTGTTTAGTTTTCTCGGAATTGCTTTTGTGGGGCGCTCGCCTAAAAGCATGCTAAGCAGCTGATACATATCATGGCACATTTGGGTTTGCTTTTAGTGAATTTGGGACCATTTCCTCGAAATATAACATTAAAAAAAAGTATTTTTTCAAAGCTTGCATTAAATTCAAAGTGTCACTATCTTTTAAAGCTCTTAGAAAACAAAAATAAAAGTTTGTGCTTTGTATAAAAACAACATCACACAGCTGCAGTATAAGAAGCAGCAAATTGTTCTCCTAATACAATTTTTGACTGCTCCAATCGCTTTACTAACAGCTTTTCGCTATCGTTTGCACCGAAATTCCGAAATTGCGTTTTGTTGCAATTAGAACACCAACAACTCTACGTGTCGATTGGCAGCGTCAGCGAAGGCGCAAAACGCCAGGTGGCAGTCGACGCTTTATAGACCAAAAATTCTTTTCACTCTACTTTCCGCCTTCTCTCGCCGCACTTTACTGCATTGAGCTTTACCTAGCCGCCTGCTTACTCACCTCAATAGGGGCGTCTTAACACCTACAGCGGCGCAATAGCAAAAAGGCCACAACGTTTTTATTGCGCACCAAAATGAGTTTGGTTTAATTTAATGATTGCTTCTTAATTAAAAGTGAGTGAGTGAGAGTGAGTTAGTGAGTGAAAAATGACAGAAAAAAACAATAAATTTTACCAGCAAACACACACACACAAACCCACTACTCCAAGCGCAGCTGCATGGCTCTGGCTGTGCCGTGTCGTTCAATTCGGGTTCATTTGCTGCAATAAAATTTAATTATTTCAAGAAAAATTTTATAGCATCGCATAGCGTTGATCCTGCGCGTTTCCAATATCCACAACTCTCACTGACGGTCTCGCACAGTGACTTCCTTCAACAACTATCAATGTCTTCGAAAATGCCATTGCTGCAAAATGTATGAATGTAAGGCGAAAAAATGAAATTGAAGCAGTAAGCACGCCGCCTCACGCCACCTCACGCCTCACCTTTCGCCTCCAACTCCGCAACTCGCTGTTGGTGCTGGTATTTTATGGCAACCATAAGAATCAAATGCAATTAGTAGCGTGTACAACTCAATTAGACGTTGGCAAAAAAAGAAACGATGAGGTTGACTGTCTTAGCTACTGCCGTCACTACACACTTCATCCCCTCCAACCCCCCATATCTCTACATACCTCCGCCAGCAAGGCCGAGTAACTCTTTTTCGCTGCGTGTAGGTGCTGAGCTGTGGCTGCTGGCAGTGAATTAGCGCAAAGCATTGGATTATGCGGTAGACTTACTGTACTCTAGACGACTGGTGAACTCAAACCGAATTTAGCGCAGCGACTTTAGTCTAGTCTCGCCGCCAACTCGATGCCATTTAAAACAGCGCTAGTTGTTGGTGTAAAAAAACCAGATATTGCGCAATGAGGCGCTTAGACGCTGGGTGTTGATGCTCTCCAAAAATGTTGTTGAAATTTATGAAGCTCTAATTGTAGACAAAAAGTGAATTTATTTGTGATTTTCATTATTTGCTAGATTTTATAGGATTGTTGGCAGTTGTGTGGAAAGTAGTTCCCATGTGTGGGTAATTGAATTACAGTAGCAGCCAAAAAGTTCACGAGCGGTTAAGGTTATACTCTCCCATCTCTGAGAAAAGGTAGTACGCGTTGGTTGCAAGACGCGGATTTAAGATGGTAAGCAAGTGTCAAAAATAAACGAATAGAACTTATAAGTAGTTTTGCATTAATTCCACTGTTCGGCAGTAGGTTCAATAAAAAGAAAATAAAAGTGCATTTCTCGTACATTGGATATAATTTTGTGATCTTCGTAGCCGAAAAAATAAAATTAAAGTAAGATTTTTTTATGTTTGGAATTTAAGTGTGCTCTCTCCAATCCACAAGAAGGGTGATATTGTAATCTGTGGCGATTACCGCGGGATTAGTCTTCCAAATACCGAATATAAGGTTCTAGCAAGCGAACTGAGTGAAAGGCTGAAGCCCACCGTCAACCAGTCGATTACACTTTATCAGTGTGGCTTTAGACCTGGAAAGTCTACCATCGACCAAATATTCACAATACGCCAAATCTTGGAAAAGACCCACGAAAGGAGAATCGACACACACCATCTTTCCGTCGACTTCAAAGCAGTATTCGGAAAGGAGTTTCCTGTATGCCGCGATGTCTACATTTGATATCCCCGCAAAACTAATACGGCTATGCAAGATGACGTCGATCAATACCAGTAGCGTCGTCAGAATTGGTAAGGACCTCTCTGAGCCGTTTGATGCCAAACGACGTTTCAGACAGGGTGACTCGCTGTAGTGTGACTTCTTTAACCTGATGTTGGAGAGGATCGTACGAGCCGTAGAACTTAATCGCTCAGGCACAATTTTCTATAAAAGCGTATAATTGTTGGCGTACTTGGTGTGTCCAACTGGCCCCGGTTAGCACGAGAAAGAAACGACTGGTGTGCTTTGTTAAGCTCTGCCAAAATCGCGTAAGCGGTTATTGCGCCAATTAAAACAAGAAGAAGTAACGTCGTTTTGTCTTTTAAATTTTAATTTACTTATAGCAAGCAAAATCATTTTCAATGATAGAGTCGTTTACGTGTTCGCAAAGAGTGAAGATTGTTTTTGTTTTTGTTTTTTTTTTTTTAATGAGTCCTGATTTGCTATGTATTCTTCTGCGCTGAACAAGACTCTGAGTGATTCAAGGGCCCGTCACGTTTTGCAAAAAATTGTGGAGGCACACGTTTTTCGTTGTTTTCACCAACACTTTTCTCAACAATTCATCGTTCCAGAGACCTCAGCTTTACTAAAATTTAAGCTTGCATTTTACGCTATAGTAACCATATACGAAAGCTCCTTAAAAACATAAACGACTCAGAATAAAACGAGGTCTTTGAGGCCTGGTGAATATCATCGAATTGCAAATAATATGACTGCTCAGGGAGTTTTGGGGTCGTTAATTACAATCCGACGACAGTTTTTTTAATTTCAATTTTTTACACAAAAAAAAACAAAATACTTCTACAACTCTTATCATATAAAACAATGTATAAAACTCAATACAAGACTTATGAAAGTTCTTCACATTTACTTCACAATTGCAAAAGTTTTAATCATAATTTCTAAACTCAAAAACTTGGGTACTCAATTACATAGCCCATTAAGTTTTGGTATAACAAACTTTAAATTTATACTCGTAGTAGCTCAAAATTCTCTCTGATTTTTGGTAATTTTTCCCCTTGACGGTGTCTCGCATTTTCTCCACATAAAAAAATCGTGCATTCATTGCTCTGTCGTTAGCTGCAATTAGTGGTGACATACCTTAACCATAACCATAACCATGGCAATCACTGGTACAATTATAGGTGCAGCACCGTAGCGCCATAGCCATAACCGTAGCCGTATGTATCTATTGAATTTTAGTTTTCCTCCGTGATCGTAAGCAGCTGTGAATTATTTGCCAGGAAAGTGATGGGCTCAGAAAAATCAATGCGAGACGAAATTTTTTAATGACTTTAACGAACACATTGGTTCTTGCAAACATCGAAATCGTTCGAAAAATCCAGCCATTATTTCTCAATTTTCTACTCGTTTGGCTTCGTTTGGAAGTGGAATCATTTTTCAACTAACCAATTATTATCCCGGCGGCCGCCATAGCCGAATGGGTTGTTGCGTGACTACCATTCGGGATTCAGAGAGAGAATGCAGGTTCGAGTCTTGGGTGAAAGACCAAAATAAAGCAGAGGTTTTTTCTAATAGCGGTCGCCCCTCGGCCGGCAATGGCAAACCTCCGAGTGTATTTCTGCCATGAAAAAGCTCTTTGTAAAAAATATCTGCCGTTCGGAGTCGGCTTGAAACTGTAGCTCCCTTCATTTGTGGAACAACATCAAGACGCACGCTAGAAATAAAAGGAGGAGCTCGGCCTAACACCCAAAACTGGTATACGCGCCAATTATATGCATACAGTATTGTATATATACATATAATGTAATCAACCAACCAAGCGGAGCCGATACATTCACAGCGAAGAGAGATTGTCGTCTTTGTCTACAAGGAGGTGAAAAGCTTAGTCAAAAAGCTCGTTCCGCGTATATTGCATGCAAGAATCCAGTATGTCAACATCACTGAAAAATCTATCGTGCATAAAATCACAAATCCATAAATAAATATAATTAAATACAATATTTTCACACAAATTTCATTGTGATAAACTTTTTTTTTCAACCTTCTTCGAAATGAGTCAAAATAAAGAACAAAACAAAAAATTTTTTTCTCCACAAACCGAAATATTATCAGCGATTATTTTTGATTCTGTAAGTAGCTCAAGGCATGCCAAAACAAATGAAACGATAAGAAATTAAAAATATATATCAGCGATACTTAGAAGTGAACTATAAATGAGACGCATTTGTCACATATCCCCATACAAATGCTTGTAAATGTATAGGGGTGCAGCCCCACCCGAGGTGCCCAGCCGAACGTGTAACTTTTTAAATATTTTGTTTTTGTTGGTCCTGTTCGAGAATCCGTTTTAAAAGGTTATATCCATAAATCTATAGAAAATTAAATTTTAGGATCATACTTGGAAGCTCAAGTCGTTAGCTATAATAGAAATATGTTAAACTCACGTCCAAAAGCGAAAAAAGTCTGGCCAGACCGGGGTGCCCCACTGAAAGTTAATTCTACTTCAACATCAGAAATCAATGAGCTCACATTTTTCAACTGCTTATTCCCGCTTATCCCACTTAGAGCATTGAAATGCACAGCGACCATAGACACAATAGAAAGTAATTGGTAAATTCGGAGAATGCAGCGTAATAGTGAATAGTTCCAAGTTGTATAACCAGGAAATAGTAAAAGGGGTTTCCAATAAGAGGTGTTATTTTGATATTCAAAGAAAAATGCTATTTTTTAATAAAAATAATCGGATGTTTATTTCATTATAAAGGGGAAGGTATGCCGTTAATAGTGGAAAATAGCATCTGGCAAATGACTACGACGACCACGCTTACAAGACAATAACCTTTTCATGAAATTTTTCATAACCGATTTGCAAAGCGGCTGCCCTATGACCTTGATAGCCTCACGAATTCCATCTTTGAGGTCTTGAATCGACCTTGGGCTGTTGGCGTAGACCTTCTCTTTTACGTGGTCCCAAAGAAAAAAGTCACAAGGTGTTAAATCACAAGATCCCGGTGACCAATTGTGATCACCTCTTAGAGAGATAACACGGTCCGGAAACTTTGTTCCGTAAAAGATCAATGGTTTCGTTACTTGTGTGGAACGTAGCCCCGTCTTGTTGAAAATAAACGTTGTCCACATCAATGTCATCCAATTTCGGCCATAAAAAATCGTTAATCATCTCTCCTTTTTAACACCTAAAACCTGTTATTGGAAAACCCTTTACAACAATTGGTGGAATTATTTTTGATTTATTGCAGTTTGAAACTTAACTTCATGATTTTTTAACAAGGTTTGACTCATAGAGATGCCCCTTTATTCGGGCTGTGAAATTTTCGGCAGAAAAAGCTTTTCGGAAAAGATTAGCTGCTAAGGACAAAAAACCCTGACTTAATCGGAGATTTTTGTGCATAGTTATTAGCGTACATATGCACATATTTTGGTAGTTTACTTTATGAAACGTAGAAACTTATCTCTCAACAACTCCTCTTCGCCATCGAACACAGTTTTGTGCAAGGGATTTAAGTTCATTCCAAGTCTTATTCAAATACCTCATTTCCGCCTCCGTTGAGCGGCGCCAGGTGGTTCGTGGTCTGCTTGCACTTCGTCCCGTGTGTTGGACAGGATTCCATCGCAGCGCCTGTTTGGCGATGTTGTCGTCACTCTTCCTCACCGCTTGGCCGATCTATTGACATTTTCTTCTGCGGATTTTAGTCGCCACGTCGGATTGGTTAGCCTACCACCGTAATTTAGCTTTGGATATAGCTTGAGGCCTCGAACTACGCCCCTTTAGGCATATTAAATTGAAGTGATTTATTTTAAATAAATAAATTTAACAGTTACAAGATTAACGTCAATGCTGTAATTCCCTCTTTTTCCCCCGTATGTCATGAATGATAAAAATGGTGACTGCCAGCAGTTAACTGATTATGAGGGCATCATGTGGAGCATATCAAATGTACACACATACTTGTTCACACATAGACATACCTTCGTCAATGGAAAACTTCCAAAGTCATACCTTACACTGCCAACAAAACTCAAATGAAATGAGTGGGTAAAATTAGAAGGAGAAAAACTTGCCAAGTGTCGAAATGTGAGGGTGGCAGAAAGACAAAAATAAAATTGCTTTGCGTTGAGATGAGTTGAAAAAAGTGAGCACAAAAGAAAAATAACGACAGCAGGAAAATTACACACAAGTCCTTTGGCGCACCGAGTCAAACCATAAATCCAGCACGACAGTGTGCCCCGCCTTCTGCCGACGCAAACGCCAACGGCGACACTGAGGACGATGAGAATGACGATGACGACGACACTCGCTTGTCGCTTTTAATTAAGTTCAAAACACTAAAAGTCACACCGCTGGGCAAGTTGGTTAGCGCCCCCGCGGTGGAGTGGGCAAAAATAGACACATCAAAATGACTATAACAAAGATGATGCTGTGGAAAACATAGAATAAAATGTTGAAGAAATCGGTGAGTTGGCGAGTAGTTGGGGGTGAATTTGTTGGGAGTGACAAGCTGCTTGCAATTGATATAAAAATTAATAGGACACGCCATTAAAATACATTTGTATGCCAGCGCCCGATCTGCGCCAATGTCAGTGGAGCTGTTTGAGAAGAAGAAGAAGAAGAACGAGTATAGAGTAAGTTGCAGCTGTGCATACGAACATTCCTGGGTACATATGCACTCACATTGCGAACTGGTTTCCCACCGACGCGCAACTGGATGATTTCGATGAAAGAAAATGCGGCGAGACGAGCGGTTGGCGAAACACTGCCAAAGCGTGCATTTTCATTTTGGTTGGTACTATTATTTTTGCTTTTAATACATAAATATTGGTGTAAATTTAAATTATAATAACTCTAACTGCTGCAATAAGTTGCTTTCACATTTCTTTCATATGAGCTGCCGTAAATAACTGTCCCACTAAGGGGCACCGGAGGTCTAGAGCTCGAAAATTTAGGGTCTTTTCAGGAATTTTTTTGAAGTGAAACTTCTTAGGCGTCGATGGACGTGCGAGAATGGAGAGTAAAACTTCAAGGCCATGCAACGTTTTGGGCATTTTCGTTCTGCGAGAGAGAGGAAAGACATAACGTTGAGGAAAGGGGGGGAGAGAGAGTTATACCTTATATATATCTTAGATACACTTTAGGCTATTTTTCCTGAGTTTTTCCTTGTAGTTGCTAATTTGTAGTGAGAAATAACACTGCCTACTTTTTGGCGCTTGGTTGTTGGTGCGAACTTGTAGGTATATTGTATATTTTTGGTGCCTACTTTTTGGCGTTATATTTTCTTGGTGCCTACTGTTTGGGGCATTTTTTGGTCCCAATTTGTTTGCGTTTTTTTTGGGCCTACTTTTTGGCGTCATATTTCCTTGATGCCTACTGTTTGTGCGTCGGATTTATTGGTATTGCCTTGCGGTAATTTGTGCCGTTGCTGCGGTCCTGGAATCGCTGCGTTTGTGCCGGTGATAAAAGCTCGGAGTAGTGCGCGTTGTTGCCACGGTTTGTGTCCGGCGTTTACCTACACCGGTCAACCCTTCGCCGTTTTTTAAATTTTGTCTATTTGTATTCTCTGCAAATGTTGTGAATTGCTTTAGATATATATTTTCTCTCTCTCTCTCTCTCTCATTCTCTCTCGGGTCTCTCCCTCTTTCTTTGTCTGCCTTGAAAGTTTCACTTCAAGCACTTTTTTGTTTTGGATTTTTTATTTTTTTGTAAGACACCAGCATTAAAAATGTTTAATTTTAAAGGAACTGCTTCTTAAAATAGAAGAATATAAATAAAAACCAAAAATATCAAAAAATATTGTAGAAAAGTAAAACTTAACTTCAACTCCACTAATCAATACTGAAATCTTTAAAAAAAAATTTTTGTTTTTATTTGTTGACTGCTACAAAACTAAGTTGAGTACAACAACAACGAAAATATTTCTAATGGATTTGCGGTTGATTTCAGTTGAAATTTTCATTAAAGAAACACCTAACAGCAATTAAATGTATATGAATTCGAAGGAAAAAATGAATGGCTAGCAGATGGCAACAGGAAAAAAGCTACAAGCATTGAGTATATAATATCACTTTTTCCATGCTGTCCGTCCACGAGACAAAAGCATTTCAAAAGCAAAAGTAGGCAACGGAGAAAGTGACTAAACTACACTGAATTTGAGTGAGGTATTCGGCAGGCTCATGAACAAAAGCAGGCGTAACATTCTGACATTTGGACGAACGCTTTAGTTGCTTCATCAAAACAACAGCAACAAAGCTGCTGGAAGAAGCTGAGCAAGGCATTAAAATAAATGAAATAAATAAAATTGCAATACCAAGAGCCAGAGTAAACACAAGTAAAAACCGCAGACGCATGAGAAAATCTGCAAATGTGAAGATGGGTGTAGGTCAGGCTTCTCAATTGCCAACTTAAAACCAAAAGCCAGTTTTATATATGAAGATATATTTAGGCACACACACACATGTATATATACATACTTACATATAACTTTTCGTTTTAACCAGTGGGGAGTGCAGAGTGTGATTTCTTGCCTTTTACACCCTGTCGTTGCATTATACGGCAGAATACAGATAATTTTTCATTGAAAAGTAATAGCTCATCCTTTGATTGCTTGATCTGGTTCATAAGTAATTCATTAGAATATTTTATTCTGTTCTTTTGCAAAATTTGTATATTCTTTTTCAAAGTATGCCATTACGCAGATGCTTTGAAAGCTGAAAATGCGTTGAAGGTAAAATAGTTTTGTAAAGGCAAAAGTAAAGTTTTATAGAAACATCTAATTTTCAAAATTTTAACTTAAATTAAAACAAAGTAACTAATTTATTAAATATTACGTGCGCAACTAAGTTCCCGCTGTTTGTCAATAGATCCCGTCAGCAGTGTGTGCTAGTCGATTTTAACATAACCTAAACGTCATAAACCAAGCTTAGACATATGGTAAACAAACTGATTCTACATATTAGCGATTTTGGTTTTGTGAAAATGTCTGATTTTGGGCCGAATAATCGTCATTTGCGGGAAGTGTTGATTTTCCTCTTTCATTCGAAAAAACCGGCGGCTGAAGCGCATCGAGAGCTACAAAAAGTTTATGGAGATGCTGCTTTAAGCGGAACAACGTGCCGAGATTGATTCCGTCGCTTCAAAGACGGTGATTTTAATGTTGTCCACCATCCGCGTGCGCCGTGAAGGAAGGTCAAAAACCTTCGAAGACGCTGAATTGGAGGCATTGCTCAATGAGGATCCGGGTCAAACGCAAGAAGAGCTTATTTCAGTATTAGGAGTTACCCCCCAATCCATTTCCAAGCGGTTGCATGCTTTGGGAATGATTCAGAAACAGGGGACTTGGGCTCCTTATGAATTAAAACCAAGGGATGAGCGTCGTTTTTTCGCCTGTGAACAACAGCTCCAGCGGCAAAAAAGGAAGGGTTTCTTCATCGCATCGTGACGGGTGATGAAGAATGTATTCATTACAGCAATCCAAAGAAAAGGAAGTCATGGGGGCTGCCCGGTCATGCTTTTACGTTGTCGCCTCGGCAGAATATTCACGCTGCGAAGGTTATGGCATGTATTTGGTGGGACCAAGTTGGTGTTATTTATTATGAACTGTTAAAACCAAGCGAAAAAATTACTGGGAATCGGTATCGACTTTAATTGATGCGATTGAGCCGAGCACTGCGCGAGAAGCGGCCTTAATACGCGGAGAGGCATGAAGAAGTCACTCTACAGCATGACAACGCTTGGCCTCACGTTACCAAACCCGTTAAAACCTACCTGGAAACACTGAAATGGGAAATCCTACCCTACCCGCCATATTCTCCAGAGATCACCGTCCGATTATCACCTGTTCTGATCGATGGCACATGGTCTAGCTATCCAGCAGTTCCATTCATATGAAGACATCAAAGAATGACTTGATCCGTCGATAGCCTCAAAAGATGAACAGTTTTACCGCGACGGTATACGAGATCTACCAGAAAGATGGGGAAAAAATAGTAGCCAGCGATGGGCAATACTTTCAATGATTCACTTGTAACCATTTTTTCAGAATAAAGTTGTATTTTCATCAAAAAACAGTGCGCAACTACCTAATAAATTTGAGAAATAGTATTTTTTTTTTTCTGTAGTCTCTTATTACCCCCGAGAAAGGTTTAAAGCTGTATTTGCATTTTACTCATTTAGGTTCGCGGGAAGATTCTTCAGGAACATACAATGTAAAAGGGGGGTAGAAGAATAGAAAAGAAATAACATTTTTATTCACAGAAGTAAAGAAAATTTAGTAGTTGCCAAGACTGCGATCAGATGCAAATTTGAAATAGAAAGGACGATGATAGAGCAAGTTATGAAATTTAAATACCTCGGAATAGAAATATCCAGTAACCGCGACATTATTAAGGAAGTCAGAGAGAGATGTATGCAGGGCGCATTAGGGATGTTGTATGGTGGAACAAATACATGACCACTGAAAGCAAAACGCGTATATACAAGACTGTAATAAGACCAATCCTGACCTGTGGAGCCGAAGCACGAGCTGAAAACGCAAAAACAAAACAGCTACTGCGTGCAGCTGAAATGCAACTTCTACGATCCATCGTAGGAAAAACACGTCTTGACTGCATTAGAAACGAGGTCATTCGGAACGAAACTGGCGTTAATGTCGTAATGAAGTTTATAAGAACAAGAAAACGAGCTTGGAATGATTACGTTTCTAGAGCTAATGACGACAGAATTATCCGAATAGCGAGGGACTATATACCATATGGAAAGCGCGGACCACCAAAGAGATGGCGCGAAAGCTGGATTTCGACATCAGCGGAAGGACAATAACATTTCAACATTTTGAATTTTAATAATACTTTATAATTTATAACTATGTAATTGTGTGAAGAAAAACAGGTGAAAACCTATAATAAAAGAATACGAAGAAGAAGAAGAAGTAAAGAAAGCCGCTGCTTTAGCCGAGTGAGTGTGTGCGCGACTACTATTCTGTTGAGCCGGTTTCGAAACTCACTGTGGGTATGGAATACGAGGGCGGTTCAATAAGTACCCATATTTATAGACAGAGGGCGCTCCTGAGGGAAGTTGCTATTAGCATCGAGTGCCATCCATCAAACGACGGCAAAATAAATTTTAGACTGATTGATGGATAAGTTTGAATTTGGCAGCTATTCGAGTAAGACGTGGTTCGTGATTTCTGTTAAGATGGAAATTTCGCTTTTTGTTCTTTGGTAGTTCGCTTTTTGTTTTTAGATGGGGAAAAATGCGAGGAGATAAAAACAAAGTTTAATACTATCTATGAGAACGCTTCACCATCTAAGACCACAGTTATCGACCACGAATATCCGAAATTTAGGAGGAGCGATCAGGCCGCCCGGCAGGCGTGGTTACCGCTGAAATCATTCAAAAAGTCCACGACGTGATTCCCACTGATCGAGAAACGAAGGTGCGCCAAGTAACAAAGGGCAAAGGTGTCTCGACCAGAACGGCGATTAATATTTTACAGGATAAATTGGCGACTAAAAAATTGTTGGCCCGATGGGTGCAACAGCGGACAACAAGCGAATGCGGCTGTTAACTTCGAAGCAGTGTTTGGAGCAATTTTAGCGAGATCCGAAGGAATTTTTCCGTCGAGTTGTAACGGTTGATGAAACCTGGATTCATGATTACACATCAGAAACTAAGCAAAAATCAAAACAATAGATTTCTCCCGATGAATCTGCTCCAAAGAAGGCGCAGACAGTTCCATCCACCGGAAAGGTCATGGCGACGATTTTTTGGTATACGAATGGCGTCATCCTCATAGATTTTTTAGAAAAAGGAAGAACGATCACTGGACAATACTACAGTGAGTTATTGGATCGCTTTCACAAAAAATTGAAGGAGACTCAGTCGCATTTGGCGCAAAAGTGGTGCTGTTTCCCCACGATAAATCACCAGCACATCATCTCTTCCGGAGTTGTCGCCGCTAAGCTGCGTGAATTGCGTTAGGAATTGCTGCCGCACCTCCCGTACTGACCCGATCTGGCTCCCTGCGACTGTTTCTTGTTCACTAACATGAAGAAATGTATCGCTGGAATAAAATTTAGTTCAAATGAGGAAGTCATCGCCGAGACAGAGTCGTATTTTTGAGAGTTCGACAAAATCTATTTTTTGGAGAAGTTAAAAAAAGGCCGAAACGTTGGTTGTATCTTTCTAAAAGAGGACTATGTTGACAAAAAAGAATTGAAAAATTGTATCTTCATTTCTAACACGAGTACTTATTGAATCCCCCTCGTAAATTGAAGCATTTATAGCATAACTACTTCTAACTTGAAGAAAAAAAGAAAAAAATTCATTATAACGCATGGCCTAAAAAGTGTCGAGCCTAACACATAGGTGGCACTAGTTTTATTTCATTCACCTTGTTTCCAGTTAGTACTAAACTTAGAAGGACAGTTATTCAAATTTCATGACATTATTTTCATCCGTTCATGAGTTATAGTGCTAAGTGCGACGCTACTTTTGTTACTTTCAAAGCAAACGGATCAAACAGAATTTCGTGTTTTAATTTTACACTGCTTCGTGATGGGGAAAAATACCGTTCAGGTAAAGCAATGGCTTGAAAAGTGTTATGGGGATTCCGCTCCATGAGAGACAACAATAAAACGATAGTGTGCTGACTCGAAACCTGGTCGCAGAGACACCGATGATGCACAACGCAGTGGACGTCCAAATGAGGAGGTAACACCAAAAAACACCAAAAAATTGCACAAACTCATTTTTAATGATCGAAAAGTGGAGTTGTGTGAGTTAGCTGACATCGTGAAATATCAGTTGACTATCAAAAGGCTCTGTTCAAAGTGGGTGCCGCGTTTGTTCACTGTTTTGTTTCATCAAGACAACGCTCCGTGTCACAAGTCAATCAAACCTATGACAAAACTATATGAATTGAACTTCGAATTGCTCTCACATCCACCGAATTCGCCCGATTTGACTCCTAGCGGATACTGACTGTTCGCAGACCTAAAAAAAATGGTCAACGTTAAGATATTTCACTCGAAAGAAACTTGGCCGATTTTGAGGCAAAAGATAAATCGTTGCTGCAGGAATCGAACTCGATGATCACCTATATTTGGCTACAGTGTCTGAACAAAGTAAAGAAAAAACCCAGCGAGCGCGCACAAAATATTTCTCGCAGCATTTAAATCATTTTTTTTTTTCTTTTCACTACTCACTACTCATTTCGCACTCCCTCATTAAATATAATCTACTTATATGTAAATTAAATTGCCACCATAAAGAGTTAGATAACTCATTTCGCATAAAAACTCACAAAGTGTCAAGCGACCAAATCGCGACCGGAAGTAAAAAATACTGCACATCCGGCAACATTTTGCGCGACTAATGTTGCAACTGGACTCAACTAAGCAACTATTCCGAACTGAGTAAAATGAGCGCACAACATTAAATAGAGCAAGGCGCAAAAATCAACAAAACTACAACAGCGGCAAGTTAAGTGACAAATGAAATAATAAAAAAAGCATAAAACAACAAACAAAAAGGCAACGCAGCAAAGCAAGTTTGTTGCTAAAAAGTAAAAATAAAGCGAAAATAAATGCAAATTATACGTAATAATTTTAAATGAGTCGCTTTAGTGGCACATGGTGGGACCAAGCCTTCCAACGGCCACCACTACAGTCTAGCCTACCACCAGTGCAACTGACATTTTACTGCATATTACAAGGCGCACTGACTAACTAAATGAAAATTGCTCTTTTCTTCTCTCATGAAAAACTGCAACATTATTCTTTGGACTAGCGGGAAGCGCGCCGATGCTTAACTTCCGGTTAAAAAATAAAGCGAGTAAAAGTTAGTACATCGGCAGGGAGGGAAATGATGGTGAACGCACGCTTGATTTAGAGCGACACAAAAGATAACTGAAAGTCAGCCATTAAGTGACACCAGCGCTATGCAGCTCATTAGTGGTCAGGGTCATTTGTTGGCGGTCCAAAGCGCACTCACCCCCTCCCCAAAGCCCTCTACCCTCAGCCGCAAACCCAACTAGCTAATACATCAGCAAATTCCAACGAAACTATTCATCCCGCAGAGCAACCAACAAAAGTGAGGAATTTACTCTATACGCAGGGGAGTGATAGTTGCAGCCTAGTTGACTGAATGTTGTCGCTAATGTTTGCTGGCCACAAATGGAGCATACACAGTGCAACACCCCTGCTGCCGCAAGTGTTGGCCAACCCAAGAGTCACCCGAAAAGTTGTCGATGCAGTTGACTGCCGGGTGAAGCTGCTACACAGGATGTTGCCGCCAAACTAGAAAGTGTTGTAGGTACGCGCAATTGCATTTAGCAGCAAAAAAAAATAAAATAAAACATCAGAAATAGAAAACGTAAAATGAACTAAAAAGTCAGCAAAAAGGCGAAAATTAAAGTTGCAAACAAATAACAAAACGCTTGCACATCTGTGTTTTTATGTACATTCGTCGACCATTGCCTGCAGTTGGACGCGAAAAGTTTTTAAATGCTCTTGCACAATTTGATTTCGTCGCGGAATGGCAAATAAGTAAAAGTGGTGCAAATAAAACGAAGTTAGCGCTACTGAAGTAAATGTGTTTTTGGTTGGCGGGTACTGTGTGCCCTGCAGGGAAAACCTGAACTGGTGTAACAGTCCTAGTGGTCCAGCACTAGCCGACTTCGCCGATTGCAAATCACTTCATCAGGTATACTGCGAGTAGCAATGCCTGTCATCAGAGTTAAAGAGTGCAGAAAGGCAGAACATACATTATGATCATGACTGCGGCATCTCGAGCAGTAAGTTCTTGGTTCGAGTCAGAATTAATCTTGAAATGGTATTTAGAAATACAAAGAAAGTTAGGTGTAGTGGAAGAGTAGAAGATTGAGGTGTTCGGGCCATCAGCCAGGCTTAAGCTACAGAGACACTTGGTTATTTGGTTAAAGTGGCGATTCTTCCAGAATCCAACTAGCGCTGCCGCACCATTTTGTTGGCACATCCTCGTTACCAACTTGTTTAACGGTTATTTAAAGCATGACTATATCCAGTCTGTGCGGTTTAAGAACCTTATTCGGTTGTTGACGTCTAAGACAAACAGTTGTTAGAGACTCTCGAACAGCGGTTGGGCCAGCATTAACATTATGTTCTTCCATAGGGCGGGGCATTCACAGAGCAAATAGAAGATTGTTTCCTTTTTCTCCGGTTGCTTACAACTGAGACAGTGTGTATTGTGAGGGATACCCATTTTGGCGGAGACACTAGTTTTCTTAAAAACTTTGAGTTCATCCCCATGGGGCTGTATCAACCTACACCCTCGCTTGGTACGAGAGGTACTTTTTCCATCCATATTTCCTCGAGGCAGGAGTGGGCGGTCAGCAACATTTGGAGACAAGGCATCACACCTGTTTAAGGATGGCTCGAAGTTGCGCGGACGAGTTGGTGGGGTAGCATTCTGCGAGGAGCTCCCCATCAAGCTCACATTTTGGCTTCCGGACCACTGTAGTGCGTTTCAAGCGGAGGTAGCCGCAATTAAGGAAGCGGTGGATTGGTTGTTTACTTTTGTAACTACCGTAAAAGATATAAGTATCTACTCCGACAGCCAAACGGCAATTAGGGTCGTAATTTGCGCGCTCGAAATCAGTCGGAGAATGCGCGTATCCGAGAATGTGTATCCGAATACTTCGATTTTACGCCCATCTGGGTTCCAGATCACAGCGGCATTGAGAGAAACTGCTGGGCTGATGAGTTGGCTAGAGAGTGGACCATGGAGGCGGTTTCAACACAAAACGAGAGGATTGGGGTTTTCTTACGTGCAAAGTCGCAAGATCCTTCTGGCCGCGGGTAAATCTGGGCGCTCGAGGAAACTTCTAAGGCTAACAAAGCGTAGCTCTCGAATTTGGTAGGTATCCTTACCGGACCTTGCCCGTTAGGTGTCCATGCGCCGAGACTTGGCACTACAGAAGCTGTCTGGAGGATAAGGGGGAATCATTTCAGCACCTTTTCTTCAGCTGGAGCAAAGGTGGTCTCTTCTTAATACAACAGTGCCAACGACCTCAAACCTTATTCGAGCGAAGGCAGGAAGACTCACAAGGAGTGGTCCGCCGTCTCATCCTCCTCTCCACATGCTGGGCAGAGTGCACAGTCTGAGATGCCTACCTTTTCCATGTGCTTCGCCCACAGAAAGTGGCCCGTCATCATTCCAACCAGCTGCGTACAGTCCCTTCTGCTTAATGACAGGAGGATCTGTGACAGTCGGTCGGTCATGACATCGGTAACATCAGTTTTGCCCATCTGCAGCCTCTCTCAGCCTGCCAAGCTCACTTGTCATAGAGATGAAATTACGTTAAATTAAATATTCAACCGAGATTTTCCTGAATGACACGCCAATACACAGCCCTATAGGCTATTGCAACAGCAGAAGAGTCATAGCGAGTTAAGCCACAATTTTATTTCTCGGAAAAAAATTCTTTGAATTCAACAGCAGTTTGAAATTATTGAAAAAGGGATGTAGATGGCACAATAACCCATCTAACAAATTAGTAATAGATTTGAGCTTTTGAAAAAAGGCAGTCAAGGGCGACAGTTGGAACGGCCTAGAACATCGAAGTGTAAAATTTATCACTTGCGTTCATATAAGTGCACGAAGGCGTGCTAGTCATCAGTATCCAACCAGTTCACTTGTAGAGGATTTCTCTGCAGGGTGCCCTTGTGATTTGTATACTGGACCTACACACATACACATATTTGTCTATAAATGGCAGGGCAAGTTATCAAACTTGATGTCAATTATTTGCGCAGTTAAAGGCACTTAATGAGTTTTTCATTACTACAGTCAACTGAATGAGTGCCAAAAAGTAGAACAATGTGATCCTTGGAGAAGGCAAATGGCGTTTAGTTTATGTTTCGAAAGCTCTTTATTATTGTAGCTAAATTTATTTGCATTTAAATTACGTAAGTTAAATTTTAAATATGAACTTAGATATTCACATATGTATCTAGTATATGCGCGAGTGTATATAGAAGTTCGGCCTCGGTAGTCCAGCGTAAGTACACTAGCCTGCCATCTCAGAGGATGTGGGTTCGAATCCCACGTAAAGCACGGTCCTCGCATTCTTCCAGAGTCCCTGTTTCTAAAAAAAAAATCTCGCTCCTCAAACCCAATAACTTATCCTTCCCATCCTTACTCCCGCACAATAGTCAGCGTATCATTTGCATTGTGGCTGCTAAATAAAACAAGCAAAAAACAAAGAAAAACACACTGTTACACATTGCATCAGTGGCGCCAGCAAGAGGAAGCAGGCAACCGCGGTAATAGCGCAGACACACCAAATTTAGCGAAGTCCTCAACCATCTGTGCGATCCTTCTAGCAGAAAAATGTGAAACTCAGATGACGCTCCAAGCAGTAAGAAGGTGTTGTTCCTAAGGAACGACAAGTGGGCATTCCCCCAACTTAGGACTGATAGCAGCAGGCTAATCACCTACCCTGTCAGAAATCAAATAGATTTACGAAATCAACGCAAGACGAGTCTTGTCGAGGCCCTATGCTCCCACGAGGAATGACCAAGGAATCAACAAAAAAAAAAAACAAATTGAAGTTGATTAGTTTATTTTTTAAGAAGGTCAAAGTTACCTTGAAATTCCAAGAGGTCCACGCACGCAAGGAAATGGAATAGCTTATAAACTAGATTTAGATTTATTAGAGGTTTGACCTCACTTCGCCCCATGGTATTTTGTGCCCTAGTATCTTATAATATTCCCTATACCGCCGCACATCCACACGCCAACTTTCATTGTCTAATTGCTAAGTAAAGGATTTTTCAAAAGGGAGGGGTCGATGTTTACAGGTTGAAGTGGTCACTTTGTTTTGCCGGCGTTTGTCAAATCTGTTCATTATTCAATCACTGATGACAAACTACCCGATTAATCAAAATTAATGTACCAGATTTATTATTAACGATTTGAGCGCATGGCAACTTCACGCAAAGGTGATTTAAATCGTTAACAAAGGTTGGAGTTCAAAGGAGTTCTTCTTGATTTTTGCTTGTTTTATGACCTCGCAGATCGCTAAAAATCTGCAATCGGCCGATGTCATAATCTGGGCCCGTGTTCAAATCCGGGCAAACCGAGGCAGCGCAGAGATAGAGAATTGGATCTCTCAATGTAATATTTTCTACAAAATGCCATAAGCGGCCATTAAATGTCTCACACAAAAACCTTTTTTTTTATTCTATTCCGACCCATTTTACAAGACTAATTCAGCGCAAAAAAAATAGCCTCATAGGTGGGTAACAACTACTTTTTTGGAAAATTTTGCTAACTAGAACGGTTGCACGATCCAACGTATTCTACGGAACCACAGCTAAATGGAATTGCATCTAACGGTGAAATAGAGATATGCATATATATTATATATGTTATCCTTTAACCCCTGTTTGGAGCATAAGGCGTCGACCACTCGTCTTCGGCAACGGTTACGTTTTCCCGCTAGGGATCTTAGTTCGTTTCACGAAAAACCAAGAGACTTCATTTCGGCTTCTATTGAGCACCGCCAGGTGGTGCATGGTCTACCAATTCCTCTACCAGTTGGTGGAAATGGATTCCGGCGTAGCGTTTGTTTAGCGATATTGTCCTCATTTTTCATTAGCGTGTGGGCAATCCATTGCCATTTCCTTTTTTTGGTTTCTTATGCAATGTCTACCTGATTAGCTTGCGCCAACAACTCGGCGTTGGTTATTGTCCGGGGCCAAAAAATGAGCAAAATCCGACGAAGACAGAAATTTATGAACGTTGGCAGCCGCTTCGTGATCTTCGCAGTTACTTTCCAGGTGATGCAACCATATAATATAACGGACTTGACGTTAGAGTTGAAGATGCGCAGCTTGATGTGAAGGCTAATTCTGTTCTGATTTTGCTGCTGCTTTGCCCCAACGGAGCGAGAATGCCGAAAGATGATTTGACTTTGCTAATTCTATATTCGACATCCACCTCAGAACCGTCATCCGCGGTGACTATGCAGCCAAGGCAGCAAAATTTGTCAACGATTTCGAACTGTTGTGCACCCACTATCATTGGTGCCGATATGGTGTCATTGAGATGCAATTCCATTACCACATAGGCTGCTCAACTTATTTTGAACTTCTTCAAGTGGACTGCAGTGGTGGATTTCATGCTATTCGCAACACAACCAGACTTATAGCATCTCAGTTCTTATGGGATCTTAGGAGTTATGGTTCATATTTTATATAATGGGCTAAAGGAGCTAAATAGACCAATTTTAAATTACTTCGCGCAAAATAATGGATTTCTTTTCCCCCAAAGTAATTAACAAGGTGGCGCAAAATTAATCATCCCAATTGGTTTTTGAATAACTTTTTGAGTGATTGAAATCATTATATGCCCTTTACGCGCTCCACTGCTAGCCTGTTTGTATAACGCAACTGTCTAATTCAGAAGTCAATAAAGAATATTACTTGTCCCTTTTGAAGCGCTGGAGATATGCTGTCCGTCGCAAACGGCCGGAAATGTTGCCCACAGTTCATGGATTTTGCATGATGATAACGCGCCATCGCACCGAGCCCAAATTGTGCTCGATTATTTGGCCAAACACCTAGTAAATACCATCGTGCAAGCACCGTATTCACCTGATATGGTCCCGTGCGACTTCTTTTTGTTTCCCAAGTTGAAGTTACCACTTCGTGGTCGATAGAGCAGATCAAAGAGAATACGACGAAGGAGCAGAAGGCCATCCCTTCGTCGGCCTACCATGGGTGCATGGCGGACTGGTTTAAACGTTGGCGCATGTGTGTTGCTTCAGACGGGTCATATTTTGAAGTAGATAAAATAAATTTGCCTGAAATTTAACTCCGTTTTGTTTTATTTAAACATTCCCGGTACTTTCTGTTCATAGGGTAAAAATGTGTAAAGCAGAAACTCTTTTAATTGGTGTCACAACGGACTAGTCGCCCAGTGGCTTACGTATATAATTTGTACTTATGCAATCGCCTCAGTAAAGCCGCAGATTCATATAAAATTTATCAAGAAATTTCTTTTCGAAAATATTGTAATAAAGAGTTAAATAAATTCCATGTAACTTTTGGTGAAACCCAAAACTCTCCACTTACCCCTCTGCTGGTTATTCAATTAAATATGCACATTGTCTCTCCATTTATCCACAGCCAACTGCAATTGAAACTGTCGCATAGCCCAGGCAAATCGCAAAACTAGGTTGCAAGCACAAATTTGAATATTTAATTCAATACGCTCAAGCAAAAGATATCACAAATTTTTAGATTTCATTAAATTCTACAGGCGCCTCGCAAGGCATGCAAACGGACAGAGGAGCTGCTGCTGTTGTTCCTGCTCCTGCTGCTCCTGCTACTGCTGCTGCTATGATGGGTGGTACGTGCATATTTTGCCAAGCTATCATAGCCTCGTGTTTAACTGACACAAATAGCTGGCTGACTACAGCAGAAATTCAGAAATTCTACTCCTAAGTGCATACCAGCTTTCACACACACACACAAAAGTATAAAATTTTCATAAAAACAGCACAGCTCTCCGGAAAAAAATCAAATGAAAATGCAGAGCGTCCACAAAAACAATAATATCAAAAAAATGGGTTGCAGTAAAATCTCGCCAAATTATACGAGTAATCTTGACTAACGCCCAAAGCGTTGCTAGTAATAAAAACACCAAAAAAGAAAAAAAAAAAGAAAATAATAAAAGTTTTCAAACTGAGCTGCAAAAATCAGTGTTGCCATTTACACCAATGCGGTCGTGTACATAAATTCAGCTGGACTTTGCAGAGAGAGAAATGAATGCTTAAACTTATTTTGCAACGATTGAGCTGAGCTTTTTCTTACAATTTGGATATTCAGTATTATTTTTTCTTACAGCAGGTGATAACTTGAGTTTTGGAGAACCCATGAAAAATAAATGGTTACACAGAGAAGCTCCTTTGAACTATGAAAGCATTCGAACTCACGTACTTCAGACAAACAGCAAATCGCGCTCGACTACAAGGACGAGGTTCTGTTTATTTATTTATTTATATGAAATATATACAATTGGCGCTCACACCCTTTTTGGGTGTTAGGCTGAGCTCCTCCTCCTATTTATGGCGTGCGCCTTGATGTTGTTCCACAAATGGAGGGCTCTACAGTTCCAAGCCGACTCCGAACGGCAAATATTTTTTAAAGAAGAGCTTTTTCATAGCATATATACACTCGGAGGTTTGTCATTGCCTGCCGAGGGGCGGCCGCTATTAGAAAAAAACTTCTTCTTCAATTTGGTATTTCACGGAGATTCGAACCTACGCACTCTCGGTGGTAGTCACGCACCAATGCATTCGGCTACGGCTGTTGCCAAAATGAAATATATTTACATATAAACAATTACATTAGAATAGTAAGGCAACCAGCAGCTGGGGCTATCGGCCTGTCGGCAAAGTTCGAACTTTCGAATTTTTTCTAAATATTATTCCACTGGAGATCTTTTCCATCTTCTTCCTCACGCATGACCTGTTGTTAAAAGGACTACTAAAATTATTTAAATTATATACTTGCATATTCTTGTTGACATTCGCAACAGATCTATAAATTATTGTATATATTTGTAGTATGCAGGAGAGATCTACTCCAAAACAGGTCCTACCTTTGAAGACATTGCACGAATTATTCCTGTAAATATGAACATGATTTGCTGAAGATTGAAGGTTTTCGAAGGCCAAATGAAGAGATGAGAGGCAAAATATAATATTTATAAAATTTGGTGTGGACGAGACCTAATCCGCTCTTCCTTTTCTTGATTAGCGGGATAACCGCTTACCCGATTTTGGTCTCTTTCTTTCAAGCGCTAACCAGAGCCAGTTCGACACACCAAGTGAAGCCACCTAACTTTTTCAACGGTGAGAAGGCCCGTCTCTTCCTTTGTTATCACCAGCTGGTACCGCATTTAAGACTTTAAGAGCCGGAGCATTTCCATCCATTCGGACAACATGACCCAGCCAACAAAGCCGCTAAATCTTCATTTGCTGTGCTCTGTCTAGATCGTCGTAAAGCTCATACAATTCACTGTTCTATCACCTAGGATACTCGCCATCAGCAACATGCAAGGGTCCAAAAATCTTTCTCTCAAACACTCCTCTTCAGATGTTGTTATCGGTCAAGCTTCTGCGCCATATCTTCGGACGGGTATGATGAGAGCCTTGTAGAGTGCTAGTTTTGTTCGAGAGAGGACTTTACTACTCAATTTCCCACTTAGTCCAAAGTAGCACTTCTTTGCAAGGGAAATTCTACGTTGGATTTCAAGGCTAACGGTTAAGGCTTATCGGTTTTAATGGATATATCAGCATCGCAAAGCGACATAACATCGGCTATACACCAGATCAACCAAATGACTATAACTCATGGCTCAAATAAATCTTCCGGTTCGTCAAAATGCGGCACCAACGAACAAGATTCGTCGGTTTTTAATTACGTATTGGTTTCTAGCTAAATGAAGTCTCTTACAACCTCGAAATCTTAACTGTCAACAGTGACGTGGGTGCGGATACGCAAGTGCGCCGTCTATTTGTCGACATTTGACGACAGAAGGTATTTCGTTTTGTCCTCGCTCACCACCAGACCCATTCGCTTTGCTTTTTTATTCAGTTTGGAAAAGGCAGAACAAATAGCGCGATTCCCGACGCTCCTATAAAAGCAAGAGTATAATATTACCTGGCACACTTTATACTCCATTATTACTTTTATTATATAGGGTTATTCAATAGGTGCGCTTCAACTTTTTTCCGATAGGGAGGGCGAACGACGTAATATTTTTTATTTTTCGCTTGCCATTTGTGAACTTCATTAGTATACATTTCATCATGGAACGCTACACACTTGAGCAACGATTGCAAATCGTGCAACTTTTTTATGAAAATAATCGTTCTGTTGCTGCTACTTTAAGAGCTTTACGGCCATTTTACGGTCCATTTAACAAGCCGTCCCGTTTTGGGGTTATGTGAAGTCATTGGTCTACAGTAACAAGCCGGCGACGATTTGTGAGCTCAGAGCCAATATTGAACGCGAAATTGCTGGAATTTCTGTCGATTTATGCAAAAGAGTGGTCGAAAATTGGGTTCAACGATTGGACTTCGTAAAACGTGCACGCGGTGGTCATGCAAAAGAAATCGAATTTCATACTTAAATGTATATGTTCAAACTCCATAATAAAAAAAATTAGTTAAAAAAAGTCAAACCGTTTGTGTTTTATTCAAAAAAGTTCAAAAGTTGAAGCGCTCTTACTGAAAACCCCTATATTATTACTTAATTTACTTGTTCATAAGCCGTTTGAAAACTACAGGTTATGTGAATGAAATAAGCGAAAAGCGTATACTCACAGCTCTATAATTGCATACTTATTGACCTAGAAAATAATATGCACAACTAAATTAAGCTGAGCATTCTTTCAATCTCACTTCTTGTATATCTGTTTTTTGGCATCAGACCTGTATCGCATTTTGATTCCATTTGGTTGATTAAATTTTTGGTTCGATTCGAAAATCAGAGTTCGATTAACTTCTTTTCATTTTAGTGACTAAGAAGCAAAAAGAATAAATACCAAAAAAAATTTGTTGTACTCGAAATACACTAAGTATTTGTAGTGTATGTATAAGACGTATAAGCACTTTGGTCAAAAAGTACTGATAGTTGATCTATTAAACAAAATTATTTTCTATTCATTCAAATTTATTGTAACTTCTTCAAAGTAAAACGTTTCTGAATTTATGTAAATACTTATGCCAACGAATAACCTAATCAGTAAAACAATTTTCAAACAGATTTTCTAGAACAGTCTTCCATTCTTAATACTTTATCCACCTTTACGCATTTTATCGACAGAAAACGGGTGGCTCAAAGTATTGGGTTGCATTTTGCAGAAGAGAAAAAATCAGCTGGAGCCATTTCTTTTTTTTTTCCTTCACCTATTTTTCCCTCTTGCAATGATATCACAAAGGATGAAACAAATTTCTTTCGTCCAAGTGGGGCCGCTCTCTGGGCAACTATTACAACCTAACCTACTCTAAGAAATCAGCTGAATACAGTGGTTTTCCGGTTTAGTTCTTGGCAAGAAATTCATGCGCAAAGATAGACTTCTGAGCCGTTATCTTGGCGCAAAGCTCATGAGCACCAATCAATGGATCATTTTCGATGGATTTACTCTCTAAAATTTCACACAAAACCCAGTATATAGGTTTATTTATCATCTGATTCTTTTTTTATTTTTTTAATGTTCAATTTCCGGTACTTTTTTGACAGAATGTACACTTTTATATCTACATACCCATGTCATACTGTTTCTCACCAGCTATTTTACTTCAACTTTGTTTTAAAAATTCACGCCAATCTACCGTCGCGGACAGACTGCCTGATGCAGCGAAAACTGCTGCTGCTGTTGCTGCTGCTTTCATAAGTATTTCACTCGTTTCTTCAGCTGTCCTGCAGCCGAAAGGCGCGATTTTTGGCATTAAACTGTGTTTGCATGCTTGGAGGTAGTCATGCGACTGTATGGATTTGTGTTTATATACGTACATACATATGTATGTATGTATGTATATATGTCCGAATTATAAAAAATGCGCACACTTATACCCTTAAACGTATTCAAATGAATGCAATTTGTATGCGACGCGTCGCCGAATGCAGGCAGCCAAAGTAGCCTTAAAATTATTGCCGAAAAAGAGAAGAAGAAGAAAGAAAAGGATACTCATTGTACCTATAAGAGAAGAAGAGGAAGCTTTAAAGGCTGCGAGTAAAATAAAAATGCAGCTGAATCGCTCGTTCCTTGCCAACCCCCAACAGTGCAATAGTAAGATTTTGCTCGTTACATTGCAAAGAACGGAAGTTGAGACTTTGGAAGAGTTGGTTGGGTGTTTAAGCTACAAATCAGCGAAAGCTGTGAAACAAAAGAGGTATTCAGAGTGGAAATGTATATACTGAGTACATACAAGTACATATGGGACATTCCACAGCAAATGACTCAAAATTCAGCGCAATCTAAACAATCGATATGCGGGTCAAATTGTTAAAAAAAAACATTATAGCAGCTTTGTCAACGACTGCGTCAGGAAAAAGTGGTTAACGAGCAAAATAAAAATTTCGAAAAAACTTTAATAATTTTGAGATTTACTTAACAATAAAAATTGTACCTTAGTTTTTTTTAAATTAAATATACACAATTTTTTTAAACACACATTTTTTTTTTTAATTTTTTAGGATAAAATAAACTTTAGAAAAAAAAATGCAAATAAAAAATTAAATATTTAAATTTTTTTTTCACATTCTTTTTTTTCTTTAGAAAAGCATTTGATTGTTTTTTAGAAAAGAATTTTAATTTAATTTAGACTTGCCCATATGTGAGCGGCTCCAAGTATTTTGGATATTATGACAATGCTTCTAAAAAAGTGTTTTTTGTAGGCTTGACTGTACTAAGAAGTAAATTGAAAAAATTTCGAAATTTTTTTTTTTATTTAAATTTTTTTTAATTTTTTTTTAGAAAGTAATTTGATCTTTTTTTTTAGAAAAAAATTTCAATTTTTTTTTGACATGCTCTCATGTGTATGAGCGAATCCAAGTATTTTGGATATTATGACAAAGCTTCTAAAAACTTGGTAATTTGTAAGCTTGACTATATTAAGAAGTAAACTGAAAAAATTTCGAAAAAAAAAAATTTTATTTACATTTTCTTAAAAATTAAATTTAAAAAAATTTTGTATTTAAATTTTTGTTGTTTTTTTTTTAAATTTTTTTTTTTTACAAAACTTTTTTTTGTTAGAAGGAAATTTGGCTTATTTTTTTTCGAAACAAATTTTAGTTTTTGTTTAGACGTGCTCACATATGAGCGATTCCAAGTATGATATTTTGGACATTACGACAATTTTTCAAAAATTTGTTTATTTGGGGCTTGAGCAAGAAGTAGACTGAAAAAAATTAATAGTTTTGAGATTTTGACTTAATAATAAAAATTGTAGTTTACTCTTTTAAAATGAGATATACCCAATTTTTTATACATAAATTTTTTTATTTAAATTTTTAGGATAAAGTACACTTTATGAAAACAAATTTTATACTTACTAATTTTGTTTTAGAAATTTTTTTTTACAATAATTTTTGGAAAAAGAAATTTAATTGTTTTAATATTTGGTATTTTTTTGCTTTTTCGTTTTGGAATTTTAGAAAAAAAATCCTAAATCAAATTTTATTTTTTATAAAGGGTGGTTAAGTTTCAAGGGCCGGAGTTGATTTTGAATAAAATACAATTTTATTTTTAACTAGTGTAATTTCTCTTTATTACGATAATATTGGTACAGCTCAATTACGTATGGAACAAAATATTGGCCAAATGGCCGCCGCGGCTTCGGCGACACACCTCCATCCGATGGTCCAAATTTTCGATGACGCTGAGGCATAATTGAGGTTCTATGCCGTTAATGTGTCGAATTATCTCATCCTTTAGCTCTTGAATTGTTACTGGCTTATCGACGTACACCTTATCTTTCAAGTAACCCCAAAGAAAGAAGTCCAACGGTGTCGTTGGCATTTATGTGTGGTTCACATTCAACATCGGCCCTTGAAATTTAACCACCCTTTTCATAAATTATTTCTTTAATTTTTTAGGATAAAATATTCTCTATAATTTTTTTTTTTGTTTTTGAAACAAAATTGTATTTTTTTTTTATTTTTTGCTATTTTTTTTTGCATTAAAAAAGTCCTAGCTCAAAGTTTTTTTTATTTTTTAAGAATATAAAAAAATATTTCCAACACTTTTTGATACAATTTCTCTGAAACATTTATTTTATTAAAAAAAAATAAACACATTTTTCTTGTCGTTGTAAAAATGTTAAAAACAACTTAAGATATTCAACTTTAAAAGAAACCATATCAAAATTTTCAGCATTGATAAATCCCGGAATTACAAATTTTTTTTTTTTTCAAAATTTTATAAATTTAAAATAAATAGACCAATTTTTAGAGGAACTGACGACAATATCGAAAATAATTGGATCACATGACATGGAGACGGTCTTAAGAATTTTTTTTTTGATTTTTCTTTATTTTTTAGAATAAAATACACTTTAGAAAAGTTTATAAAAAAAAAATTTTTTTTATATTTTGGTATTTTTTTCTTTTTATTATATTTATTCTAATTCAAAGTTTTGTTATTTCAAAAAAAAAAAATTCCAGAACTTTCTAATGGAATATTTCTGAAACGCATATTTAAAAAAAAAAAAATAAATTCAACAAAATCCCCATAAAAATCTTATATGCCAGAAATTGCTTTCACTCAGTAATTTTCGTGGAGTACCGAACCTAATAGACGCATTTTCAAATAGATGCTGGATTTGAATGAAATATGTTACTCAGGAATTTAACACAGTTTAAGGCCTTAAAAGCTTTTCAACGGCTATATTTTTGAATTTTCGTTTACTTGTGGACTTTTTACTCGTACGACGTGGGCTCACATAGCGTCATTATAGCGAAATTTTTGAAAATACCTCATTAGGCTCAAAAGTAATCGGTATGACAAAAATTTTGAGCCATATAAAACTTTTCTCTAATACATTGAAGTTTGCGCCTCTAAGTGGTCGTAATAACTTGGAATGGCCCATTTGTATTGATGGATAAGTTTGGAAAATCAGTAATTGGATATGGCTTGAAATCAGTGTCGTTAATGCTTGTATGTGTGTAAGTAGTTTGCAGGGTTGAATTACTGGACTTTACGGCAGCTTATGCGCAAATGAATGGAACAGCTTCTGGCCGATTTTTTATTTTAGAATTCTTTAAAAAGAAATTTCTGCTGCAAACTTCATTTCTCACTCGCTCTCCCTCTCTCACCCTCTCTCACCTTCTCTTACTCTCTTACTTTCCCTCTATTTTTCTCTATTATAACTGTATATATCCACTAATAATCTTAGCAATTTGTCAGTTTTGGTTGCTTGATGGCGCTTCAAATGTTTTTGTAACTTTTCATTTACACGCCGCAGTCACTTAATATTTCCCTTTCGTGAAAAGTTTGTTCCTTCATGTAATTAAGTTTGAGTGTTTGTATGTCTGCAGTATATATGTATGTATCGGTGTGTTCGTATACCCGTATTGGGGACTACCTACAAAAATGGCTTTGCCTTTTGCTCGTTTTTTCTTTGCACTTTTCGTATTATTATTCTCAAATGAATTTCACTTAATTGGGCGTTTTCATAAAACGAATTTGCGCGCATTTTAATTAGTTACAAAATACTTTTTAATTTTCGTTTATACCATTTCTCCGCCCTTCTCTACTTGCTGAGTTTGAAAGCAGCACCTAAAATTAGAGAGCAACATTTGTTTTGGTTAATTGTTACTAATTAGCAACAAATTGTGAATAAAAGCTGCTAATGGCTTTTCTTTCAATGGGGAAATGGATTATCAACTGCTTTAAAGTAGGACTAAGTAACTTGTTTGCAGCTGTTAAGCAATACAGAACACACCTTTTCGAATTCCAAAGAGTGCCCATGGATATGTCGAATACTCAATAATAATAGAAGCTTGTCGCTGCTTCTTGCAAAATAAAGCACGAAAATTTGTATGTAGGTACTCTAATAACCAGGCACAGAATGCTTGGGTTTGCACAGAGTTGTTTGTGATTTGAAGTTAATTACTTTTGAAAGGCTTTGTTGAACGCAAATTGCACACATTTTCAAATGGGGCGAGCCTTTGAGTGAAAATTTGTCAAAAAATCATAAAATTAATTTTCAAACTCCAGCAAATCAAAAATAATTCAACCAATTGGAATACTATTTTTTGCCACACAACTTTGAAATTTCTATTATCAAAGGCACATTTTTTCAAAGAACTACTTTCTGTGTGTATATTCGCTGAGTGTCAAACTCCACTAAGCGATTTAAGCGGGAATAAGTAGATGAAAAATGTATTTCTTTGATTTTCATATCTACTGATTTGTTATTAATATGACACTCACTATTTTTTCTTATATAGCCGAAATTTCCTTTAAGCAAAGCAGTGCGCGCTTGGTGTTTTCTAGTATCTATTACTTATGTAAGGGTTATTATTAAGGCCGGCGGGCCAATTAGATGTCCTAAATTCAGTAGTTTTCGCGAAGCGTTGTAGGATGAGAAAAAAAACAATTAGCCAAATGAAGTTTTGGGGATAGTTTAATATATATTTGAACTAAAAAAAAAAAATTGTACAATCTCCAACAATATACTGTAAGCCGAGTTATCAATAGATTCCCAGAGCGCCTGTATCCAACTTCTGTACAAGATACAACTTTCAATTTTCATCTGAAAACAAGGTAGAAAAAAAAAGTGGTTTTTCAAAGAAAACAAAAACTCTTCAACTGGGTAAAAAAGTCGCTTAAAAAAGTGTTTGGATATTTTCTAGTTCACATAGAAGATAATTACATCAAAATTAATAATCTTTTTTTTTGTTGTTTTCAGATGAAAATTGCAAGTTGTATCTTGTACAGAAGTTGGATACAGGCGCTCTGGGAATCTATTGATAACTCGGCTTACAATATATTGTTGGAGATTGTACAAATTTTTTTTTTTAGTTCAAATATATATTAAACTATCCCCAAAACTTCATTTGGCTAATTGTTTTTTTCTCATCCTACAACGCTTCGCGAAAACTACTGAATTTAGGACATCTAATTGGCCCGCCGGCCTTAAGTAATGAGTAGATATAACTGCGAACCCGTCCCCATCAGCCTATGTAGAGGGCTTCAAGTTGCAATACTTTCCTCCGCATCCCTAATTGGAATTGACAATGGTCCAAGGGCGAGACAAGGAGAAGTACGTTTTTGCGGAGCTTGTACAGCTAGGATCTACATAGATTAGTCTTAGAGGCAAACATTATATGGCTATGAGGCATTGATTGTTGATGAGCCCCACCGCACCGATCGCAATTTATTAAGCACAATTTGTAGACGACTTCTGGGAGATTTTCGAAGTTAAAATTTGTGCTTCAAATTTCTTTCAACCAAGGTCGTACTGATTCATTGCAGACATCCGCAACCAATCTCCCATTACATTCGCTTATAGGCTAACATTTAAGAATCAAATAAAGCACGCAGTCGAGGACGCCAGAAAAGTTGGAATGACACTAACCTCGATGGTGCGCGATATGAGAAGCCCAACGACGCAGGCCCAAATATTTTTAACAAACAAATTGAATTGTTTCCTCTAAATTTTTTTAAAATTCATTTTAATCCTAAAAAATTTGCATGCAACAAAAACAACAGTTATGAAAATTTTTTAAATAACAGAAAATTTCTTGCTTAAAAAAATCTATGCCCCCCAAACAAAATTTTTTCGAAAGAATGTTTTCACAAAATTTTAAGTAAAAAACATAATTTTTTTTTTCGAAAGGGATTTGTGTAAAAATTTTTCACTTTCAAAAAAATCTATACCAAAATAACAAATAAATTTTTTCCAAAAATTTAAAAAAATAAATTAAATTTTTTCCTCAAAATTTTACACAAAAAATATAATATTTCCACCCAAAATTTTAAGTATAAAATTTAATTTTTTTCTAAAGGAATTTTTGTAAAAAATATATTTTATCCTAAAAAATTAACAAAACAAGAAAAAAAAGAACAAAAACCATCAATTATAAAAATGTTAAAAAGAACAGACCATCTTTCACTTTGAAAAAAATTTCAAAATGGAATAAATCTCATACTAAATATTTAACACTAAATATTTAATACTGGATTTTATCCTGTCATCCGATTTGGTCATTCAAAACACTGGTAGCAAACCAACTTTTGTGACCAGAAGGAGACAAGAGGTGATTGATTTAACACTTACCAATAGGTCAGTTGGAAATCAAATCAACCGATGGCGAGTTTTGGAAGAGGACTCTCTTTCTGATCATCGTCTTATCGAATTCCGACTGGGAATTGACACAATATCAATACCTTCCGGTAGGCATCCTCGAAATGTGGACTGGGACAGGTATGGTGAGCTTGTAACAGAGCGATTACCAAACCTGAAAAAACTCAAATCAGCAGAAATGATTGAAGATGCGACTAAGAAATTAGAAGGTACTTTAATCAATTGCTTTGAGGAACTGTGTCCACTCAGACAAAGCAGACAGGGAAAGCGGTTCCTTGGTGGAACCCTGAACTGTCGAAGCTTCGTGTACGGTCCAGGAAACTTCTTAATAAGGCCTTGAAGACCAAAACAGAAGAATACTGGGCCAATCATCGACTTACACAGAGAGAATATAAGAAAAAAGTACGGCAAGCCAAACTTGAATCCTATAGAAATTTCTGCAGTAAAGACGAAGAAATGAGGGAAACAGCGAGACTTTGTAAGGTCCTTCATTTAGACCGCTCAGTAAGGCTGGATTCCATTCGAAAACCTGATGGTTCATACACCATTTCCAAATCGGAAACGTTTAATGCTCTACTCGAAACCCATTTTCCGGGTAGTAGAACTCTCTCTGAAGTTGAGAGTGGCATGAACAACAACGGTGGCAACGGTGGAACCTCTAGGTACAGCTGGTATATTGCTAGTCGGATAGTGACAAGGGAATCGATAAGGTTTTCCTTATCTTCCTTTGAGAACTTTAAGTCCCCTGGACCTGACGGAATATATCCAGCAATGCTTAAAAAAGGAGGAGACAGGCTGATTGAGGCCCTGAAAAGGATCTTCACAGCCTGTCTTGCATTTGGTTATATACCATCCCAATGGCGACGCGTAAGAGTAGTATTTATTTATTTATTTATTTATTTATTTATTTATTGTCTTTGAATGAATACATTCTTACAGACTATATTAAGCTAATGTACAATAGTTTATTAGTTACTAAGAAAAGAACGATTTAAGATGATTGACTAAGATGCCATACGGCCATGTAAAATCAGCACCAGAAGAATTGAAAAACATATTTAAATCTGAACATGCCCTAGGAATCGGAGCATTCATCCCATAGTTGGTTCTCGAGAAGCCAATTTTAAAGGTTTCGTACTGTCGGAGCCTCATATTGGGTATATTAAATTGAATTTTACTTAAGAGGGAAGGACAATCAATAGATCCAGAAATAATACGAATAATAAATGAGCACGATAGAATAGACCGTCTGCTATCAAGTGGTTTTAAGTCAATTAGTAAACATCGAGAGCGGTACGATGGTACAGGTTCAGAAAAGTTTAAAGATCGGAGCGCAAAACGAAGAAAGACTTTCTGCACTCTCTCAATCCGATTAGACAGACCTATTTGGTACGGTCTCCAAATAATAGCGGCATACTCTAATCTTGATCTAACAAAAGCACAATACAATGTTTTGAGAGTGTGTGGGTTGGTAAATGCAGAACAATTTCGGCGAACGAATGCTAGCATCGCATATGATCGTCTTATGACGTGGTTAACATGGCTGGTGAAATTCAGCTTAGAGTCGAAAATAACGCCTAAGTCTTTAATTTCCTCAACGGATTGCAAAGGTAAGCCAGCAATATTATACGAAGTATGCAAAGTGTTGTTTGATTTAGCATATTTTACGTGAAAGCATTTGCTAATATTTAGTGACAGATGGTTTAAATAGCACCAGTTCCGGACATTGTGCAAGTCGGTTTGCAACTTTTCAGAGTCCCTAACACTGTTAATCACCGCAAATATTTTAAGATCATCAGCATACAACAAGTGTTCTGCAAATGAAAAGCAAGAACCAATATCGTTAATAAAGAGTATAAAGAGGAGGGGTCCTAGAATACTTCCCTGTGGGACACCGGAGGATGCAATAAATGCACGGGATGTCGTATTATCGACGGCTACAACGCAGTGTCTGTTGGACAAATATGATTTGATCCAAGACAAAAAAGTGGAGTGTATACCCAATGATGCAAGCTTCGACAAGAGTATTCGGTGCGATACTTTGTCAAACGCTTTAGAGAAGTCTGTATAAATTGCATCAACTTGAGATCTGTTCTGGAAGGCTGAAATGCAGTAATCATTGAAAATAGACAAGTTAGTGACAGTGGAGCGACTTGCAACGAAACCATGTTGGTTGGTAGATATTAGGCCTTTGACAGCAAAATATAACTTATCATTTACTGTTATCTCAAAAAGTTTTGAGACAGACGAAAGCTTCGAAATCGGTCTGTAATTGCTAACATCGTTTTTATTTCCACTCTTAAATATAGGCGTAATGGAAGTAAATTTCCAGTCGTCAACAAAAATACCAGAGGACAACGATTTATTGAATATAATTGTAAGAGGCTCAGCGAGACACAAGCAATTCTTCAGCAAAATGCCCGAAAGGCCATCCGAGTCAGTTTTCGTTGTAGACTTAAGCTTCGTAATACCCTTGACGACATCAGTAACAGATAGGTACAAAGTCCCAAAATTTAGAGGTGAAAAACTATTAGAGGGCAAACTAGAATCGGAGTCTAGGTCGGGTTCAAAATTAGAGCAAAAAAAGTCAGCAAATAAATTGGCAGATTCTATGGCAGAATTTGCATATTTACCATTATAAAAAACATTGTTTGGCACCATTGAGCAAGACTTTTTTGATTTGATGAATTGCCAAAAGGCCTTCGAATCCGAAATAATATTGTTTTCGAAATTCAAGATGTAATTTCTATATAAGAACTTGTTCAAACAGTTAAACTCTTTTAAATGGCATTGAAATTTTGAGAAGTGCATTGGGTCTCCAGACCTTTTATACAGTTTAGAGAATTTGTTTTTTAGATTCTTTAGGTGCCTAAGCCGTTTGGTATGCCAAGGTGACTTATATACTTTCTTATGATAAATAGGAATGTGCTTCAAACAGAGCTCAGAAACCTTAGTCTTAAAAAAATGAAAACAAGAGGTAACATCATTGTCGTGGAAGGCATTACCCCAGTCAATACTTAATAAAATTTCGTTAAAAATTGAGAAGTCGCATAAGTTGTAGTTAAATTTGATGTTAGGCTCATCGGATACCTCAGAAAACTCATAAAATTCCAACTCAAGAGAAAGAGGAACATGATGTTTATCAGTTAAAGATATGGGAGCAATGCCTTCAGACAATGTGTAGTTGATGTTATTTGAAATGAACACTAGATCTAGGATTCTATTAAGGCTATTATAAAAACCATTGATTTGTGATAAATCAATGCTTAAAAAGCTATCAATGACATGAATTTCGGCTGAAGAATTTACATTAGAAGCCATAAAAGCAGCCGAGTTTCTAAGTGGGGACCAATTCAGGCGACATAAATTAAAATCACCGAGGACACAAAGATGACTGTCACCAGCTATGCTTGATGCTAATGACACAACATTGTCAGAATGTGCAAAGTATAAATGATCCGGACTATTCGGCGGAATGTAGGATGCACACACATAAACTGTTCCAGATGAGCCATAAACACGTACACAAAGCTGATCGATGAGTGTGTCAGAATTGGTAAGTGTAACCAATGATGCCCGAAATTTTCTCCGAACAGCAATGAGAACACCACCTCCTCTGGAACATCCAGATTTGACAGGGTCACGGTCTTTACGGAAAACATCGTACAAATTGAGGTCAAAAATTTCACAGTCGAAGAAATTTTCATTCAGCCAAGATTCAACGAATACAAAAATATCAAAATCTAAGAAAGAACTTTTCATATATACCGTGGAGCATTTAGTCCGAAGTCCAGATATATTTTGAAAATACAATTTTAATAACTTATTACTAGCGATGGAGTTAGCTGCAGAAGTTACGGAATTAGAGGCGGAGTGACGTCTTTTTGAAAAAAAGTGAATGGCCGAATTTTTACGTTCGTAGGCCATATATCCGCATTTAAAAGCTTATCATAGGAAAATTCAGATACGCCTAGCTTAAAGTTGATTTTCTTGAAATCCTTTACGAGGGTATCCTTTTTGATAAGCATATAGCAGGAAAGAAATTTGCGGTCAATTTCTGCATGTTTCGCAACATAATCAACAATATCGGCAGCTGTCACAGTGTTTGAGAAGGACGATATGTGCAGCCACTTCATGTTAGGAACTACACTTAATTCACTATTTTGGTTTGAACCAATAACTAAAGGTTGCTTAAGCTTTTTCCTATTAGCTCTAGTTACGGTTTTCCATTCACGTGTACGATTTGATGTAGGTGCAAGAGAAGTCGGCAATGCCGACGCTTTTCTGCAAGTTGATGTTGATGGGAGAACGGACGTAGTAGCAGCAGCAGCAGCAATTGGCGTCAGCTTCACTTTAGCTGTATTAGTAACAGCAGCGCTATAAGAGAGCGGCGCATCACCAGCAGCAGCATGAGAGTGCGAAGCAGAGGAAAACGAATTAGTCTCACCATGCGGAGCAGCAACAATAGGCACGTTTACAGGCGACGTAGCAGCAGTCACTGATAGTGATTCCTGTCTCTTCGATTTGCTTTTCGCATTTTTTGTGTTCCTTGCATGACACTCACATGCAAGAACACAAGCATTAAGGTCTTTCACCTCAGCGGTTAGCTGTACCAGAGCAGAGGAGACATCAACCGTTTGATGTTTTCGTAACTCCTTCACTTCTGCACACAAATCACTTATTTGCGAAATCAGCAACTGCTTATCCACTTTGAGAGAGCTAATTGCAGCCATCGCACGAGCATTTTCCGATCTCAGTGCAGCAATTTCTCTGATAATTGTATTCAGACTGAAATCTAAATTGTTTACGTCATCAGCTGATGTTGATTTCGGCAGTTGTTGATGTGGTGATAATTGTGTACTTAGATTAGCTGGATTCACAGGTACATTATCAGCAGTGGCAATTTCGTCATCCAGGTTAATGGGAGTTGATGGTGCTCGAAGGGATTGTCGTCGAGCAGCGGCACACTTATCACATATGAATTGCTTACCCGATTTAAGCAAGAATTCAAGGTCAACAGGTTGTAGGTTGACACAATTTAAATGAAAAAGGTCATTGCACTTGTCGCACTGCACTTTGTCTTGTGTACGCTCAACTTTGTTGGCACATAGACACGGCATTTTTAGATCAGTATATTATGCAATAGCCAAGAAGAATAATTTTATTAAAATAGAGTCACTGTCTCGCAAATAAAATTACACAATTTCGTATTTATGATGGTTTAGGATCATATTTAAAACTTCGATAGCGGAGCAATCAAAAAACACGACCGTTCACGTTCGCATACACAAGTTTTATTCCAAAACCAGGAAAAGATGACTATTCCCTAGCAAAAAGTTTCAGACCAATCAGTTTGACATCGTTCATGTTGAAAAGTCTGGAACGAGTGGTGGAGAAACATATTCGAGTGGGGGTATTGCCGAGAAGTCCACTTAGTAGAAATCAACACGCTTACCAGAGTGGAAAATCATGTGAATCAGCCTTACACGATCTTGTTAGCAAGATTGAAGCTGGGCTGGAAGCTGACGAATACACAATGGGCGTGTTCGTGGACATTGAGGGGGCTTTTGATAATGCCACTTTCGGCTCGATATGTTCTTCTGCCGAACGACAACGGAGTTAATCAAGCCATTATAAAATGGATATACTCCATGCTCTCTGAGAGGCTGTTAAGCGCTGGTGGGAGCGATGACGAGCAAATCACAGTCAGGGCCAAGCAAGGGTGTCCCCAAGGGGGTGTTCTTTCTCCGCTGCTGTGGTGCTTCGTCGTAGACTCCCTATTAGTGGAGATGCAGGAACTCGGCTTTCACGTCCAAGCATATACGGACGACGTCTGTGCGCTAACATCGGGTAAATCCTTAAGGAGGCTTTGCACGAAAGTGCAGAGGATTCTTCACAAAATCAATGATTGGTGCATGAGACAAGGTCTTTCCGTTAATCCGAACAAAACAACCATAGTCTTGTTTACGAGAAAACGGAAATTGGATGGACTCAGTCTTCCAACACTGAAAGGTGTGACACTTGGTCTTTCCAACGAAGTTAAATATCTAGGAGTAATCTTGGATAAGAAGCTGACTTGGGAGACACACGTTTCACTGAAGGTGAATCGTGCATTGAAGATTTTTCAGCAATGCCGTAGAGCCTTTGGCAAAACTTGGGTCTGAAACCTGCTGTGGTCCTATGGATATACACGGCACTTATCAGACCAATCATCACTTACGCTTCTGTGGTCTGGTGGCGACGGAGCATGGTTAAGTCCATAATCCGGAAACTTTACAGGCTGCAAAGAAGTGTATGTTTATGCATCACGGGTGCCATGAGACCAAACTCTGGTGATGCCCTAAATGCTATGCTTGATTTGCTCCCCCTGGATCTTAAGATACAACAGGAAGCAATAAAAGCAATGTGTAGACTCCATAAATATGGTTTTTGGCACGAAGATGGAACTTCGGGACATAGAGAAATCTTTAAGTTGCTGTCGGAGCAGTATCCACTGTTTTTGTCACCTAAAGATGACCTGATACCCACAGTTTCGTTCGGAAGGAAATTTGATGTCAGATTTCCATTGCGTGAGCAATGGAGCAATCCAGGAGGCATGCAGGGTGGTTTGACGGATATTTTCTTTGCCGATGGGTCCAAGACTGAAATAGGGTCTGGAGCCGGATGGTACTTAAACGATCGTAATAAGTATCACTACGCTATGGGGGGAATGGCAACTGTTTTCCAAACAGAAGTTTTTGCCATCCTAAAAGTAGCCGAATGGATAATCGAGAGGAGATGGAGCGGGAAACAGATTGGAGTCTTCAGTGACAGTCAGGCCGCATTGAAGGCCCTGGAGAACGCGAAGCAAACCTCAAAGATTGTTGAAGAATGTAAGAAGAAGCTTAAATCTGTGGCAAGACAAAACAGGCTTGTACTTATATGGGTTCCGGGACACTCCGGTGTTCAAGAAAACGAAATTGCCGACGAATTGACCAACCTTGGATCAGCGGTGCCCCCACAGGGGCCAGAGACAATAATCGGAATCAGTCCCGCAGGAATCAAGAACTGGATCAACGATTATGTAAGCAATCTACATAAAGAGCGATGGTCCGGTCTAGAACGCTGCAGAACTGCAAAGTGTTTTGTGACAAGTCCGAACAGAAAACTGTCAAACTTTCTACTAAAACTTAGAAGGAAAGACATTCGGTTGATGGTCGGCATCATTACAGGACACAACCCATGGGGTCAGCATATGACCACCATTGGAATCATCGAGGACTCGGTATGCCTGTTATGCTTGGAGGAGGCGGATAGCACTGAGCACTTTCTCTGTGAGTGTCCTGCCTTTGCTAGAGCAAGACTACGAGTTTTGGGTTCCGATGTCATGAGAATGAGTAATATTCGTTCTCTAAAACTGGAGGATATTTACAGATTTGCCAAAGAATCTGGAAAATTCTCACAGGACTAACTATCTCTATCTCTGTCTCTATTCTTTCCTATCTCTTTCTATGATACTTTTCTCCCTCCCTCTTTGACTATCTACCCCCTTTCCAGAGCTTTAAATACAATGGGCTTTTTAGCTTGAGTGTTTTAGGATACACCAAATCTCCTGGTGCTCCTTGGCTCGACCTTTTCAAATTCAATTCAAGTATTCAAATATTTAACAAATTTTTTTCAGTTTATTTCTTATCATACTGAAGCCTACAAATAAACTAGAATTAGAAGATCAACGACTAAGTCCAAAATACTTGGATTAGTTGACAGGAAGTCCCTCCAGTGCAAAATATTACGCGGCATATTTTCTATAAATTTTTAACTCATGAACTACAAAACAGTGGCTGCTGAAGTAATTGCTCTTCTTTAGGGATGCTCAACATTTTTTGTTTTGCATCAAATTAAATAGTTCTGAAACAGTGGGTATTTACCTTCCATTTATCCAAAATTTTTCATAATTATTTTCTTAGCAATTGAATTTTTTGGTTTATTTCGCGTTAGAAACTGCATTTGTTCCAGTGCATGACAAGGACCACCCGAGCAAAAAAATGGAGCGGTCGCTAAAGGTAGAAAAAATAGGTCGCTAAAAGTAGACCTCCGCGAAGTAGTATCTAATGGTAGTTCCAGTGAAGGAGGAAAATGGAGCAGCGGTGAGTTCTTAGTGTGGTGAACAGAGAGGTAAGTCACACATTTTGCATCATTTAATTCTTACCTCTACAATAAGAGCAAAAACTGCCATTCATTCCACTGCTTGTTGCTGTCATGGAAACTTTTTTTTATCAAGAAGTAGTGGGTGTGTTCAAAAAGTATCGCGAATTTTGTGTTTTCTCAAAACTTATTTATTTATTCCATAATAGCAATTTTTTCCACTTCAATGTAATCCCCATGAGATATTATGCACTTGTGCTAACGTTTTTTGCAATCTTCGAAGTACTTCAAAAAAAATTTTTTTTTTATTGTTCAGCTCCTCCTTCGATACCGTCTTTATCTCGCAAATCGTAGCGTAGCGTCGTCTTCTCATGGGCCTCTTCAGTTTCGGGAACAAGAAAAAGTCACAGGGGGCCAGAGCTGGTGAATGCGGTGGCTGTGGCATCATTAGTGTGTTGTTTTTGGCCAAAAAGTCGCGCACAAGCAACGATGTGTGAGCAGGGACGTTATAGTGATGCAACAGCCAATTTTTGGTTCTTCCACAAATCCGTTTCTGGCGGATTGCTTCGCGCAAATTGCGCATAACTTGCAGGAAATATTCCATATTGTTTGTTTTACCCTGTGGCAAGAACTCATGATGCACAACGCCCCTGCAATCGAAGAAAACGGTAAGCAAAAATTTTACATTCCACCGAACTTGGCGCGCTATTTTCGGTCTTGGTTCGTACGGCAGCTTCCATTGAGATGATTGAGCTTTAGTTTCCCCGCCATAACCATAAACCCACAATTCGTCACCAGTTATGACCCTCTGAAGTAAATTTGGGTAGTCGCGGAAAGAGTCAAACATCTCATTAGCAATGTTCATGCGATGCTGCTTTTGGTCGAAATTGAGCAGTTTTGGTATGAATTTTGCGGCGACCCATCTCATGCCCAAATCATTGAAAAAAATTGAATGGCACGAGCCAATCGATATGTCTAGGTCCTCAGCAACTTCTCCAACGGTGATGCCACGATTTTCCAATACCATTTTCTTCACTTCTTTAATTTTTTCGTCTGTTGTTGAAGTGCTCGAGCGTCCGGCACGCTTTTCGTCGTTCACATCTTCTCGGCCTTCTGAGAACATTTTGTACCACTGATAAACGTTGCTTTGGTCCAAAGTAGCTTCTACGTATGACACAGTCAACATTCGGAATGCATCCAGGCACTTAATTTCGTTTTTCACACAAAATGTGATACAGGTTCGTTGATTCAAAGCAAAGCAGCTGTGAACAATTAACTGAACATTCAAAATGACCGAACTCTTCGGCATGAGTGAGAGACATGAGTACCAACATATCGCCACAACAAAATCGAAATTCGAATATACGTAACCTGCGAAAATCCGAAATTCGCGATACTTTTTGAACACACGAGTATACATGAAATCAAGAAGAAATATACAGCTAAATTAGACATCGCTGTTTTTATCAAATGGAATATGAAATAATACAAAAATATCACTCACCACAGAGGTAAGTAAATTTGATATGAAAAAAACTGGTGAAGAAGAGTACAACCAGTTTCGCTACGAAAATTTTTACTCGCTTCTCGACGAGAAACAATAATTTCTAAATTATGCAAGCAAACATTTCCAGAAAAGAGCAACCAAAAATAAAACATAATTCCACACCAAAACATATAAAACAAACCACCATCACCTATACTTGGAAAAGTATGTGTGTATATATTTTATTAGCACAAAAAAATGTACACAACAGCAAACAAATCTTCGTCATGTTCGCTGCAAATCCTCACTTTTACTGCGCGTGTTGTAAGATGCGCTCAACGCACAAGCACGCACACACACACGTACGAATATCCTTGCAGCGATGACGTGCTTTTGCAAGTGTTTGTGTCACACAATAGCACGCACACAAACAACAAAAGGTACAACGATATCACGTTAACATGCAATTGTATTGAGGTATGCATGTATGTGTGTGTGTGTGTATGGATGTATGGCGACCAGTAAGTGTACGTGCGTTTGTGCGCGCGTGAAGTGAAGTGTAATGGAGTGACGTTCAAGTGGCTGTGGAAGTGGCAGCAAAGTGTTGAATAGTGCCAGCGAAAGTGGCATTGAGTGGAGTGTGTAGTGTTGCTCGAAGTGCCTTTAGTTTCAGTTTTGCACACGTATACATATGTATGTGTATACGTGTATGAGTGTGTGAGAAAGTCTGCATACTTTAGTATGCGTGCGCTGGTGTTTGAGCTATGTTGGCCAACACACAACCGCATTTATTCACCTTTTGTGTGCGGACTTTTTCAAAACTTTTGCACTTTGACGTTGCGTCACCGCCTTTAGTTTTCTCCTTCTTCTCTCTCTTCCTCCTCTTTCACTATTTGCTTGGCCAGTTACTCTCCTATACGCGTATGTGTGTATGTGTGTGCGTGTGTGTATAGCATAATAGGTCAGCTAACTGGCAGGTGAGCGTTATCGCGCCAAATACTCCTCAAGTACGACTCGAGGTAGAAAAGTGTCACTGTGTTTGTGTGTGTGTGTGTATGAGTGCTGGGTGATAATGTGTTGCGCACTTAACTTGAGATGAGCAGCTTTGAAAATGGTGGTAAAATGTGCTGAAAGTGCTGAGGGATATTTTGTCAGTTGTTGATTTTGCCACTAATTCCGCACATCTGGATCAGCGAATGCCCTGAAAATAATTTTATTGTGGGAGTTGCTCAGTTATTTTTTATGACGAGCTGAGCGCTATTTTCGGGGTAACTTTAAAGGCACACTTAAATGGAGCAAACTAATTCAAAGAAATCTTTGATCTTAATCTTCCCATAAAAGGAACAGCAAACTATTATTAACTGCTACTAGCACAATGACAGGCCGATAGCCTCTGCTGCAAGTTGCTTTGAGTTTGTACTATCGTTATTTATAATTTTTTTTCAACTAAATAAAAAATATTATCAACCACATAAGAACAATACGAGTACTTAAAAACTTTTGAAAGGCTTTTGGATACGCACCAAAGAAGCTCATGCGGGAGTTCTGGTATATCAACTGCTCAACCTGCGTACGTTAAAACCAAATGTACGGGGACAGCGCTACACGAGGTACTTTCAACAACAGAAGCCAACCAACATAACATGGCGGCATTCTTGGATAATAAAGTTAGCACTGATGCCATCCAATGGGCACTAATAGGCTTAGGGTTGGAAAACTGCATTAGTAGCTGTGTCATCTCTATGCTAGAAACCAGGATCATCAAAGGTAACATGGAAAATATCAACATAACCAAGAGGGTCAATTGGGGAACTCCACAGGGAGGGATATTATCACCACTTTTCTGGTTACGTGGCATAAGCAACATCTTAATAACACTTAAGGGGTTAGGGGTAGTCAGAATTTGCAAAGAATTGGATTTCGTTTTTGCATTTTCTTAAGTATAATTCTTAAAAATATTCTGTGAAAATTTGAAGAGAATCCGATAAATACTTTTCGAGTTATTCAACAAATAACAAAGGGCGCTCGGGCGCAAACTTTAAACGGAAACTTTTTTTTCCTCAAAACTATGTTTCTTGAACTGCTGATGACTGTAACTTAAAAACCACTTGGTAGATTTCAATCAAATTTATACTGCTTCTGAAGAACATAAAAAATTCATGCTTGATCGAAGGATTTTTTTTTTTTTTTAATTTCGATTTTTTTTAAACAATTAATTCTCGGTTTTTTTCTCGAAAATCTGGAAAATATTGTTAATTTAAAAAAAAAAGCTTCGATCAGGCACAAGATTATCTATTAATATGTTAATCACGGGCTTCTTTGCATTACTGCTTACCGCTGCTGCATTTCATATTCTCACATAAGAAATATTTTAGCAGCAATGCCGTATTTGAATATATTTTGTATTATATTTCTTTATTTATTTAATAAACCTAATATCTCTTGTCCGACTGATTTTAGATGAATCTCCAAGCACTTGTGATGATCACCGCAAGGGACTTCTGGAGAAACGGGCTCCACACAAACAACGATAACTTTTCCAATAATTATTATTTTTTTTTTTTTTTGAAATTTTACTAAAGTCAAGTCAAAATATGATGTATTAATGCTATGTTTCTATTTTTGTAAAATAAAACAATTGACTACCAAAAAAAATTGTGGAAAATCATCATATTTTCTGCCCTCTGACTACCGCTAACCCCTTAATAGAGGTGGGTAAGAGCGGTGGCGTATGCTAATGATGTGGTGGTAATGGCATCAGGACTGTATCCTAAAACGATCAGTGGGATCATTCAAAGGGCACTAGATGAGCTCAGCTCTTGGGCTACAGGAAGTGGCTTAGGTTTGAACCCAAGTAAAACAGAACTTATGCTATTTACCACCAGATACAAAGTACGCAATTTTACTCTACCACTACTTGATCGACAGACTCCCCCCATTTCATCCAGCGCAAAGTACTTAGGAGTAATTCCCGACTCCAAACTTAGCTGGAAAATGAATACTGAAAAACGGGTAGGGAAAGCAGAAATTGATTTATATGCCTGCAAATATATGCTTTGAAGAGAATAGGGTCTTCAAACTAAGTACACTTTATGGCTGTTGAAGGCGGTTACACGATCAATTTTATCACATGGATCGGTACCTTGGTGGAAAGCTCTTGAAAGAAATTACAATATCAAACTGAGTAGTTACGATCGGCACATCTAGATCATGTCCCAGGGAGGATCTTAGTGCACTGTGAATTCAACAGGCATTTCGCCACCCACTTTCCAACTCGAGAGAAATGAAGTAAGGGTTTTTCACTAAACAACTTCGACACATCACTCCAAACGGATTTTTTATTTTATTTTTTTATTTTATTACTATTGTAATCTAGTTAACAAAACTAATAAGCAATTCATTTTACATATATTTAATTAAATCGAAAAATCTCAAGTAAAGACAAAATTTTATGAAAAGAGATCATGCGGTTTCGTCCTTTTTAATCTTCTCGTGAGGTCATCGGTTACAAGTAGTTTGGCTGCTTTATCATTGATGTGCTGCTGAAGTCTCTCTTTATGTTTATTTGCGAATTTTTGTATGATATCCGTAATGGTGTCTATATTAAGATCCCTATGTAGATTGCAATTACGAATGTACCACGGCGCTCTAACGATGTCGCGTAATACTTTATTTGGGAATCGTTGAATGATGTTTTTGTTGCTTTCACTGGTGCAGCCCCAGAGCTGTATGCCATATGACCACACTGGTTTCAGTATTTGGTTGTATAAAAGTATTTTGTTATAAATAGAGAGTTTAGAATGTCGGCCTAACAGCCAATACATTTTCTTGTATTTAAGAATTAACTCCTCGTGTTTTTTCTTGACATTTGCTTTCCATCTCAGCTTAGCATCTAAGGTCATTCCTAGATATTTTGCCGTATTTGCATGCGGTATTGCCGTATTATTGATAAATATTGGTTTATAATTTATATTTCTATTAGTGAAGCCAAAATGCACAGACTTGGTTTCGTTTAACTTGAATCGCCATTTTTTGATCCAATTTTGAATTGCATTTACTGATGCTTGTAACTTCTGACAGATGGCTCCAAACAGATGGTTCCAAAAGGAATGGTTTCAAAAGGGATTGTAACGTTGGAACTGTTATACGAAAATTCTCAGATATTCTTTAAAAGCACCAAAAAACGAACCTAAATATAAAACTGATTTCACGTTAGAGTTGAATATTCGCTGCCTGGTTTTTTGTTTGATTTGACCTGGCCACCATATTTTGCGCAGTACACTAAACGCGGCGGAACAATTCGGGTAGCAACGACTTCGATCGACGCATTCAATATTGCATTCTGCTGGCATTGCTGGCCTTAGAAATGCGTTGGAAAACTTCATTGGCTATGCTTATTAGCTTACAGAATCATGAGTCATTTCAATTGCCACTTCTTGCTTAAGCTTTCTTTTCCATTCTCCTGCTCGAGATCTCACATACATCGACATGTTTCACCCCAAGACTAATTTTATGATTAAGGAATCGCTTGAACGTTGGCGGAAGCAGGCTAACCAATTTTATAAAAATTTAGATACATTAACAAATTCTCGTGAAAGTCTTAAGTCTAAACTAAATATGGTGGCACATTTTTAACCTACAGTTGTTGAGGTGGTTCAGTATTTATGCTATATAGTCTTAATTAGCGACTAGCGCCGTTTTATTACAATTGGGCCCGTGTGATGTCAGTTTTTTTTTATGTCAGATTAATATCGTGAAGTCCAGATAAAACAACAAATTCATTATCTCTATGTCTGCGATTTCATTAATTTGCTGCAGGAAAGGTTTGTCGAATGAGCGAAGTCTTGTACTGGCTAAACCCGGACATTCGCATAAATAGTGAAAAAGACTTTCTTTCACACCCTACGCTTGACAGCTTCTGCTGATGGGATTGAAAGGAAGGTTGAATCTGGCTGCATGATCCCCTACCTTCCAGTGACCTGTAAGGGTTGCAGTAATACGTAAATTATTTGAGCGAGAGCATCCTAACAGGTAGTTCGTCCTCTAGGTGTTGTTGTCCACCTTCTTTCGGCTAAAGCATGATAGTGTGACGCAATGGATGTTTTTATTGTAGTGAATGGAATAGCGACAGCAACCGCCTCTGTTATATCTAGTGTCGAACCTTTTCTTGCTAGCTCATCTGTCATCTCATTACCATCTATGTTCCTATGACCGGAAACCCATATCATAGTTATTTGAAGCCAGTGGCCAAGCAGTTCTAGTTCCTTTCTGCACTGTAAAATGAACTTGGATGAAATGGAGTTAGAGTCTAAGGCCTTGAAAGCGGCTTGACTGTCTGAAAATATAGCTACTCTTGCACCAATTTCTTTGTAGTCTTTCAGTGATATGTAAGCTTCCCTGATTGCTAATAGTTCTGCCTAGAACACGCTGGCATAGTCAGGAAGTCGAATTGATTTGGATAAGTTGAGCGGTTCCGAATAGAGGCCAGCTCCTACACCACAGTTCATCTTAGGACCGTCAGTGTAGATATCGACATCATATCTACCAATCACTTTCCCTTTCCTCCATTCGGCTCTCAGTCGAAAACGTTCCGTTAAGTCTTTTGTGAAGTTTAGGTCGGGATTGTGAAGTCTGATTTGTTTTTGAGGAGTGAGGCTCCCTATAGAAGGATCCTGCTGTGACCATACAGTCTTGTTGTCCAGCTTCCTATATTTTTGAGTCGCATCGCGCTGCATGTGGCGGTTTTTTAACTTTAGGTATATATTTACCCATTTATATTGTCAGGCATGACAATTTTTTTATTTTTCAATAATCCATTTGGGAAACACTCTAATTTAGGAAATTTTGAAATAGATAAGTTCGCAACTCAATTCAAGATCTGATCACCAGCGAATGTATAAGTAATTTTTTTTCCAAGGTGTAAAAATTTTTCCAGGCAAAAAATAACGAGAATGCTGGGGTTATAGCCAAAACAAAGGCCTACTTGGAAGGCTTTGACAAGTCGTTAGTCATTAAAGCGATTAACAGAGTGACAGAGGAGAAGTTTTGTGGCACTTGAAATCAGGCTGCGGGGTAGTTGCAAGTTATCCTCTCTAGTACTTATATCCTCTTGGCATGCCACATCTTATTTTTATGAGCAGCCTTCTCATGGTAGAAATGCGCTCGGAATTTCTTTATTGGCTGCTGATGAGCCATTACTATTTCATGTCCTCAGTTGGCATTGCCCACCCAGAAAACCACGCGCTACAAAGGCGCCCATGAATAAGTAAAGAAATATAATATAAAATATATTCAAATACGGAATCGCTGCTAAAATATTTCATATGTGAGAATATGAAATGCAAAAGCGGTAAGCAGTAAGCAGTAAAGCAAAGAAGCCCGTGAGACAATAGCGCCAAGCTAGTAAAAATGCATTTGACTGCATACTTTACTATTTTTTGTGATTTTTGGTACTATTGCGATACGCCATTAAACTAACGCATTCCACGAAAGCCGTCACATTTATTTGATATAAAATATTTTCATATGCATGCATAATTTATATTAGGGATGCCCTTATTTCAATGAAAATTGTTCATTATTTTCGGTTTTTGTTTTTTGATAAATAAAAATGGGTATGTAGAAAATTTAGATGAAACATTTGAATGTAGCGCACCATTACGCAACTCACAAAAAGTATCGATTAGATGGAATTAGAATTACCAAGTAGCACTTTCAGAGATGCTTAAAATTGTTGGGTGATTTTCTTACTTCAAATTTTTTCTACATTTCCATTATATTGTGCAAGTACTTAACAGTCAAAAAGTTGCACTGTATAATACAAATCTATATTTTAGTGGCATTTGACCTCAATGTACTTATATTTTGACTGACTGATTATTTGCACTAAATAATTTCGCATATAATTATATTAAGAAGTTGCCCAATCGCTAAAATTCTTTCAATATAACTCTAAGTGCTATTTGTAACGAGAAACTAATACAATATATCGCGGCATGTAAATTATAATAAAAATAAACAAAAATTACGTATATATTGGTAAAAGTTCAAATAGAAAACTACGGACACCCCTAATGCTAGGGATTGTGGGACTGGCATGAATACAAAAGTTGAGATACAATAAAATGTTTCATATTCTATGTGCATTTATGTATGTATGTATGTATTCACATAAATACTTTGCTACGCGATAGAAATCCTGCATCTGTCTGATTGCTTTGATGGCACGAAGCCTGCTGCGTCGCTGAGTGCAGAGCAGATGGTATTTGTTCATACAGATTTTTCGAAAGCTTTTAAGTATTTTAATATTTTAAGTAGCTGTGCCCTGTATGCGCATAATAATGAATTAATTTTAGTCAAAGCTAATTTTTTTTTTCACTATCACTAAATTTTCAGTGAAAAATGATCTACAAGATGAAGTCCAAAATAAACAAGACTGAGCGAAAATAGAAACGACAGGAGCTGTGTTCTGATAACTTCAAGTTTATTTATTCAAAATAGTCCACCCTGGCCTCGATAAGCTTTTTTCGCGATCTAAAAGCTTTTCGAAAGAGTGTTTCAGTTCATTGAACGGAATCCGAAATGTCCTTCAGGATGTCGGTACAAGCCTTTTGGATGGCCTCACAAGCTTCACAGTGTTGGAAGTGTGTGTGTTCACAAGTGTTGGATTAAAAGAAAATAAACTGCGAAATTATTATAAATAACTTTCTTTTTTAGATTAGAACCGAAGTAGTTTTTTACTTGAATGCCAATGGTTGAGCATTGGTGGTTTGCACCGCCTTCCTATTATAAAAAAGAAAAATGATTTCTTAAAATATTCTGCCTTTCTTTGCGTACACAATCTGGCAAAATCTCACTGATGGTAATTTTGAAAAATTGGCTTTAAACAAAGGAAATGAAATTTTATTAAAAATTAAAACTAAAAATTGAAAAACTAAACTTAAAATTATGGTTTATTTTGAAAACCTTTCCTTGTACTGCTTTAGGTCACGTGGTCTTACTTTTATTCTGAAAGAAGCAGTGCAATACAATTGAAAAATGTTAACTATCACTAACGATTTTCAATGTCAAACACACAGATGTTGAAGATAAACGGAAAAAGCTAGGAAATGTGAATGCACTATGGACATATCCACACTGGGGAACATAACTGAGTGATTTTTTTTTTAATACTTACACTGTTTTTCGAACCAATTTTTTGGACGTTTTTTATTTTTTTATTTTTCATATTGTTTTACTTTAACTAAAACCATAAAAATCACACTTTCTAACTGTACATAAAATATAGAAAATTCAACAAATTTTCATCTAAACTTTGAATTCATATAAGCTGATGTAAAGAGTTCTTTCAAATTACACAATGCCTGGTTAAGACTGGGAAGTAACACTGCAATGTAACTGTGTATAACACATCGGTCAAAATGTCCGTGGCCTGACCTGTAGATGGCGCCAATAATACCATATCGATTTTGTTATTTAATAGCGCTAACCTCTAAAGGTAGACTGCCGAAATTTCAAGACATTCTGTTTATTATTTACCAAGTTACAGTGCTTTAAGTGACGCTACTTTTTCTATTTTTAAAAACAATGAATTCAAAGCAATTTCGTGTGTTGATGTATCATTGTTTTCTTATGAAAAAAAAATACCGTTGAAGCAAAGCAATGGCTCAATACACGTTATCCGGACTCTGAAAAAACTGAAGCGTATTTTGAGGCCGGAGCTAAATGCTCTACAAAACAGGCATAGAAAAGCTACAAACTCGTTGGAATGATTGTATCATCGCCAAAGGGGACCACATTGATGAATAAAGAAAAAATGAAAAAAAAAAAAGTTATTTTCTCATCAAGGCCCGGAACTTATTGACCGATATGTTACATATACACATATATATGGGGCATTCTTTCTGAACGTGAGACCCCCTGCCCCCAGAATAGATTTTGACGAAAAGAGGTCTATGAGGGCTTAAAATGTAGGTAATTATGTTTACTTTCGAAAGCAAAGTGGCACTTCTTGAAATTCAAAATGGCGGATCCTTCCTTCCTTATACTCCACAAGCTTGCTCACAAGAAAATTTTGCTTGCGCAATTTAAGGAAGATCGTGTTCTACGACTTATACAACCTTTAGAGCCAATTTAAAGACTTAATTAAATGACTTTTCAATTATTGACAGCAATAGTGACACCTGTCATTTAATTAAGTCTTTAAATTTTCATGGCAGAAATACACTCGGAGGTTTGCCATTGCCTGCCGAGGGGCGACCGCTAGTAGAAAAAATGTTTTTCTTCATTTTGGTGTTTCACGGAGATTCGAACCTACGTTCTCTCTGAATTCCGAATAATAGTCACGCATCAACTCATTCGGCTACGGCGGCCACCTTATAGTATTATAAAATATTTTACATTTTTCAAATTTCTTTTTATTTATTTGCGCACACCAAAGCGCATTGAGCTGGTAATAGCAAGCAGTAACAGTACATTTGATTTTTTTGTTCTTTTATTTGGTCCCTAAATCGTTAAATTTTACATATTAAATACCGGAAGCAAAAACAAAATACATTTCTCTTGCTGTTTTTGTTCTACTACCGGGTGTTTTGTTTAGTTGCATGAGAGTTATTGGCATCGATAACTATGGTTTGACAGCTTAGAATGGTAAACTCTATTTACAATTCTATTTAGCAAATTTTAGCAAGTCATCATGAATTATTTAATGCCAACACAACGCTCCCAAATTTTGAAAATTTACTTTGAAAAAATAAATATTTTCGCGAAGTTCGGCACTAGCTGCATCAGCGGTCTTTATTTCTTTCGAAGGAGCTGTCGAGCGCTATCGAGCCATGCTGATTAAAATTTTATTTTGGAAAATTAACCAGCTAAATATCGACAACATTTGCTTCCAACAAGACCGCACAACTTGCCATACAACGCAAATAACAACCGATTTATTGTAATATTCAAGCCACCATTGACGCAGTATGGTCAAATTTATTGGAAAAATTAGTCAAAAAGTGGACTGATCGAATTGGCCATGCAACTGTAGTAGCCGCGGCAAGTATATCTTATTGAAAAATTAGTGGCATCTACCAGATTATAATCAGAAAAATTCACTCCAACAATACTTTTGTTTTATATTATCATTTTAAGTTTTGAAGCTCTTAAAAAACACGCGACACTAATACTTGTTCAATGTGCCGTGATACATAGGTACATACGTACATATATGAAGGCTACATGAAGTGTTAGTTGGTCAGTTTATTGGGCCACAGCGCACGTAGCCCTCCTATAAAGTCTATTGTGCTTGACGGCGAGCCTATAATTGAAGGCTTCTAATGCATTCGGGTGCTCCCTCGGCCTTGTTGTTCCATATAACTCATGGAGTCAGAGCCACACCATCTCGGTGAGTGAGTCTTATGAGTGAAATGTTACGTGTTTTTATTTCATTAGTAAAAAAAAAAAATTTTTTTAATTTATTTGATGGCAATAACTCATTAATTTGTATTTTTATTTATTTTTATTTTTTTCTGTGCAAGTTTTACAAAGCATACATAAACGCTAAATAAAAAAATTTTTGGTTTAGTTTTTCAGGAGATATTTTTCTAGCATTCTTTTCACTTAATTCTTAGCAGAAATCCACATTTAAATTTATATTTACATTTTTTTTATTTGTTCCACTTTTGCACTTTCAAATATTTTTAATCCAGCATATCTCGCTCACAAGTTTCTACTCTACTCTAAATAGAAAAAAAACATTTACGCTACTTTTATTTCCTCATTGCACTCGAAAACTTTATTTGTTTAGTTGATATTTTGTTAAGTTTTTGCTTTTCTCATTTCATTTGCTTATTTGTTTATTTGCTTCTGATAAGTTTTGGGAAATTTTATGCGCTACCTTATTTCCATTTCCATTTCGTTTACTTTCAATAAGCGTAAAAGCGAAATAATAAAAACAACAACAATAAGTAACTTAGAAGCTGCAGCAGCAATGAATTTGATTTTCAAAGCGGCTTCAGAGTAGCAGAAAAAGTTGTTTTTGTCTTCTTTTTTTTAATTTCAATGAAACTGTTGCCATTTGGCATTTACAATAGCTGCGCTGAACTCGGTTGCCTTCGCCATATCGTACCTCCAGTTATTTAGCGATGCTGTTGATTTGCCTCACAAAAAGGTTGTAAATCAGTATTGTGGAGTTGTAAAAGAGGCCAACTTGCTGTAACTGGCTTTTGTCGAAGAAAAGTTGCTGATTTTCTAAAGCAACTGTGCTGCACTGTTCGTTGTATTTCTTGTTGTTGTTGTTGTTGGCGTTCTTGTTCTATCTTTTGTTTGCCTTTAGTTGCCGATTTGTTGGTTCGCTTGTTTGTTTTTGTTATTTGTGCTATTGTTAAGACGATTTTTTGTTGCCGGGGTATTTGATTATTTGTGTTGCTGTTTGCAGTTAATTCCCGTTGCATTTATTTCGCATTAAAGTTAGTTCAGCGAGCAAGCAAATAGCGGTACAGGCAAGCAAACAGAGAAACTGTTTCAGAAATTATATAAATATTTTAAATAAAGATTTTTGAATTTTTAAGTTTCTTTGTGCAAGTTTTAAAGTTCTTTGCATTCCACTCTAGAGCAGCCGCTTCTTTGAGCTGCATTCCTTCATGCACCAAATATACCTTTTCTCCAGTGAAACTTGATAGTTCTGGGTCATCGTACTACGTGTACGTCTTTTATCTTTTTAAATGCTCACAACTGGTACTTTAAACATGGCCATGTCCCATGAAATGTCAATCGTCAGCCACTGCATCAGAACCATACCACCTAACGAAACAGCCCATAATGGACTTAATAGGGTAGCACTCATCTACCCATCATCATTTATATTTATCTAATCTTCATGTGACTGTTTCAAGGTAACACATGGCGGAGGGGAGCTATCAGGTGCATGCATCAGCATCTATGCAAAATATGGCCTTAGTGACCCGTTCTTTTGACCCAAAAAGTACATTAGTAAAATACTTTGGTATTAAACTTGACTGCAGCCTTACTTCCTGGACCCAGATACGGCTTGCGGCTACCAAAGCAGCAAAGGCCACGGGTATGCTAAGTAGATTAATGGCAAACATCGGTGGGCCGGTCTGTGTTGGAAAGAAAGCTAATTATGGCGGCCACAAACTCAATTATCCTGTACGGCAGCGAAGTATGGGGGCGCGAGCAAAGCACTGTTGAGGCAGGGCAACAAACAGCGGCATTCAGAGTTGCCTCAGCCTACCGCACTGTCTCAGGCGCAGCAATGGTCCGTCGACCTCATGGTCCGGGAACAACTGGATGCGTGGGACTCCAAGAAGAAACACGACTTCACTAGCTTCTTAGAACGGATATACTAAATCATGCTGCAATGGCAAAGCCCATGCGACACTGAACCGAGTGGCAGATGGACGGCGAAACCTATTCCATCAATTGACAAATGGGTCGAAAGGAACTTCGGAAAAGTGAAATATCATACTTCTTCACTACGTTCCTTTCGGGCCACGGATACTTCCACATGGGCAAGGTAACCGATTCCAAGTGCACAAACTGCGAAGCGCTGAGCGATGACGCTGAATACACATTTTTTAGTTGTAACCGATGACTCGCGGGAAGAAATGCTCTGAGGAAGCAGATTGGCTACATCGTGCCGATCAATGTGATCCGTAAATTGCTCAAAGACGAGGACAGCTGGAACGCGGTAAAGGAATACATCGAGAACGTGCTACGGAAAAAAAGATTGACCTAGACACAACAAAACGAAACCGCATGGAAAGTGACACAAGAAGACGAGCCTATAGTTTGAAAGCTGACTACAAATATGGTGGACCCAGACGTGGCTGAATAGAATTGGTGTCTTATGGATGCCGTTCTGGGCCCTCCCGAAGTAATATAGAAAGCAGTTCCGGGACGGGTGTCTCTCCAGAAGGAGAGGGTGGTCGTTTTAGTGGCCACACCACACGACGCAGTAGACATGCCACAGGCATTTTTAACTCTACCTCACCCACCCAAAAAATGCAAAATATGGCCGGCTGCAAGCAAAATATGGCCGGCTGAAAGCATGCCTGTGGAATTCCAGTGTGCTCTGCCCAATCCACAAGGGGGCTGTTACAGGAACCTGTGCCAATTAATGAGGGATTAGTCTTCTAAATATCGCATATAAGGTTCTAGCGCGCGTATTGTGTGAAAGGCTGAAGCCCACGGTCGGCCAACTGATTGGACCTTATCAGGTTTAAAGCCTGTAAAACTTACAATCGACCAGATATTCTCAATATACCCAGTCTTGGAAAATACCCATGAAAGGAGAATCGACACCGCAAATCTGATATGGCTATGCAAGATGACGTTAGATACTCCATACCAGCAGCATCGTCAGAATTCTGAAGGACCTCTCTGAGCCGTTTGATACCAAACGACGTTTCAGACAGGGTGACTCGCTCTCGTGTGACTTATTTAACCTGATGTTGGAAAAGATCGTACGAGCCGTAGAACTTAATCGCTCGGGCACCATTTTTTATAAGAGCTTACAATTGTTGGCGTATGCCGATTATATTGACATCAACTCTGCTGTTAGTTTTGCCTTCTCAAAACTGGACAAAGAGGTAAAGCTAATGGGTGTGGTGGAGAACGAGGACAAACCAAAGTACCTCTTGTCATCAAACAAACAGTCGGCGCACTCGCGTATCGGCACTGTTGACAGTTATGAGTTCGAGGTTGTAAGAGACGTCGTTTAGCAAGGAACGAGCAATCACACCGATAATAATGACCGCTTTGAAATCCAACGTATAATCTGTCTTGCCAACAAGTGCTACTTTGGACTAAGTAGGCAATTGAGTAGTAAAGTCCTCTCTCGACGAACAAAACTAGCACTCTACAAGACTCTCATCATGCCCGTCCTAACGTATGCCGCAGAAGCTTGGACGATGACCACATCCGATGAAGCGACGCTTGGAGTGTTTGAGAGAAAGATCCTGCGAAAGATTTTTGGACCATTGCTTGTTGGCAACGGCGAATATCGTAGGCGATATAATAATAAGCTCTGAGTGTATTTCTGCCATGAAACAGCTCCTCATAAAAATATCTTCGGAGTCGGCTTGAAACTGTCATTTGTGGAACAACAACAAGGCGCACACCACAAATAGGAGGAGGAGCTCGACCAAACACCCAAAAAGGGTGTACGCGCCAATTATATATAATTATATATATATATATTATATATCAAAAGCTTTGCCTTAACATCAGAGCAGCACAGTTTATAGTTGCTAGTTTAAAAAATTATAGCGACAAATATAAAATTTCCTTTCCACAGACTTTGAATTAGTCATTTTTCAACTAGTTACCATTACAGTTCAAAATAGATTTCTTGTGCAAATTCTGGTAAATTGTAGTCGCTGCCGTACTAGTATGACTTCTTTTTCCAAATAACTCTTCATGAACTAGAAATCGAGAATCTTTGCAGTGTAGTTTGGATTTTCATTGCACAGTTTAAATAGTTGCATTCCTACCAACACATTCACGTACCCCATTTTTGCACTCTTTATATGTGTTTGTATGTTTGTGCCTATATATGTATGTATGGGCGTATGTTTATATGTATCGCGTGAAGCTGAAAATTGTAAGTTTCAAGTTTTGTATTGTCGTTGCCACTTGTGCGTTGATTTACCATTTGTTGCACATTCATTGTTTGTATTTATTGTGTTTGTCTGCCTCACCTGTAACTGAAAAGTCACCCAACTGACTATCTAAGGTTTTCCACTTGAGCGCTCAAACTCAAGTGATTCGCTTGTTTGTTACAATTTTGCCCAAAAACGGCAAAATCAACTGCTGCACATTTCGTTTTGTTGTATGACAAAAATGTGAAAAAAAGAACACGAATATCCTCCAGGATCCTTTCAAAAACACAATAAACGAAATAAGACAATAAGCGCAGAATATTTTGAACATCATCAGGACACTACAAAATAATGGCACCCAAATAGTGGATTGTGGTACGCCACCCATTCGTTCGCTTACAGAATTTGAATACTATTTCATAATATTTAGTTTTAAAATACAATCACTACCCAAATGAACTTCCGCTTCCGCTTACATCTTAAAGAAAATCGAATGAACCTCATTTTCAGTTATGCGAGGTTGTTGGTGATGCGCGGGCATCTTTGAAAGTGGAATCATAAATAAATCATAATCAGATTCTACTAATTCTACATATAAGAAGTTAATTTTTACGAATTTCTTAGTTAGCTTTAAAATGAAGCTCAAAGGTAGTACAAAAATATTTCGTAGTCACCTTTCCCTTATAGAAATGCATTTATTCTGTATGCTGTTGACCACTACAGAATCGCTGTAATTCTATACCAACTTGCGTCCACTTACTGGCACAGTTTATCGAGGGTGCGAGAAATATTCTCGCTTATTGCTGAGAACCTGTTTAGTTCACACCATAAATGTTCCCTATGACATTCGACCACGGTGCCCAGTACTGTAAGCATTAAGAAGGGAAGGGGCTTAGGTTAAGTCGGGCAGAAAAAGCTATGTTTTTGATTTTTTTTTTTTTTTGGCAATGCAGATAGTATCAATTTATATAGTCAATTTCCAAATAAATATGGAGCATTTGAACAATATTTTTCTAAATTTTCAATCAATTTCTATCTAATTTTGTTGATAATGATAGTGATCCATATTTGTATGTCTTTTTATATCGATCTTTAAGTCACTCTTGAATTTTGGGCACCTCAGTCTTTCAAAAGATAATATCGAACATGGAATATTTAACTTAAAACCCTCCTCACAGACAGATAACGATGAGCTTTTTGTACAATAATTTTTCTAAAAAAATGATCGCAAGTTATTTCACTTCTAAAAATAATCTTAAAAAGTCAGTATCTTCAGGAATTTTCACCGATGAATGGAAACTAACAACTACAAGGTGAAGTTCAAAATAAACAAAACTGGCGTCATAGAAATGTTTTTGATGGCGCCATCTTTTTAATGAGTTCGTGGAAGCGAAGTTATTGCGTCTAAAGTGTCAATATGTTTGTGTCATCGGTACAAAAATGAGTTTCGAACAAACAGCTAATATTAAATTTTGTTTCAAAATCGGTAAAACCTTTACCGAAACATTTAAATTGATGGAAAAAAGTTTATGAGAGCTCATGAGTAGTTAGCACGTTTCAGAGGTGGTTGTGAGGACATAAATGACAATGAACATACCCAAAACCAGTAATCACCGAAAACTCCATCGAAATTCTTCGTAAATTTATCAAAAATTAACCGAAATTCTCGTTGAAGTTCATGGAATCGTAGTTGAGTATCTCCTAAACATCGATTTATCGCATATTAACTGATCATTTGGGCTTACGATAGGTCTGTGCACGTTTCATCTCGCACAAGTTAACGGAGCACCAAAAATTGCTCAGAATTCAACATTCGAAAGACCTCATTAAAGAGGCGAGAAAATACGAGAGCTTTCTTTACAACATTGCAACTGGTGATGAAACGTGGTGTTTCCAACATGAACCTGGAACTAAGCGTCAAAGTGCCCCAGATGAGCCACCACCCAAAAAATCCCGTTTGGAAAAGTCAACAATCGAGTTGATGCTCATTTGATTTTACGATTCCAAGGAAATTATTCTCCAATTTTCTATCTTTGCATTTTAACCATCAGTCACTCACCGTATACGCCTGATATGGCTGCCTGTGACTTCTACCTATTCAGAAAATGGCATTTGGCCATGAAAGGAAAACATTTGCGTCCGTAGACGGCATCCAAAAGACTTGTACCGACGTCCTGAAGGTCAACGACCTGAAATGAACCTCTTTCGAAAAGCTTTCAGATCGCGCCTAACAGTGTGTCGAGGCCAGAGGGGACTATTTTGAATAAATAAACTTGAAGTTATCAGTCTTGTTTATTTTGGACTTCACCTTGAATATCCTCAATTTTTAAAAGCGGCAATAAGAATGAAATAAGTTATTATCTACCCATTTACAAGCTCTCAACAATTTCTGAACTTTTTGAATCCTTTGTTAAAGAAAAATTGCCCTGTGCCACTAAAACCTAATTTCATGCAATCAGCCTGGATTCGTCCCTCGACGGTCCACAGTGTCTAATCTCGCCGTTTTTAGGGAATATTGCATTAGAGCCTTCTCAGCAGGGCAGCAAGTCAATTGCGTTTACACGAATTTTTCTAAAGTCTCTTTCCACAGAGTCTCTCACAACATTTTATTATATAAATTTCCTTCACTTAAACTTGACTCTGTTTGCCTGCAATGGTTGAAATCGTATTTATGCGGAAGGCGTTTTGTAGTCACAATTGATGGTATAGCTTCCAAAACATTCATTGCCTGCTCTGGAGTGCCTCAGGGAAGTGTTTTAGATCCACTCCTCCTTGTGTTATTCATCAGCGAAAGTAGCAATTGCTTCTCATTCGCTAATTTTCTGTTATATGTTCACGGCTTATAAATATTTTCAGTTGTAAATAACACAACTGAAGTATACAGGCTTCAAGCAGTTATAAGCAAATTTTGTATGTGGCGTCAAAAATTTCAACTTTCTTTAAATATCAAAAAATGCTATCACGTCACCCTTTCCAAAATCCCTATTCTTTTTCATTATTTTTATTATTGTTGACTTCGCGGAAGGCTAATCACTTACCCTGTCAGAAAGCAAATAGATTAACGAAACCAACGCAAGACTGAGTCTTGTCGAGGCCCTATGCTCCCGAGTGGAATAAACAAGAAAACAAAAAATATTGACTTCAGTCTGTTAAAGAATCTAAAAGTTAAGGTGTAATTTTCATACAATTAATTGCATCTTATTAAAATCATATTCTGTCCTAGGCTTAGGCACGACGAAATAGGTCAAATTTTAAGGATCCTTATACCCTAAAATTGCTGTTTACTTTATTCGTTCGCTCCAGATTGAAACACGCCGTCTTTATCTGGAGGCTATACTATAAATTTTTAATCGATAGGATCGAACGTGTACAAAAGGACAAATCAAATTCTTAGCGTCAAATAAATCGAATTTTAACTTGCTTATTGAAGCCCTTTGCTCCACCTAACAACCACAGGAAAAAGTGCATAGATATTATTTCAAATGCAGTTGAAGATTCAACTTGGATAAGCAGGAGTTTTCAGCGTCATAGCTTCAGCAAAAATAATACAAAATAATTTCCATGGGGATACTTTTTATTACGGAGACAAACGGGGCGTTTATATTTCGTCATCTTTGCGAGGGTTGTTTTTCAAAATTTTTTCTTGTCTTTGTAAGCAATAAAAACCAAATATTTCGGTCTAGCAACTTTCTGAGGCGGCCGCCGTAGCCGAATGGTTTGGTGCGTGATTACCATTCGAAATTCACAGAGAGAACGTTGGTTCGAATCTCGGTGAAACCAAAATTAAGAAAAGCATTTTTCTAGTAGCAGTCGCCCCTCAGCGGGCAATGGCAAACCTCCGAGTGTATTTCTGCCATAAAATTCAAAAATCAAGTTTTTTTCTTTTCTTTTGTGAGCAATAAAAAACAAATATGTCGGCCTAGCAACTTTCTGAATCTCATTTAATATTTTTTTTCAAAACAAAATATAAATCGAGTTATGAACTGCGGCATCTCAAATGGGTAACTGTTTGAGGTTGTAAATCTCTCTTTGCCACAGCAGCTGCTTTCCGCTGTTGGAGCTGCTATATTTTTTTTAAAATTATCTACGACTGACTTTTTCTCCCATTTCGACCACTTATGTGGACAAATCAAAAGCCACCTCAAGTAGCGGGTGTAGTGGAAATATTTTTTCTGGCCTTCTGCTATGTAGCTAAGCTTTCCAGTTATGCTTTAATTTCTGCAATTGCTATTCAATTCCTTTAGTTTTAGTTATTTCAGTTATTTTAGTTACCTCTTCCGTTCCTCTTCGTTCCGCCAACTACAAGTCGCCCACTAACAGCACATATTTTTGTCAATTTTCGCCTAAAACTCCAAACTAACGTGAGGAGTTGTGCATGCAACCGAACCGCCGGGTCATTCATCCACTTAGCCAACGTGAGCCACTCATTCACCGGAGCGCACCTGTCGTTCATTCGAGTGCATCAACGCGCCACCGCTACTCACTTCCTCAGCCCTACAAACTACACCTGCTACTCTTGCTGCACAACACCGCTCCTCATCGCACCGCACGCCACCGCCTCTTTGCTTGCCACTCATTCAATAAACACTCACGAATAATTGTTAAAAGAAATAACAGCCAAACAGGATATAAAGGATATAAGATTACAATTACACTTAAAGTTTGGCTGTGTGCACAAAGTATTGCGCTGCAGCGGCGAAAAATCTATGAAACAACGCGCAAGCCATTCAAGTAGTTGGTCAACCAAAGCGCAGCTGTCCGAGAAGGTCGACGCGGCGCTTCCCCTTCGCGCTGCGCATGTACGCTGTCAGGCAGCCTTTCGTGGCTGGCGTACTTCTCTGTTTTCTGCATCTTACTTCCTTAGCAAGGAAGTAGCAGCAAACCGAAATATCCTTGCTACAAGGATATCGCCATAACTATCGCCAGGTCCCTGCCATGCAGCGCGTTAACAGAGGTCGCCAAGCAGATCGCGCGGTAAGGTCTAACGAATTCTGCTGCTACTGCTCAGATTTTTGTATTATACCGAAAACTCTCCGCTGTCTTAACCTTCCACCAACCTATGCACTTCAAGGGTTGTCTGCTGGCCGAAGGAAATGTGCCAGCTTGAAGTAATACTGACGAAACGACTGTGGCGTGATTTTATTTCATTTTATTTTTTATTTTGTTTTTAATTTTTTTTGTTTTGTTTGAGCGAATACCAAATCAAGTTGTAATGGAGCACATCAACGGCGGCTGGTAGTTCATTTTTCGCAACATTTTTCAACATTGCGCAATTGTTGCCATTCTCTTCATTTTTACTGTGCAGCGGAGTGTGGAGCCAAGTGAAGGACTACCAACACTTCACTTACCTACTTCTGTTTTGCCTTTATAGCCATTGCTTTTCTTTTTGTTTTGTTGTGCTGCCTTTTAATTTTTCTACATCTTATGCCAGCAAATGTTGGCAGAATGAAGAAAAAAATAAATAAATAACTAAATAAATAAAGTAAGTACAGCAAGCACAGCTTCGTTAAAACTTTAGTTGCCTTTTTTAAAACCAAAGAAAAAATCACCTTCTTTTTCGCATTCAACAAATTTTCGTCCACTTCATCCAGTAGTAATTTTTTCTTACGTTTTTGTATTTCTGTTTTTTTTTTGTTTTTGTATTTTCCAGTTTCTGTACGCTTTGTCATCTCCTCCGCTCAACTACTTGTATATCGGCGAGTTTGTGATTAGCGCTGGACAGAAGGAAGGCAAGCAGTAGCCAGCTCAGACTTTAACAGGTGTGCTACAGGGCACAAATTTTAAGCGCGCAAAAAAAATCAAAAGTAAAGGAAGAGTAAGAGAAATAAGTAGAAAGCACGAAGAGTGGGAAGAATAGCAAAAGTAATATCTAGCGCCACAGTTACGACTTAATGAGACACTAGTGGGTCGTTGAGCGTTGCGGCCAGACTTTGATTACAGGCAAAAGCAATGCGGCAAAAAGTACAAGCAGCAGATATACTACTTAATAACACACACACACACATACACACGCACACATACATATACATACTACATATAGGTGTACATATAATTTCATATCCCCCACTGCTTGTCATTCCTTACAACCTTGTAAAAGTAGCCAAGAAGTTCTGCGCACAGATATCAATGAAGATGTAACTATTAAGAGTTACAATGTTGCCTGAGGGAGAATGCGGAAAATTACATCGCAAAAAGCGGCTAACTGAATTCAATGACGAAAAGATTGAATTAAATTAAATTAAGTTGTACAAAACAAAACTTTCGCATCCATGTCCAGCTCAGCGAGTAGGTAGACGGAACGTAAGGTCGCAATTGCCAAATAAAGAAGCTAAGCCGGTTGTCTAGCTGCCAGGTGAGCTTCATTGGATTGACGTACAAAATGGCACCGAAAAAGTATTTGCCCGATTCAACTCATACAAATTGAAATTAATCTGATTAAAACAGGCAATTGTGCAAAATTTTACGCTCTTTCATATGGCACAAATTAATTGAATATTGAAATTAAAGTTTATATTACTCGTTCATGGCATTTAAACTGTGACGTGTGCAGGCGCACAATCAGAACTTTTTTTCGAGCGAGTTTTGTGAAAATTCTCCCAACATTCGACAAACAACAAAAGCACATTAATAATAAGACAAAACCATTTGGGATTGTGTTAGTCATGCCGAAAACACTAACATAGAGACCACATGTCCGAGTTCAGCTGCAATTCCAACAAGTCCCCAGGAACTTCTGAAAATGAATCCGACAACAAGCACCCAAATAACTAATAAAATAAGTAAACAAAACAATAGCTCAGACAGTAGGCAAAAAAGTTGGAACGGAAATAAATCCAGAGCTGAGACTTGAACAGTGTGGCTGCCGACAACAAAGGTCGTGCATAGACCACGTCAATGGCCTACGAATCACGGCGAAGCAGTCAGTTGAGTACAGATCTACAGTATATCTCTATGTTGTCGACTTCGAAAAGTCATTCATTAGACTCGTCCACGATGTAATTTGGAAGGCATTGGCATGCAAAGGAGTGCCGTCAATGCTTATATCGATCATGAAGAGCTTAATCCAACAAGCCAGGTGTGGAGTAAAATCCGAGAGAGTAGAGTAAAAAAATGGGTACTGGAGTCCGGCAGGGCTGCGTTTTGTCACCACTACTATTTAATATCATTCTCGACATGCTTATGACGAATGTATTGAGCGAAGGAAAAGGCGTCAGTCTGTCAGATGGCAGTCTGTCAGATGTCACGTGGTCTACACGACAGTATTAGCAACCTTCATTCTGCAGACGATGCCAGTCTTACGCATAGCTTTGGTGACATGGCCGCCAAAATTCAACGCATTGCACAAGTGGCAGCCTGCTATGACCTCAAAATCAGTACTAATAAGACCAAAGAACTACAAATCAACGCCACAAATAACAACTGTTTCGCAATACATAATCAGACGATCGAAGAAGCCAATTCCTTCTTGGGTAGCATTTTTACCACTGCTGGCAGATCTGGAGCGGATGTTAATCACAGACTTCAGAAAGCAAAACAGGCCTTTGGGCGACTACAACCAGTTTGGAGGTCCTCCTTTTTGTGAGCTCACGTGAAAATAAAAAATCTAGGGTCTGTCAGACTCACGCACGGTAGAAGTGAAACTCCTAAGTTGGTTGTTCCATGCATGGGAGCCCCGGTTTAGATCTCTCCCCCTCTCCCGTGTTAAATTCAGGTTTTCATTTGATATATTTATTTGATATATTTACATAATATATATTTACCTTGGATTGCCATGTATTTCATCAGGCATATTGGAGACAACTATCTGTTGATGAGTCGCATCTGATGCGCAAGTTTGCGTCACACCAGTCTCACTCTGACTCACTTTGTCCGTAACTTAATTGTTCACCAACACACACTGAATTTCCTCTAAATAGTTACGCAATAAAGAAAAATCAATAGCCGTAATACGTATATTCCTTCGATTTTGCGATATTGTTAAAAACTATTAAGAGGGTCAGGTCAACGCAATATCCTAACCTCGCTTCACACTTACTGAACGGCTGATGCACGGCGTGGGTAGTTTGCTATAGAGCAGTGCTGTCCATCCCATACATCAATTGATGACACGTATTCCTACTCTCCATCGTTCAGTCGTTAGCAAACCAGCAACGAATAAACAACACGTTTGTCTGCGACGCTTAATGTATGCAATACAATGCCCTGTGAGAACTTTTTTATGCTAGAAAGTGCCTTTGGCGACTTGCAATGCCTTTTATGTTACAAGTCGTTCAAAGGAAGCTATAGGTGTAATATCAAAAGGCATTTCGATTCCTCCCACAAAAATTTTCTACTCCAATCCAATATTTATTTATTTTGGTTTAAATTTCCCACTGGGCTGCTCCCATTTTCTCATTCTCACTTATACACTCACATTTTTCATTTTGGACAGCACTGCTATAGAGCAAACGGGAGAGAAAGAGCATTCGAGAGAGAAGGGGAGAGACGGCGTATCTCGGTGGCTCCCTCACATCGTTCAGCGCTTGCAATACGAGAGAGCGAATAGGCGAGAGTGGGAAGGAGCAGCTGCTCCTTGGCCCCGCCCATTTGACGGATTTCGGTAACGCTCCGAACTTACCGTTTCACTCGCCTATTTTCAATCTGCTTTGGGGCCCCCGACGCGCCTAAAGAAGTGTCACTTCAAAAAAATTCAACTCCAATGTAAAGTCAGCACTTCTGTATGACTGTGAGTCGTGGAACATGGCTGTCAGCGACATAAAATAAGTGAAAATATACCAACGTAACGAAAACGGCCATCGAATGGAGTCCCCAGGGTAGCCGTAGGCTAGGACGCCCAACCCTGGAGAAGGTAGACAGAACTCGAAATTTCAGCCCCAGACAAGAACTGGGGAGAAATAAAGCCCCTAGGTGTAGATAGAGAAAATTGCCATATTTTTATAACGGTCCTATGTTGCCTGTAGGAATAATGGGAAAGTATTGGGTTGGCGAATAAGTTCACTGCGTTGTTATATTTTCTTTTACTCTACAATGGTTTGTTTGCTGTTTGGCAAAGGGTAAGTATCCATTCAATATAACCATCTCAGATCTACAAAAATATATATATATACATATAATTGTCGCTTACACCATTCTTGATCTAGATTTCTCCAAGCTTCTTTTCCTATTGATGGTATGCGTATTGATCTACAAATGGAGGGACTTACAGTATTAAGCCGACTCCGAACGGCAGATACTTTTATAAGAAGCTTTTTCATGGCAGAAATATAGTGGACTCCGAGGTTTGCCATTGCCTGCCGGGGCGCGACCGCTTTAGAAAAAGGTTAGGCTAGGTTTGGCAGCCACATCGCACCTAGAGACAACGATGCCTTTTAGACCACGAAATGGGTCCGTTGTGAGCCGCGGAGGTTGGGCTACATTTCCCTCTCCATATTGAACAATCCTGAGCTTTGGACAAAGGGTAAAAGGTTGTTAAATACCTAAAGTGTATAGATTATCTATATTCGTTAAGACGTAGGATTATAAAAATCAGTTCCTGCTTCTGGCTAGAGCTGGGCATGTGCAAAAAAGGTGTTGAATTGTTTCCAACTCCTCCTGATTTCTGCTGCTACGACAGAAATCATGCGTGTAAACGCCTAATTTCCTTGCATGATTTCCTATGAGACAATGTCTTGTGAGGGCCCCCACTAAGGTCCTGATTTGAAGTCTACTAAGTTTTATAATACTCTTGGACAGACGTAAATTCAGCCTTGACCATGTTTGCCTAGCAATTTCACAGGTGTTAACGCTAATCTCTCTTTGATTTGCAGAACTGATTAGTGCGTCCTTAATGAGAAGCTATTAGAAAAAACCTTTTTCTTCATTTAAGTGTTTCACTTCATTCAATGGTATTTATAGAAAAGAACAGAGAAATGATGCAAAGACAGGAGTGGCTGGCTCCAGGAGATACGCCACAGCCGAGAGTCAATCCGGATCTTCATCCTAAGAAGGTCCTAATATGTGTTTGGTGGGACTGGGCGGACATGGGGTACTGGAAAATGCTCAAAAATAATACCATGGTGAACAAGGAACTCGCGAAGCTCTACATTGCCCAGCTACACCGCGTGAAAGAGACTATTCGACTGAAAAGACCTGTTCAATGGTTTGACCCATACTCCTTCACGACAACGCCAAGCGCGGCGTCTCATGTTGCACAAGCCTCATGGCTGCACTCCAAGAACTCGAATGGGAGGTCCTTCAGCATCCGCCGTATTCTCCGGATGTTGGACCGACTGATTACTGTATTTCCCCTCCCGTCAAACCATATGAATGGCGTTACAGATGCGGCGATTTTTGGCGGAACAGCATCAACTAATTGGTTGAGAGGTGGGAAGAGGTGGTAAACAGCAACGACGAATATATAATTGATTAATTTATTGATATAATTATTGTTTTTTCTTTAAGTAAAAGTTTTCGCTAAAAACGCAACGAACTCATTCCTCAACCTATGTATTATAATTGGTGCCTACACCCATGTCCTATTTTTGGTACGCGTCTTATATTCCATAAATGGGGAGACCTACAGGAAAAGAACAAAAAATTACAAAAACTTACAACTACAGTCTCATCAGGTTTCAATTTAAAAAAATTATGAATACACTGTCAAAAAGGCTTGTTTTTGTTCTTTCGAACTAAAAAAACAAATTCGAAATCGAATGGAAATTGGCGAAGTTAGGAGCGATTGTTCACATTAACCTACTGAAAAACGGTTTTTTGCCCATAAAATGAGATTTTGGAGGTGTATTGGAAATTTCTCCTATACTATTTTTCATAGTTTTACTATACCTACAAATTGTGCTAGGTCTCCATAAAACTATAATAATATCACTGTCACAAAGTGATACAGAATTATGTTTCAAAATAAAATTGTCTGCAGAACTTTTGCACTCTGAATATTCATTTTGTCTTTAGAGAATTTTGAAAATATGGAATTATGGTCCAACGGCATTAAGGCTGTTTGGAATTTCTTTCACATTTTTACCAGAATTTTTAATCGAAAAAGTATCGCAAAGCAGAACTCAGAACCATTGGCCCTAAGAGCTTTGACTTGGTGAAACTGGCATGCACGCCAGTTTGGCATTACATTCCACCTAAAACAGCTTCTTAAACGTATTGGTGCACAAACAAACAATGCATCACAAAATAAAGATTGTAAAATTTTTAAACAGAGCCCTCTTTCTTACCCTTCACGGTGGCTTATTCACGAATTCACATATTTTTTACCAGACTGCAAAAAACTCCAAGCATCTCATATCTCGCGCCATCTCCCATAATCAAGGCGCTAAAAGTACGTATTTGTGTATCACTCACCTTTTTTGATGAAGTTGTGCCTGGAAAGGAAAAAAAGATAGATTAGTTAACATTGTAATATCTAGGCCAAGTAATCAGTAAATTTATTATTTTCTTTATTGTAGGAGTAATATTTGAGAAACTTTCTCTGACATCAATTTTGCACTATGGCATGAAATAAGCTGTACTTTTCATCAACATTTTCTAACGAATTTTAACTAAAACACACACACACATATACAAGTATATACTTAGCTCACAAGGCCATTCCACTCACTGATTCTCGGCTGAACTTAATGGCTTTCACTTCATTTTACTAAGCACACGGAAAAAAGTATGTCACAATTTACATTTACTAAAACATTATACAACTAACTACATATGTAAATGTTTGTACCCACACACAAGCATATGAGCATACACACACACATACATATAAAAAATATATGCAAAAGTTAGTAGCAAGCAAAATGTTTTCATTTTATTGTGATATATTCACAATATATTTTGTGTAAATATTTTTAGTTATACCCGTGCGCATGTATGTGTGCATATACGCCTTTGCTATTGCCAGTGAAAATAAAGTTACAGCTGTCATGACTACAAAAATGTATAAAGCCATTGTTGCTGATACGCATACGCAAACATTTATAACCCCAAGTTGATATGCCAGCAAAAGTGAATCTGATGGTGGTGGAGCTGGTGATGATGATGGCATTGCTGGTGATGTTAATGTTGTTGAACATGTTGATATCACTGTTTCTCTGTTATGAAAGCAAATATGTATGCTTGCAAAGTCTTTGAAATTTATTTTCATACAATCATGACGCGAACAACACTACAAAAAGGAACTACGAAAAAAAATCCAATATTAAAGATTAACAGTACGAAAAACAGCTTTTCACCCAGTAAGTGAAATCGCTGTGATTGGGTGATTGAAATTCTAGCATTAAGCATTAAAATTAGGTACCAAAATTATATGAATTTGTTTTCTTTTTTCAATAAATTCATCGTTTCCATTGAGAGAAGGCTCTATTTACAGTCTTTGTCAAAAGAAAAGAACCGGTTTTTTTTTTGTAACTTAAAGATATATTTCGTTCTGCTCTTTGCGTGCATAATAGTACCACTCAAGGACTACAACGCTAGTGCTAACTTAGGTTAGTGTCGTTCGAAACTTTCCCGTAAACGCAACCAAACAAAAATGAGTGAGGAGTACACGAAGCGTTTCGAGGCGGTATTTTTATGCATGCATTCGAAAGAGTCAAAATTATATTTCACCGCGCCTGCAAAAGTAATTAAAAAATCAACAAAGTTTGTTATGCTGTGCATCATGGATCAGGTGAAGTGATCGACCAACTTTTTAAATGGGACCCTTCTTTGTGACTACGCCAAGCACAATCAGTTCCTGCTAAAAAGGGAATAGATGTGAGTACCAACATCATCGAACGTCGACTGAAGGAGGCAAACATATCCTACCGTCCCACATCATCAAAACCACTGCTCTCAGAAAAATACATTGAGAAACAAAACAAGAAAATGGTGTCACAGTATTGGACTGGGCTTCCGACTACACAAACGCCAACCCCATTGAAAATGTGTGGGGAACTATGAAAACGCATCTTACCGGAAGACCAGTCCACGGTTTACAGCACCTCGTGCGTCAAGTTCGCAAAATCTGGTTCACCTTGTCGACGAGCTACGACGAGCTGCCAGGTTATACTCGACAACGATGAAAGCTACAGGGCTTATTGAGTAATTGCGACTCGTAGTTTTGTACAGACATTCATGTAAAAAAACTTGTAAAAATATGTCTTTATACTTCATGAATAATCGCGGTTCCTATTTTCTGACACAGACTGTATAAGGCAACAGAGAGATACTCGCTAAGAATCAAAGGATAAGCCTGGGCTCGAATTGTCACATCAGTCAACGTACAACTCGCCACTGAACAATTTAGTGAATTATTTTTGGATTACGATACGCGTGAACGTTCATCATTTTGCAGATTTCGCCGTTACGACACCCGTATATAATACACACCCTGATATTGAACGTACAATTTTAACGAACTGCCATCCGTTCACAAAATTCAATTCGAGCGCGTGGAAGAATTATGATGCAAATTAAATTCAGAGTAAGAAATAAATATAAGAAAATTGTACATCCTTTTTGGGTGTTTGGCCGAGCTCCTGCTCCTATTTGTGGTGTGCGTCTTGATGTTGTTCCACAAATGGAGGGGCCTACAGTTTTAAGCCGACTCCGAACGGCAGATATTTTTATGAGGAGCTTTTTTATGATAGAAATACACTCGGAGGTTTGCCATTCCCTGCCGAGGAGCTTTTGGTGCTTCACCGAGATTCGAACCTAAATTTTCTCTCTGAATTCCGAATGGTAGTCACGCACCAACCCATTCGACTACTGCACCCGCTGCTTACATTACTTACTTACTTACTTAGGTGGCCATAACAACCCGTTACCGAGTTACGGCCGACCTCACGAGCTCTCTCCAGGCGACTCTGCTCCGCGCGCGCCTTCTCAAATTCTGTACACCAAGCGCGCATAGGGTTTTCTACACCTGGTCTTTCCACCGGAGCAATGGTCTTCCTCTGCGTCGGCTCCCTTGGACTTCGCCCTCGAACACCTTCTTTGCTGGAGCTTCTTCATCCATACGCACGACATGCCCTAGCCAACGCAGGCGTTGGATGGCGCTGCGTTGAACCACGTCAATATCGGCGTAGAGCTCATACAGCTCGTGGTTCATTCTTGAACGGTAGTCTTCGCCAACGCGCACAGGACCGAAGATCTTACGAAGAACTTTTCTCTCGAACGCCCCAAGAGCGGCTGCATCGCTTTGTGACACGCCTCTGCGCCATAAAGCAACACGGGTATGATGAGCGTCTTGTAAAGTGTCAGTTTGGTCATGCGAAAGAGGGATCGACTACTCAATTGTTTACTTAGCCCATAGTAACACCTATTAGTAAGAGTGATTCTCCGTTTGATCTCCAGGCTGATGTCGTTGTTGCTGTTAACGGCGGTGCCAAAATAAATTCTGGTTCAACTTCGAAAGTATAGTTGTCCGCAATGACGTGCGTTCTTACACGCCGTGTGTTCCGCGTTGTAGACAGCATATACTTCGTTTTACCCTCGTTCACCGCCAGACCCACTCGTGATGATTCCTTTTCGATAGCAGAAAACGCAACCGTGACATCTCGCTTACAGCGGCCGATAATGTCAATGTCATCGGCGTACGCAAGGAGTTGGACACATTTGTAGAAAATAGTGCCATTACGATTCACACCTGCTTTTCGGAGCACCCCTTCCATCACGAAGTTGAATAGCGAGATGAAAATGCCGATTTTGTTAAAACCTTCTTCAAATAAATAAATTTAGGCACAAAAAAGGGAAATACAATAAATAAAATTTAGGCAAAACGACACTCGATTTGGATATTTATTTGAAATATTTAGCGACATTTCTAATCGTAAAGTGACAAATTTCTGATATTCAAAAGTTTAAGCTAGAAAAAGCGGACATCCAGCTAAGGTTGATCACTGTGGAAAAAAAATTTTTATTACTTGATTTTTCTCTTTTTCCTCCTCTATGTTAGTATTTGTACTTAGAGTTAGTTCAATTTTTGTATATCATTTAACACAGAAGAAATTACTTTTCGCTTTTGTTAAGTTTCATTTGAAATAAGCTAGGCTACATTATCTGCAGACCTGCCCAATCAAAATTTGTTTTTAAATTACTTTCCACTAACTAAATAAAAGTAAATACTAATTATGAGTGATGGACATCTTTATATTGCCCTTTACGCGCTCCATTGCTTGGCTGTTTGTATACTGCAGTTGTCACTGTCAAATAAGATTGACGTTGGACGCCATTAGTAAACTCTTTAAATCTTCCCATAGGCGGATTTATTTCACGCCAACTTGTATATACTTGTGAATATATTCGGTTTTTTTTCTAATAGCGATCGCTCTCCACAGGCAATGGCAAACCTCTGAGTATAAAAAGCCTTGGAAAGGTACCTCACAAAAAATATCTGCCGTTCGGAGTCTGCTTGAAATTGTAGGTCCCTCCATTTGTGGAACAACATCAAGATGCATGGAGCAAATTGGAGGAGGAACTCGGCCAAACAGGTAGCAGAACTGTGCGCTCCAATTATTTCTTTATCTTTTTCCAACCAAAAGATTTTTATAAGATTTGCATCTTGCGATCTTTAAATTTCTCACATCATTTGCCATCTTAGAGCTCTCGGTATTTACTAGTAAGTTTAGACTCGCTTCAGAATAGAAAAAATATCTTGCCGATTCATTTATTAGTCGTATAAAAGGCTAATTGGTGCTCTGAATTGGCCGGATATTCTAGGTAGGAAGCCTCCCAGTATCCTCACTAGGATATTATTTCTCAGGAAAGCGCAGAAAAGATGGAGCTCCATTTCTTCATGTGCCCCAGTATAATATTCGAAGGACTCAGAAAGTCCTTTGGACTCCTCGCAATTCAATTTCCAAACTCGTAGATTTGCTTACCAGTCACTGGACGATCGGCACGCACGTGGAAAAGCTGGGTGTACCATTTAACCCCCATTGCAGAAGTTGTGAGGATCTTTCAGAGAAGGGGACTGTTGAGCACTTTCTTTGTAAATGTCCGGGCTTGGCAGCTAGACGATTAAGGCTACTGGGAGCTCCTTTCTTCGACAGCCTGGGGCAGTTTGCCACTCCAACCTAAGTTCCATCAATCTTCTCTATTATATTAACATATCTGGCTGGCTGTAGTGTTAGAGGTCTCATAATGGTATCAAAACGGCGCTTTAGAGCTACTTGAGGAGTGTGAGACTGGCGCTTCCACCATTTCACGTACCTACCTATCCTCATTAGAAAATTGCATCACTCTGACTTATTCGTAGCTGAGTCAAAGACCATCAATACACCTATCAATCGAGCTTTTAGAGAACTAACTTAGAATTATTCACGTTAGTATCTAATTTTTTCCAGAGCCATTAAACAATAGTTTCTAAAATGCCCATAAAAGTAACTATTAGTTAGTTTTTTATTTTTATTAACTTTTTTCCCCTCCGCTTAGGACCCCGATAAGACTTTTCCATCGTACGCGGATCTGGGCTTTTGTTTAGCGCCGTCCCATGTTTTGTCGGCATCTGCAAGTTTTTCGTAAGAAACTTCTGGATTTACTGACGATAAATAACTTTGAAATAGAAGCGTAAATTTTCCGTGAGCATAAGTAGGCCTACCAATTCGCAATAACACGAATTTGTGACTTTAAAAAATTTGTGTCACTACTTCATGACTTCCCTACGGGGTATGCGCATGTACGAGAGTGTAAATTGCAAAGGCCATATTATTGCTGTTGAGTGTATATTCATATAACAAATGTACTTTATACATAACTGCGTATATTTTCATTCCCTTAACAAACAATGTATGCCACATGGCTATAAGTACATTAAACAATATCATACAATTTTCTTTATCTACTCTTTTTTTATTTTTGTTCATCTTATTTCGTACTATACAGCATTTCGGATTGCTTAGGACGCATGCATTCCACTCACTTACTCATCCAGTCAGCTGTACATCCTGTACAGCGTATAAAAATGACATAATGTCCAAGATTGCTAAGTGCTTATGCACTTGTCTGCTTCAACTACTTTTCTGCTTTTTCTGCTTTTCCAACCAAATATGAAACGCATACATTCACACTTTCAAGCATTTTTATTGTACTTCTCTGCTGCTGCACATGCAATACAGAGGCATTTTATAAGGCAAGTAGTTATACTCCTATATATAAATAAAGCCATGCATGCAGATACACTGAACCGAATTTTCTTATTTTTTTGTAATATCACAGGTTAGGTTAGGTTTCTGTGGCAGTTGGTTTAGAATAGCCAACTGATTTAGACTACTGTGTAACACAAGAGCCTCAGTATTTATTCATCATGGAACCATTTAGATGATCTTATGAAGCATGTGATAGGTTTTATCCCAACACCGGATAGTTCCATAGGAGAGTCGAAAGAGTGATTTCCTAATAGCCTTGCTCTACTCCTAGCTAAGGCTGGTCACTACAGACATTACAGTGGAAGTGTTCTACTGATTCTTCCTCTTCCTCGTCTCTACAACCTCTGCAGTATTTATGTGAAAATACTCCTAGCCTAGAAGAGTGTCTACCGAACAGCCTATGACCAGTGACACAAGCGGCGTCTTGCGAGGTGTTCTCTCTTGAGTGGTTGAGCAATTCTTCTGACCTTTTCTTATTTTCGTGTATTTGCGGTCAAATTTGTCTGGTTGTAACACAAGTATTTTTTGTTCTGCATAACCTCTTTTAAGTTCTTGGAGACTATTCTTTTTTATCCTTAATTTGCAAATTGCCGTAGGTATTTATTATATATTTATATAGGTATTCTAATATTGCCTCTGCCTTCAAGTAGCCTTTCTAGTTAGCTCATCGGTCTTGCAATTTCCTTCAATATCTCTATGTCACAGAACCCATACAAGAACGACCTTGAAGAAGGTGCTAATATCATTTAGAGCTGCCGGGCATTCCTGAGCAATCTCTAATTTTAGTATAGAGCTTCAGCTTAGCGGCAGGCTAATCACCTACTCTGTCAGAAATCAAAAACAGATTAACGAAACCAGCGCACCACTGAGTCTTGTCGAGGCCCTATGCTCCCGAATGGATTTCATGGCCGTCTATTGTAAGAACATAATCAGAGGTTAAATATTTTTTCTTTCCGGTACAAGGCAAGAAAGCGGATGTAAGAATAAAACATGCTAAAGGATTTATTTCAACTTTTCATTGTAAAAATGTTCGCTTTTTATTGTAACTGACACTAGTCGTTTACAATGGAGAATTTCTTTGCAAAGAATCACTACTTTTGACTAAGTTCGCAATTGAAAATCCTCTCTCGATGATCAAAATAAACACTCGATAAGGATCTCATCATGCCGTATGGCGCAGAAGCTTGGACGATGAGTGTCTAGAGAAATATTTTTCGAAAGATTTTTGGATCTTTGCACGTTGGCGACGGCGTACATCATAGGCGATGGAATGATGAGCTGTATGAGCTTTGAGACGATACAGAAATAGTGCAGCGCCCTTATTGGCCGGGTCATGTCATCCGAATAGATATAAACGCTCCGGCTCTGCAAGTATTCGATGCGGTACCAGCTGGTGGTAGCAGAGGAAGAGGAAAACTTACTCTGCATTGGAAAGATTAGGTGGAGAAGGACTTGGCTTCCCTTGAGTGTCCAACAGAAGCTGGTTAGAGCGATAAAGATGCAACTGGCGCTTTTTGTTAAAATCGCCCAAAATGGCGTAAGGGGTTATCGCGCCTATCAAGAGGAAGAAGCTACTAGTCGTCGTGGCATCGAATTAGCGAGTTACTGAAGTACACTGCGATCAATTTTTGCTCATTCCTCTTAAATAGCTTTTTTTAAAGTGCAATAGGCTATCAAACAGGCGCCAACCTTTATAAACTTGCTTGCTAAAAACGATGCAGAGCATTGGATATCGGCACAGGAATATTTTTCGACGCGAAAAACTTCTTTGTATGCTTAGCGCTGTGGCTTGGTGTGCATTCTTCTGTTGATATATCTAACATAAGACTCATCGTCACATTCTTTGGCAAAATTCTACAAAAAAAATTATCCAAGACATCTATGTAAGTAATTTCTGAAATAAAACAAATTGAATTCAAAAAAGGTTGTTTACTTTGCGTCCAATTGGAGGAAGAAAAAGAGACCGACCAAGAAAGAGATGGCTTGATGACGTAGAAGCAGACTTAAAAGTGATGAATGAAAATGATGAAGTTCGTAATTGGAGCAATGAAGCAAGAGAGAGACTGAATTGGAGGAAGATTGTTGATGAAGCTATGGTCCACCAGAGACTTTGAAACTAAGATAGAGAGAGCGGTCTTGCCACGCTGGCTAAGAGTAAACCAGGTATTAAGGAAGCCAAGGTGGAGGTTTCGGGAGTGACGCGTTTGTGATGGCTCGCGAATATCTCTGCAATACTTCTGAGAACCAACAGACTTAGCGAGATACAAATGTTTCCTTTCGTCCCAGAACTTATGATTATCGGGGAATTTGAGTCTAGGTGATTTGTGGCGTGGTATAAGCTTCGGTTTAGCCTACTCTGATATTTCAAATTCTATTTTAGTATTTTAAATTCGAATCTTAACTCAAATTTTGCTGTGTTTCTTGTATTTTCTCCTTGTAACATTGAGAGAAAGCTCACACCAAATTTGGTTAGAGCTGATGTTTTTATTGTCAACCAACCGTCTTATATCTCGCTTGAACATGTCGTTAGTCTTAGGCTTTGGACTAATTCTTTTAATTTTTCCATATCTATCAGGGTTTGTCTACAAGTTGTGATTAGTATTTTTATTCCGACTTACTTTTAGCACTAATTTGCGAACTGAGCCTCTCGTTTTACTATTAGCTGCGATACTCCTCGGTAGATAGATACCAAGAAGAACGGCACAGTGGCCTAAAAAGTTAATTTCAGCGCATGAAAATTATTTATTTGCTAATGGAAACTGCTCCACTTACCTTGAAATTTTAATTGGTCGAGCCAAAGAGCACCAAGAGATTTGGTGGCTCCTAAAACACTCAGGTTAAAATGCCCATTGTATTTAGAGCTCTGGAAAGAGGGTGGATAGTCAAGGGGAAAGGAGAACAGTATCAGAGAAAGAGGTAGGAAAGAATAGAGACAGAGGCAGAGGTAGATAGTCCTGTGGGAATTTTCCAGATTCTTTGTTAAATCTGTAATGGTCCACCAGTTTTAGAGAACGAATATTACTCATTCTCACGACATCGCAACCCAAGACTCTTAAGGAATCTTTCAAATTGTGAAATGATTATAAAAATATCACGCAATCCCCACAACAAGAAATGAAATCTTAAGGAAAGCACTTATCTCTTATAACTATTCGCTTCGACTTAAAGCATAAGACAAAATAGTTTAAAACTAGCGCCAGTTCGGGCACACAACGCAATTCTATGCTGCTATTTTAGAAGAAAAATTATGAAGCTGGTTTGTCTCACATTTCCCTATGTCACTATTTCGCTTAGTGTACACACATACATGCACAGAGGCGAGCGGAAAGTATGACAACAGTAACAAAAACTCACAATCACACTTAAGCTGCAACGCTGCAACACTGCAGTGCGAGTGGCAAGCAGTACATTTTTTATTATTATGATTTAATACAGAGCGAAGACTTGGTGAATTTTCTTAAGCAGATAGAAAGCGTATAAGCACTAGAAGTAAGTGTTGCATAGTGTTGCTGAAGGAGTGTGCAATTTTTCTTAAGAATGTGTTGGTAGTAAGCGTATTTTGGAAAGTGTTTTTGTGAATTTGATGAATGACTTCCGTTGAGTGGCGTAAGGGTGCGCTTGACCCCGCAAATATTTAGTAAATTTAGTCGCAGCGAAATAGTTGGCATACTTAACTTGGGGTAGTTAGAGTTGATGGTATGAAAATTGCTGAAAAGCATTTGCGAAGTGCTGAACTACTTAAATTGATTACCGGAATGCAACTAATTATATTTGGTGAAAATTACTCGGCATGCGTAGCACTTACAACTTCATTTCCTTACAAGTTTTCTTAAAAGAAAATTTTAAATATTTCTGCATCAGTTTAACTCTTAGTTACAACGCTAATCATAATAGTTGTGCATTCAATTTTGTACCAAATAAACGCTGGGCTGATGAGGTCTCAGACGACCTTCGCTAATCCTTCTACCCAACAGATGCACCCCAATACAAGTAGTTTTGCAAATACTCGGTGCCACTTTATCGACAGAAGAGTGGTCTAATACATAGAAGTGCAACTAGACTGAAGACTGAACTTACTAAACGCGCAGAAATCATACTGTCACAAGAGCTGCCAAAGTAAACGGCATAATAAGGGGGTCCAAGACTGGCATATAACACTGGTTGTACAACACCCTGATTAGACCCATTATTACATACGCTTCTGTAGTCTGGTGGAAGACCACTATGGCTAATTTCAGAATAAAACCCCTAACCAAACTAGAGATAAGTGTGTGCTTGGGTATCACAGGTGCTATAAGTACGAAACCTGGCGATGCCCTTAATGCCATCCTCAACTTGCTACCTCTAGATCTGCAAATCCGGAAGGAAGTAATGAAGGCGGCGTACAGATTCAAGTCAAACGGAGTCTTGTGAAACGAAGGAAACACTGACCACTGTCAGATATGCCACGAGTTTTCGGAGCGCTGCACATTGCTCTCGATGCCAGCAGACAATCGGGTGCCTTACGTTAGCTTCGGTATGCCGTTTCGAACCCAGATAGAGATCAGTGATTAAGTCCAGAGAACCTATTAACGGCATTTCAGCACACTTTCTACACTGACGGATCCAAAATCAGCAATCGTAGTGGATCTGGTTTGTAAAGGGTGGTTAAGTTTCAAGGGCCGGTGTTGATTTTGAATAAAATATTTATTTTTTTTAATTATTGTCATTTCTCTTTATTATGATGATATTGCTATAGTTCAATTACGTGTAGAACAAAATATCCTCCACACCTCCATCTGGTCCAAATTTTCGATGACGCTGAGGCATAATTCAGGTTCTATGCCGTTAATGTGCCGAATTATCTCATCCTTTAGCTCTAGAATTGTTGCTGGCTTATTGACGTACACCTTTTCTTTCAAATAACTCCCAAAGAAAGAAGTCCAACGGTGTCGTTGACGTTTAGGTGTGGTTCACATTCAACAACTTAGACGAAGACACCAAGTATTTCTCCGCTACAGGACAGATGCCTACGGTATTCTTAGCGGAAAGCTATGAATGTAGCAAACTGACTTAATGAAAAAAGTGGCGGGATAGTAGTATTGGAATTTGTAGTGACAGTTAAGTTGTACTGAGAGCCCTTGCTAATCCACGCTGCTCTTCGATGTTAGTCGAAGAATGCAAGACAAAACTGAATAGTGTTACAAAACACAACAAAGTTTGCCTTATTTGGTTGTCTGGACACTGCGATATTACAAGGAACGAGTTGGCTGTTAATCTGGCTAATGAAGACTCTGCAAGCATACCAATAGGCTCTGAACCCTTTCAACTATGGATTGACGACTTTATAAGGCTAACTGATAAAGGAAGAGGTTGGTCTGAGTTGGGCTGCTGCCGAGTAGCTAAGTGCTTTGTGAAAGAACCAAACAGGAAATTAGCGACCTTTCTCGTAAAACTCCAGAAATAGTTCAGCGAAAAAAGATCCAGCGGCTTCGTTGGCTGGGTGATGTGGTTCGAATAGATGCAAGCTCTCCGGCTCTGAAAGTATTCGATGCGGTACCAACTGGTGATAGCACAGGAAGAGGAAGACCTCCTCCGCGTTTGAGAGATCAGGTGTAGAAGGGCTTGGCTTCACTTGAAGTGTTAAACTATCGTCGGTTAGCGCGAGAAAGAAACGACTGAAGTGCTTTGTTAAGCCCGTCCAAAACCACGTAAGCGATTATCGGGCCAATTAAGAAGAAAAAGACATCTGGAAGGTATTATGCCAGAAAGAAATAAAGGTATTGGATTTTTTTTTTATTTTTACGTTAGCAATAACTTGTTTTTTTTTTCTTTTGATATGTTTGGCATGCAAAAAACAGGAAAACTTTGTTTAACTTGACCCTTTTATAAGCTGCACTTAAGCCTCTCTGCGCATGGTTCATAAAAAAATAAGAAATAAAATTTATTAAAAATTAATAATAGTCACATTTTGCAGTATGCGAGTATGTACCCCTTTTTAACAAAGTTGAGTGTAATTTTTTTATACACCTATGTCGGACAGGTTTAAAACTAAGGGAATAGAAAAATAACTATTTGCTTAAAATAACGCGCCAGGCGACCACTCCAAGGGCTTACTATTGAAAATTAACAAGGTTAATGAAGCTAAAGAAGGGGTTTGGCACTATTCGCTTATGTATTAATTTGAGCTGTATAGGCCAATAAAACGCCCATTCGACGAAAGAAATCCATACCGCGCATATATTTCATAAAACCCATCCTAAGGAATGAAGGTGCACCACTGGGGTAATTACTTAAATGGCTTAACTATAAAAATTGTGCCTGCCACTTACTTAATTGCCTTGTTTGAAATATTTTACGCTCATAATCAGTTTGCTGAATGAATTAATTTTTTGATTTAATTTTTCATTGCATAACTTAAATTGATTACGCGCTCATCCTGCCATTGCTTTAGAAACAAACGGCGGCGAAATAATTTTTGCTAATTCCAAACTATGATAACAAGGAGGGAGAGATTATAGAAATATTTTGCACTAAAATAAAGTATTTGCATGTGTATGTGCATGAAATGGTGTATGCGGTGCTGGCATGTAAAATTTACCTTCTGAACGCATAACTCATACGACGCGGCGTATCTGATTGTATGCATACATTTGCATTTATGAGTAGGCAAGTATGCATGTAAGTATATATGTATGTATGTGTGCATAAACGGCTGACATTTCAATCACTTTAATGCACATATTTGGATAGTTTATTGCCTTTTACAGTCAAATGCAATTCAATTAATTTAAATTAACGCATTTTTTACACATCCGCATGAATACACACCCGCACACTCATACACAAACAATTTCATAGTCGAACAGCTGCATTTATTTGCGCTATCAATTTTGGCATTGCCTGCGGTCACATTTCGCTGCACATTTTTCTATGCTGCACTACGCATTTTTTGTGCGTGCGAATATTTGCAGAATATTTGCGCATAATATTTATGCGATTTTCAATATGATTTTCCACTTTTTGCGCTATACTTTAACATTTGCCTTTTCGCTTTTAAAAACAAAATACTTTGCCTTCAAAAATTCAACGCATATTTTTCGAAATCGGTATTTAACATTTTGTAATTTTTTAATCGCTTTTATTGCATTTTATTGTTTTTTTTTTTTGTTTTTGGTTTTACCGTGGCATCCATGTTCCACGGTAGTTCTGTATGTAAATAGGGATATGTGCCATAGGCATTTAATATAAATTTATTGCATGACTTGTAAATAAAAGAGTTGTTATTGTTTAATCTTATACAAATTATGGCTGCTGTAGCCTAGTAGGCTTATGCGTTTGCATCATTCAGTTAGTGCCGTTTTCGCTTAACAGTCGAACAACAACCATTGTGCCATGTGAGCCATTTGATCGTACAATTACCAGACAGAGCTGAAAACATTTTGTCATTACTCGGAACAAAGTTTGTATCAATTCTACCTAATGCCACCAATTACGAACATGCGCTTTTTTCACTTTCTCTATCTCGTCAGTATTACCGAATAAACAAACATACAGCTCTACTGCTCACTCCCATTCTTTGTATTGGGTTAGTGCTGAATGTAAGTTTTTCCCGTATGAAGTTGCTTGATCTCGCATCGGCCGCGTCCCAGTTGGTGGATAGGCAAGCCCTAGCATCACAATAGTGGCTTTCCCAGATGGGTTAGTTTCAACACTCGTTTGATGGCTCAAAGTTGGCAACAAATAAGGGTGCCAGCCGCGAACCAACTATCTAAGGAGGAGTCCCGAACAAAAACCGATAAAGGTAATGGAAAACGAAGGATTTATTACTCCAGGTGGAAACTACACGAGTGGCAATTCATCCACTTCGGGGAAGGGAGCATGGATTCTAGATGAGCTAGAGCGCATCCTGGATCAGACGGGGGTTGCTATTGCAAGCTCCTCCTCTTCAGCGACTGAAAAACGTTTCCCAGTTTCGGAGGGCCTGAGTTGTGAGGTTACTGCGGTGGCGGCACGACCTCCCAAAGAAGCTGGGAAATTGAAGAGCGTGGTAAGGAGGGAAAGGAGAATGTGGCTTCCGAAGTTCATGCGAGAGAAGTCCTCATGTGGTTCTGAGGTATTCGCCACTTGCTAACGCTTGGCGAAAAGAAGATGCCTAATATCTTATTACTGCGCTTTTCTAAAAAAATTTAAATTCTTCTGATAAAAAACCAAATATATAAACTTTAAGTAATTAAAATAAACGTGTTTTTTCATTTTGTTCATAGAAGAAGTTAAATAAAAATCTTAAAAAATTTTAATATCGTTTTTTTCATTTTTCATTGTAAAAAAAATTCTGGAAATACCGTAAATTTTCCAGCTCTAGACCGCCGGGATCCCTTAACCCTGCGTCTCGCTAAGGCAGCCGATTTGTCAAGAGTGATCGAGAAAGCACGCAAACCTTTTAGTATTGAATAAGGGCTTTTGTGTATATTTTCCAACAAGGATTTTCGTGAAAAATTTTAGTCCTGAAATCTCGGATTTAGAATAACTTTTCTTAAAAAGGTATTCATTTGGACAATAAAAGGTGTAGATAGAAGAATACTCTATTTAATTAACAATAATATCTTGATTAGAAATCGACATATAATAGCACAGTAGTATTGACTCTACCTTAACGTTCGCTGACGAAATTTAAAATTTACGCATTATTTTCGAATCTAATATAAATTTCACTAGCCACCTTAACCATTCCACATTCGATACTACAACAGCTCATGCCATCAACGTCAAAATTGTTCTAATGACAGTTCAATATATTGTTTATAAGCCATCAAAAGCATTTGCGTCTCAGTCACCTCAAAGTGAATAAAATGTTTGTATATCGCACTATAAAACGTTGCAATGATACTGGTAGCATTGCAAAACGCTATGGAGGTTGACCAAAGAAACCGCAACGACGCCAGAAATGGTTCGTAAAGTGAAGGCTCGACTTGAACGAAATCCACCTCGAAGTGGAAGAAAAATGGCCAAAGAACTGAAAATATCGCAAGATAGCATTCGACGCATATTAAAAAATGAGCTCAAGTTCAAGGCTTACAAGTTACAAAAAGCACACGATCTTTCACCCCAGCAAAAAAAGTTCGGTGCGAAAGAGCAAAGGAGTTGTTGCGCTTGCACGAACGTGGCGAATTTCCTAACATTGTGTTTTCTGATGAATTGATGAATGATCAAAATTTCCCAATTGAGCAGTTCATAAACACTCAAAACGATCGTGTTTACTTGACCGAACGCAAAGTGAATGCGACTTATTATCGAGAAAATGTTTTAGAAGCTGCTTAGAGGCGTGGGCACGCAAACATTTCGATCGTAGACTGAACGTTGGACATTCCAACAGGACTCGGCACCGTCTCATAAAGCTCGTGTGAACCAAGAATGGTTAAAAAATCATGTTCCACACTTCATTCCGTCCACACAGTGGTCAGACGCAAATCCATCCGGTCCATTTTGGAGAGCAAGGTGAGGACTAAAAAATATACCAGTATGGATGCGCTGAAAAAAGCGATTATACGAGAATGGGCCAAAATACCTCAAGATCACATTCGTGCAGCATGCAACTCATTTTTTGACCGTTTGAAGGCTATAGTCAAGGCAAAAGATGGTCGTATCGAACTAAAGTGAATATATGTTAAAATTGTAATCATTTTTGAACAATTTTGTTTCTGAAATCAATAAAAACTAATTGCACACAAAAAAGTTATGGTGTTTTGAATAGGTCATATCGTTCACCCTGTAGTATTCATTCGTCGGCACTATTCACCCACACATTCCCACTTTTCTCTGATCGAGACTAAAGCGTGCCGCTTGATTCTGGCGGACAGGCTTCTCTAATCAGCTTGAGAGAGTTCAGAAAGTTTTTCTGCGATTTACCTTCTTTTTACCCAATTTTTCAGACCCTTTCAATGTTATTACCCTTCTCAATGTTAACTGATTGGCCTTAAAACATTTATAGCAGAAGATTTACTCTATCTTGTTTTCTTGTTGTTGGTGTCACTTCTGAGTGCTTTGACTGCTTAGTAAAATTAAATTTAATGTTTTTTACAAGAATCTCCGATAAGTAAGTAGATTCTGGAATGAAATTATCTACAATTCTACAATTTTTTCTTCAGACATATTTCAACCTTGGATTTTTGTTCAATTACCACGACTTTCTTCTTTCATTTCACACCCACATAATTAATATTGCTTAAAGTAAAAATCACATTCGCAATTTTGTTAGTGAAAAAACCTACGGAATGGAAAGAATCAAAACTTTTAAGTAGTGCAGGCCCCTAGTGGGCACCGATATAACCGGCAGGCTTGCAAAAACTTAGTCAAACAATGCTCTACTGACTTTTATGACTACAAAAAGACACCGACAAATATTGAAATATGACTGCAAAAGGCCTTCGAATTTCAATGAAAATAAGACTCAACAAATTTAAATTATTTTAGAGTAATTTTTTACGTAGCTGCGTATAATGAAAAATCGCTCATTTATTTTATATTGAAGTTACATAAATTAAGTCAAGGCTAAATTAGCGCTTAGAAGGAATCTGAACTAATTTTAGTTTCCACATCACCAGAATAACACCAAATTTGCCTCTGGCATAGATCCAAGTAGTTCATTAAAGCGTAGTCTAGGAATCTTTTAGTTAACCGGGCAGTCTTTTCAGTGCAGTGTGAGATGATACTTTTAGCTATCGGGGTCATTTCCGTAGTGAAAAATAAACTTCTTCTAAACACCAAATGCGGATTCCTCTGTTTGCGGAACAACATCGGGATGCATACCAAATATTGGTGAAAATGATCGACCAAACAACCAAACCAAAAAAGTGTATCCATCAGCTATTCTATGTTCCCTTGAAATATCAAAAAACTTTACAATAGTTAAATGTCATATTAATAGGCTCGAACGTGTCCAGAAAGCTTTTGAGCGTTATGCTTTGCGTTCTTTAAATTTCACTGATCCAATTCCATTCTATAAAAGTCGGTGCTTGCTCATAAATCTAAAATCACTAGATATTAGAAGGACTAATCTCTACATTACTTTCCTTTTCAATATGATAAATGGGGTCATTGGCTCCCTATTGCTACTCGAGAAAATCAATATCAATATTCCTCAGCGAAGTTTACGGAATCATGATTTTTTCTGGTTAGGAATGGTGAGAACTAATTATGCTTCCAATGATCCGATTTCTAGAACTCTGGGGACTTTAATTCGCTTTCAAATCATACTGGCCTTGATATTGCTTCAACATGGAACCACTTCAAATTGCTACCAAATGAATTGTTGAACTAAATTCTTAGTATTATCTAATAATTTTCCTCTGTAAATTATAAGAAATGTTATCTTCTTCTTTCACTCACTACAATGAAACTATTTAATTATAAGTTTAATTTTACTTTGATTAATTTATTTAGCATTAATCTGTTTTCATAGTCTCTATGAAATATTGTACTTTTTAGACTATTAATTGGATAAATAAATCTTATATATAAAATAAAGTCAACATTTTGTGTGTGTTCGCTAACCGGCCGTGTCTTTGCACCGAATTAAACCAAACTTACACACATTGTTAAGAAGGTATTGAAGATGGTTTCCGTATAGTTTGGATACCTATTGGTGGATAGGGTTCGAGATATAGGTCAAAACGTGGACCCGGGTAACCTTTGGTTGTGTATGTACAATATGGGTATCAAATGTAAGTGCTTTAGTACGGGGTAATTTTCATACCTACTAATGACTAGGGTCTCGAAATATATGCCAAAATGTGGACTCGACGTGTCTTTGCACCGAATTAAACCAAACTTACGCACATTGTTAAGTAAGTATTGAAAATGGGTTTCGTAAAGTTTGGTTGTAATTCGGAGCACTGGCAACGGGTACAGCGTTCTTTTGAACCAGCCATAATGTCGTTTACTTTTTTAACGCTTGGGGCGGAACTGAACTGTCAAATTGTCAGTGTGAGTTACAATGTGTCAATATTTCTTTCTGATTTGGATGCCATAAGGAGAAGACGTAAGTGCAAAGTGTAAACATTTTTTGTGAATTTTTTTGTGAATTTTTTTGGAGTGGATTTTGGAACAGTGAATAATTTCTTACGAAATTTGAGAATTTAATGTGAAAACCGAATGTTCAAATGAAATTATGTGTTCGTGAAAAAAAAAATTTTTTTTTTTTTTTTTGGAAAATATAAATGGATAATGGTTAAAAAAGCTCCAATATTTAATAAAACATATAAATTGAATAGAAAAAGTCATGGATGATCAGGAAAAAAGACGATTGTTTCTTAGTTATTCATTTGCGTTGATTTGAAATTTAAAAAAAAATCTTCTTTTTTCCTGATTTTCAATTTATATTTTATATTTACTCAAAAACAAATAGAAAAACAAAAAATATTGTTTATGCCAAAGCGCTTGAATAAAGAATAAAGAAATAAATAATATGAAAACCATATATTTTCTGTTCTAAACCATATCTATTCTATTTTAGTGTGCCCAGCGAAGCGGGCTGGGTTTGCTAGTAAATAGATAAATATTAGTATAAAAAATGTATTACATATTTTCAGATGAATATTTATTTTTTATATTTGGTGGACTTTTATGTTCTTGTATAGAGGTTTTGTGTGAGAATATCCCCAGTAAAATTTTGCAAGGAATAGTTTCGTAGAAAATTTTTCGAAATTACGAAAAAGTATAGTGGCTCTTAGGATTTCATGCCTTTCTCAGGCATTATCACTGCATGGAGAATAACTCTGGCGATCTTTTGAAGAAACGAAGAAGTTCTGATGACAATTATTGCAATCTTTTATTGCGAAATTAGTGAACTTTTTATGAATTTCATTGATTTTTAATGAAGCCCATACCTAACACTTAGGAAGTATAGCTACTTTTAAATATTAAAGCAAGAAAGCAACAACTACAATACTTTTTGTGTTTAAATGTACTATACATTCCCAACTAACTATTTGCTTACAGCTAACTGAAAATATCGGAGCGCAAACTTTCCTAACTTTTCGAGATGTGTGTGTGTGTGTGTGTGCCTGTGGGTGAATATAGGTGAGCTCTTGCAGCCACATCGTGTCATGTGCTGACTTTTGCTTGTCGATTTTCGCATCAAACATGAAAAGTGAATACTGGATCAACAAAATGAAAACGAAAAAAAACGTGCCAATGCAGGCGCACTCTACAAACAACAATAGCAAGCGCATGCATAAACGCAAAGCAAAACCAAACAAAGAAAAACAAGTGAGAAAAATAGAAAATGAGATAGAAAAAATAGAAATGAATATACCACACAAAAAGGAGCAGGTGAATTGAGTGCAGGCGTAAGTAATATAAATAAATTGCCAGATCATCGACAAATACACTTGACAGCAGCGTTGCAGAAAGGAACTGTAGAGTGCCTTAGAAAATATACCATATGAGCATGCGAGCATATCAGGGTGTGTGTGTGTATGTTTGTATGTAGAAAACAGAGTTGATAAAAGCAACGAAATGCCTGCATATGTGCGTAACTGTATGCAACCGCAGCAACATTCGTATCGTAAGCTATCAGCCGCCGCTATCAGCAAAAGCAGCAACTATGTGTTTGTCTGTAAGTGCTAAGTATGCACGCTCGGGAAAATATGCAACATATGCCTTGTAGTGAGCCACGCTAATACTCACACAGCGCAAACTCAATTTGCAAATACAAATGGCAAAGAAATTCACACGGGCCACCAGTTGTGTGGTGCAGCACTCTCACAATGTCCGTATGAAATAAAAATGGAAGAATAACACCCAACACTCTAGTAGATGGTCCTGTATATGCTTGTAGCGCTATATTTTACACCCGCTGTCCGACGCTTTTGCAGCAACTATGACCATCTGGCAGCTGCTTAACGTTGGCGACTAAAAACATTGCGCTTGTATGCTAATGTGGCACATCCAAACAAAGCTGCCACATAAACATGCCCACCTGGAAATATATGTGTACATACACATATTTATACACGCATGCATGTGTGTGTGCTTGAATTATTGAGTCCCGTGTGTACGGTGTTTTTCTGCTGTTATGTCGCCCTTCTTTCAACCAACGCTGCTGTGTTTAGTTTATTTTGCTATTTTTATCTGCTGTTGCTTTTGTTATTATTTTAAGGCTTTTCCCTTCCTTTTATTACTGTCTTTCGTGTACTTTTTTTGCTACATTTTTATCTGCTGTTTCTGTTTGTAGTTCATTTATTTTGCACCAACGACAAACATTATTCCACATACGCCCTTTCACCCTGCGCGCTGCATAAATAATTGATAAGCGCGTAATTGTGCGTGTATGCAGTCAGGCATCCCACTGAACAAAAGTTAACACACTTTTTGTGTGTTGTCAGATATACAGTTTTTTTCGCCAAGCCTTGAATTGCTGAGTTTATCTCTTTAGTCGTGGAAATTCAATTAAATCGATATACCATTGGAAATTTTAATGATTACAGGAGAGTGTGAAAGCACTGATTAGCTATAGCTTAAATTGCATTAGTACATTAGCACATATTTCAGGTAACTATTAAGTATCTCTAATAAAAAAAATTTGATAGCTGGTCTGGTTTTCGTAAAAGTTCCATTTTGCATTGTCCAAGTACTTCAAAGCAATTTTTGTTTCATTAACTTCTCTGTTTTCTACTGAATTTTGTATTATTATTTGTTTTCCAAGCAAAAATAAAGGCAAAAATTTTGGAAATAAAAAATGCGAATATAATCGTATACAGTAAAACTTCCCTAAAGCGAGCACTCGACGTCAATGAGGTTTTGACCACCGAACAGAGGTGTCCGAAGAGAAAGCAATTTTTTGCGATACCCAAAAATTTTATAGGTAGAGATAAGATACGCCCAAGAGATAGGTCTGTCAAATAGCGGTGTCCATTAGGAGAGGTTACTCTGCATATCCTGTGAGAGTTAGATATGAGATATGCCCCATTCCAAACTTGGCAGCAGAAACAAAATGCAAAAATACTCGAAAGTACCTTTCATACGGCATATCAAACAGTGAAGTAAAAATGTATATTAATGAAGAAAATACGGAACAGTTTATTTTCAGGTCGTAGCAACGGCAATACAACAAATATTACAAATTAAAATGAAAATAAAACTAAAAGCATAAATAAAAATAATAGTATAATAATTAAAATAAAAATTAAATGAAAAGTAAAAATAAAATTATTAACAAAAATAAAACTGAAAATAACAGAAATTAAAATAAAAGATAAAATTACAAATACAAATTAAAATAAAAAAAATTGTAAAAATAAAACTGAAGATAAAGAAAAGAAAGAAAGGAGAGGTTTATTACCTAGAATTAAAAATAAAAATAATAATATGAGTAGAAAGAATTCTCAAAAACTTAAATTAAAAGAAACCCTCAAATGATAAATAAAATGAGTAACAAAAAAATAAGATAAAAATAAAATGAAATGCAAAATAAAAATAATAGCCAAACTTAAATTACAAAACTAAATTAAAAGTAAAAATAAAAATAGTAAAAATAGAACTGAAGAAAAAAATAAACTTAGAAGTAAAAATTAAAATATCAGTAGCGAAAATTCTCAAAAAATTCAAATAAAAGAAAAAAATTTAAATAAAATGAGTAACAAAAAATTAAGTTTTATCTTAAAATTAAAGGCAAAATAAAAATAGTATTTAAAATTGAGGCGAAACATAAAATGAAACTAAAATACGATAAGGATGAATAAGATGAAGATAAAATGAAAAGTAAAAATTAAATAAAAATTAGAGTGACGATTATTATGAAAAAACATATTAGAGGGCAAAATAAGAATAAAAACCAAGAGCAGGAAAAATTATAAAAAAATAAGATTAAACGCAAAACTGAAAATGAAAATAATAAAATAAAAAAATTAAAATAAATAAATAATTTAAATGCAAATGCAAATAATGTATAAAATTTAATTTAATAAAAATTGAAAGGTCAAAATAAAAATTAAAAGTAACAAAAATTATGGAAAAAGCAAAATTTAAAGAAACAATATGAATAAAAATTAGAGTTACGGAAATTATGAACATATTGAAATTAGGAGTCAGGATAAAAATAAGAATATATGTAACAAAAACTATGAAACAAAAATAAAATAAAAATAAAAATTATATCAAAAATTAGGTTAAAAAGTAAAATTATTAGTAAAAATTAAAACTATATAAAAAATTATGATCATAATCATTGACAGCATTACAACGCGGGGTGCGTCAAAACTTCCCTCACAAAACTCCTCCAAAGTGTTCTATCGCTTGCTTTTCCTTCGTAGTTGCGAATTCCCATTGCTGTGAGATCGCTTCCTACTGCGTCTATCCATCGGTTTCTTGATCCTTCCATCGCCTTCGCACCAATTATCTTTCCAGTCATGGCTTTCCTTACAGCAGATTCAGCAGGCATACGGAGCACGTGACCTAGCCGCAGCACACGCTGCGCCTTTATAAAACACACAGCTGTCTCGTCTTGGATAAGTTCGTTCAATTCCGAGTTGTATCTAATTTTGTGGCAGCTTCATTTTTAATGGGTCCGAACCCTTTCCATAAAATTTTGCTTTCGAAGTTAGCAATAAGCGCACTGTCATTAATTTCCATAGTCCACACCGCGCAACCATATGTCAAAATTGGTCGTATAAGAGTTTTATACATGGTCAGCTTCGTAGATCTAGATAAAATACGCGACCTGAACAAACTAAGGTGTGAATAGTACGCTCTATTGGCGGCGTTGACACGATCTTTGATTGCGGGTGTTGAATTAGCGCTACAAGTGAACATAACACCTAGATATTTAAATTGTTGCACCGCTTCAAAAGTATATGCACCTACATGAAGATTCTGTACATTTGTGTGCCGTCTTGATTTCAGCATGTATTTCGTTTTACACCGTTAACGAGTGTCAATATCGTTGGCAATTTTGTCAATGTTTAAAAAGGTTTCATTTAAGTCGTTCGTGTTCCTCGAAAGAATGGCGATATCGTCTGCATAGGCACATATTTGCGTTGTTTTAATTAGTAAGGTACCACCTTTGTTGACTTCTTTTATAACAAAATGCAGCATCAAATTGAATTTGGCAGAGGATAGTGCATCACCTTGTTTGACACCAGATTCAATTGCGCATGGCTCTGTTAGCTTCCCTTGGATGATTACTTTTGCTTTTGTATCCGTGAGCGTAACGATGATTAGCCTCATAAGTTTTGCTGGAATTTCTAGGCTAAGCAGTACGTAAAAAATTGTATCTCTCCTGACGCTATCAAACGTTTGTTTGAAATCTATAAAAAGGCAGTGAATATCCTTTTCATATTCGTGGTGTTTTTCCGAGATTTGACTGAGGACAAAGCACTGGTCGATTGTGCATTTTCCCTTGCGGAATCCACACTGATAGTCTTCAATAATGGTCTCTGCATATTCATTGATACGATGATAGAGGACATTAGTAAAAACCTTATAAGCAGAGTTAAGCAGTGAAATACCACGATAATTTTCACATACTCTTTAAAATTATGATAAAAAATAAAACTAAAAGCAAAACTAAAAATACAAATAATAAAAACTAAGATCAAAAATAAAACGAATAGAAAAAAAATACCAAAGACTATGAAAGAACTAAAATTAAAATTAAAATAATAACAAAAATTGCGATAAATAATAAAATTAAAAGTAAAATTAACAACAAAAATGAAAATAGTAAAATTAAGACTTAACATAAAATTAAAAATATAACCAAAAAAAAAAATAAAAATATAAATAAAAAAAGAAGAATAATACAAAGAAAAATTATGAAAAATAGTTACAATTAAAAGTGAGAACAAAGGTAATAAAAAACTAGGATAAAAAATAAAATTAAGAGAAAAAATTAATATCAAACAATAACAAAAATTCAGATAAAAACAAAAATTAAATTTAACAGAAATATTATAATAAAAATACTAACAAAACTTATAAAATAAAAAATTAAAAAAAAATAATAAAAATAATAACAAAAATTAAGATACGTAAAAACAGTAGTAAAATAAATATTAAAATAAAAATAAAAATAAAACTAGTTATTACAAAAATTATGATAGAACATAAAATTAAAAATATGAACTTAAATAAAAATAAAAAGAAGAATAACAAAACAAAAAATTTAAATTAGAAGTGAGAGTAACAGTAACAAAAATTATGACAAAAAAAATTTAAAAAAATGAATATAAAACAATAACAAATTAAGACAAAATGCAAAATTAAACGAAAAATAAAACGAACAAAGATAAATTAAAAGGGAAAATTTAAAAACAAAAAATTAAAACTAGAATTAAAAATAAGAATAAGAATAATAGTAAAAGTAATAGTTATGACAAAAAAATAAAATTAAAAATAAAATTAAAAATATAAATAAAAATAAAATCAAAAAAAGAAATATTTTATATAACACCAATAACAAAAATTAAGAAAAATAAAATAAAATTAAACGGAAAATATATAACAAAAATAACAACAAAATAAAAATAAAAGTAAAAATAAAAATAAAAATAAAAATAAAAATAACGAAGGTTAAAATAAAAAGATACATTCCCATGGCAGCCGGTTCTACGTTACCGGAATGACTCGGGTTTTTCCTCACCAAGAGTTGCCGCCCAGTAAACTAGCCCTGTGTAGTTTACCGTATAAAAAGATACATTAAACAAGAAAATTTTAATAAATAAAATAAAATTAAAATTAAAAATAAGAGCAAAATAATAGTAAAAATTACAGTTGGGACAAAAAATAAAATTAAATATCAAAATGATGGTCTATGGTCATATGGCCTTTCTGGCAATTAGTTGTGTTCCCCTTCCGATGTGTCCCGTTTTGGAAAACACTCTATATCAATGCAAACCATTACCGCGCTCAAGAGCGGTCGGCGTGCCAAGAAGCTAAATAGATATAGACAGATATATAAACAGATTCTTCTCGCCATTCTCAAAAATGTGGTCAATACATATTTCGGCTCCATTAGGCTGTTACAAATAATCGTTAGAAAGTTAGAGTTTGGAATCTTTGACGCATTAACTGAAATAAATTTAATTCATCTTCGGATAATGGCAAACTGGACTAAATATTGTAATTGCGACAGCTGATGGAGGTCTTTCATGGTATTTTACTAAAAATATTTACTGGAAGTAACTTGAATATTTTTTTTTAGAATACATGCATCGGACGCTTCTTTCTAGTGCTTCTACGCAGATGCCATAAGATGATTAGATAATAGTCTTTATTAATTTCGATTGGTAGGACACCAGAATGCATTGATGGTGGTTTTCCCCACGGATGCTGAATTCAATCAAGTTTCGGCTACGAGATTGCTCGAATGTATAGACGAATATTAAAAGCCTTTTTGCTAATTGGCATATGCTCGCGTATGTGTGTGTATAGCCTACAAACACATGCGTATTTAAATTAGCTTGCAAATGTTTTACAGCAAAAAAGAAAACAAAATCAACACAATGACTACTCAACCAGTAAGCCAAGAGAAATTATAGTGGAAACACACGAATAAGCAAATAACCAAAGGCGCTTTTACTGCTCTTGCTGTTGCTGCTGCTCCTGTTTGTTGTTTCCTGGTCTCACTGTGTGTGGTCTCATGTGGTTTTGACCGCGAAATTGCCTGTGCAGCGTCGCGAATGCACTCTTACTGACTGGCTGTTTAGGTGGTCAGTTAACTGGTTCGTTGGTTAGTTAGTTAGCTACAAAGCTGCTTACACCGTCGCTACTTTAACTACTACGTTGCCACCTGAGTAGCTGTACTGCCGAAATGCTGAAATTCTGAAATGCTGGGTTTCTTTGTTTCACATTTAAAGGGAGCTGCCCCTCTCTTTCTCTCCACGCTCATGAGTGCCAAAAATATGCGTTTATGTAAATATTAAATTAATTTTGCTTAGCAGTGCTCGGGCTTGCCCTATGTATGTACTTAGTAAATGCTAAATTCATAACTTTTCTGCTGGTTGTGGTGTACCAATTCAGTTACGATAAATTTGTGCCAATTTGAGTGACCCCTGTGCGCTCATTTCTACTTAGATATGATTTTTTATACTACAAAATTATCATACTTACATATGCAATATACAATAACATAACATAACATAGCATAGCAGAGCAAAGCGTATACCTAAATCCATATTATATTCGCATACAAGTATAATAACAGAAAATTTCTACATACGGACTTTTCCTCACACATTTGCGTTTCTGGCTTGTTGAACAAAAATTTTACAAATTCATAACATTGTTAAAACTGCAAGTAAAGCTAAATTATTTTTATTTAAGTTGAACCGCATGAAACCTACTCTCGGTACTATCTTTTGTGTGGAAATTTTACAAGCAAAATTTTGTTCGTGCAGAAATGACTCCCAGCACACATAGCAAATATTTACAACTACTACGTACACTTCTCTAATTTGAGTCAATTAACTAATTTGCAAATATTTGAAAAGCTTCCTAAATTTGCTTTCGTAAAATTTAACTGCATATGGGTGTGTAGAAATACTTTTTATTTTTCTTATTATTTCCTTGTATTCATAGCTGATGCATTGGCTTTCGAAGTACTCGTATATATGAGGCTTGCATTTTTCTGAGCTTGAAATATTCAATAGTAGCAAAGTTTATTTTTATATTGAGTTTTAAGTTCCTCTTATCCTCCTAACCAGCTTGACCGAGTATAAAGAATTTTTGTTAGCAGTAATGTAGATTTATCTAAACGATTCTTTGCCACAGTGGGGTCTGGATACACAATAATATTTGGTGACAAAAGCCAAAAAGTTGAGACCACAGAATTTGTAGTTAACTCCATATGCAAAATGTATCTCACCTATATTAATTGTGCTTAGCAAAGTTTAGGTTAGGTCAGCCAGGTTTCTTGTCAAAGACTAGAAACTCGGTTACCCTATGGCACACCTCATATGATTTCCATTCCCTAAGTAAGTTGCTTAAATGACTTAGATCTTTTTCAAAAGGTAACTAATGCCTCCACATTTCGCAAATTTCCGCGGTCTTCAAATAAATAATCGCCAGGATATTTGCCAATTTTCTTTCAAGTGCAGCACATTCACAGAACAGGTGTAGTAACGTTTCAATTTCTTCTGCATCTCCCAATGACAGCAGAAGTCATTGTGAGGAACACCCATTCTACTATCTAAGATGCCAACAAGGCAAATCGAGTAGGTAGGCGCCTTTCAAAAACAATTACTTTACTCTGACGTCAGCTCCCTTCGCAATACAAAACAAACGAACAAAACAAAAAAAAAGGAGGCGAAATGACAGGTTTGCGAGAATTTAATGAATGCCTTGGTAATATTCTGATTTGTGAGATTTAAACTACACAAACTGATGAAAACGAAGTGTCGTGTGTTAAATTGTGAAAACAAAAATTTTTATAAAGCCTCCAAATGCAGTTTTTTTGCGATTTTATGCGGAAGACGCCATGACAAGAAAGTGTGTGTGTGTGGGTGTGCGTATAACTTCTGGTGTTAGGTTGCTTTCACTGGATTCGCTTACTCTTCACAAACAAGTTCCAAATCAGTCCCCTTCTTTTTGTTCGTTTGTTCATGGGTTCTGAGGACAGAGCAAATTCGGAGAGCATAACCATGTATTCTATCATCCTTGGAGTGCAATAGTACAATGACCCATTATAATCCTTGTAGAAACGCTGGTTGTTGATCTATTGAATTCCAACAGACATGTTGTCCCTTTATGTTTTTAGCTAGAGCGCTTTGGAGACTCTGCAGTTTGTAGTCACAGACCACCTTGTATTGATTTCCGCGACTACGCTGTAGTCAGTCGCAGTGCACAGTACGTTTAGTGAAATTCTTATGTCCTCTACTACTCGCTGAAGGTCAAACTCATAGATTTTCCACACTCATCCATTCTTTCATCCACCTCCACTACAGAGTGCCCGGGAACCCAACAAAGTAGGGTGTTGTTTTGTTTATTTATTTATTTATTTTATTACTTATAAACAAGAGCATCTTCTGCGTTCTCTAACACATCTTGAGTTACTTTGCGCTGAGGTCAGTGCCTTAATCGCTGCTTGAATATCAGCAAAAATTGTAAGGTTTTCCGGAGGCAAGTCCACTAGTCCCATCATTTTTCCTGCTTTGTCTATAGTGTAGATCTCAGCTTGGAAGACGCTACACCGGCCTGGGAATCTGAAGCAGCAATTTACGGATAACTGTTCCAAGTGCACATCATCTGTTATGACTCGTGTCAGTCAAAACTTTCTGTCGGCTATTCTTATTTTATAGTATTTGCTCAGATCTAACTTCGGAACTAGATAGCCTGTTTTCGATGCGTCTGCCAAGTGTACCACAGATAGCAGAACTGATGCCTGATAGTGCGTGCTTTCTTTTAGTATGCCTGCTGCTTATATCCTGGCAGCAAAATTGGCCGCTATCAGTTTAAAACACATATAAAAAAAAACTTACCAAATGTAGTGGACGATTTTCTTGATAGGAGTTCTTTGCACTGGTTTTAGTTAGCTGCAGAATATTTTGTGATGCTCTTGAACTCTGAATATCAAATGAGATCTGCTCTACCGACGTTAAACCGACGTGTGGATACAAAAGCTTTCAGAAAATAATCCAGAAGTGATCCATAGTTGAGGATGGGATTACTAAAACACAGAAATTGGCAAGAATATTAAAAACTGACCTGGCGAACAGCTGGGTAAACATATTTGACCAGAGGAAAAAATGAAACTCAGTCGAAAAGAACAAGCACTAACATTTTTTGAGAAAGTTGAACGCAGAAAAATACTCTGACTTCATGAAAGGATTTAAAACATCTTTCAGGTCGCAGCGCCAAATGCCCTCATAATAATAATAAAATTTTAGACTAGTATGGAATATAGAAGTTAAACCAGGTAAATCGGAAATTTTGATTTTTATAAAAGGCGGCCGGATATTGAAGTTAGATAAGTGGTGATAAAATCAGAGAGTTAAGGTTGCATTCGGAAAATATTACATTAGGAAAATATTTGGAAGCCAGAAACAACGCAGAAGGACTTTCTTGGTAAATCGTCAGTATCGCTAAAAAAATCTAAACCTTTTCAGATCCATACAATCCTTTGGTGCTCTTGGCGTTTTAAATTATCACTTTAGCACTCAGGGATGTTTGCCGGATATTTTCTTTACCGATGGGTCCCAGAATGAAATAGGGTCTGTTAATATTAATAGGTTTCCAAACGGAAATTTTTGCCATCCTGAAAGTTGCCGAATGAATAATCGAGAGGAGATGGTGCAGCGAACAGATTGGAGTTTTCAGTGATAGTCAGGCTGCACTGAAGGGCTTGGAGAACGCGAAGCAAACCTCAAAGATTGCTCATGAATGTAAGAAGAAGCTCAATTCTGTCGCAATATGGTATAAGCTTGTACTTATATGGGTTCCAGGACACTCCGGTGCTCAAGGAAACGTAATTGCCGATGAATTAGCCAACCGTGGATCGGTGGCCAGAGCCAATAATCGGAATAACTTCCGCAGGAATCATGATTTGGATCACCGATTATGTATGGAATCTACATAAAGAGCGATGGTCCGGTCTAGAACGCTGCAGAACTGCAAAGTGTTTTGTGACAAGTCCGAACAGAAAACTGTCAAACTTTCTACTAAAACTTAGAAGGAAAGACATTCGGTTGGTGGTCGGCATCATTACAGGACACAACCCATGGGGTCAGCATATGACCACCATTGGAATCATCGAGGACCCGGTATGCCTGTCATGCTTGGAGGAGGCGCATAGCACTGAGCACTTTCTCTGTGAGTGTCCTGCCTTTGCTAGAGCGCGACTACGAGTATTGGGTTCCGATGTCGTGAGAATGAGTAATATTCGTTCTCTAAAACTGGAGGATATTTACAGATTTGCCAAAGAATCTGGAAAATTCTCACCGAACTAACTATCTCTATCTCTGTCTCTATTCTTTCCTATCTCTTTCTATGATACTTTTATCCTTCCCTCCTATCTACCCTCTAAAGCTCTAAATACAATGAGCTTTTTAGCCTGATTATTTTAGGAGCCACCAAATCTCTTGGTGCTCCTTGGCTCGACCTATTCAAATTTCAAATTTTAAGAGAATACAAATAATTTTATTGGAAGATGTCCTGTAATCGGTGATTTAGAAATATTTATTTAGAAAAATCAGAATTAACAGTAAAAGAAATTATAAGCGCATTAAATGGAGAAAACGATATAAAATGGAGAAACAATTTTGGTTTTTTTGTATTCAGCTTTACGCTACACAAATTATTTGATAGCGGAGTTCAACTAATTACTTATGTTATATATGTTTATTAATATTAGGAGAATGACAAATAACAAACGACAAATTGTCTTGTCTTATGTCTTTATATTATAAACTAAATGAATTGTGATAATTTCGAAAAAATAAATATATATTACTACTACTACAAATAATAAAAATATTAATTAAAAACTGCTCGAACTGTCTATGTGATCCGATACCAAAGAAAAAATGTTAATAATAAGAATAAAACCGTGACGTCGTGAGTGATTGCTCTTTTATTTCAATTGTCCCGAAAAAGCTCTACCTCAAAACTCGGCTAAGTATAAATTAAAAAACATTCAATTTCAAAGCCAATTGAAAGTTTACGCGCTCTATTTGCGCTCACATTTTCGTATACCGCACCGCATTGAAAGATCCACCTCTGCGTATGAGTAACAAAATTGTTCTAGTTTAGTTTCAATAACGAAATAGTTCCTACAACCCAATTACAAACATACATACACACATCCATTCACATATAAACAAACATACAAGCAATCGAGCAGTTGTCTCATAGTTGTTGTGCTGCTACCGCAGCGTGTGCTGCTGCCTGCTGTGACGAAAAAGCCCAATTATGCAAAAAGTTTGGAACGTCAAGGAAAAATTAACAACATTTTCACTTTATCGTGCTGCGGCAGCAATGTCGTTGCACTTGTAAAACAAACACATAACAACTAACGTGTTGCCAACTCTCTCCACAGTGAATGAGAAACAACTACAAGTTTGCTTATTTTCCTGCACAACGGGACTTGGATATATGTTAACGGGATATATGTTAGATTCTATGTATATTATAATGTTCAACTGTATTACGCACATACACACACATACGCATATAATATATAAACGTGTGTGACAAAATAGATATTTACACCTTCGCAAATAATTGCAAGCAAATCCCAGCAGGCAGCACCGCTCAGCGGGTGTAACAGGCGTCGGCGTCGCCACCCAGAGTAATACCATACGAGTGTATGTAGGATTCAGTCGATAAGTCTGGCAAAAGCTTAAGTGTGGGTAACTGTTAGCGCTAAAGAGCGTTAGCGCTCTTTGCTTTCCCTTTCTACTTCCGCTTATTTGCACTACTTTATGTCAGGGTTCCTCAAATTCTGTCATACAATCTTTAGCACTGTCACATTAATCGAATAGGGAAGCTAATGGGTTGTTGCTCTGAATACGAAACCAACTACAAATATAACGGAAAACTCAATACGATTGTTGTTTTTTATATTATAGGTATGCCTTTGCAACGTACTGAGGATGGCCTGTAACTCGATACTTTTATCAAAAATGTCGAATTTTTAAACATAAATTTACATATAACGTTTTCACTTACGAGCATTATGATAATTACTTTTTAATTATTTTTATTTAATTAGCTTCCTTTAATTTTAATTTTAATCTTAATTTAAATTTCAGTTTTAATTTTAATTTTTTCCTTTAACTCCTATTGCAGCATAAGGCAATTCGTCTAGACCAAAATATAGAATTAGTGGTGAGAATTTTCGTGCGATGATTTATTGCCATATTAGACATCGATTATCATGACAGGTGGCATTGATTAACATACATTTGACCTTCAGAAAGATTTATACTCGTTTAGTCCCACATAATTTGACCACTGCTCAAAAACTGGCTCGTGCCGATTGGCGCATGTAAATGTTAAAGAAATTTAGCTGCGGTAGCTCAAAGCACGTCTATGGCAACGTCAAATAAGCCTGCAAGAGGCAGCAATTGACATTATGGGTGTTTCAAGATGAGCTGGTAGGTAGATGAAATGGCTGAAGTGCTACTTTGGCACTCCCCAAGTAGCACTAAAGCGCCATTTTGACACCATTGAGAGACCTTCAACTGGCAGATATCTAGAGCCAGCCACAGCAGTTTATGTACCGGAGAAGGCGAGTGAGATTGAGGTTGGATCACTGCCACAGGCTGTCGAAGAAAGTAGCACGCAGTACCCTTAATCATTAGCTGTCAAACCCGGACATTTGCAGGGAAGTGCTCAACAGTTTCCTGCTCCGAAAGGTCCCCACAGCTTCTGCAATGGGGATTAAATTCTAATCTTTGCTTTTCCGCATGTCCGCCGCTCGTTCAGTGACCGGTAAATACCGCTACGAGTGTGGAAATGGAATGCCGTGAAGTCACCAGTACTTTCAGAGTCTTCCATTTTAAATTAAAATTAAAATTTACCTGTAGAATTTTTTTGGACTGCAGATACCTATCCATTGGAGGTCTCACAATGGTATCGACACGGCGCTTAAGAGCTGCTTGGAGAGTGACAAAGTAGTACTTCAGCCTTTTCCCCTACTTACCTACCTTAGAGTGGCTCAGAATTTGAGATGAATTTTGAAACATTTTTTCGCTGACTTGTTGCGTATTTTCTTCCATATAAAAAACAACTTGCATTCGTTACATTAAGAAAACAATAAGAGAAAAAAAAATTGATATCAAAGGAATTTTCAACTAACTTCAGAGTTCCACTTTACTACAATTATGTAAAAATTGTTATGGTAAAGAATGTTAAATATATGTAAATTTAATAACCTATGAATCTCTTCTTATTCTTCTTCGTACTTGCTTTTATCTAATTTCACTTATGGTCAGCTCTCCTTGTACGTAATCTGCAGATTCTTCGATCTCGGCTCATCTCGAAGCTTAAATTCGCTCGTTTCATATCACTCTTTATTTGCTTCGGGCATGTACGTTGTGGTCGATCTGGCTTCCTTGGCGATGTTTAATACTTTTTTTGTCATAACTGATTTTGTCTTTCTCTGGATATGCGAATGGGCGATTGGCTTTCTTTTATTTCTTGCTCAATCGGCGTGATTTGAAGACTTCCATTAATGAGTCGATAAGCCAATTTATCCAGCATTGTGACGGAAGCTGGTCATCTCAACATTTTCATTTCTGTCGTGTGACTTTCCTATAAGTCAGCATTCAGCTTCATATAACGGCGGTTTTACGTATAATATTTAACCTTTAAGGTTTTGTCACATAGCAGCCCGGTTAGAGTTTTAAATTTTAACTATGCCGAATTAATTGCGCAACGTAATTAACTTACACAGTATCTGTTACAACGGAACCTAAGTATTCAAATATGGGCTGCCGTTTAGTGTCGTCCAACACAACTGGTGTTTGATGTTAAGCTAGTTGTTGTTGAGTTGGTGAAAAACTCGCAGTGAAATTTCTTCTCATCTCATCTCGGGAGCACGTAGCCTCAACAAGACTCAGTCTTGCATTGGTTTCTTTAATCTGTTTTGACAGGGTAGAGTATTAGCCTGCCGCTATCAGTTCTAAGAAGTAGGAATGCCCACCTGTCGTTGCTTAGGAGCAACGACTTCTTACTGCTTGGAGCGCCATCTGTGTTTCAGATTTTTCTACCAGAAGGATCACACAGATGGTTGAGGACTTCGCTAAAGTGGTGTGCGCGCTATTTTTTTAGAGACAGGGATAGTAGGTAAATTTGGAAAAGTGTGAGGGCTGTGCTTTACGTAGGATTCGAACCCCCAACCTCTGGGATGGCAGGCTATTGCACTTACGCTAGACTACCGAGACCGCCATTCGCAGCGCATAACCTCTGTCGTTTTCCTGCTTATTTTGAGCCCTTGCGACTCGAAGTTGTTTTGCGACTGCTTGAGTGTGGCCTGGATATCATTTGCATCTTCGCTCACTAGCACAATGTCGGTCTCCTATAGTTTGGTTCACGAGGCGTCGCATTGAATGCTGACGGTCTGTAGTCAGTGACCAGTTGAATAGAAGAGGCCTTAATGCGGAACCTTGGTGTGCTCCCACTTTTACGGCAAACTCATCGCTGGCCCAAGCTACTGCTCTAACTTTTGTGGTTTCATTGCCCTGTATATCTGTGACGTAGTATTCAAGTACTGTCTGTGTTCTAAGAGTCTACCACATAAATCTGTGGCGCACCTCAAGCAGCCAGTTTTACTTTTTTCACGTTCCCACAACAGTCGATTCTACGTTACCGGAACGACCCGGATTTATATCACTTCAGCAGCACTCCCCGTACATGAGGAATGTTTATGCCAATACAACGACAACTATTTTCGACAGTGCGTATAGGATGGAGTGTATGGTTGATTGTGTCACACGTTAAATCGAATATCGCCTACGACGTCCTTTTTAATTTTGCGGAACGACAAATTAGTAGCCTTGCTCTTGACTGTACTGGCGGCTTCTTCTTCACTTTCGATAAAACGAAGTGGTCCAGAGATCCAAAGTGGTCTACCAAAAAGTTACTCGCTGAAGATACATCGACTTCATCGTGACGACATATGGATTTGACGAGCCTCAATATCAATATCAGATCAACAAAAAAAAATAGTAAGTTTTCTTATTATCTCTGTGTTTCATTAGTATTCTTATTGTGTGTATAGCATCTGCTGTAGGTTTGCCTGCCATGAAGCTACACTGGCTCTAAACTACATCAACTCACGTAGCCTATCATTTATCACACGCTCTCAAATTTTTAAAGAATGACTTGTCAATTTGGTTGCTCTGAAGGTACCACAGTCTCTATTAAACTGCATACCTAAGATATTTCTGGAAATTTTAATTAAAAGCGGTGGAGTTGGGGTGAAGCGTTCATAAAATTTTTCTAATTTACGCAAAAGATTTTAAAACTGGATTTATAGTATGTGGTTTTTGGTGAGAAAATTAGTCGAGATTTTATACCAAAAAAATGAGTATTCAAAAAAAAAAAATATATTTTGTCAGAATTGGTTAAAATCATGATGTGCTATCATTTTGTGGCGAGCGCTTTTTTTTTGTTTTTTCGGGACAACTAGGAAGTACAGCACTCAGGCAACATTATGTCCATTATACTACACACAGGTTCCCTTTTTACTTTTCGTTAAATCTACCCGACCTCCAAAGAAATCTGAGTACATCTTGTGGTGCCAAGATGCTAAGGCTTCAGAGCCAAAAACCCCGAGCCTGATTCGAGTGTGAAGGCCGAGCAGACGCACAAAAAGTGGTCCGCCGTCTCATCCTCCTCTCTACATGCTGGGCACAGTGCACTGTCTAAGATGCCTACCTTTTCCATGAGCTTTCCCCATAGAAACTGACCCGTCATCAGTCCAAACAGCTGCCTGCAGTCTTTTCTGCTTAATGATAGTAGGATCTGCGAAAGTCGGTTGGGCATGACATTAGTTTGGTTCATCTGCAGCCTCTCTCAGCTTGCCAGACTCGCTTGTGGGTTATCCGTCTGCTAACCGTGACTTTGATGGCTGTAGAAGAAAGTGGCAGAACGGCCTCCGGGCCAAAGAAGTTGAACTTGGAGCCCATCCTACCTAAAGAGTCAGAGGTCTCGTTACCCACGATAGCCACATGTCCCGGGACCCATATTAGCATCAGGATATTATGTCTTCCGACATAGTTGAGCTTGGACTTACTGGACTTAACTACCCTTGAAGTAGTTGGCGGGGGTTGTCTAAGGCCAAGAGCGCAGTTTTGCTGTCGCTGCAAACACATACAGAACTGCCTCTTTATCTGTTTTCCACTACAAAGTTCTTTGCTTCTTGCTCGGCGGGCTGTACACTTTATATTTATTGCTTTAATTACTCTCTTACAGCAGTCATCAGCTACAGCTTGGGCATAAAAAGCGACCTAAAAATGTAGACCTCAACATTGCTAAGAAACTAAACGCAGACTCCGAGTCTGTCAATGCTGCATACCTGCACAGGGAGGCCTACATATAAATTTTATTTTAAAAATTACTACAAAATATCATTTGTTTCCTGATCGGGAATTAGGAGAGTAAATACGTCATTGATTTTACTTCTTAAATATTAATAATTATTTTTATTTTTCTTGCCCGTTTTTGTCTACCCTACCAGCGCTCGAATTTCTCTACTAAACCCACTGCCAGAAAAAAAGCATTTTACTCCTAAATTATTGCATCCACATTTTCGAGTGAAATACCTACTTACATACGTGCGTACATAAATATTCACGTGAGCATATGATTTTTTGCAATTACTAACATTTTCCATTTAATTGGAATTTAAAGTGCCACAACGGAATTTCTTGATATATGTGTATGTGCAATTACTACTGCAGGCGTAATAAGAGGTCGAGGAGGGTGAGCTGATGTTTGGTCGCACAAACTGCAACAATTTTCGTCTGTGCCTGGCCACACTTTGTGTTTGTCTTTGCGCAAAATTCTGCCTTCAACGAAACAAGTACAAAAATATGTACAAATGCATGTCATTGGCAGTGCATGCCACGCCTTACCCAGCTGCCCTACATACATACATGAGTGTGTTCGTGTGTGTATGTGTGTACTTGCCTTTTCTGCTATGGCCCCCGTGCTTTTGGTTCAGTTTTCATGGCTTGTTTTCAGCTGCACTTCTCGGTTCTTCGATACATTCACTGCATGCGTTGATACGAGAGGAAAGAATTTGTATCACGGCATTTCGGGATAATTTTCAAGTAATCCCGGAATCAACGGATATGTTGCGAGATTTGCCTTGTGAGATAATTAGGATGCAGTTCACAATTGAAATTAATGTGGGATATATTGTAAAGGGTAATCAGATTCGAGGTAATTTTTTCAATGGCGGTTTTTTGACAGATCACGCATGACTACTGCAAAACTACTGTCAGTGTCCATTGACATTTCATCAGGAAAATACATGCGCCTCAACAACGTTTACAAATCATAAAAATCGATGAGGCCTATTTTTGGCTTAATGGCTACTCCAATACACAAAATTGCCGTATTTGAGTTGCAGAGCAGTCCGAATCCATTCAAGAACTGCCATTACATCCATTGAAAACATTTTTGGTTCGGCCTATAGGCTGGAGGAATCATCGGCCCATGTTTCTTCAAAGACGAGGCTGGCGCCAATGTAAAAATGAATGACGAACTCTATCGCGCCATGATAAACCACTTTTCGATGCCGAAAATTAAATCCTGTGAACTCCACAATATTTGGTTTGTTTTTAACTCCACAACATTCGGTGTCAACACGTCGCTACTTTCCATAAACCTAGTAAAACAATAGATTTACTGCGTCTTCGCCTCGTGGCTTGGCCACCAGGATCGTGTGATATCTCACCTTTGTACTTTTATTTGTGGGGGTATGTAAAATCTAAATGATTTGTGGATAAACCAGCTTCTATTGAGGCACTGGAAGCCTACATTCCCGAAGTTATTCACGAGATACCGAACGAAGTCCTGCAGCGAGTCACTCAAAGTTAGTGTTTATGGATGGCCGAATCACGGCACAGTTGCGGACACCACTTTAAAGCGATTATCTTTAAAAGTAAATGACATAAACGGTTACACACAAAAATAATAAAGATTGCCCCATCAATTTAAATTCTTGTTCTTTTATCTCAATTTAAAATCCGATATATCTAAATTTATCACCCATTATAAGTTATTTGAAGCAAGTTTCTTGAAAGCTTAAAAGCTTTCATCCTCCCGGCAATATACTACTGTGGGCAAAAAGTAATGTGAATTTATTTGTCAAACTTCGCGGGATTAAAATTTCGCTCTAGTTTTTTTTCATGAGTTGGCAGCACTGTTAATAACATCTGGACCAACTTTCATGTGAATGTCATTATCAGTAATATATTTACGCTTGTGTTTACCAAACGACCAAGAATGCATTTTTCGATTTTTACAATGTCTGATTTGATTGAGCAGAGAAGTGCCATCAAATTTTGTTTTCGGAATGAAATTTCGAAACTGTGAAACCCATTTTGAAAGACCATTTGGGCCTACGAAAAGTCAAATCTCGTTGGGTACCGAAAACTCTCAATTTCTTGGAAAAAAGTCGTCGCGTTGATGTGTGTGAAACAATGCTTTCAGACTATCAGGACAAGCTCAAATGCATCATTACGGGAGATGAGACTTGGATTTATGCTTACGACCCTGAAACAACCGACCAGTCAAGCGAATATCGTCTAAAGGCGAGGCCAGACCGAAAAGAGCACGTCAAAGTCGTTCAAAAATAAAGGTCATGATGACAGTTTTTTTCGATTTTCGTGGTGTGGTGCACTATGAATTCCTTTCACCTGGCCAAACTTTTAATAAGGAATATTATTTGAGCATTATGCGTCGTTTACGTGAAGCAATTCGTCTAAAAAGACCAGAATTATGGGCCAACCACTCTTGGTTTATGCAACACGATAATGCACCGTCTCACACTGCACTCGTTCTTCGTGACCATTTCGCCAAAAATTCCACGCATATCGTTCCGCAACCACCGTATTCGCCCGATTTGGGTCCGTGTGACTTCTGGCTATTCCCAAAACTCAAGAGACCACTCCAGGGAACGCGTTTCGAGTCGATTGAGGAGATAGAAGCTGAATCGAAGAAGGTGCTGATGGCTATACCGGAAATGGACTATTTGGCATGTTTCGGGGATTGGAAAAATCGTTGGCATAAATGTATTTCATCGAGAGGGGATTATTTTGAAGGGGATGAAATTGATTTACAAGAATAAATAAAGATTTTTCATTTTACAACCAAATTCACCTTACTTTTTTCCCACAGAGTATAATTGGCGCGTGCACCCTTTTTGGGTGTTTGACCAAGCTCCTCCTCCTATTTGCGGCACGCGTCTTGATGTTGTTGATGAAGAGACCCACAGTTTCAAGCCGACTTGGAACGGCAGACATTCTTTATGAGGAGCTTTTTCATGGCAGAAATACACCCGGAGACTTGCCATTGCCATTGCTTTAGAAAACAGTTTTTCTTAATTTTTATTTCGCCGAGATTCGAACCTACGTTCTCTCTGAATTCCGAATGGCAGTCACGCACCAACCCATTCGGCTATGGCGGCCGCCCGGAATTAATACAAGCTAATCCCGCTATTTTCGAGATCTGAAAATTATCGGAATTCCTGAATGCCCATCCCCAGTAGTTACATACGTACGCACGCATACATATACAAGCACACACTGCCCCGTTTTGTTGCGCATCCGGTTGCCGGTTCGTTTTAAACATTGCTGTCTGCCTTTGCTAAAGCAACATTTTTCCTCTTATTGCTGCCACTTGTACTTGCACTACTTTTCTGCTGTTTCTACTTCTCCTACTTCTTCGTCATTTACTTTTGCCAAAGTACCATTGCAACTTGCAATTTCGCGCTGGAGCATGCAACATGCGGCAGTTGTAGTACAAGTACGTAGTTGAGGCTCAAGCTCTTCTTCTTCTTCATCTTCTTCTTCTGCTACCCCCACTCACTTCTTGCTCCATCGCATTTCACAAATGGCATTTTCGCAGCTGAGCCACGCAGTGATTCGACTTAATGGCAATTGTTGGTTTTCATCGTACGCACTCTTCCGCACAAAATTTGTAGTACCGAGCGCGCACACACACACACACGCACACGCACGATGCCATGCTTACATGTATGCAAACATTTATAGAAATTTGCTTAAGTGTGGTTGCAAGCGCAAACACATACACCCACACATACATGCGGTGGCACTCTCTCACATACAGAAGTTTTGTATGTTGCTGCCTTGTGCTGGATTTTATCATTGAGCTGCTTTCAATTCATGGCGTATTTTATGTTATTTATTTATCTCAATATTCATTCATTCAATTCAAAAGTTTGCAAATATTTTCTCATATTTATTTAAACGCCAGCCGCACGCGAGCATACAAGCACACGCGTGCAAAAAGTTTGTCTATTGAGGATGTCTTCAGTTGGAGTGTCGAGATTTAGTATTGAAATTTGTTTGAGTCAAGGTTGATTTAGTTGGCTGAGAGCGCACACAAGTGTGGCAAAGAATATTTTGCTGAGGAACAAGCTTGACAATAAGCGACAGCAAAGCGAAATGCATTGCAGCTTAAGTACGAAAGTTGAGAGGATATGTTTTGATCGAATCTGCAAATGGATTCATAAAAATCAAAGGCAGCGCGCCAGTTCAGATGATGACTGAAAATTGTGCAAGCGCCGGTAAAGTCTAAAAGCACGCCAGAGCGCAGCAAAAGTTTTCTTTGGAAATGTAGCAGTAAATAGTATGCTTTATAAAATTACAAATACATATTCATACACTGAAGATGAAACAAAGCAAAAATTTAGTAGCATTTTTCAAATTTCTTAGGGTATCATTGTTTTTTTTTTGTTTTATTGATGGATGAAAATTTGTTTCATTTATTCTGTTCATATAACATTTTTGAACTCAGTGGTGTAATGGATGTCAAATTCAAATAAATTTCACCCTTGATAAAGCCAGAGGTCCTCTTATATTGATAAAGGGATGGTCAATAGAATTCAACTACAAAGAATTCCATAACCCGTTCAGTGATTCAAAATGAGGGAATTTTTCTCAATAATGATGATTTTTGATAAGAAACTAAGCCAAGGGAGAAAAGACCTTTATATATGAAATTTATGAAAATGCGGGTATGAGTATACCTTTTCGAAGCTCAGTTGAATACAAGCTTAAAGAATTTGTCTGAACTTCGCACAGAATTCTCTATTCGCTAACTGTAGTTGGAGCCGTGCCAGAGCAATCTTTCCAAGTAAACTGAATTAGAATAAGGGGAAAATCTGTACCGTTGCTGGTACCTCTGTCTTCAACGACGGCTCCAAGATGGCCGAATGAAGAGAGCCGAAGAAGAAGACGGCATGGTAGAGATTTAAATCGTTGACTCCCACAAGGAGGAGATCAAATCTTGAACGGGTGCGCAGGTAACATTTCTCTGATCTGGGTTCCAGGATATAGGAACTTATTTTAAATTTAATTAAAATTTGCGGATGAGCCTACTAGAAATTGGTCTATTGAATGGGCCTTAGAAGTCTTTTACCCGGTCATCGGCATCCCCCTAATTGTTGTTAAAGAGAAATTAAATAAATAAATAAATAATTGGCGCGTACACTTTTGTTAGGTATTTGGCTGAGCTTCTCCTTCTAATTGTGCCATGTCTCTTGATGTTACTCATCAAATGGAGGGACCTACAGTCTTAGGCCGACTCTAAGCGGCCAAGGGGGGCAACCGCTTTAGAAAAAACTTCTTCTACGAAAACATAAATGGAGATGGGTTGGGCACACTATCCGCAAACCTGCTTACGAAACAAGTAGAACGGCCTTAAATTGGAACTATCAAAGATATTGTCACAAAAGACGTCCTAAGAATCATGTCGTAGCCTTTCTGATGAGTTTTTAGAAGTTGACGAAAACCTAACGTGGTCCCAGATCAAGGCAAAACCGAATAATCGACAACATTGGCAATCTTTTGTTTCGTTACTATGAACTTTTAATCGGCCCAATCAAACCAATTATTGAAACGCCACATTTAATAAAGGGTGTTTGTATATCTGTATATATTTCCAAATAAATACAAAGAAACAATTTTTGTTAAAAAAAATCCCCAATACCTTAAAACTGGCATTACCAAATGAATTACGTGCGAATTTTTTATTATTTTTATATCAAAAACTTAAAATTTTCTCGAATCAATAGTTCTAAGTTCAGCTGAACTCATTGGCTTATTCTTGTGCTAATCTAAATAGATATTGGGTTGGTTGGTTCAAGTGATGCTTCTCCAAGAATCTAATTAGTTCTTCCCCACCATTTTGTGACGAGTTATACGATTAGTCCTTCACGACCATATCCAGTCTGTGAGATTGAAACCCCTTATAAGATTATTTAGGTAAAGGGTTTTCTAATAACGGTTAGTAAAACTTGAACATTTTGGGTCATCGTGAAGCACCTTGTCGGCCCGCAATACAGAAATTGATGAAAAAAGTCGAGTTGTTGGGACAAGTTACTGATGCGAAGAATAAAACCCGTGCACGTCGCTCAAGAATAGCCGAAAATATTACTGTTGTAGCCCAAAGTGTTGAAGAAAACCCAGGCTTGTCCATTCTTCGTCGTTCTTTGGAATTGGGCATTCCACAAACGTCATTACACCGTATTTTGCACAAAGATTTGGGTCTTAAGGCTTATAAAGTCCAATTAACACAAGAACTCAAGCCGACCGATCATCAACAACGTCGTGTCTTTGCTGATTGGGTCTTTGAAATGCCATTTTCATTTTCCGGAATTCCATCGAAAAATCATCTTAAGTGATGAGGTTCATTTCCACCTCGTTGGCTTCATAAGCAAGCAATAATTGTCGGATCTGGGGCTCAGAAAATCCAAGAGTTATTATTGAAAAGCCTCTCTATCGTCAACGTGTGACTGTTTGGTGCGGTTTATGGTCCGGCGGAGTCATTGGACCTTACTTTTTCGAAAATGAAGCTAGAGCAACAGATACGGTGAATGGATTGCGCTATCGAGAGATGATTAACGACCTTTTCTGGCCGAAAGTGGATGGTATTGATCTGGACAACTTTTATTTTCAACAAGACGGCGCTACGTGCCACACAAGCAACGAACCCTTTGATCTTTTATCAAAATAAAACATCTTATTGGGAAACCCTTTATACTATACCAGCCAGCTCTCCGAGGTTCTCAAAATGTGGTTCGCCAGGGGTTAACATCCTTGCTTTCCATGGGGAACGACATTCACAGAAGAAATGGAATACAGTTTCCTTTCTGTCCAGTTGATTAGAACTATGGTAATATATATTTTAAGGGAATGCCCATTTTGGCTGCCTGTTCTATGAAGATGAGTTTGGGTACATATTTTCGAAACACTGCTTATACATAGATCTTTCTTTTCATAAAAATAAGTTCGGGCGATCTATTTTTTTACACAAAAAAAATTTTTTTTTTTAACTTTCCAATTTTGGAAAAATCCATACATATAAAAAATCTCATGTGCTTCTACTTCTATAGCTGTTCACAGATACGTAATTGAAGGGAGGCATTTTTTTCGCCTTAAATCAAAAAACGACCCAAGGACAATTAGCGTTGCCAATTGGAAGGACCTGACTATTCGTCAGTTAAATTAAGGAACATAGCTGCGGAGGCTATGATGTGCCAAATTCTATAAAGCTAATGATGATGATGAAACGAAAAATTCCAGCTGCAGGCAGTCCGGCCGCGCGCTCCTCAAAAAGAGCATCGCCAAAAGCCTGCACAACCACCTTTTTCTTTTATACTATTGTACTTACTTTGGAAAAAATATATCTCATGTACTTTACGACATTTGCCATTTAAAGGGCATTCTTCAGAAATAAGATTTATTTTATTACGCCGCTGAAAAATTCCAAAAATAGGCTCAATTATTCTGCCGGAACAGTGGCCTAGCCTTAAGTGATTTAAGTTTAGTTTTAATATTAATATAATATAAATATTTTATTTATTTATTTATAAGAAGTAAAAGAGTAAACTATAAAACTATTATTGGAAAGCATGACCGGCAGGTGAAGTTCTGCGGCAGCTCATTGCTTGCCTTGCTTAAAAAGGCATTTTAATGCATCTTGAGACCTTACGAAAATTTCGTACGGCAAGTGAAAAATATAGCTTTGAAATGGTATGCTATTTCTGCTGTTCCCTAAACTGAAAGGGCTCATGACAGAACCGAGATTTTTTCCATTTGATGAAATGAAGACCGAATTGCTGAAGGAGCTCAAACCATACAAAAACTGCATAGCAGAAGCACTTCAGGTGGTTAGAAGACACCGTCAAAGATGTATTTTATGTTTCAGGGCGTTTACTCTGAAGTAGACAAAATGAGTATTGATGAATAAATTCATAGTTATTTAAAAAAACAAAAATAAAAAATTGCTTTGAAGAAATCCCTTATTTTTATAAATTAAGAGGAAAGCTGTGCACTAGTAAATCAATTCAATCCGGAATACGTGCGCGATTCACTTAAGTGACCAAGGCTGTATAATTTTCTTACTCACTTTTATTTTCAAAGCTTTCTGGAGGTACTTTGGAACTCTACTCGTTCCATTCTCTGCCTACTTTTTATTCAGTTTTTCGCTCTCAATATTTATTTTACTCTTAGTTTCTAGCTGGTATTACATTTTATTTTTCTTAACAATTTCACTGGCTAATATCAGCTATGTGATATATTTTCTACCCAGTTATGAAAGCATGATTGTACTATGAATGTGGAGGCAACAAGATATTAAAAAAATTTAAATTAAAACTAAAAAGATATTAGAAGTATGTCTGTATACTTTTTTCTTACTGTAAAGCAAGTAAGTGCTAATGATTTGAAGTAGTAACATTTAAATAACAGTCAGACTCTAACTACTCCCCCATTTTTGCTAAATATAATATTCTAAAGACAGTGCGGTGAAGCTTATGGCCAGCTACCTGGGTAGCTGAACGCAGAAGGTCAAGACCAGTAAATTAACATATCAGTATAGATACGTACACCATGGTGTTCCGCAAGGGTCCATCCTTGGTCTAATTTTATTCAGTCTTTTTGTCAAAGATGTTTTTACCGTTTGACAGTATGTGAATGTCCATGCGTATGCTGATGCTATACAATTGTACTTGTCCAGTCGTATTGGTCTCATTGAAGATCTATGTTTCAAAATAAACAGTGATTTGTCTGCTATTTCTGTTTTGGACTAATGAAAACTCTTTATGTTTGAACGCGTCAAAGTCTCACGTATATGTAATAGTGTGGTCTATGTTGACAATATCCCTAAACTGTGGATAGGTACTAGTTAGTTCCCTTACCTTTACGGATCAGGAAAAAATTTGGGGTTTATTCTTAACACAAAACTACCTTGTGCTGACCATATAAATTGGGTTGTGGGAAATATTTATGCTACATTGCGTAAGCTGAGAGTCTCGCAATATTTACGCCAGAGAAAACTAGGCTCAAATTAGTTCTCCAGCTAATAATGCCCCTCATTACCTACTCTGCGGTGGTATACAGCAAACTTGACTCCACATCCTGTCATAAACTTTATGTGGCATTTAATAATGCCACGAGGTATGTATATGGGATTGGTAGACATTATCATATATCCGCCTGGTTACTGGGATGTTGCCTTAACAGTTATTTGGCTTCCAGAAATTGCATATTTATGTGCAAACTTACATTATTCAAGTCCCCTTCCTACCTGACAGAGAAGTTGATATTAGTAGGATCTCGCAGACACAACAAATTCATAGTTCCAACATTTAATTACCTAGCTTCATCTAGATTATTCTGCATTAACGCTGTTAAAGTGTGGAGCTCATTACCCGACACTGTGAAGGCTGGACTTAACAGATTTAACTACAGGGCATAAGTCTGTAATTACTTTAAAAGTGTTTGACTGCATTGAATTAGAGCAATAAATTTCTTTCTATATTTTCTAATAACTACATTTGTTTTTTTCTTTTTTAAATTCCTCTTTTTTTTCCTACTTCTCTTGGATTGATTTATTAATGAGCTAGTGGATAAATTTAGACTAAGTAACTTTCATGTTAAAATCAGTCGAGACGTACGAGAATATATTAATGTTGAATCACTATTATAAGTCTTACTTTGTACTATTGATATAAATAAATAAATAAATAAAACAATATATATAATATTGCAGTTTATCCTTAAAATGGTCATTGTCCATAATTATAGATACTCGATCTTCAACTCACCCATCTGAGTATTTATGGCCCATTCCTTGCTGCCGGCGTTAATATTGCCATTCCTGAAGTTAAGCATTTTAATAACATGACAAGCTTTTTGTTTGCAAAGCTTTACTTTTAAGTGTTCATTCGAATCGCTTAGTTTATTGTAACTTTGTGTTCAAATAGAGTAATAAAAAAAAGCTATTTTCATCGTAGTTTTACTGGCGTTTTTATAAGGCTTAGTTTTATTTTTATTTTTTTATTATTTTACGTTGAAAAACTTCGTTCATTGCAGATTTGTTAGTTTTAGTAATTGTAATATTTGCTTAGTATTAGTATTAATAAATGCACATTTTTTTGCGACATATTTGTGGTATTTGCTTTGGAAATTTTTTTTTTAAATATATGATATTAATTAAATTTATTTGACTGTTTTATGCGCATGGCTAATGCATTTTTTATACCTATAATTTTTTATGATGCAAAAGAGTTCAGCAATATTTTGTTTTTTTAATAAGGTATTTAACGAAAAAATTGTTTTCTTATAAAAAATTTTTTAGATACATTTCGTTAGAATGAAATTTGTTTTTGATAAAATATTTGTAGAAATATTTTTCGTACTTTCATTATTACATTATATGAAACAAGCATTTTAATTATTTTTTTTTACTTTGCGGTAATTTATTTTTACGTCATTTGTTGAATTCCTCGTTTAGTCTTTAGGTAAGGTTATGTTAGGTTAAAATGGTTGCCCAAAGAGTGGGCACACTTTAGTTTAGTGTTTGATTCGCATTATTACCATTATTATTATTAAATATTTGTTTATAAAACCAATGATACTAAAAGTTTTTAGTTGATTGCCATTATGTGCATGGCTCATAAAATTTTTATTATAATATTATTTTTTATGTACCAAAGCTTTTTTGATAAAATTTTTTAAAAGTAAATTTTATAATAAACAAATAAATAATTAAAAAAAAATGTAAATCCTTCTTAAATAATTTTTTAATAATGTTTCTCGTTTTAAAGAACTGTTTTTTTAATTATTTTTAAATAAATTTTTCCTTAATACATCTTAAATAAATTTTTTTCAAATAATTTTTTTAAAAATAAATTTTTTAATAAATAACCTTTTTTTTAAATAAACAAATAAAAAAAATATATTCTTTTAGAATAAAATTTTTAATACTTTTTCTCTTTTTAAATAATTTTTTTTCAAATAAAGTTGTTCACAAATAAATTGTTGTAGTACAAAAACTTTTTAAATTTTTTTTAATTACATCTTTATAAAAAATTTTTTTATATTTATCACAATTTTTTTATAAAAAAAATGTTCAATAAAAATTTTTCTTGATTATACCTCATGAAAGCCGCATTTAATTTATTTCTTTAAATTTTTGTTGATCTGTTGTTATTTTATTCTTCGTCCAATGGCTGATTATTACGTTAAATTTGTCTATAAAATTCATGCTTTTAAAAGACTTTATTTGATTGCCATTACGTGCATGGCTCATAAAATTTTTATAAGTATAATTTTCATGATACCAAAGTTTATTTTTGTTAACATTTTTAAAAAATAATTTTTTTTTAAATTAACTTTTTAAAAAATTTAATAAAATTTTTTTGCAAATAAAGTTTTTAACAAATAAATAAATTAAAAAATAAGATACCAAGGTTTTTTTAGATAAAATTTTTTAAAATAGATTTTTTTTTCAAATAAAACTTTTTAAAAAATGAATTTTTTTAATAAAGTGTTTTTGCAAATTAAATTGCTAACAAATAAATTGTTTAAGTTTAACAATTTTTTAAATAGTTTTTCCTTAATTAATTTTTTTTTAATTATTTTTTTTTAATTTATTTAATTTTTAAATAACATATTTTCCTAATTATATTTCATAAAAACGGTATTTAATTTATTTCCTTAAATTTTTGTTAATTTGTTCTTTCTTTATTCTTCGTTTAATGGTTGATTATGACGTAAATATTTTTTCTTAAATTCATGGTTCTAAATGCCTTTATGCAATCAAGCTGTTCTGTGCAAAGCTAAGTTTTTATAAATACAGTTTTTATAAATAGATTTTGTATGCTATTTAAAAAAAATTTTGTTTTTTGAAATAATACAGTTTTCATAAATAATCATGCAAATTTTTTTCAAATGAATATTTTCACAAATTTAGTAGTTAGTAAACAAATTATTTTGTTATAAAAAACTTTTTGATAAATATTTTATGATAAATATTTTAAATATAATATAAAATTATAAATATTTTATTATTTTATTATAAATATTTTATTAAAAAAGTTTATCATAAAAACATTTTCTTTTAATTTTTATAAAAATTATTAAATTATTATAAAAAATTATTGTATTAAATTATTAAAAAAAATGTATTAAAAAAAATTTTCACTAAATTATTATAAAAAAGTGTCATAATTATTTTAATTTTTGTTTATTAAAAATTATTAAATTAAAAAAAAAAAATTATTTTAAAAAATTTTCATAAATAATTTTTTTTTTAAATTTCTTTTATTTTTGTTTAATTTTTTATAATAAACTTTTTCATAAAAACATTTTTTTTATGTTTATATATTAAAAATTTTTAAATTCTTAAAAAAAATTTATTGTAAAAAATTAATAGCATTAAAAATTATTAAATTATTAAAAAAAATGTATTCTAAAAAATTTGCATAACATTTTTTTTTAATTTTTTTTATTTTTGTTTAATTTTTTATGACAAACTTTTTTTTTAATAATTTAAAAATTAAAAAAAAGTTATGACAATTTGTTATAATACATGTTTTTTAATAATTTAATAATTTTATAAAAAATTTGTGTGATAAATTTTTTTTAATAATTTTATAAAAAATTTTTAATACATTTTTTTATGATAAAATAAAAATTGGTTGTATAAAAAATGCCGCACGATAATCGGATTTCAATAACTTTTGTTAATCTTTAGTTACATCATTTGTTGAATTCTTCATTTAATAATTACCTGTTATTTTTAATAATTTATTTAAATTCATTCATCCAGAATTCAATTTTAATATCAAAATATATATGTACTATATTTAGTATTAATTTAAAAAATTATTAATTAAAAGAGTTCAAATTCTGCATATTTGCACCATCAGCAATTGAACTCCTGTGCTACTCTACGTTGAAAATTATGTTAAGGCTTTCCAAAGCAACTTATATTTGAAGCCAAAAAAAATTTACGAATTCTTTCACTATTAATTTTGAACTAATATACAATGGAATTTTTCAATCGCTTTATATTAGTTTGTTAGCCGATTAAAATAACAAACTAAAATAACAAAAAAGATTGAAAGTAAATACCGCTTACGCCGTTGGAAAGCATGTCAGGTGGTTATAAATAAAAACAAACAGCAAATGCCTTTGCATATTTAAGCAGATATATGTAGTGCTTCACCAATCCGCATATAAGAGTGCGTGTGTGTATGAATGCGACACCTGTGCATACATAAATATGCTTACATGAATATTTACTAAATAAATAAATAAGCAGTCACACACCAACACATACACACTCACACGATGAGTGCACATTTGCGCACATGTGCTGGCGTATTTAATTAATTTTCATGTTGATTATCTGCAAAAACGGCGGCACAGCAAAAACAACAGAAGCGTGAGCGGGCGCGCGAAAAAGGACAAGCGACAAGCACTCAAATAGTCAAACAGTCGAACAACCAAACAACCGAACAGGCAACTGCCAGCACAAAAGTGTCAAAATACAACATAACGCCTGTAGTAATAACAACAACAATGCACAATAAACATTATCCAGGGAATGTGAAAAGGCGAGAGGTTGCTTAAAATATGCGGCCGTTGGTGTAGGCTGATGTTGGTGGCAGTTGGTGGTAGTTGGTTTTAACAATTTATTTATTTGCAAATTGTCAACATTTACAAAAACAATTAAACTCAGTGAGACAGCAATAACAAGTTACACTTGCATACATACATGCACTTACAAATATACAACGTGTGTGCGCAACCTACACTAATATTACCGCAAAAACAACAGCTCCAGCAACAGCATGGCCTAGCATGAGCAACAGCATGTAATACCAGCAACAACAAAGCAGTAAATGTGGCAATAAAAGCAAATGATAACACATTGCCAGCGGCGTGTTATTTTTATAAAGCTCCAAAAGTGCAGATAAAAACAAAATCGTTTGTGTTATTAAACATTTCGTACGTTTAGTGAGAAACAACAAAACAAAATTAGCGCATAACCAGGAAATTTGTGCCGAACAAGCAAGAAAATGTTACGCCAAAAAAGGTGCACGAGGACGCACATCTAAATTTCTGTACATAGAAGCATTTTAAGTGCTAACTCCAGCGCATTAAAAAATATTTATTTGCAAGCGACAGCAAAGCCAAGTTTAGCTGCGCCTAAGCCTGCGCAGGCAGTTAAGAAGTCCTCTGACTCGATGGGTTTTAAAATGTGCATAGGTCTACTTTTAAATAAGTTTCTAAGCATGCCTATTTTCTGCGACCATTTATAGCCAATTTTGTTTGAGAGCAGCATAGGACAAAAAATTAAATTGTTAAGTAGAACCACTTGAAAATGGTATTTCTTCTTTTTTTCAGGTAGTCATATATTTTCATATTACCGCTACCTAATTTTCACGCACTTATATATAAGTCTTAAGACGAACTAACAATCACTTTTGTAAAATTAAATTAAAAATGCATGACCGCTGTGCAGCAAAAGAACAAATTCCAAGTACTCTGCGGCAGGCAGTGCGTATGAGTAACCTTCGTAATGGCCTTAATGCCACTCTCGAATTGCAGCCTGTAATGCAAGTGTGATACAAATGTGCTGCAAATATCGCAGAAAATCAATTCCAAGATAAGGAAATGGAAAAGTGTACACCATTTTTGCAGTTGCATTGATTGGGAGATGGTAGCGATTTCCTCAAAGTGACTGAAATGTTGAGGCAATGGGCCAAAGGACCACCGCGTTGTTCAACCCGGCCAATATCGCGTAAGGGGTTATAGCGCCAAGCATGAAGAAGAATGGATTAACTGCTTTGAATTTAAAGCTATTTGATTAGTTATGAAAACTTTTATGAGATGCTAATAAATATTAAAAAATGTCTTCAAATCTGATATGCATTGGTATGTGGCTTAAGATTTGACTTGAGTAGAGAGTAAGTCCAGTATTTTAATTATTTCATTTTAAAAAGAAGTCATGCCTCCGTTGAAAAGGATTGTCTCATCCACAGCGGACGATGAACGACAATGTATTCTATGAAAACAGGGCAGCAGTGTGTAGTAGTCTATGTTGTAGCTGAAGGGTGAGATGCTTGGTTTTTGCCACCATGTGCAGAGATGTTTTAAGCTTCTTTACCATATTTGAAGTAGAGTTCTAAAAAGGTACCAAGAGGCGGCGGATGAACCCCTGATGAGTCAACGATGGCGTTCCAAGCCCCTGAAGAGATTTACCGGAAACACTAGGCTGTCTGGAGTCTATAAGGAAGACAGGATCCGCCACCAGAATATAGGTAAATAGGTTGGCGCTCTGTTTCCCAACGAAACATCAATATCGATGGCTGATATCCTACGTCGCACGAGGGATCTGAAGGAAAAGGATTAATAAAAGGTATATTCGAGCATGTGTATAATCGCATATTCATTGCTTCCTCCTTCTCCTAGAAGCAGTATGCCGATTTTTATGCTGAGTTACAGCCTTATTAAACTTATATTCCTGCAAAGTCGATTAGGATTTTATTTGCTTTGGGACACTTAGAGCAGTTGTAGTAAAACAGGCGCACTTAGGTACACTAAAACATAATTCTAAGGAGCAGAAGTAGAATTAGAAGTAGGAAACAAAAACAAGGTTGCTGAATGGCACATCTTCAGTATATTAAAAAAGCATCGCATTCATAAAAGAAACTTCTGCAAGCAGATAAATGTACTTCTATAGATATTTGATATATGTAAACTGCTAAATCAGCTATAGAATGGGAAAAGAGAAAACCAAAGTGCCTGAATTATAGAGTAACTGAGATGACGAATCTAAGGAGACTCTATTTAGCACTTATCGCATTGGAAACCTCAAATTGTATGGACTCTCACAGGAGGAATTCCGTATTTCCGACATGGTCGATTAAGACCACCATCAAAATAGAGAATTGTGGGTTGGCAGCTGCTGCAATCAAAATTTAAAATTTGCTGTTATTAAGTTTCTAAGCATGAATTCCTCCCGGGCAATGCCAAGTTGTGATCGCCAGAAATATCAAAAGTTTTGGCCTGATTAGCGTGTGAGCCAATAGGAATCACCTCCGATCCTAAAGTAGTTTTCACTAAAAAATGTCAAAGATATTAACATAGCATTTGTGAAGTTGACCTAAGGTCCATCATTTGAAGCAAGGAGCGACTTAAAAATTAGTTAAGCCAAGAAAAAAATTTTTCGTTTCTTTTATTTAAACAATTTTTTTGTATATGATTTAGGCAAACTTATGGCTCAAGTTTCGAAAAACAAATTGAGTTATTAATTTGGTCAACAAATGTAATAATAATTTAGAATAGTTGACTTAAGCGCAAATGCAGTCAAAAATTTGTTATTCATTTAATACCATTCGCCCCAAGATTGCTAGTGTCGCGAAAGGTGTGTGAAAAATATATGAAAAAACTTTGAAGGTAGCTTTTCGAAAATTCTCTAAATTCTATTAAAAATACATATAAGAATATAGTCGCTAGTATTAACTACAATTTTACAAATTCAACTAAATCACTGAAATGAACTAAGACGAAATGGCGATCTTCTGATTACCACATTTTTAAACGCTGAGAGTTAAAAAAAGGTTTGCAATTATTAATAATAATCAAACAATCATAGCAGGTTTAGCGTCCAAAATTGCTTTTGGAGTGATATTTTCCCTTGACAATGAATATATACGAGGGCCTTTAAGGTTTAATGTATTACCTAGTGCTTGAAAGCAGACCGTAAATCCCGACTTCCAGCCCCAGATGCTCAGCAAAACCAAGAATTAAAAAGTTTTCTCTTACAGTATTCACCCTTTGGCAGGCAAACGCAAGCCATTGACTTTTTTGACACTTACTACAAGTATGATGAATTTTCTTACTTATAGATCAGAGTGAAAAGTGATCTTTGAATTAATCATTAATTGTACGCATTTAATCAACGGCATGCTTCCGAAAGTTTTTTCACATACAAAACTATTAAAATTTTAATACGGAGCGTCTGCGTTATTTTCAGAAAAGAGCGATCTACAGGCTAGAAAGAAAAGTGATCTGTCAATAGACGGCTTTACTAAAAACATAATTTTTTACAACCATATAATTTAAGTTTTAACATATAAATTTAAAAATGTTTCCTAACTTCTTTATTTATTGTTTCAGCGTACTTTTGGTGCATGGCGTATGAGTAACCCGATGATCATACGATCGCTAAATAGAAACTAATAGTTGATCTTGATCCTCATATTGGGTCTTAGCTACTTCATATGGTTGATTTGAACAACAAAATAAAATTTTAGTCGTTTTTACTATTAAAAGACTCCTCTTTCAACTTAGTGCTGCCGTTGCACAGGCAGGTTGCCGTTGCGCAAAAGGTTTCCTAACTTCTTTATTTATTGTTTCAGCGTACTTTTGGTGCATGGCGTATGAGTAACCCGATGATCATACGATCGCTAAATAGAAACTAATAGTTGATCTTGATCCTCATATTGGGTCTTAGCTACTTCATATGGCTTGATTTGAACAACAAAATAAAATTTTAGCCGTTTTTACTATTAAAAGACTCCTCTTTCGACTTAGCGCTGCCGTTGCACAGGTCGTATGAGTAACAGATCACTAGCGAAAAATAACTGACGATCGTTATGATGTCTGAAAAATCGAGCCCACAATGAATGTATTTAGAAATTTTATAGAAAAAGGTGCTATATTTCAATAAACAACCAGAAATGTATATTATAAAGTTTTTTTTCTTCTCATGAAATAACTAGAAAAAGTTTTGCACATGAAAACACCATTCATTGCCGAAATTTAGTTGTGGCTTATGATTTATTGTGGTGAAAAATATAAATTTTTTGTGTTAAAAAAATTTTCAGTTATTCATTTTCTGAATTTTTTACACGAAACCAAACTTTATTACTAAGATTTAAAGAAAAATAGTTTTATTAATATTATGTTTTTTATTTTATTATTAACATTTTATTTGGTTATTTTAACTAAATTAAAAATGTATTAAATCAATATTTTTAAGTAAATTTTGATATTTTAATTAGAATCAGTCTTTTTCATATCGTTTGGTTATAAATTATGAGTTGTTCTGCTCTTTTTTTTTAATCTACGGAATAATTTTATATATTTTTATTTTTTCTATTTTTATTAATACATTTTTTTATGCGTCTGATTACTTGTTCATTCAAAAAACATTTATTTAAATAAATTTTTCGTTGAAACTTGTACTCGAACAGTCGTTAATTGTCACTTTAGGGTTTGCAATGTAATTTATTTATTTTGATATAATTTATTTCCTTTAATGTTCATAATTTTTAATTATATTTTTACTTTTACAAATTGTTTTTGTATTAGCTCTTCTTTTTGTTTTTGCTTGAATTTTAATTGTCTTTGTTTTTGTTTGTGTTTTTGCCACGATCATCGCAAACTGCGTACAACTGCGTTTGTAAGCGTGCGCCACAATGCACGCAATATTTTCGTACCTCAAATAACAGCAACATCAACAGCAACGAATACCATCAGTACAACAACTAGTTACGTTAGCGGCTAAACAAGCGCAAAAGCACTAAAATAAATCGTCAATTGAGCTTAGGCGCAGCAGCGACTGTCTACAGTAGGGAGCAGCACCCAAGCGACAAATCATCGAACACACTGCACGCAAGAATTTTCACTTATGAGAGACAATTTGCGTTTGCGGGCGTTTTTATACGCGCCACACACTCGGCCGCGCCACCGATGAACCGACCGACCGGGTGGGGATATGCAAAAACTCAAATACAGCAAATGCGTTCTATGCGCACAACAGTAGCAACAGCAACGCCAACAGCATTAGCAACATCAACAACAAATACCCACAAAGGCAGCAAGGCGCGCGTTAAGGCGGACGACAAATGAAGGCAAAGAATGCGGCAAAGTAAAAGCAAAAGCAATAAAAGCAAAATGTAGTGTACAAGAAAGAAGGAAGCAAATGCAAAAATGCTCTAATAGCCGCACCGGAAAGTGATTCGAAGGAGAATGCGAGAATGCGATGAATGTGAGCGCATACCGAATCGACTTCGGATGCTGTAGAGCAGTTAGGAGCATTTATCGAGCGTCCATATACTGAGAAGCAACTCGTCTTTTCTTCTCCTATTCTTCTAGTAAATGACACTCTCAACGGTGCTCTTATGAAGTGACTAAGCTTAGCCACCCTCCAGTGAGCTTTCACTCAATTTCATTGATGGTGACTAAAAAAAATAAAAAAATAAAAATATTAACTTCAAAGTGCAGAGGCTACAGCACCCTTTAGTGCACAGTGTAATTTGATTGACATTTACTGCATTACAATTTACTACAGAACGGTGCAGGTGGAACAATAAAAAAAATTAAAAAACGTCATTTAAAAAGTCAATCAAAACAAAAGTAGAAAGCAACAAATGTCGCTTTTTGGTAAGACATGGGGACTAAATCCCAGAATGACCTTCTGGGATATTCACCACAGTTGTGAAACCCATAGTCACTTATGCATCCTTAGCAGGGTGGTCCAAGGTCAAGCAAAGAAATGCAGTAAACGAATTAAACAAACTGCATCACCTGATATGTGTTGGTATTACAGGGACTATGAAAACATGTCCTACTGATGCATTGGGTGTGCTCCTGAACATACCACCGTTTCCAATTCTAATTGAAAGGGAAGCTCGCTCGAGTGCCTTAAGACTAAAAGGTATATCTGAACTTAAAAGTGGGGATATGAAAGGACATTTAAAGATCTTAGAAGACTTCCTATTAGTCCCATTCTTCATAAGGATGGCATACTATCGCCCAAACCAATACTCTTCAGGAACTTCCAAGTTATAATTAATGAACGCACAGACTGGAGAACTAACTCTATCACCTTCAAACCTGGCTCCCAGCTATGGTTTACTGATGGGTCCAAATTCGAAAATTGTAGAACACGGGCAGGAATCAATGGGCCTAAATTCAAAAAACCGATTCCGATGGAACTCTACCCAACAATATTCCAGGCAGAAATACATGCCATTGAGAGGTACTCACATCCACATACTTTCAGATAGCCAAGCGGCTCTAAAAGCCCTTCTATCAAGAACTATCACCTCTAAATTGGTAAATGATTGCCTAAACCTTCTCAACACGTTGGGAAACCTCAACATAGTAACACTAGGCTGGATTCCGGGATATGAAGGACATGAGGAAAATGAAATGGCTGATGACCAAATATGCAACTTACTGGTCCTGAGCCTTTCTGTGGACTCACAAAAAGCCACATTAATGAATTCCTTGGGGAATGTGAAGAAAGGAAATTTGCTGCACACTGGCTAAACTGTGCCGGTCAGCGTTAAGCCAAAGTATTTCTAAGTCCCTACAAAGGAATATCTGACAAACTTCTCTCACTAAACAGAGTAGATCTGCGTCTTTTAACAGGATATCTTACAGGTCACTGCAGCCTGAGGTATCATCTAAATAATATTGGTCTATCTGAGACCAATGTCTGCCGCTTTTGCGAAATGGACATAGAAAGCTCAGAGCATGTGCTTTGTGAATGTCCTGCGTTGGGCAGACAGAGACTTCGTCACCTTGGTGGTATTGCAGTATCTCCATGCAATCTTTGGAACAACAAACCTAATATTGTGCTAAAATTTCCAAAAAGCCTACAACTCTAGGGTTACAAAAATAAGCCTTTCACAATAGATCAGCTCTGATTGCAGTGCGTAATGGCCTTCTAATAACAAAAAAAAAAAAAATCGTTAAGTATTGTAAATCTACACTAGTTGGTGTTACTCTACTTACTGTCAGATGAGTAGCTTTAGTAAATAGATCAAAGATATATACATCGAGATATAATATTGGTTTAGCACAAACAGATTTTGGCCATTAGTACAATATTTTTCTAATCCCTACAAGATTTGAAGAAGTAATTAACTTGAAATTCATCCATAAGTAAGCACAAAGCTGTGCATTTCCTTTGCCACTTTGCGCTGACTTCACAAATTTCTTAATGTATGTAGTGACCGATAAATAACAAAGGCAAGAGCCACGTCAACTTAATTGCTGGACAAATCAGGGTGTTTCATTAGATGGGTGTCAGATATTTCGTTAGACTGAACTTACTTTGTAGAAGCTGCTATAATACAGAAGACGAGGAAATTATTAGACACCTCCTTTGTGAGTGCGAAGGATTAGCTAGATGAGTTGCTAGTTTCGTAAAACTCTGGAATTGTCATTAAAATAAGTCTCGTTCACTTAGTTGTGTGAAATGATATTATAGGAAAATATTTCAGTCACAGCCACACATTCAAGGTGAGTTATTTTTCCACGGTTAAGAAATTTGTAGTTAATAAAATAGTTCTGAATTATGGTATCTTAATTTCATTTTTTTTTTTTTGGGCTTAATTTAACTTAACTCATCTTAACTTAATTAGATTCAACTTAAGTAAGACTTAATCCATGAGACTCCTCCTACACACCAGCTCATCCCGAGCGTCGAGTCATGGTCACAACATATATTTGGAGAGGCTGACTTTTACCTAACACAGTTGCAGACTGGGCATGGATGCTTTCGGCATTATTTGCATAGACTTGGCTGGCAGGTTCACCATATTGCTCCACGTGCCCTGCAAACTAACGAAGACGCGAATCATGTTCTATTCCACTGAACTCAATTCGCTAGAAGGCGCATTGACTTAACCCTGGCGTGTGGCATACAACCGAGTGTGTCTGACCTCATAAATATCATGTGCGGCTCAAAATACTGCTGGAATGCGGTGTGCAGGTTTGCTAGCTGATGATGTGAGTGCTGAGTGAATATCGCTGATTTATCGCATTACCGTAATTTCGATGCTCCTTTTGATCCCACCTGCAGTGGGGACTACATATTTTCGATGTTTTACGGCTTCACCTCGATGTAATGCAGACATGTACTCTCAGGAGGAGGGGAGGTTTGCTTCAGTGAAAGCATGCCCCAACATATAACACTTGTACCATGGTACCAGTTGAATGTTGCTGACCTTTTGATCTTCCACTCCGAAAAAAAAAAATTATATAAAAGCAGTACTTAACTCAAAGAAACTTAACTTTACTTCATTCAACATAACGTAATTTAATTTAACTTAACTTAGCTCCGCTTAATTTAGTTATTTAATTTAACATAGCTTAACTTAATTTAACTTAACTCAACTTAGCTTACCTTAGCTTAACTAAAATTAACTTAACTTTACTCAAATAAACTTAACTAAACTTCACTTAGCTTCATTTAACTTAATTTCATTTTACTTAATTTAACTTCACTTAGCTGAACTTAACTGAACTTTACTTAACCTAAAGTACTCAGTATACGCTAACAAGTCAACCATTTTAGGCGAGCTCAAGGCGAGCACAAAGAAAGCCATACATAATGGCATGAATGTGGCCGTATGTCAATAACTAAGGATCAAAAACTCTTGATTTAGTATTTATTTTATTTATTTTTTTATTTAAAGAGAAACAATTATAAATAATTCCTACACTTAAATCGAAAGCACTAGCTGCCAGGGCCGTCGGCTAGAAAAAATAAAAATAAAATTGTTTAACATACCTATGTAATAATATTTAGGTAATAATAGTTACATAGAGATACGAATTGCGATAGAATATTAACATTGGTGGCATTAATAAATTTAAGATGATCAGGAGGTTTAGTGTTAGTAAATAGAGCTGTCCTGATGTTTTGTTGCTCTGGGCAGTCGTCGAGCAGGTGAGATACTGTGAGGTTGCAGTCGCCGCAAGAGGGACATGGTAGTGCAGAGTCGCCGTTAAATAGATGCGTGTGTGTGGCAGTCGTATGTCCAATTCTTAGCCTAACAAAATTTTATATATTTTGGATTGGAAGGCTTACAGGAAAGGTCGATCGTGCACCATCGGGGTTGCCGTTTTTATAGAAATGCTGGTATTTACTTCATTCTGTTTGCCATCTAACGCGCTGATGTTCTGCATTTGTGAGGTAATCGAAAAGAAGAAGATGTTCGGTGCTAGCTTCTTTGGCTCTTTTACCCGCAATCTCATTACCTCTAATGCCTGTATGTCCAGGCACCCACATTACTTTTATGGAGCTATACTGAAGTAGATTTTGGCGGATTTTGTTTATGAGATGGCATTCGATTGATGAATTAAGAATGGTGTCTATTGAAGACTTACTGTCTGTGCATATTATATGCTTGGCATCTTTACGAGAGGAGTACAGTACTGCTTCATGCAGAGCAGCTACCTTAGCTGTAAAAGCTGAGCAGTATGTGGGCAGAGCACCGACGGTAATGGTGACACCAAGTGTGTTTGTGACAGCAAACGTTGTACTGGTATCAGATTTCGATCCATCGGTGTATATGATGTTTTAGTATTTAGAAGATCAGCAATAGACTACTCTGTGTGGAAGGTAATCAAAAGCCTAAACGGGCTAATTCAATAATACCCTCCCAGATGAAACGAAATCGAACGCTGAGAAAAAGGACTGCTTCACTAAACCTCTCCCTCAAGTTTTTGTTCCGAACCCAGATGAAGCAGCCTCAAATATCCAATTCCAGGTTTCTCCACTCTTAGATGAAGCTCACTAAATGGATTTGCTAAAAAAAATTAAAGGCCGCTATACTCAACTGGAAATCCAAAAAATCGACTGATTATGGCTTAATAGAGCAGTTAAGTTCTTAGGAGAATTACCGAAAGGATCTGTAATATTTCTCACCCAACTATTCACTGCAGTCATAATGAATGGATTTGTGCCACCTCAGTGGAAAGTTGCTCAATTAATTATAGTTTTAAAAGCACGTAAGAACTAAAATAATCCCAAATCATGCCGCCCGATTATCTCCAAGTTAATGGAAATCTCATTTCTTAAAAGATTATGCCCCGTAATTGAGCAAAGTCAGTTGATTTCCAAACATCAATTAGCTTTCCATAAGCAGCACAGCACCATTGAACAAATGCACGGTCCCATCGCATATATAAATACCGCTTTCGAATGCAAAGCATTTTACACAGCAGCGTTTCTCGACAGAGTATGGCACAGTGGCCTACTTTACACAGTAAGATAGATTCTCCCTATTAATTTCTAAAATTTTTGAAACTTCTATCTTTTTTGTCAAACAATGCGATGAAGTAACGAGTCTCCACAAGATAAGACCTCGGGTGCCTCAAGGCTCCATCCTAGGTACTCTATTATACTTGTTATTCCCGTCTCATCAGCTGCCCTAATCGAAACATTTGTCGATTATATAACTGCCCTTAGTTTTCTTCTTTCCTTGGTCTGTCTTTGGCCTTTACGCCCATAAGCGTTCTTGTCATGGCTTTCTTCATGGCACAGTCAACAGGCATACGGGTCACCCAGCCATCTTATGCGTTGCGCTTTAACAAAACGCACAGATGTCTCCTTTTGAGTAAGTTCGTTTAGTTCGGAGTTGTACCGGATTTTACATGTACCATTATCCATTCTTGTTAAGTTAAAATTTTTTTTACAATTTTTCTTTCTTCCAATGCTGCCAGAGCTGTCGATAAAGTCGCGAACAAAGCATTTATAAAATTGCATGCATGTCTCGATGGTATTACCCAAAGGCCACAAAATTGACGAATTAAAGCGAATGAGACTAAATTGGTGTAAAGTAAAAAATACGTAAACATTGTCCTCCAGTAAACCTCAATGGCATCAAGATCGCACAATCCAACGAAACTAAGTATTTTGGCATTCATACGGACCCAAAACTAACGTGGAGAACCCAAATCCTCACCAAAAGAAAGGGTTTGAAACTAACTTCCCTCTATTCATCCCCTTAGTATTAAAATAGCCAATACATTTTTTGATGTTTTGAGAAAATGAATTTCAAACTTTTTGTCGAAAGTAGCTCTCACTCAAATCTCGTTATGTCTGTAAATATTTATTATTTTTTGACTGACGTTTTGACCCACTTTGTGGAAATAGAATTTGATAAAATTTTTACCACATATAAAATCGAGGATGGAGAATCCAAAAATTCAATAAAAAAATAATAGCCTATGAGCACATAGGCTATTGTTATACTAAGGGGACGTATTGATAACTAAAAAAAAATCCTTCAGTACTCTCGGACCTGAAAATCGAATCTCTCATTAAATTCTCGAAACGAATCAATATTTCGGGCCAAAATCTATAATAAAATCTTGGTTAGGTGGGGAAATCATATAATATAATGAGCTCTAGGGCAACACAACGGACCCAACTTGCGGTCTATGTGGCACTCCGATGCGGGGTCACCCCTAAACCAACCAACCAACCAACCATGATAAACCAAAAAAAAATATAAAAAAAATTAATAAAAAACAATAAAAAAATTCAGATAAAAAATAAAATTAACTGGAAATATTAAAATAAAAATAATAACAAAAATTATAAAATAAAAATAAAATTTAAAGAAAAAAATTCAAATAAAAATAATAACAAAAATTAAGACAAAAAATTAAATTAATAGCAACAAAAATAAAAATAGAAATAATGAAGATTATGAAAAAAATTTAATTAAAATAAAAGTAATAACAAAAATTACGACTTAAAATCAAGTAAAATTAAATTAAAAAATAAAAATAAAACTAGTAATAACACAAATTATGATATCAGATAAAATTAAAAATATGAACTTAAGTAAAAATAAAAAGAAGAATAGGAAGAAAAAAAATTCAAATTATAAGTGAGAGGAACAGTAAAAAATCTGGCCATCTTACAATCTGAAACAGACAAAAACCCTTATAAGTCTATCGAAACACGAACTAAGGCATATAATATCTCTTATCACCGGCCACTGCCTTTTGGGCACTCACGCACGTCGGCTCGAGGTTCCTCAAAACGACCTGTGCAGATACTGCGAGGACGAAGACGAGGAAATATCGAGCATTTGCTGTGCAGTTGTCCCGGCCTAGCCATAAGTCGACTCGCTCTTCTAGGCTCTCCAACAATTGACAATCTTTCAGTACTCTCATTAAAGTCTCGAAACGAATCAATATTTTGGGCCAAAATCTATAATAAAAATCTCGGTTAGGTGGGGAAATCATATAATATAATGAGCTCTAGGGCAACACAACGGATGGCACTCCGATGCGGGGTCACCCTTAAACCAACCAACCAACCAAAAAAAATCCTAATTGTCGCTATATAATAAAATTCTTTTGTATAAGTCCATTCTCAAGCCCATTTGGCCGTTCTCAAGCCCATTAGCTGGATACCGTAGCAACTGTGGGGAACTGCAGCCAACTCAGATATAGAAATTTTACAGAGATTTCAGTCTAAAATGCTCAGTGAAGTTAATAAATTGTTTGTGATATGTCTCCAAAGCCCAATTCCACAGGAGCATCTAAATGCCTGTCGATAAAAAGAGAATATTCTTTCATCCAAATACTTTGGCAATAGCGTAATGAGAGAAGACAGTCGCGGCTTAAAAAACCCGCTTGGCGGTCACATAACCGGATGCATCCGCACAAATTTATTTAAATTTTATTTATTTTTAAAATTATTTTTTACAATAGTTGGAGGACCTTTTTTAGAAGGATATATCCACAAATCGATAGAAGTTTAAATTTTAAGAAGCTACCTGGAAGCTGAAGTCATTAGCTATAATAGAAATACGTTCAATTCACGTTCAAAGTCGAAAAAGCCAGTTTGGTCAAACTCAGGCGCCCAACGAAGGGTTTCTTAAGAGAAGCAATAAATAAGGGAGTCCATAAGAAGTAAAAACAAAATTTCATTTTTTCCATTGCTCTTATCATGTCTTCTTTTAATTTGGGAAAAACTTAAAAAAACAGTTCTCAACTATTTAATAAGATTAAATATTAATAGATAGAATAAATTAATAAATTAATTATTGCATTTTCATTTAATTCGCTTCGAAAAGTTTTGCTTAACTCGTCTGCATCAAATAACAGGAAAAAGCACTACTCTCCTTACAGCTTTCATTATGATGCTGCGTCCCAAAAAGCTCTTGACAACACTCAAAAATACTTTACACTTTCAGATTATTTACTCCTCACTTTATTTTGGCACTCAAACTCTTTTTGACTCACATCTCCTCAAAACTTCCCCTCATTCGGTTCATTTGAAAGCTTACTAAATAACTACCCTCAGTCCTCACAATAACTCATATTAGCCCACCATCTCAATCGCTCGGCTTTCACTCAAACGCATTCGTTTAACGTCGCTAGCATTCGTTCCATATTTCGTTCTACCTCGTTTTATGACGTACGCTTCGTTTACGCGTCAGCATTCACTGCATTGTAATGCGCGTAAAAGTTCATTGGCATTCATTTCGTTCCCCTGAAATCCATACGCGCACACAGCATAGTGCAGTAGCACTTTCTGCAATCATTCGGTTATTGTACTTATACTTACTTACTTGTAGTTGAACCTTCATCCGCCATATAATCACATGATTTTCTACTCTCGGTCACACTCTCTCTCACGCGCTGTGCTATCTCTCTTTTTAGTGCAAGTACACTCTCTGCTCGGCTCACTGGTATGCGTTTTGCAACGCTTCCGTTTACATTTTACGCTCGTTTTGTGTCGTGTTCATTTAGACATACGAGTACATCCATGCATATAAATCTCGTGTTCACCCGCTTCGTCGTTACTGTCACTGCCGTTGCGTTGCATCTTCGTGCTATGCGTGTGGCGTGTGGCATGCGACGGCATCTTTTGATTACTTACTACTCCCACGCTGATTACAATTTTTACGCTGACTTAATTGTTGTTGTTGTTGTTGTATTGGGACAATGTACAACAAATGCAAACGTACTCATATCCACAAATATGAGCAGACTGAAGGCTTCTACAAATATACACATACATACATATTTTTATATCAACTACCCCAATGTTTTGTCACTAAGTGCTTGTAGTTGTGCATTCAAGGTAGTTTTACGTGTGTATCCATAATTTAGTAAAACAAAATTTAAATAATGGACTGATGTTCTGCAGTAATCAATATCCGGAAATAAGGTTCCACTGTATTTAAAGGGGTACGACTTGACGTTGAGATGCCAGGAACTATTCTCATGCACTTACTTTGAATTTAACGACTGTAGTCAGAGTTGAAATAGGAGTGTTTAGTCAGTCAATTTATTCTCCCTTTTTTGGAAATACGAATAACTGGGTCCAACTAATACTGTTGTCTATTGTTTGGATGAACTATACTTTAATATGTTTTTTTAGCACTAGAATTCCAGCTAGACGTTGATGGGTTGACAATACTGACGGCCATATATAGGCCGGTCGGAAAAATTGCTTATGGTCCTTTACTGATGTCTCAAAGCTTGACAGTAAAGTTGACTTTGGCGTCTAGAGGAAGAAGTCAAAAGTATACGTTTCGGCTCGTGTTCCTAATCCTCTTCTTTATCCTCTTGATTAGCGCGATAACCGCTAAGGCGATTTGGCCAAGTTTAACAAAGCGCGCCAGTCATTTTTTTCTCGTACTAACCGATGATAGTTGGACACTCTCCACCTGATCTTCTCAATTCAAAGGAGGCCTTCCTCTTCCTCTGCTACCATCAGCTAGTACCGCCTCGAATACTATCAGAGCCGGTGCGCTTATATGCATACGGATAACATGGCCCAGCCAACAAAGCCAATGCACTAGGCAAGCTCATAAAGCTCATTACTCCATCGCCTACGCTGGATTTGAAGGCTGACATTGTTATCGGGTTTCATGCTGGCTCCTAGATAAACGAAGTCGCATAAAAGGAAATTGTACGGCAGACAAATTAGCGAGAAAGGATACTACCACTTGCCTCCCTGTTTGTATGAAGATTGTAGGCATACCACTCTCAATCTATAAGTACAAACTGCGCGGTACTAGTAGTATATTCACTTCAGCCAACACGAGATGAGTTGACAGTCAGACATAATTTGGCCAAAATGGAACGCTCAAAGGCGCTACTTAATGGATCAAGGAAAAGCGTCGCTTTACTAATTGCTTTGAGCACAGGCCACTGTTTCATAGGTCGACATGCTCCATAATTCAACGTACCTCATTACGACTACTGCAGAAGCGCCAAGAATGAGGAGGAGGAAAAGTCTGTCAGGCATCTTCTCTGTCACTATCACTGGGATGCCACTAGGTTTAGACACATTGAATGATACGGTTGACCTTACGCATACAAGTGTCAGCGAAATTGACGAGTTTGCACTTAAAACCAAATAGTTTGATGAGGAGTAGCACGTTCACTGCGACAGTGGTATCAGAAAGGATCCGCACGCGTTTAAGTCGATTTAAAGACCGACTGCTACTTCTACCTACCTATCATCAAATGCTTTTCATAAAATCAATGATTGATGATACCAGTCTAAGTACTGGTCTATCTTCCCTTCCTTCTCTGTTCTTCGCACTGATCTCTCCATCCGCAAACTGGGATTTGAGGGTTGTGCTAGGGCTATCTTTCCGAGCAGGCAAGACTGGAAGAAGGGGAAAGTCGGCACGGATTTAGGTACCTCCGTCTTCACTGATGGATCCAAGATGGAATCTTGAGTGGGAACGGGCATTTTCTCTAAATCAGCCAGCATTTCGGTATCCTTTAAACTGCTGGAAACGAGCAGCGTTTTTCAAGCAGAGGTCTTCGCTATCCTGCAGGCGTGCAAAATGCTTCGGGATTGCTGTTGAAAGGGAGACATTAGTATTTTTGCCGATAGCCAAACTGCGGGCAAGTCCCTGTCGTCGCCGTATTGCAGCTCTCTTCTGGCGAACTCCTGTAAGGAGGAACTCAAACATCTCGATCGGACAGGAAACATCTCCCTTATCTGGGTTCCTGGGCACAGGAATACAGAGGGAAATGATATTGCCGACGTGCTTGCTAGGAAGTGATCGACAAAACCGGTTTCACCTGTCCCCCTCTCACATCGGCGTCCCTTTGTCCGTTGTTAAAGGGAAACTACACAATTTCTTTCTAAAAAAAAGCGCAAGACAGATGGAAGCCTGCCTCATCGTGCGCTATTTTGAAAACACTATGGCCCCAATACGATAGAAACAGAACTTGACGGCTTGGCGCTTGAGATTCCTTAGCATGCCCTTTGGAGATGGTTAAGTTAGGTTAGGTTAGGTAGTGATGATTGCCCAGAGAGTGTTTGTTTGGTTCATCCTTTGAGATACCATTGCCAGAGGGTGAAGGAAAAAGGGGAGAAAGGGAAGGGATGGTGAATGGTGAGTGTTTGTGGTGACTAGTCTGTGGTTGTGTTAACCTCTTTATGCTGCTGATGAAGCTCATCAGATTTTTGTTATCAACATCAGCTATATCAGCAGGCGCAGAAAAGAAGTGAGAACCAAGATGATTGAATCTTAGTCCCGCGAAATCTGGGCAGCTAAGGAGCAGGTGGTGAGATGATTCCACCTCATCCTCCATACAGCTGACGCAAAAAGGATTCGAAGTAATTCCAAGTCTCACGGCATGTATACCTCGCGGCCACTGCCCCGTGAAGATGCCCACGAAATTTGAGAGATGGGATTTTGTCATCCCCAGGATATCCCTCGAACGCCTCCTATCCAAACGTGACCAGAAGGACTTCGCGACCCTACGTGTTCGTGTACTTGCCCAGCACTCACTGAGTTGGTGCAGAGCCCATCCTTCCAGGAGTAGAGCGCAGGTTGTCAAGGGGATCCCGATCCTCTCCTTTCGCGGGCACATTACCTAACAGGTCCCTTGTCTGGCCAGCTCGTCGGGGATCGCAGTTTCCTGCAATATCACTGTGACCAGGTACCCAAATTATCTTTATGTCGAAGAATTCTGATGCAATCCAGAGGGAGACCAGGCATTCCCTGACCACCTTCGAATGCACCATAATAGAGCCTAGGGCCCTAATGGCCGCTTGGCTATCGGAGTAAATATTTACCTTCTTAGCGGTTATTACGCAAGTAAGTAGCCAGTGAGCTGCTTCCTTAATTGCGGACACCTCTGCTTGGAACATACTGCAGTGATCCGATAGCCTGAATTTGAGTTTGATGGGGAGCTCTTTGCAGAATACTCCTCCTCCAACCCTACCGTCCAGCTTCGAGCCATCCGTGAACAGGTTAACGAGGCCCTGAAGAAATTCTCCAGCCTCCAGCAATGGAAGGCTGTAGACGGTTTTCTCTTTCCAAACATTTTTCTTTGCACAGGTAATGGTCCACATTATGATATCAAAACGGCACGTAAGTGCTACTTGAAGTGTGCCTGTTGCACTCTTGCCATTTTATCTACCTACCTACTGGTTTATCTTTCGCGAATTTAATATCAACACAAATTTCAAATAAGATTACAAAGTGTGTGAGTCAAGATGTTGCCAAAAATATCAACATAACAAGAGGACTGAAAGGTAGTATAGAATCCCTTGAAATTTTAAAGCAGGCACACTTAATTTCAAACCGTTATTTGGCGGTGTCTGGAAAACTTATATACAAGGAACAATTATTTGGATTTTCAAACTCAGCGCCCGATTTTACATAGAAATTGAATGGTCGGATTCCTCGTTATTCCAGAGAAAATACTTATTTGGACGCTAGCCTTTGTTCCTATGTTGACTATAAATACTTCATTTATAAATAAATAAGTTAATTAACAAGCTTCTGCAGCTCTGAAAAATCCCGCTCTGATTGGTCTGTTTGCTATTACCAGCAAAAGAAAAACCATTTCTTTATTCGACTGTTCTTTTTTTCCGGTTGACGAAAATTTCAAATTTTCCAATCGAACAGTCGCATTTTGCTTTACTGCTACCTGCTATTTGCTACCAAAGTAGCGCACCAAAATCTGTGGTAATCTCCAATGCTGGCGACCACAACTTACTTACTACTATTGCCGACTGCTGCTTTATGCTAACAATTGCTGCTTATTTTGTTGTTGAATAATTTCAAATTATTCCCGGTTCGCATTGGCCAATTGCACTTTGCAATTTTTCGTTTCAATTCTTTTGCTTTGTTGCTAAGTGAATGTTTTCGGCCAATCATTCTTTGGATAAGTGAAAAAGAGCCAAGGAGCAGAAGGAAGAAGGCAGGCGCCGCAAGCATTTGTGGCCGGTGCGCTGCTTACTTGGTCAGTTTATCAGCGCTACCCATCGATCTTCTGTTGTTGATGTTGCTCGTACAGAGAATTGTGCGACAAAAATGTTGCTGCGGGTGGTAGTTGGTAATGTTGTTGTTGCTGTTGTTGTTGTGCTATGATGCCTGCGACTGCCAGCTTGCCAATTTGGTAGCTGATTGCCGCGGCCGATTCAATTGTGCGCGCATATTGAATTCAATTGTGTATAATTGAATTGAATCCGATTGAATTGAATTCGAATTGTTAACGGTATTCGTTGAAATGCTGCTAAGCGTGCAAATTAATTTGCTAAATATTTAATTTGTTGCTTTTTGAAAATGCTCGTGCCACTCACCCACTCTCTGCTGACGTGCGGCATGCCAGTGAACTGCTTGCGGTGTGCCATATCAGCTTTTGTGAATTATTTTGCGCTTGACTGTGTTTGTGTGTGTGTACGCTGTGACGATAAAATCTACAAATGAGCCATTCAACGGCGTATTTCAACTGCATACAGCGTAGTTAATGTTGCTGCTGTTGTTGCGAGTGTTGCTGCGAATGGCTTTTCAACGGCTGCAGTAAAACGCGACAAATATCGGTAAAAATACGACTAATTCACAACCATCGAGATTGGCTTTTCGCATTGGAATTACCAATTTACAACATACCTTTTTTCGCACGTCGTTATTTGTGTGTGTGGGCCTGTATGTGTGTATGCGGCATGTTGGCTTTTCGCCTCTGGCGGCAACATGCCATTTGCCACTTCATGCTTATCGCACGCCACATCGCTGCCAGGCGGCCCCACGCCACAAGTTAGCGAGCGACTCTTGCGCTTTGATATCATCTCCTGTACTTAGTTTTTATACCTCCTGCTTCCTTTTGCCATTCCCTTCATTTTGGTTTTCTTTTCATATGCAAAATCGCAGATTAAGTAAACAGCTACGCCGCCAAGAGCCTTTGAGCTTTCAGCTATTCGATGCTAAGCAATGTTATTTGTACGCTTGTAAATGTGGCAGTAACTGAAATGTTTGTGGCTTTGCGTGTGTGTGTGTGTGTGCAGCTCAGCTCAGTCCATAACAATTTGGCAGTTTAGCGATTTTTTTGCTTCACTTAATGGAAATAACAAATTTATGCAATTCCATTTCCGTTTTCGTTTTCACACTTTTCGCACGTTCCACGTCGCCACCTTTTCATCGGTTAGCTGATTTACTTGTGATTTGTCACAATGAATTTTCACGCTATACTCCCCTGTGCGCCTTTAGAATGGAATTTGCGTCAATGCTGGCGTTTGGCTGTGGGGTGAGTATCGTTAATGCATTGGCGCAGCGAAAGTGTTGACAATGTGTCGCACACCTACAATTGCCATATTTTGCGAATTGTTTGCATTGAATTTGAATTAAAAACGAAAAAACGATTTTCGTGTTCCAACACAGCACTTAAAGTATTTTGTAATTTCGAGTGAAAATTATTACTCTCGTGCCTCGTGCTACTTGCGGCTTGCGGATTTTTTGTTAAAATTTACTTATCAGGTGATTATAGCCGCTAAAAGCACCTCAAGCTCTGGTCGAGTTTCCTTCTTAACTCATGATGCTATGGTACACGAATAAAAAGGCTTAGCTCTCTATTCACACAAGAGCTCTATTAAGGTAGAACTACATTTTTTGAGACTAGATAAATAGATATTTTTTTCTTTAGTATTTCAATTTCAATTTATTTGATTTGTTTTGTACATAGTAAGATAGAATCTTGTGGTAGTACATCTTCTTATAATTCTAGAATACGAGGATGGGATACCTAAAAATGCTACTTAGATTTTAAAACTATTTTAACTATTAAACTTATAGACTAAAACTCAGAATAGTAAGTGAGAAAAAGAGAAAGATGGTAGGAATGGGAGAAGGAAAGGGGGATTAAAGGTTAGAAGTAGTTAGAAACTGCATTTTTAAAACACCTTGCTTGTTTTATAAGCTTTATTGTAGTTGGTATAGAATTCCATAGTTTTATGGCACTAACAAAGAACGTGCGTTCTGATTCCAAGTACGTGTAAGTCGGAACAATTATATTCAATGTTCGGGTGCACTGGCATTGTTTAATGTTTTTATACAGGTACAATGGCTTTCGTGTGTATATTAATTTATGCAGGAACAAAAGAGAGCGTATTTTGAGATACGAGTCGAGGTTATGACCCAGAATCTGTTTTGAGTAGATAGATACAAGGTGGCGCAAAAGTAACCTTGCGATGTTTTTGGCTGTAATTTAAAAAAAAAAATGAAAAACTTTGATTCTTCTTGTGGATTATTTTTATTTGGTCTTTTAATTTTTTTTTACATCAAGTCGAGAATATGATGTCATGTAAATGGCCGCCGCCACAGTTGATTGCCATTTGAGCCCTTTTTATGGCATTTTCCATCACTTTGGCCAAAACTTCCGGCGATAGGTCCTCACATTCTTGACGGATATTGTCTTTAAGAGCTGCAAGAGTCTGAGGCTTGTTGACATAAACCCGCTACCTCAAAAAGCCCCACAAAAAGAAGTCTGGAGCGGTCAAATCAGGCGATCTTGCTGGCCAGTGCAAATCGCCAAAACGGGAGATTAGGCGCCCGGGAAATGCATCCTTCAGCATATCGGTTGTGGCACGTGCAGTGTGTGCCGTTGCACCGTCCTGTTGGAACCACATGTTTTCCAATCCCAATTCATCAAGTTGCGACAAAAAGAACTCGTTGATCATTGCTCCGTAGTGCTCACCATTCACAGTAACCGTTTGGCCCGCGACGTCTTCGAAGAATAAAGGCCCGATGACTCCTCCAGCGAAAACAGCACACCATACAGTGACTTTGAGCGGGTGTAATGGCTCTTCGTGGGTTACACGCGGATTTTCAGTGCCCCAGAAGCGTTGCTTATTACGTACCCGCTAAGATGGAAATGGGCCTCATCACTCATTATTATTTTTGATGAAAAATCATCTTCCTCTTGGTGGTGATTAAGGATGGCTTGAGCGTATGTTAGACGCGATTGGCGGTCAGCAGCTAACAGCTGATGCACCGTCTGGACTTTGTACGGAAACATCTTCAAATCTTGTACCAAAATTCGCTGTAAAGACCGTCGACTGATACCCATTTGCGTGGCACGTCGTCTGGTCGATGTCGACGGCGCTTCCATGACATCTTCGGCTACAGCAGCAATATTCTCTGCAGAACGGCTACTCCGGGGTCTGCCACGCCTGGCAGCATCTCGTGTTGTGCCAGTCTCTTCGAGGCGAGCGGCTAAACGTCGGAGTGTTTCACCAGTAGACGTTGGACGGCGAGGAAATCTGCGACGAAATTCACGTTGTGCCAAAGTAACCGACCGATTATTGGTCAAATAAATAGTCAGCAATATTCCGCGTTCTGGAGCAGTGTAGCGTAACATTGTTTATTAACGTGTACTCGTATTTCGCATGTGTTTACTACACAAATGTCAAAACAGAACTGACATTAGGGGCCAATCGCAAAATTTATAGCATTTTCTGATAGGAGGATTACTTTAGCGCCACCTGTTATATGGTCATATTTCCTTTTTTCAAACACGAAACGCACTGCATTATTTAAAGCGATTTGCAATTTATGTTTCGAATTATTATCAAGCCTGCAATATACCAATTCAGCGTATGATACATGAGGAACAATGAGTGATCTAACAAGTTTTGATTTAGTTTGTCGTGGCAGTAAGTAGGCAGTACAATATAGCTTTCTAAGGATATTATATACCTCGTTTACAACAAAGTTTACATGGTCAACGCATGATAATCTTGAATATATTCTGAAACCCAGGTTAGTTACTATGTCATCAAAGTTAATATTTACTTCATTAAGTAATATTGGCGGCAAAGAGCTAAGGTCATACTTTGAATGAGAAATAGCAATCGCCTTCGTCTTTGACTCATTTAATTTCAAGTTGTTAGATTTGGACCAGTTAGAAATACGATTGAGGTCTTCATTAAGCCTTGCTATCAAATCTTCAATAAGACCTATTGGCCTTGGCAGGTAGATCTGGGTGTCATCAGCATAGAGATGAATCGACGAATTTTGGCAACACTCAACAATGTCATTAATGAAAATGCAAAATAAAATTGGACCTAAAATAGAGCCCTGCGGCACACCTGACGTAATTGGTTTTAGACTTGAGTAGTTATCACCACACCTTACTTGTTGTAGCCGATTCGAAAGGTAACTTTTTATTAGTTGCGGAGAAAATGCCCCAAACTTATAGTGATAGCACAATTTTTGCAGTAAAATGTTGTGATCAAAAGCATCAAATGCTTTTGAAAAATCAAGTAATACTAGCACTGTTAGGTAGTTTTTATCATAAGCAGATCGAACATCTTCAAAAATGTTAAGCATAGCTGTGGAGCAACTATGCAGTTTTCTGAAACCCGACTGGAAATTACTCAGCAGATTATTCTTGTCCAAGTAGCAGGTAATTTGTCTCGCCAAAAATTTTTCAAATACTTTCGATAGGGCCGGTAAAATGCTTATTGGTCTGAAGTGCTGAGGAGCGGTAGAGCATTTTATTTTTGGCACAGGTATTATATTTGCTATCTTCCAACGATATGGAAATGTAGATGAGGTGATTGAAAAGTTAATTATGTGCGTAAGTGATGGTATTACAAATGGTAGAATAATTTTAAGGAGTTTAAGACAAATGCCGTCGGTCCCTATAGCATTAGATTTGACAGTATGTACACACTGTATCAAATCCATCTCTGTTGCAGACACAAATTCAAACTCACCGTCATCAACATGCTCTCGTAGAGGAACCTTTGCATGTATGTCGAGTGGAGCCCTGTTAGATACTAGAAAGTGAGTATTTAAGATTTCTGGGTCCAAACTGCCGACGGGCTTATTCTCTCCTGAGACACCTAAGGTTTTAAGGTTTGTCCATAGGACTTTCGTAGGTAAACTATCATTGAGCTTCCATTGTAGATATGCCCTTTTGGCATCTCTAGTGATTGCAGTTTCTTTATTTCTTGCTACACGATATTTTTGCCACGAGTGAGTGTTTCTATCATTTTTCCACTTCTTATATGCTTTAATACGCTCTCTAATTAAAGACAATATTTCAAGCGTAAACCATGGTTTAATATTTCCATGGACTTTAACTTCATCACTAATTGTAAATAAATTCCTAGCTTTCTTCTATACGAAAAAAAAAAACAAAAAAACAGCAAATGGTACAAAATGCTAACACTGAAAACGGTTGCTAATTTCTCTTTGAAAAAAAAAGGAAAAAGAAATAGTAAAGTAGGATTTGTACACTCGTAGAAGCAGATTATAAAAGTTACTAAGGCCTGCTCACTATTTCTTATATAAAACTGTAGCTTTTCGTCCGTTTTTCATTCGAAAGGAAGAGAAACGTTCACTATACAACAGACTATCGACTTATGGTGCAGAAGGGGGTCGAAACCGACCTTATTAGATTTATCTATAAACTGCTTAGCGACAGAACTGTCGCTGCCGAATGGGACGGCATCTCCATCCACCGGCAGTTGAGTAGGGGCACTCCGCAAGGTGGTGTGCTCTAGCCTTTCCTCTGGGTTGTTGTCGTAAATGACTTGCTGGAGGAGCTGGTGAAAGGAGGCTGCAGGGTGGGTGCCTACGCGGATGACGTGGCATTAATCGTTAGAGGAAAATTTGTGAATACTCTGTACAACTTGATGCAGGGATATCTGAACGTAGTTGTTAGATGGGCAACGGATTGCGGCCTGTCGGTAATTTATTATAACAAAATATTAATTTCACACCGAGAAGCAGCATTTTTGGGAGCCTTGCAAGGGATGCATCCAAAAAATTATATTTGCCTGTCTCTATGGTCGGGTTATTCAAGCTTTGTTGTCTCTACTTGTAGTAATAATAATTATTTCTTTTTTATAACGAAACTTTTTTTTTAATATTGTTTTTCTTCAAAATATGACAACTAAATCATAAAAAATAAATTTTGTAAAAAGCTACAATTGATGTTATTTCATCAAATTTCCCCCTCCCTTTGTAGTATGTACTACTGTGTGCAAAAAGTAAGGTGAAATTGGTTGTAAAATGAAAAATCTTTATTTATTCTTGTAAATCAATTTCATCCCCTTGAAAATAACCCCCTCTCGATGAAATACACTTATGCCAACGATTTTTCCAATCCCCGAAACATGCCAAATAGTCCATTGCCGGTATAGCCATCAGCACCTTCTTCGATTCAGCTTCTATCTCCTCAATCGACTCGAAACGCGTTCCCTGGAGTGGTCTCTTGGGTTTTGGGAATAGCCAGAAGTCACACGGAGCCAAATCAGGCGAATACGGGGGTTGCGGAACGATATGCGTGGAATTTTTGGAGAAATGGTCACGAAGAACGAGTGCAGTGTCAGACGGTGCATTATCGTGATGCAAAAACCAAGAGTTGTTGGCCCACAATTCAGGTCTTTTTAGACGAATTGCTTCACGTAAACGACGCATAACGCTCAAATAATATTCCTTATTAACAGTTTGGCCAGGTGGAAGGAATTCATAGTGCACCACACCACGAAAATCGAAAAAACCTGTCATCATGACCTTTATTTTTGAACGACTTTGACGTGCTCTTTTCGGTCTGGCCGGTTGTTTCAGGATCGTAAGCATAAATCCAAGTCTCATCTCCCGTAATGATGCATTTGAGCTTGTCCTGATAGTCTGAAAGCATTGTTTAACACACATCAACGCGTCGACTTTTTTCCAAGAAATTGAGAGTTTTCGGTACCAAACGCAATTTGACTTTTCGTAGGTCCAGATCCTGCTGATATTCCGATCATATCAGTAAGGTCTTTAACAGTCAACCGACGATTTTTGAGCTCTAACTCCTTCACTTTATTGACGTGTTGGTCATCTGTTGACGTCGATGGTCGTCCGGAGCGCCCCAAGTCATCAACACGTTCTCGACCCTCTTTGAAGTCTTTGTACCACTTATAAACATTTTTCTGCGACTTGGTCGAATCACCAAATGCCTTCTGCAACTTGCTAAACGTTTCCGCAGCCGAAATTTCATTCCGCAAACAAAATTTGATGGCACTTCTCTGCTCAATCAAATCAGACATTGTAAAAATCGAAAAATGCACTCTTGGTCGTTTGGTAAACACAAGCGTAAATATATTACTGATAATGGCATTCACATGAAAGTTGGCCCAGACGTTATTAACAGTGCTGCCAACTCATGAAAAAAATAACTGAAGCGAAATTTTAATCCCGCGAAGTTTGACAAATAAATTCACCTTACTTCTTGCCCACAGTAGTATGTTTTTCGTGACGACTTTCTAAAGAAAAAATGCTTCCACATAATTTCGACTGCCAGTGTCCTCAAATGAAGGATACAAAGTCAAGATTTTAAGAACATCCATAATTTGCCAAAATAATTATTTACTCAAATTTCAAATTTTCAAATTACCAAAATTGAGGAGCTTGAAGAATTCCTTTGTAAATATGGATGCCCAAATTGTGGCGTTATCGTACAATAATTAAGGGGACAGATTCCTGTAAATGGCCATATTTTCCCTGATTTTCATTAAAATTATTTAAAATGAATAATGTGAGCCCCATTTCAGGTTCCATGCACACTTTCTTTTCGGTTCATCCATGCTACCCATTCTTTCAACCCACGACAGATATTCACTCGCATTTTCGCATGTTCACCTCAAAAATTATTGAACTTACAGAAAACTAAGGCCGTTGAAGATATCAATGCCAAAATGCACATCTTCAACATCAACACCTACACCGGCTGGCACTTCTTAACTGCCGCCACAAGGACATACTCGTACAGAGGGATTACTTACAGGACTACTGCTACTACTTTTGCGCTTATTACTGCTGTTGTTCGAGTCAGGCCAGCAGGCTGCAGGCGACAATAATTTCCCATGTCTACAACCATAAAGTCACTGAGCAAACGATGCACTTTGCAAATCCGCAATCAGACAAAACAAATAATTTTGTGAGCATAAAATATGCGGGATTACTATGTATTCATTGCACCCAACATAACTTCTCCAGCTATAAGCAACTACAAATAATAATAGAGGCTACACTTGCAATATGCAACCAGAAGTTTAGTTAAATTGAAGAAGATGCAATGAAATGGAAATGTGTGTGTGTCGCCTACCAGCAGAAATGGAAATTCAATGGAAGTACAGAATATCATGGAAAGAGGACGATTTTTAAAGAAACTTTCAAGTTGCCTATTCCACTTCCACACACACACTTACATACTACTTGTATATCACCTCATACCCGCATAATTTTCAACGATTTTTCAAAACAGCTCATATAGTTTTATATGAAATGTCACTCGCTGCTCGAAGGACACAAGAGATTTTATTTTTAATATTCCAACCGTGGATGTGTTAGTGTGCGCGTCCCACGTAAGCGCATAGGCATACGAGTATAAGTAAGTACTTGGTATTAGGCGGCTTTGCCACATTTATTTGTTGCATGCACTTTCATGTGCTCACTCCCGCTGTGGTACTGGTGGTACTTATCAGCACAAGAGCATGTTGCATGCAACATTTGCTGCTGCATCAGCACAAAAAAAGGAATTTAATGGCATAAAAGCCGAAAGGCTGTAGGATATCAGCAGCAGAAGAAGAAGAAAAGCGAAAACAAAAACAAAAAAAAAAAACAAATGAATCATTCAATGGGCGCATGCCAGCGAATGACATTTTGAGTTAATAATGTTGACGAGTTGGTTGCATGAATGATTGCAAGGCTGGTGGCAGCGCTAAGCCAATGGATATGTCGATGGTTGATGAATACATCGACTGATGCTGGATTGATGGGGTGGTGCAACTTAGGCGAGGGTTGTCAGCTATTACTGCCATTGCACTTGTGCGCCACTCATCCAGCCGAAAAGCCACTTGTGAGATTAGCATAAGCAGCAAAAGCAGAAGAAACGCACTGATTCAGAATGGCAGGGCGGCTATTTAGCCCATACCACAAACACACACACACCACACCACCACACTAGGCATGCACTTATGTCATCTTCATCCATAAATGATCTGACAGCGGCCGCAGCTGCTGCTAACTGAACAATCAACCACTTCCTCAGGCCTCGCAACCTTCGCTTAGCTCACTTTAATGCTCGTTTGCCGTAAAAAAAATGCTGCATTTTGTTCCGATTTAAGTAATCTTTTTGCTTGTTTACATTATTTTGATTACATATTTATTTTTTTGGCAGTTTATTTGCCATTCAGATATTTGTTTCACTCTATTATCAACAACTGTATTTGCGTCTGTTGCACCCATTGTTGTGGTAATGCTTGGGCCCCACTTTACGAGCACTCCCACTCTCCATAGTTGCATTGTCTGTTGGTCTGTTATTAATAACGGTAAGGAAAGAAAATTTTAAAAATATTAAAAATTCTCGAAAATACTATTATTCGCTCTCAGCCATTCCCTTGCACCGCGCTGCTTCATTCCATTCTCATTCCTTGCGTTGGTATGTGTTGGTGTGCTAAAAGCATTCAGAATTTTTTTTTGCACTGGAATAATGCTTTGCTGATTATTTGCAGAATTTTTGTAGTGCGAGTGAGCATAAAAAACTAAAAGTCAAATTAAATGAAAACATTTCAGCCTAATGATCTTTTGTGAATTCTTACAAAATACTGCTACTATACGACTTAGTATAATTTCGTAAAGAATGAGTAATGACAAAAGCTTAAGCTTTTAGATACTTATAATGTATGTATGTATCGACGTTAAAGGTTCATCAACGTCCTACCAAAATTTGTTATTTTCCATCAAGAAGATCAAGGTAGAAAACGGCACACGTAGTCCCATTCTAAGAGCTGCCTCAATGTCCCTTTTGTCTTCTCATATTGGTAGGTGGGTAGGTGATATGGCTAAAGAACCAGTCTGGCACTTCCCAAGTAGCACTAAAGCGGCATTTTGATACCATTATGAGACCTCCAACAGGCAGATATCTACAGCCAGCCAGAGCTATTGATGTAGTGAAGAAGATTGATGCGATTTAGGTTGGCGCACAGTTCCAGGCTGTCCTCTGTCTGCCAGCACCGGACAGTTACAAAGAAAATGCTTAACAGTCTCCTTCTCTGAAAGGTTTCCACAGCTTCCGCAGTGGGGATTAAATGGTAAGCCTAGCCTTTCTGCGTGTGTGCCGAACGTCCAATGACCGGTAAACACAGTTACGAGTTTGGAAATTGAGTGGCATGAAGTCCCCAGGACTTTTTGGGTTCCACGGCTATTGTACTGAGGACAAAAGGTTTTCAAAACAGCATACAAAGAAATGGAGCTACATCTTTCCTACGCTTTCCTGAGAAATAAAATAAATTGCGCAATTCCTCTTCAAGAATGAACCACGAGCTGTATGAGCTCTACGGCGACATTGACGTAGTTCATCGCATCGCCATCCAACGCCTACGTTGGCTGGGGCATGTCGTGCGTATGGATAAAGAAGCTCCAGCAAAGAAGGTGTTCGAGGGCGAAGTCCAAGGGAGCCGACGAAGAGGAAGACCATTGCTCAGGTGGAAAGACCAGGTGGAGGAAACCCTATGCTCGCTTGGTGTACCGAATTGGAGAAGGCACGTGCGGAGCAGAGGCGCCTGGAGAGAGCTAGTGAGGTCGGCCGTAACTCAGTAACGGGTTGTTATAGCCACCTAAGTAAGTAAGTAAGTACCTTTTAACAACAGTCAGAGGAATGCCGAGGACCGGGTAGAAGGGCTTTGAAACCAATTTCGTCCCATTAATCGCAAGTTTATCATCAGCTTCATATCCCGCTATATTCCTTTATCCTGGAACACAGATCAGATAAATGTTACTTGCACACCCAAGAGATTTGATATGCGCCTTAGAGAGCTTACCAGTTTACCAGGGCCTGCACCATGTCATCGTCAGAGCCTTGATTATGCTTTGAAAAAATCTTAATATCTCTCTCGCTCTCACGTTCTCTAAGCGCTTTGCATGCCTGCATGCTCGCAAAGACTTCTGCCTGAAAAACACTGGCCGTATTTCGCAGTTTGAAGAAAATAGATAAATTGGCTGATTTAGAGAAAACCCCTGCTCCGATTCGCGATTCCATCTTGGAGCCGTTAGTGAAGACAGCGGTAACAGTATCGGTACAGATTTTCGCGCCGTTGCAATCCTGTCTACTTTGAAAAATTAACCTGGCACGACCCTCAAACTCCAGTTTACACATGGAAAGGTCTGTACGAAGTTCATAGAAATACGGTGTTGACGACCTAAAACTGCTACCCTTTTCCGTGAGAGATTGCCTTCAGAGGCCAACCGTCTTTAACCTGATTGCACTTTGAGTAGCGACGGAAATAACCGTGACAAGTTCTACATGCTCCGGTGATGTCAAATCAAGCACTCCCTTCTAAAGAGCTTCCCACCAAACTAGGCATTCATACATTAAACCACTACGTTATACACGCAAGGGACGACTTGTGGCTTGAGTCCCAATTTTTTGGCGAGCATATATTTGCAAGAGTAGAAAGTTATACTGGCCTACTTTACCCAATTTTTAATGTGTAGCTTCGAATGGAGTTTGGAGTCAAGTATAACTCCAAAGTACCAAACTTCCGGTAAAAGCGGGGGAATGTAGTTTTTTAATCTGGGAAGTCTAAAGTGGAGCGGTTCATATTTTCCCACATAAAAAATATAGGAAAATCTGGCACTTCCGGTTTTCACTTGAAAAATAAAAGACAAGACACTTGAAAAAACATGGTTTTTAGTTGGAACTTTTAGAAAAATGTCTCGTACGTAGTATTATAGAATTTCAGTCTTATGCTGTTAAATTTTTTTAAATGGAGAAGATGTGTAAAGCTGGCAGGGAATCAGAGTTTTAGCCGATTCTAAGCCGATTAAAACTGCATACCCACACTTTCTATTTAATTCTGATAAAAAAGTTCGTACAAACTATCTACGTGTATCGAAGAAAGAAAATCGTCATGAATCAACTAAACCTATTGAAGCTGCCGTAACAACGAAACAATATTTCTAAAAGGCTCAAATGATTAGCCGAAGAGGGCACACTTGGACGAGATATCAAATCCGCCCTTTGTGATATCAGAAGGAAACAGAGGGGAAGGCAACAGACAAAGAAAAAAAGGGGGGATGACGAACGAACGATGACTAAATTATAGTTGTGTTAACGAATTCATATTACCGATGAAATTCATCAGTTGGCTAAAATCTTAGACTGCACATGGACAGGCATAGCAAAGAAGTGAAAGCCAGGATACATAAATAGTAGCTACGCAAGAGCAGGAAAGCTAAGAAGAAGGCGCTAAACTGATTCTGTCGCAACATCCACATAGATGCAGAGATGCAGCTAGAAAAACGCGAAGTATTGCCGGGATTCCCATACACCATTGAGAATGTGCGTTGAAGGCAACCGCAAAATTCAGGAGCTGAGACTTTCTTTATCTTAGAAGATATCTCGAACGACTCCGATCTGGACGTGGTCAGAAGCGTCTCGCGACCTTGCAAATTTATATATCTTTTCAGCACTGGCTGAGAAGACGTAAAGCTCATCTTTGCTGGAACAGACTACTAGTAGTCAAGGGGATCCAAATTCTCTCATTTTGTAAGACTACCTCACGAGTCCGTCGCAGTTTCCCACAATGTCTCCGTAACCAGGTAGCCAAATGAGCTTAATTTCTGCACCATGACCACTTCACTTTTAATGGACGAAGCGAAGGTGTACACTGATAAATCACCAAGGTGGATGAACTCAAAGCTTCTCAGAATATTTAAAAGCCCGTAAGTGAGGACAAACTTGTAGTCAGTTTCAGTTCCGTCAGGTTGTTGTTGTTCTTGTTGAAGTGGTTGAGTATTTCTGCTGAAATGATCCTAATTAGCAACCACCACAGTTTTACCACCACTGTCCTCGTCCATGGTGGTAGCAGAGGAAGAGGAAGGCCTTCTCTGCGTTGGAAAGATCAAGTAGCCCGGTTAGCACGAAAAAGAAACGACTGGAGCGCTTTATTAAACTCGGCCAAAATCGCTTAAGCGGTTATCGTGCCAATTAAGAAAAAAAAGTCCTCGTGTGATGATGTCTGGTTTTTGTTTTTTGTTTTTTGCTTCTAAGTCAGATCCATTTAGTGACATCCAAGTATAGCAACAAATTCCTTATCTCGATGTCTGAAATTTTATTAATTTGCTGTAAGAAAAGCCTACCGAAAGAGAGAAGTCGTGCCTTAGTTAGCCCTGGACATTCACATAAGTAGTGGAAAAGACTTTCCTTCACCCCTTCCGCTTGCGGACTGCCACCGCCTCTTCTATGTCTAGTGTCAAACCTTTTCTTGCTAGCACATACGCTCTCTCATTACTCCGTATATTTCTATGACCGGGAACCCATATCAGAGTATTTTCAAACCAATGACTAAGCAATTTTAGTTCATCTCTACACTGTAAGACTTGTTTGGATGAAATGGAGATGGAGTCTAAGGCCATGATAGCTGCTTGACTGCCTGAAAAGATAGCTACTATTGGACTAACTTCCTTATAGAGTTTTAGTGATTTGCATACTTCTCTGAACACTATTAATCTGGAACACGCTGGTGTAGTGAAAAAGTCGAATTGATTGAGATAGGTTGAGCGGCTGTGAATGGAAGCCAGCTCCCACACCACAGTATCGTATCTCCCAGTCACCTTCCCTTGGCTCCATTCGGCTCTCGATGGAAAGTATACCGCAAAGTCTATCTTGAAATTAAGGTCGGGTACTGTGTAGCCTGATCTGTTTTTGAGCAGCGAGGGTCCCTGTAGGAGGATCTTGCTGTGACCGTATGGCCTTGTTGTCCAGCTTCCTATATCTCTGAATCTCACCGCGCTGCAAGTAGCAATGCCCACAGGTATTTACGAGTAAAACATTCTGCATTGAATTAAAGGCTAGAGGAGCATGGGTTCAAAGCGCTCCACTTTTTCTAAGAAGAGCAAAGCCGTAGACTCCATCCAGCTGCTTCGCCGATGCCATATTCTCCAGCAGACAACAGTTTAACATATATGTTAGAGGAGTAGGGCAATCGGAACCAATTTTTAGTTTTTTTATTGTATTTTTTTCAGGAAGCTAAAAGCGTTAGAATTATCTTATAATTATCGGTCAATTTAATTGTTCAAACAATCCCCCAATTTTTAAATTAATGTATTAATTTGGCTATGATTTTAAATTCCATTCATAACATCGCTAAAACAATAAAGCATTGTCACATCTGATGCTGATTTTGCAGCTTTTGACCATTTCAAACATGTTAAGCATGATGGCGTAAATGGGTGTAGCTGAGTGGGCCATGAGGGCAATGCCAACTATGCGCGGACATGGTTTGTTGATGCTGGTCAGGGCCGCCATTTGGACCAAATTGAAAAATGATAAATGCGAGCAATGGCCATAGAATTGTGTGAGCAACTGTAGCGGGTGAGGCACAAAAGCGCAACGCTGTAGCTTGTTTATTTTCCATTTCCTCACACACACGCACATACATATACATATACACATATTTACATAGATTCTTTGTGCATGACAACTTGAGCGCATTGTACAGTTTTTCGATCATTGCCACAAATGTTTTGACGATTTTGACTATGTACGCAAATGAGTATTTATGTGAGGTAGAGACGCCAATATCAGCGGTAATTGTTGACAACGGGATTTCGGGATATTTTAGGTAAAGAAATATTCCGAAATCCGAGCTTTAAAATAATGTAGCATATTTTAATCAGGATACCGACGTATTTTGAATGTTATCCCGAAAGTTCGGGCTTGGTCCCGAAGAATAATTTTCTTAAATTCAGTTAAATTTTAATTAGCCTGGTGTTTTTATAGAGGCATTTTAAAATATCAGGTATTTCTCATGTAATCCCGGAAATCGGGTTTAGTCCCGAAGAATAGTTTTCTAAAATTCAGTTGGAATTAAATTAGCCTAGTGTTTTTATAGAAGCATTTTAAATATCAGGCTAATATTTTTTCCGAGGTACTTTTAATGAATCCCGAGAACTCGGGCTTAGTTCCGAAGAATAATTTTCTTAAATTCAGTTAAATTTAAATTAGTCTAGTTGTTTCTTTAAATAGTACCTTTTTACAGTTAAAGTTTTAAATCGCCTTTAGTTACGTTTAAAATATCCTTCCTTCTCTGTACTTCGTACAGATCTCTCCATCCGCAAACTGGGTTTTGAGGGTTGTGGTAGGCCTACCTTTCCAAGGAGATAGAATTCGAAAGAGGAGGGGCCTGCATGGAAATAGCTACTTCGGTTTTCACCGACGGATCCAAGATGGAATCCGGAGTGGGAGCGGGTTTTTGTCTAAATGAGCCAATATTTCAGTCTCCTTTAAACTGCCGAAAACTAGTAGTGTTTTTCAATCAGGGGTTTCGCGATCCGGCAGGTACGTAAACTGTTTAGGGATTATTGTTGTAGCTCTCTTCTAGTTAGCTCCTGCAAGGAGGAGATCAAACGTCTCGAGTGTGCATGAAACATTTCTCTTATCTGAGTTCCAGAGTAAAGGAAGATAGAAAGAAATGAAATTGCCGATAAGCTTGCCACGAAGCGGTCGACAGAACCGGTTTCCATTGTCCCCATCTTAGACATCGGTGTCCGCTTGACCGTTGTTAATAGGAAACTGTACAATTTCTTTCTTAAAAGAACGCAAGGAGTTATATTTTATCCTGCGCTATCCTGCGGCCGCCGTAGCCGAATGGGTTGGTGCGTGACTACTATTCAGAGTTCACAGAGAGAACGTTGGTTCGAATCTCGGTGAAACACCAAAAATTAAGAAAAACATTTTTATAATAGCGGTCGCCCCTCGGCAGGCAATGGCAAACCTCCGAGTGTATTTCTGCCATGAAAAAGCTCCTCATAAAAATATTGCCGTTCGGAGTCGGCTTGAAACTGTAGGTCCCTCCATTTGTGGAACAACATCAAGACGCACACCACAAATATGAGGAGGAGCTCGGCCAAACATCCAAAAAAGGTGTACGCGCCAATTATATATATATATATATATATCTCAAAAGCACTTTAGCCTCAGTACGAGAAGGAATGAAAGATTTTTGGGCAAACATTACTTAAATGGCGTAAGATGACATTAAATGTGGTTTCAGATGAAGATGCTGAGCTTCATGCAACAAGTAGGCGTAGGCCAATAAACAGCCTCATCAACTCCGACAGCCCGGATGCAGACGAAATATGCATTGCTATTAACCTATCAAAACCAGGCAAAGCCACCAGCACCGATGGAATTCCTGGCGAACTTCTTACAGTACAAACTCAAGCTATGACCGATATACTCCTTTCCATATTTCAACAAATTTGGGAAGATAAAAACCTGCAACCAGTAGAAAGAATCAATAATTGTAAAGAACCCAAAAATAGGTAACAAAAAGAACTGACGTAGAATATCGATCCTATCAGTTGTAACTAAAATTCTTAATCTCCTCATACTTTGTTGTAGACGCACTTCATGCCACCATTGCAAAAAATCAAGCCGGCCTTTGTCGTAATCCCTCGAATATCGATCACATCAGTACAATGTACATTATCATTTAACAGTCTGTCGAGCTCAACGCTACACTGTGCATGTGTTTTCCTTACTATCTTAAAGCCTTTGAGGCACTTAGGAGAGACGCGATATGGAAGCTCGCGGTAACCCACAAAAGCTAACCAACATAATAAGAAGCTCATAAAACGAAGCCACCAGCCACGGAGCCACGTCGGATAGCCAAGCCAACCCTTTCAGACAATTTCCGTTCGTAGGCAGGGCTGCGCTCCCTCTCCGCTCTTGATCTTCGAGTGTTGTGATTTTGCCAACCGTGGTATACAACGGAAACTAAATGAAAAGCTTGGAATCTTAGCTTACTCGGATGGCGTACGTTTGTTGTCTGCTAGCCACAACGAAATGTGAGGCATGTTAAACATCAGTTCCACCGTTTCCCACAAAGTTGGCCTGAAAATCAATATACAAAATTAAAACCTATGCGCTCTAACACACACAATCCCCCACAATTAATTGAACGGTAAAGTTTACAATTTTTAATGCTTGCACAACTAAAACCATTGTACACAAGATACAATGTTTTATCAATTGCTGTTTACGGATAGTAATGAGAATTTTCTGGCCGCCAACGATTTCAAACCAAAGGCTATGGGAAATCACGAAACAGAAAAGCATAGATAACGACATTAAGGGCAAGAAATAGGGATCGACCCGACACACACTTAGAAAGGACGTAAACAACATTGCACATTCGGCTTTGCAATGGAACCCGACTGGTACAGAGGGCGTCCAAGAACTACGTGGAGGCGTACAGTTAATAATGAAACATCCAACTCATTTAGAGCCTTACGATACATCGCTCGTAATACAGAGGGCTCAAAAGAAATTATAGATAGGCTAAGTGTCTAATTTTATAATGTTAGTTATACTTTAGTAGAACACGCTAATAATAATATCAATAATATGCAAATTAAAAAAAAATCCAAAACAAAATGATAATCTGCTATGACATAGTCTTGCCATAAATTCTGTGACAAATTTTACAATGCATACGGCGAGAACAAATTCTAAGAAAAAAGTTGCGTTATTGCTTTTGTTCGTAAGCTTTGTCTACTCATAAATTATACTTAGTTTCGTGGCAAACTTCGCTTTTTAAGAATGGAGTTGGGAGCTAAGGAAAACCACATTGTGGTAAAAGTGCAAGAGAGATTTACGAATTGCTGATAAAACTTCATATTTCGAGAATGTTTGTTTATCGCACGATCAATCCTTTTTCCCAAACGTCTGAAGTGGCAGACAGAAAAAGAAGTGGGCGTCGAGCCAGTTCAGCCATAAAAGTCGTTCAAGAATGAGTTCGCAGAAATCCCATTCTAAAGTAGAAAAACATGGCAAGGGAAATGAATAGACCAGATACGTGCCAAGACTAATTAGAGATTATATCCACATGAAAGTCCCCCGTCGCCCTATTGGTAATCTTTTGGCAACGCGCTTGAAGAAAATTAAACTCGACAGATGCAAGCAGCTTCTTCGGTGGCACGCGCTCAACTACCATGAAAATATTCTTTTCACAGATCAGAAAATGTTCACTGTTGAAGAAGCTTTTAATAAGCAGCAAAACGACAAAATCTATGCTAAAACTTCTAAAGTGGCAAAAAATATTTTTTCAAAGGTTCAGCGTGACCATCATCTATCCTCCGTAATGGTTTGGAGGGGAGGAATGGCATCTCTTAATTTCTGCGAAAAACAGGCTAAGACAGGGGTAAAAGTGTACCAAGGGGTGCCAAGAGGTCTTCCAGCACGATTCCGCTCCAGGAGGCAAAAACTCCCAGCAGTTGCTAAAAAGCAATATTCCTGTGTTCACAGCCGCAGAAGATTGACCGTGTGGAAGTTCAGATATGAATCCATTTGGCTTACAGTTTGTGCTCGGGATTGGAGAATATGGCTTATTGAAGACCTCACAGAAATTTGAAAAGTCTCAAACAATCTTTAGCTCGAGCAGCGTCGTCCATATCAATGGAAACCGTGCGTGCTGCCATAGCTGAATGGGCTAATCGTTTGATGGCTGGGGTAAAAGCAAATAGTGATAATTTCGAATAAAAACTATTTTTTTTAATATTCACAAGATTAAATAAAACTAGCTTCATTAAAAACAGTATTATAATTTCATACTTCAGAGTATTGTTTACAAGTACAATAAGTCAGACTTGTGAGAGCGAAGGAGTTGCTTCGCTTGGCCGAAAGCGGTCAATTTCCGAACATTGTGTTTTGTGACGAGAAAATTTTTTAAATTGAGCAATTCGTAAACTCCCAAAACGATAGGGTTTATTTGACCGACCGTTCGTATGAGAATTTGAGTCATCTTTTGTCTACCAGGAGGCTGTAACTGGCCACAGGTAATGGTTTGGGCCGCTGTAACCGCAGATGGGCGCCTCCAATCGCTTTCATCGAACCTGGCGTCAAGGTAAATGCGAAATATTATCGGCAAAGTTTTTTGGAGGTTGTTTTGAAGCCGTGGGCAGACAAACATTTTGGTGGCAGACAAGACTCGGCACCCTCTCACAAAGCTCAAGTGAAACAAGAATGGCTAAAAAACAGCTTTCCGAACTTCATAACGTCCACACAATGGCTATCAAATTCACAAGACGCGTATCTGATAGATTATTCTCTTTGTGCCATTTTGGAGAATAAGGTCCAAGTTAAAAGATTCACCAGGCTTGAGGCTCCGAAAAAATCCATTGACGGCGAGTGGGCCACAATATCTGCAAGTCACATTCGAGCAACTTGCGACTCGTTTCTGGGCCATTTCAAGGGTATAGTCAAGGCAAAAGGTGGTCATATCGAGCAAAAGTAAATTGATTCGTAATTTTGTATATTTTCACACATTTTTTACATTGAATTGAATGAAAGTAGTTTTCCAAACTAAAAGTATAGCCTTTTTAATTGGTTACACTTCGAGTGGTGGACCCTGTAAACAAAAAAGTTTTATTTAGTAAAAAATGGTATACCTTCGGTTTATTAGTTTTAAAATTTGCTCGTAAGAATTTGAATATTCTGAGGATGTTCCCGTAATACTGTAGGCTCATACTGTTGTTTTTTGGATTCCTTTTTAATATGAACTTTCATTGAATAAGATTTTATTTACAATTTCTTCTGCACTGTAATTTGAAAAAAAAATGTGCACTGAATTCAACTAAATGAAAACTTATTAATGGATTTTCGGTACTTAAAAACACCGAGATAATGGGATCCCATAATTTCGGGATTCCGGGACTAGCATTTCTAGTGTGGCATGCATTGTTTCTCCAACCAACTTATTCAAAATGTAATTCTAACCTAATTTATGCCTCACCGCAACAAAAACAACCACAAAAGCAGTCACTATTGCTGCCGCTCTGCTGCTGCGGCTGCTGCTAAAACTTGTGGCCAGCAATAACAAACCGAATTAAATCAGCGAAATGTGCACGAGTAGCTGGAGAGCAGCTGCGCAATCGTAGCGAAAACACACAAACACAAAGATACCTGCACACACACTCTTGCAAAAATACGCTATTTATTGTACGTGCTTGATGCCGCGATTAACATCGTTCACACATACACACGCACGTACTCGCACATCGGCGTTTAAATGTAATTTATACTTTCATTACAGACCTTGCCAATCATGAACTGCGCTAATGTGAATTATATGGGCAAATGCGCTGCCCTTTAAACACAACAAAGTGACCTATACGCACACATGCACACACATGGAATACTTTCAACGCCCACTTTCGCACTCGTAGTTGCAATGTGTGGTAGTGGCTTGTTTGCCAGTGGTGGTGCAGTCTGTGTGGTTGCTGCACATTTGTTGCAGTTTTCAACATCTAAACTGAATTCAAAATTCGACCAGAAATTATTACTTCACATTGGCATTTGTTGTGCAGATTAGTTGTTTTTGTTAGTAAATATTAGTTGGGACTTTGCGGTAGTTGTTTTCGTCAATGCATACCCTTTTTTAGTTTGCACACATTCGTCCTTCTGTTACTCCTTTCTGCCTCACACATTTGTACACACAATAAAATCGCTCCGCTTAGCCGTCAACAGCAGTTATGTTGGATAATAAATCAAAATTTTCGGTTTCATGTTGTCATTGTCGGCAAATGGTTGAGTGAGTAACTCATTGCGAATGACCTAACCGACGTAAGAAGTAAACAGCAGCAGTGTTTGGCTTTGGCAATGCGCTTTCATCGAAATATTAGTGCATGCATAGAGAACGCAGCGGATTCGTTTTATACAAAGTGAGTTCCTCAAAAAGTCGGTTGTTTTGAGTTTTCAAAAATTGGAGTTTTCAAAATCTTTAATATCACCAGCATTTAGCGGCTTAATACCATTATTACTCATACATAAGCAAAGCCTAGTTAGAAGGCGTGGGAAATTTACAAAATGTCTCACTGGATGGACTAATCACCTTCTTAAAATGATCTAAGTGGCTTAAGCAACTTAGTCAGGCGATGGGAATCAAATGCGGGTATCACAGTGGGCCTTAGGGCCGCCGTCTATTAAGTCTTACACAGCCGAATGGCTTGCACATGACTACCATTCAGCTGTGGCCAGACTCGAAGGATGCAAAATATTTTCGAATAATTTCTTCGATAGGAAATTTCGTACTTCCAAGTAGATGTCAGTAATAAAAAGGCTTCTTAGAAAAAACTTCCTCATTTATAAGTAAACAAATTTATTGATGTATAATGTTTAGGTAACTGGTAAGTTTTTGAATAAGCCCATAGCCTAATTTGATATAACGAACGAACGCCCTCACAAATGAACTTCATTCTGTTACCTTGTCGGACTCCCCCTTAAGGCACCCACTGTTGTGTGATGTATATTTTTGTTGGCTGAGATATTCAACATGAATTAGTTTCATCAGCTCACCAACAACTTAAATAAGAATAATTCCTCAATCTTTTTCATAAATCCCGCGACAACATTTTGACCAGTGTAGAGAGTTGGTGATCTGGCTGCTGAAGCGGCACTCTCACCCTCTATAGTGAACGGTTTGCTGTTCAGGCTCAGCTCAGTACTCTCGAATGCAATGGCGTTTCAGCTAGGTATTGAAATTGATCCGCTATTTCCTAGTTTTCAGTTTTCTCTTGCTACTGCTCTGAACTTGAATAGATGAGATGAGCGCGAAACGTGGAATCAACTCTTTTGCTTCGCTCCAAGCTACGTTTCGTTGTTGCTAATAGCTCAGAGCAGTTATAAGAAATACATTTTAAGTACTCTCTGTAGTTGGAGTAAAGAAGTTAAAATCATCCGAAGCGCTACCCACGATATAATTCATGTGTACTCCGGCTACCGCTTCTGCTCTCGCTTCTGTTGCTCTGCCATTACTCACAGTACTATTCAGCACTGTTCGTTTTTGTTTTATTAGATGCTTTTTGTAGGCGGTTTTACGGTGTTGCACTGAAAATGTAACCGAAATTTTTAATTTTTGAAAAATACTGCAGTTTAGATTTTATATTTTCATTTATAGCTGAGTCTTTTAGTTTCATAGGGGGACTCCATTCTCTTTGGGAGTTGTATTCAAGTAAGCCCATCGCACCAGTGAAAAATTCCGGATATCTGCTTAATAATGAACGTTGCGACGCTGCATATTTGAATATAACTGGAAAAGTTATACGAATTCCACCCACTATGAAACTTTCAGGGATGATTAGTGAGTATGGACTCAGTTATTAATGAAAAAATGAGAACAGATTCAAAAATTTCAAATTTTCAAAAATTAGAAACAAAAATCCTTCCCATGAATTTTTAACAAAAACTGAATTTTTTCCAAAAACAAAATTTTCTATGAATATTTTATCAAAAAAAAAATATAAAAAAAAAAGTTAATAAATCGTTAAAAAGAGCCGATTCACCTTAATAAGCTTTAATTTTAAATAAAAATTTTTTATACTTATTTATCCTAAAAAATTAAAAAAGAAAACCGATAAATAGCTAAAAAAACCGAGGTTATTTCACTTTAAAAATGCCTACCAAAACTTCTGAGTAGATAAAAACATTACAGATTTTTTTTTCTTAATTTTTCAAATATTTGGTTTATTTTTCAAAAATATCGAAAAACAGCTCAAATAATATAGTTTGTAAAAAACATGTAGTTTTTTTCCACAAAAAAATTTTTTTCAATATGTTACTCCAAAATTTAAAAAAAAAATTCACAAATGTTTTAGATTTAATTCAAATGTCGAAAATTTACATGACTCACTTTAAAAATTTATGTACCAAAATTTTTAATATAGAATAAATTATTTTTAAAAATAATAAAAATCTTTCGCAATAAAAAAAATTTATTTTATCCTAAAAAATTAAAAAATAAAATTGATTAATTGTTAAAAAATCCAAAGTTACTTCACTTTAAAAAACTCGTACCAAAATTTTCAACATGGAATAGGACCGAAAATTAAAATTTCTTTTCAACACTTTTTTAAGCAAATTAGAAAAAAAATTGAAGGGATTTGTGTTTCAAAAAAACAAAAAACTACAATTAAAATAGTTCAAAAAACATTTATAGCTTCATCCAGAAAAAAACATTTTTTAATGTTTATTTTATTCCAAGAAATATATTAAAAAAAATATGAGAATGAAAAAACTGTGTACCAAAATTTTCATCATTGAATAAATTTAAAAATTATACAATGTTTTCACATTTTTTTTTTTAAATTACCTCTTCTATACTGAAGTCTACAAATAAACTAATTTTCAGAATCATTTTTCATCAATCAAATTTCTCAGCAAAATCCTATGTCCAAAATTCTTGGATCACTTGACATGAAATTGCTGAAATATGAAAAATCTGTTTTGAGATATGAAATCGGATTGATCCATTCTGAAAGCATTCAAAACTCAGTTTCCTTATTTTAACGAATCTGACAAAAACAGCGAAAGTGTTCTGAATTATATGCAGAATTTTGGATTTATGACAAATTTATGTTGGTCCTCACGATTGTGCACTGTGATCAACGCAACGAGCAGTCCACCTCCTCTATGCAATTTGTGAGCCACTTGAAATTTATATTTTATTATATAGAAATTCAATGGGTTATAAAATTGCATAACTGAAAATTTTCTAAAGATTTTAATTAAAAAGTGTAAAATTTTAATGTAAACTTGTATAATTTTTTTATTCTTATTATTAGTTGCTGTCGCTTCATGTTTGGGTGCATAGAGGCGAAACAAATGCTTTCCAGTAGTGTCAACTTCTCGCCTTTGTCTAAATTTGGCTACATGAGGGAAATTCGTCAACTTTTGTGGGTTCCAGTCCAGTGTCATTCTACTTATGGCGGTCGCTGGCTTTCGCAACGTATGGTCAATCCAGTTTCATTTGTGCTCTCGTATTTCAATGTCAATCGGTTTTTGTCTGATTCGATTGAGGAGTTGTTGATTTGAAGTCCAATTGTCGGGCCACCAGATACGAAGAATTGTTCTTAGACATTTGCGTTGCAGATACCGTCACCAACCACATTCCATAGCCTTAAATTAGGACGGAGTGGTTAGAGTCAGCTATTTGGAAAACCGTCTGCTGTTTTTGATTTTTTATACATTTCCACAAAGTTTGAGAATTGCATTTATGTTTTTATTGTAGAGGAATGAATATTTTCCAAAAAAAATTAAAAAAGAAGCACTTCCTCATTTCAAGCTTGATAAGGAATTATTCTAGCACACTGTTCACCTTTTTCAAGAAGTATATATATTATATAAATATTTTGCATGCTCCGAAACTTTACCAAAGGCCTCTGTGTCATTTGCACACGAGGCCGCTGATTCATTTATAAAGACACTGCTATAACGGGGACCAAAATTAGCTCTGTGAGACACAGATCCCTAAAATCTAAACCGTTTAAGTAGAATTACTCACAGAATCGTCGCTCGCCCATTTGTCAGCCAGTTTGTTACCATGTACCATACAGAGTCCAGACACCCACATAAATTCTAACTTCTTCCTCTTGTTGACATAATTCAGCCTTAATTCTAATTAATAATTCTGGATAATTTTTAAGTATCTAAGAGATTTTTATGCTGATTTTATGCCTTCTCTCCTTCTGGGGAGGCACCCTTCCTGGGACTACTATCAGCATTACTTCGCAGAGTCCAGAACCGCATCTATAAAGAATCCACTCTATTGTCCCACGCCTGGGTCTAGCGTATTTGTAGCCAGCTTTCGTGCTATAGGCTCATCACCTAGTGTTCCTGTTTGTATGGCTTTGCTTTGCATCGAGGTCTGTCTTTTTTTTTCATAGTACGGCTTCGATGTATCTCTTTACCGAGTTCTAGCGGTCCTCGCGTTCCACCATTTTACCGATAACATTGGTCGGCGCTATGTAGCCAATCTACTTTCTCATAGCATCTCTTTCCGCGGGCCATCTGTCACGACAAGAAAACGTGTGCCCAACGTCATCGCTCGACGCTTCGCAGTATATGCACCTGGGCTCGCTTATCTTGCCCATGCGGTGTAGGTATTTCCGGAAGTATTTGTGGCCCGGGAGGAGCTGAGTTTAGAAGTAATTCACATCCTTAAAGTTATTTTGAAATATTTGCCTATTGATGGAATGGCCTTCACCGTCCCTTTGCCACTCGATTCAGTGCTCCATCGGCTTTGGCACCGTAGCATGGTTTGGCATTTCCGTTCCGCGACGCTAGTGATGTCGAGTTTATTCTCGGAGTGCCACACATCCATTCGTTCCCGGATCATGAGATCGACGAATATCTCCTGCTGATCACAAAGACTACAGCGCCAGAGACAGTGCGATAGGCTAAGGCAACTCAGAGTGCCGCTGTACGTTGCTCTATTGCTTTGCAGTTTAGCGCATCTCCCCATATTTCATTGCCGTACTGGAGAATTGATTTAGCAGCCACCATTATTAGCCTTTTTATGCTCTGTGTTAGCCCACCGATGTTTGTCATTAACCTGCTTAGCATTCCCGTGATCTTTGCTTTTTTGGTAGCCGCATGCCATATCTGGGCCCAGAAAGTCAGTCTGCAGTCAAGTTGAATACCTGAGTATTTCACTACTTTTTGGGTCACTAGGAGCAATAAAATATGATTGAAAACTTGTCGGCTTGCGTAATAACCTGCGTGTATGAGAATCAGAAATTTTCCTAATATTACCGACCAGCATTCTATGAGATACTGACCGCACATTTTATGGCAGTTCCGCGTGGGGCCAGTGATGGTTGGCGGAGGGCTGTTGTGTACGCAATTGAGGCTATGAGAATACAAACCCTCGCTGATGTTATACACAAGAGCGAATCCTTCACTGGCATCTACTAAGAAGCACTTCAAAAAAGTACTGCAAAAATTTTTCAATTGACTTTGTCAAATAAAGTTGGTCAGCCATTCATTAAGCCGTTCATATTTTAAGCAAGATTGCAAAATGAATTGTGAATCTGAAAAAAGTTTGGAAATCGAGACACGCTTTATTTTTAAGCACTGCAAGTTTTATTAAAGTAGTAATAATGAAACCTACGACAATAGCAAAAACAGCTCACAATAGTGGCAGACAAACAAACAATAAATAAGCCAAAAGCAAATACAAATAACAAGCAACACCAAAATGCAGCAGCCGCAAGCGTATGCAGCTTGCAACATGCAACAAACTCATGAGAAAGTGGCATGAAACAAACACCTTTTACTATGGCAGACTTGTGGTGAGTGGCAGCTGGCAGGCGGCAAGCGGCAGGCGGCAAATAACTACATGTCGGAAGTCATTGGCATGTATAGAGGCAGCAGCAACAGCAACGAAAGTTTGGCTGCATTTGGATGTGAATGGAGCTGTATGTGGCAAGTACGCGTGTAGCTTGCGAGTGTACGTTTGGCAACTGGGCGTGCATGCTGTGCAATGGCAAAACATGCGAATTTCCGCAGACGTAGTAGCTGCCACTGTCGGTGCAGCAGCTATACCAAGGCGTGCGTTTCGTTGCAAGTGCATGCGTTTACATTTGCCGCAAATGTATTGTAAATGCATTTCAAATGCTGCCAACATATGAAACAAAACCACTGCAACTCTACCAAGTACATAGATTTGTTGTTGCCGACACATTGTTGGCATTGTTGTTCATCCATTGTTGCTGTAAATACTCGTTAAGCGACCACACCTCTTTTTGCGGCATGAAGATGACAAGAGAGCGGGGCTGCAGTTCGGGTGTAGTGATAAGGCGGTTGCTGAGCTGGGCGCTGAGTTATGTTTTTGATTTTAGCTGACAATGAGTGTTCAAATTTATTGTTTGCATTAGCAGCAACAGCAATTGGAATAGCAACAACAATACGGAAGGCAATAGCAGTCATTTTGATAAAACTCGTCGGCGTGGTATGTTGTAGTCAACAGGCATATTTTCATCACCTCCAACAGCCAGACCAGCAGGCGAAATCCAGTGGCGGCCACTTTGTCGTAAATGTCGCTTTAGGTCTGTGCTTCGCCTCTGTTTGTGTGTGCGCGTGTGGGTGTGTGTGTGTGTGCTTGTGCGGAGCTGCCGAAACGCCGTGAGCTACTTTACTTTATCGGTTATTGCGTTGACAGGGCGTGGCATTGACATTTACATGTTCGATGAGTGAATTCGTGTGTGCAACCGAGGCAGCAGCTACAAAAATGCAACAACAACAAAAAGTGTGCTGCAGTATTTAAACTAAGCCAGAAACTATAGATAGACTCCGTTCGCTGCCTACACATCAGCAATACCAGCCACACACACACACCCGGTCGTATACGTAACTTTTTGCAAAAACCTAAATATTAGCAAATTCCATTGCACTTTAGGTATTTTACGCGCTACACAATATTATAGCATAACGTTTATTAGTTTTGGCTATGGCTACATTAAATTCCCTCTTGTGAGTGCGGCTATTTTCAGTAAAAAATGTTAATCTAAATTCCGGCGATTTACGTTCAAAGCAGAAGGTTTTAATTAATACGAGCATAAATTGGAGTGTTGATAAGAGTATATTTATGTACTACTAAGAAGCATAATTTGGTTTGGCTAAATGCTGATTAAATTTTAGTTTAACCTCTTTCATTATTTAGTATTGAATACGTTGCACTGTTTAATAAAGCTTTGGAGTCTGTGGATGGTTCGATAGTAAAAAACTAATTCACACGAAATGTGTGCACCAAATATGTTTTTTTAATAAAAACGAGATGAAAATTAAGTACAAAACGAGCTAAATTAGAGTTGCACACATATTTAATATACAGGGTGGCTGATGAAAGCCGCTACCAAAAAAAAATTGAATAACTTTTTTTCTTTTTAAGTTATCTGTTCCATTTTTGTTTTAATTTGCAGATTGATCTTTAAAATTTATTAAAATGGATAACTGGGACACGTAAACAAGAATTTGGATAGTCCGCCGCTATCACGCACTGGAGTCCGTAGTTTTGGTACAGAGAGAGTACAGGCGGATGTTTGGCGGCGATCCCCCGAGCAGATGGACCATAATGAGACTGGTGAATAATTTTGCTGAGCAAGGAACAGTCGCAAGAAGGCCTTATCATCGAAATCCACCAGTTCGGACGGAGGAAACGATCGCTGCTGTAGCTGCAGGTAGACAAAGCAATCCAAGGGTTTCAACAAGAAGCTTATCTGCTCAACTTGGTGTCAGCCGACAGTCTTTGCAAACAATAATGCACAAAGATTTAGACTTATTTCCCTACAAAATTCAAATGGTTAACAAACTGAATGCAGCAGACTTGCCGATTCGCTTGGAATTTTGCCAGAAGATCCTGCAAATGGTGGAAGAAGACCAAAACATGTTAAACTGCCTTTTCATGTCTGATGAGGCCCATTTCGATTTAAACGGCAATGTGAACAAACAAAATTGTCGAATATGGAGTACTTCTAACCCACAGATACTCCACGAGACGGAATTGCATCCTCTTCGCGTGACAGTGTGGTGTGCGGTTTCTTCACGCTGTATTGTCGGGCCTTATTTTTTTGAAGAAAATGGTCACACCGTTACGGTTACTGGAGACCGTTATTTGAAAATGCTGAAAGAATTTTTCTATCCAGAACTACGCCGAAAGAGAATTCCTTTCAACTCTGTGTGGTTTCAACAAGATGGGGCAACGTCTCACATAGCCCAGACTGTTATGACCGAGTAGCGACGAAAATTTCTCAATAAACTGATTTCAAGAAACTCCGAATTTCGTTGGCCCCCCAGGTCGCCTGACCTTACTGCACCTGACTTTTTCTTGTGGGGTTTATGTAAACAAGAAGTTTATAAAACAAAGCCAACAAATTTGGATGAACTGAAACAATCCATTCGGGCAACAATTGCGGCTATTCCTGTCGCAACTCTCAAAGCAGCAATGAACAACTTTTTACTAAGATGCCGCACTTGTGTCAACGAGCATGGGGGGCATTTAAATTCAATTATTTTTAAAACTAGTTAAGCTACATTTAATAAAATTTAATAACCTTCAACTTGAAAAAAAAATAAATGAATTCCATACACTAAAAAAAAAGTTATTTGAGTTTCTTAATGTAGCAAAATTCATCAGCCACCCTGTATTATTTTATAAACGCAAACTTTTCAAAATATGTTAGAAAACAAATATCATATCCAAATTTTACTGTAAGAATAAATTAATAACACGAAATAATAACACGAATAAATAAGAAAAAAGCAAACTTCTTCCAAAATATCAAAGTTCTGGACGGAGTTCTAGCCTAGAAGAAAAAGAAATCTACACCTGTATCGGCAATTTTATAATTTGCCTTCCAATATATATATTTTTTTTTTAAGAGTTACATTCAGATTCTCATCAAACTTGGGAATAGCGAACCGAAACTGATGGCAAATGCTGACCTAGTACTCTTTACAAGGAAGTACAAGATTCCTAACTGAGATTTGAGCACAACTCCAACAGTGGCAATAGAAAGAATTCTTAACTGACATCCAATCAAACTCGTAGTAAAGAAGAAACTCAGCCAAAAGATCTGCTATAAGACTGGAGATTTCAAGACAATTCTCACACAGCGTTCGCGTCCGCCGCTTATTTCTACTACAATATATAACGCCAACAGAAAATTAGAAAAAATGAATAACTTATCTTCTAAGCTTTAATTAAACATATCCGAAGAGATTTTTTAAAAAAATTGTATCTTAATAATAACTTATCATAAGCAAATGGTATGGAAACATGCGCCGAGCAGTAGTTTCATAAAAAATTTATGATTTCTCAACGAATTGACCTGACTCGAACGACCCATCATTGATAGCCAAGCACCTATTAAAGCAAATATAGCTGCTTGCACTAATTCGGAAGGTGTTCATCAGTGTAGATCCAAAATGGATGAACTCTCCGGAAATGTTCAGGTCACTAATTACTGGATACCAGGACACAACGGAATAGAGGGAAATGGGAGAGCTGATGAGCTCACTAAGGCTTGTCAAGATTGATGCCCATTACTCTTATTTCTGAAATAGCTCCCTTTTCAGGACTAGCTCTGGAAAGGCAGTTGATATGGGAAGGCTGCAAAATATTGATTGGAGTACTGAGGGGACACTGTTTCACTCCACATCACGCAGTCAAAATAGAATTAGTCCAGAGCTATGTGTGTAACACACACAACGAAGTAATTGCGGGGTACTGTGCTATATACTTTGCCGCTGTCTTGCTCTTCGCAGGAGTCGACAAATGTGCCTAGGATCAGCACATTTTTCATCCTTGACCTGTGTTGCTGGCAAACGTCTGAAAGTTCGCAAAAACGTGGATTAAGAATTACATAAAATAATACCTTCGACTCAAAGTGCCTAGCACTGGCAACACAATGGACTCTAGAAGCCTAATTGAGATCTTTTTACAAATCAACGAGCAATATCTAATCTAACGTTCGGGGATACAAATTCCACTTCGCAAATCGGTATAGGAAACCACTTGATAGGTACCTGTACCAGTGATTTGAAAAGTTAAGTGAGAATTCTATTTAGGGGGTCAAAGATTTTACTCTTTTGTACTTTCCTATGGGAAATCGGCATAGGGAACTATGGAACTCTAAGCAAATAGACAAAACTAGAAAAAATACTATGCCGGGTTAAATTGTATCAAAAAAATATTCATCAAAAAAATTCTACTGTGATCGCATCAAAGCGCAAAATTAAATTTATATGCCAAAACTCCACTTCGCGACGCAGAGATATCACACCAATATTCAAACTAATTTCGGCCAATTTTCACTTTCTCTTTTTCTGTTTTGTTGAACGTTCATAATTTGGTATAAAAGTATAGCTCACTGCCTAACAAAACCTGTAAGTTTAGAAATTTTATGCAAACATCAGAAAATTTTATAAACTTTTTATCTCAATGCCACGGATTTTAATTGGAATTTTTAGAAATAATTTTGTTATGTAGTTTTATAGCCAATTGAATTTTAGTAAAGAGAAGTAAACTTAGAGGTATCGCATTTCAAATTAAAATAAACCAAGAAAAATTCAAATTGCTTAGGCAATCTTTATTAATTTTGTGTAGAACCATTCATGGCATTTATTTTTTAAAGACAATCCCTTTCAAATGTTGGCAGCGACTGCGCCGTAATTCCAAGTTTGAATGACTCGCTGGAGGACTTCGTTCAGTATCTCATGAATAACTATAGTAATGTTGGTTTCCAATGCCTCAATCGAAGCTGGTTTATCCACAAATCATTTGGATTTTACATACCCTCCCAAACAAAAGTCCAAAGGTGTGACATCACACGATCTTGGTGGCCAATCCACTGTTCTGAGACGAGAGATGATTTGCTCACCGAAACCACAACGCAGCAGATTAATTCTTTCACGTGCCGTATGAAAAGGAGCGTCGTCCGCCGTCTTGTTGAACCACATGTTATGGAGATCACGTACTTCGATTTCCGGCATCGAAAAGTGGTTCGTCATGTGGCGTTCGCTATTCATTGTTACATTGACGCCAGCCTCGTCTTAGAAGAAATATGGGCCGATGATTCCTTTAGCCCACACGCCGCACCAAACGGTTGTTTTCATTGGATGTAATGGCTGTTCTTGAATGACTTCGGGTTGCTCTTTAGCCCAAATATGGCAATTGTGCATATTCACGTAGTCATTAAGCCAAAAACGGGCCTCTTCGCTGAATACTGTAAGCTGGGCTGATTGCACGATGAACACTTTTCGCAGAGCGTCGATCTTCCTTATAAATTTTGTAAATTTTTAGGATTTGTAAACGTTGTTGATACTCAAGTCTTTCCATGATGAAATGTCAGTAAACGCTGAAAAAAAACTATGTATTTAGTTTGACAGTAGTCACGCGTGATCTCTCAAAAAACCGCTATTGGAAAATACCTTCAATCAGATCAGCCTTTATTTAACATTTTTTATTTTTACCTTAGAAATTTCTAATAGCACAGGAATGTATTTTTTTAGGAAGGCATGGGATACCATTTTTTGGACATTTTTGTGAATGAAATTAAAAGAGGAGATTAAAAATATAGATCAGTAAACATTTATGCCAAATTTTGTGGCATGGAAGTTCGCGATTTCATTTTGTTAGAATGTACGAATACTTTATTATACACTGTGGCAATTTAACATACATTCATTTCTGTACATATAACAAATTTTCCCTTACCGAAAATGTCTCTCATCAGAACTCTTGTTTTTCTATACGTTGTTGAATCTTTGTGGACCTCTAATAAATCTGAATAAAAAATAAGCGCCTCATTTTATGGCAAACTGAATTTTCGGCACAGGAATTCAATGACAATTTTCAAAGCGTTGGCGGCACGGGTAAATTAAAAAAAAAACCAAATTAAATAATAGGTGTATACTTTTTCGGCCATATCATAAATTTTGGGGGTAGCACCAAGAATTTTTTTACCTTATTTAAGTATATTGGTACTATCGGTTTATATCTCAATTTTCATATTAAATTCTTTCCCATGTTTTATGGATTTCAGAAGCTCATAAAATAATGAAATCCATTCTAAATTCATTCCCATTTCTAAAAAATTGCAATGGTCACACAAACGAAATGTTTACGGAATATAACGCAAAATAATAAGTCTTGGCATAAAAACCCACTAAAATGGAATGAAAGAAAACTGCTGTAATAGAAAAGAAAGCATGCAGAGAGAACAAATATAATATAAAAATGAAAAAAATATAACAACCATCTACAAACGTGTTTAATGTAGCCTCGTTAACTATTAAAAAGGCCGTAAATGGCATGCAGCACAGCCACAGTGAATATCTGGCAAATAGTTTTGCTGTGGAAATAGTTAAACAGCTGACCCAAACAGTGATGCCTGCACTTTGAAAGTGGAGTGAACCAAGACTGCCAACAGTTGATGCAATCAGCTACATAATCTCACACCTATCGACGACATCCGAACATAAGCCACACCAACATTATCAACACATCGCCAGCAAATTCGCTCGCTGACAACATGGCTTAACGCCTGGCTCGCATTGCCACCACTCCTTGTATTCTACGGAGAGTGCGACATAGTTTCTGATCTGTTCCACTCTCATTCTCTCCCCGCATGCACGAGCACAAGCAGCTCAACAAACACACGGACACATACAATCCACCCATTTGCAGCAATTCAATTGACTTTTTACGAGCGCATAAAATGTTGCTTTTTATTTAGCCGAAAATTGATGTGAAATTACGTACTTCAACTGGCCTAACACAAGCAAAGCGAAAAATAAATTGGCGACGGGAAAGCGGTGCGTGGCTCGAGGTAATGAAGTGAAAGGGTTACATTTTGAGGACAAAAACAAGGTGAGTTTTGAAATCGGTGTGAAGTCCAAGAAGGTATTGCGAGTGGGGTCATCTGCAGTGGCGCGAGTTGGTTATGGAGTGGCGCATTTACGACAAAATTTCGAAGTTCAGCTGCCCGCCCATCCCACAGGTAGCTAAGGGCTGCTTCTCAGAGTGCGCTGTGAGGCGGGAAATTTTACGAGCGCATGACATGGTCGTTAAAGTTGTTTGCCAATACCAAGCTCAGGCAACTGAAGGCAGGTTACTGCAAAGAGTGCGAATAGTATTTATGTACTTAGACTTACACGTCCGTACTCATTTCTGTAATAGTCCAGTGGAGATATTTCTTATGCAATTTTAATGAGCAATGGAAAGGAACAAAAACAATAGAAACATACTCATTAAAAACATAATCATTGAAAGGAGAGTAGGTTTGAGACATTTTAAAGTTAATTAGCGAAATCGATTTGAGCTTCAGATTTTTTCCCCTTGCAAAAGCATTTGAAATTAAATGAAATGAATCAAAATTAAATAAATTAATATAAAATAAAGTAAAATAATATAAACTAACTAGCAAACACGGCCCGCTTCGCTGGGCACACTAAAATAGAATAGATATGGTTTAGAACAGAAAAGGTATGGTTTTCATATTATTTATGTCTTTATTCTTTATTCAAGCGCTTTGGCATAAACAAAATTTTTTGTTTTTCTATTTGTTTTTGAGTAAATATATAATGCTGTTGGCTTCCCAACACGTGAACAGCCAACGTATAGTTGACCATGGGTGAATACTGGTTCTTCTAAATTCATCCCGCATATTTCTAAAGTTTGCCCTTGTGATTTATTGATAGTTATTGCAAATGCTAAACGAATGGGCAGTTGCAAACGCTTGAATTCAAATGGCAATTCAGGTGGAATCATAGAAATTCTCGGTATTAGATCGTCTTCATTCTTGAATTTGCCAATTAAAATAGTTGCTTGGATAACATTATTCATCAATCGTTTGACTACTTCATTTTGTTCTTGACGATCTTCTGATGTCGCGTTATTCCGGGCATTTCTCATGCGCCTATTATTATTTGTCGAACGACCAATATGATTACGTGATTGTGTTGGCATTTGTACTGTAATAAACATGATTGTAATTATGGTATTCTGAGATTTTAAAACATGTTTTTTTCAATTTTGTGGATTATATATTCGATGCATATGTGTTTAAAAGCCTAAGTCCACATGGTCAGGATTATTTTATTTTGTTGTGATTTTCTTAAATCATCTCTTTTCTTCTGAAAATTGTTGACAATTTGCATGACAAGACTATTAATTTGTTCATCAAAGTTACGCATTTTACGTGCTCTTCTTTAACAATTTCTTTTGTTTTTTCATTTTTTTTTGACATTTTTTTCACTCATGGTGTATCGTAGCTTATCGCTTATGAACCGAAAAAATAAATCCACAAACCATAATTTCATTTGAACATTCGGATTTCACATTAAATTCTCAAATTTCGAAATTATTCACTGTTCCAAAATCCTTACTACTTAACAATGTGCGTAAGTTTGGTTTAATTCGGTGCAAAGACACGGCGGGTCCACGTTTTGGCATATATTTCGAGACCCTAGTCATCAATAGGTATGAAAATTACCCCGTATTAAAGCTCTTATCAACAGCTTTCATTTGATACCCATATTGTACAAACACATTCTAGGGTCCACGTTTTGGTCTCTATCTCGAGACCCTAGTCAGGGAGCGGATGGAAATACTCTGAACTAAAGCTTTCACCAACAGCTTCCATTTGCTACCGATATTGTACAAACTTATCCTAGGGTTACCCGGATCCACGTTTTGGCCTATTTCTCGAGACTCTGGTATCCAATTCTTAAAATTTCAAAACAAAAACCTTCTCCACATATGTTTCTTCAATGTGGCAAAGTTTGTGTAAAATCGGCTCAGCCATTCTCCGTAAAGTTCATCAGAACGCGAAAAACGGCTGAATTTGTATACAGGCAAGCACAAATTTAGTTGTTTTTTGTGAGTAGTTTTCCCCTTTATTTCGACTATTTAATTTCAAAGAATTCAAAACTGGGATCAGGCCATTTAATTAATTTTTTTCTGGCTAATCTTAAAATCCTGGTTATTAGAAAAAGTACTATAGTGTAGTCCAAATCCATGATTTCAATGATTTAACTCAAATTTTCGACGACTGGTCTAACAATGCGTGCTTTACCTCCAACATGCACGTTACCAGAAAGGAATCACTGGAACCAGCCATTTATTTACTATTGCATCGATGCTGCATTACGAACGCAAACAGCACAAATTCTTTGGAGGCCTGCTTCAATTTTTCATCTCAGTCATTTTTCACTGTAAAGTGTATAGAATTTTTTTTACTGCACTCTTGAATGCTTTAACACTAACTGGCTTCATCGAATACAAAACTAGAAAGCAACTTTTTGCTTATTCAAAGATGAAACCCCGTTTTTGACCCTTGTTTTTTACTTCAAAGGTCCGGAAAAAATGCTAAAAAATCTTTTTTTCGAATAGTTTACACGATAATGACAATCATACTGAACTGTGATTCCCGAAATACGTGTCGCTGGCGGCATACCTTTTTTTGGAAGACCATTTTTTGAAGGTTGACCACTTTTTGAACCAACCTTAGATGGCCAAAACAAAATTTTTATTTTTTTAGAATGGGTCAAAAAATAAAATGCTTAAAATAAAGATAGCAAAATTTTTTTTCGTTTTCATTTTACACGCTTTTAAGGGGGCAAATCCCTGCAAAATTTCAAAAAACAATTTTTTTTAATATATTTTCATGAAATGTTAAGAATGTGTCAAAAAATGTGTAGAACGTAAATTTAAGTATTTCTTATATTATAGATCGTCAACCGTAACGACTCTATTCTTTGCGGTCGAGCGATGGTAGAGTTACCTTGTTTTCAAACTTTAGACGCGTTTTTCTCAAAACTATATTTTTCGAATTGGCGTACACGATAACTCGAAAAGTTATTGACCGATCTCCGTAAAATTTTGCGCATATCTTTTTTATGATATTACTTTCTATGTGAATTTACAATTCAAAAATTTTTCGAATATAATTTTTTCGAAGCAAAAATAGTAGGAAAATTCGGCCCGAAAATTCATTTTTTAAGCATTTTATTCCGCGATTTTTTTGTTTCGATTTTTGTTTAATTCATATAGAAATTATGGCATTAATAAACAAAAAAATTGTTGGTTTTTTTTTGTATTTAGGTCACTGTCGCCGATGCTACAATGCACGCCGATTGAGAATCCCCGCTGCGACCTTCCTGGAAGAATTGAGTGGACATCCGACATTTTAAATGATTAAAAAAAAATAAGAACTTATATTATTTTAATGTATAAATAAACTGTATGCCAATTTTGAAAAAAATGTATTGACTTCTTCATTTAAAGTAATTTTAATCCCGTTAAAGTAACACCCAAAAAACACCAATTAAAATTAGGCGAGTGCCTTAAGCTCTTCAGAGGCTTCTAGCGGGAAACATTCAGAACTATTTACTTTTACCTAAAACATATTGTATATAAATTTGTAAACTTCTCAACCCATCTGCTTCAACTTACTTTATTTACCTGTATAATAGAATGCTAATATTTTGCCATTTGATATTGGAATATCCAGGCTTCAGGCATTCAGAAGAATTAGTTCAACAATAATGTCTCAAAAAATAAGTAAATACTTTACAGACAACCGCAAAAATATTTAACTCCTATTTAAATAACATTTCCATCAGGTGACTACACCCCGGCATCATTCGTCATTTTATATGGGCAGATATATTTCCGATATTAAGCCAAGTATAGCGATCAGTGAAGCATACATGAAGGCGCACAAGCTATAAAGCATGCAATAGGGAATTGCAATAGCATAAAGCAACGTTATGTTCATACATATAAGTACACTAATATGTAAAATCGTGTATATTTATAAGATGTCACATACATTCTCACTACCCTTTACCAATAGGCAATGGGGGTATGCAAGAAATACGCAAAACGGACACTTTGAGACACTGAGCCAATTAGTTAAATTGCACTTAAAATTGCAGGTTTATAGAGCAAGAAAACACACACACGCACACGTGCGCACCTACGAAGTGCAGAATACATAAAAAGGGATAAGCGGTTGAAAGGGTTTAGTTAGATGGCTTAGTGGTGTGAGTTTGCCTTTCATTTAACAGGGTCAAATGTTGCTATTGAACATTAAAAAGGAAATTAGAAATGACCAAAGGACGTAAACGCAAACAAACGTAGACGCACGTACACTGGACATATCATGCGAAAATATGTATGCATATTAGGGCGGGGCAATTGACTAAGCCAAAATTTATTTGGTGGGACCAAGTTGGTGTTATTTATTATGAACTCTTAAAACCAAGCGAAACCATCACTGGGGATCGGTATCGAGAAACGGCCGCAAAACGCGGAGAGGCATGAAAAAGTGATTCTACAGCATGACAACGCCCCACCTCCGTTGCCAAACCCATTAAAACCTACCTGGAAACACTGAAATGGGAAATCCTACCCCACCCGCCATATTCTCCAGATATTGCACCGACCGATTATCACCTGTTCCGATCGATGGCACATGGGCTAGCTCACCAGCACTTCCATTCATTTGGAAATATCAAAAAAATGGTTTCATCCGTGGATAGCCTCAAAAGATGAACAGTTTTACCGCGACGGTAAACGAGATGTACCAGAAAGGTGGGGAAAAGTAGTAGCCAGAGATGGGCAATATTTTCAATGATTCATTTGTACCCGTTTTTTCAGAATAAAGTTGTATTTTCATCAAAAAAAAACAGCGCGAACTTAGTTTCGCACCTAATAAAAGGTGTTGTCTTTTAATTGTGAAAAACATTAAGGCGCACCCCACAAATATGCCGAAGAGCTCCATCAAATAACCAAATAAACCTTAACAATGGAATACAAAACAAAAATTAATGTAACGCTACAATTTAGTGTCGTTCCTAGTCAAAACGTAAGGCGGAGTCTCTGTTTCTTGAGTATTGTGGTTTTACTGCTTGGCTACCAATCTTGCGCAACCCCACGTACGCCAGTGGGGAAAGCACTGGTGAATACTTGTACACCTTAAGGCATCCAGTTTTACCCCTCATGTCACATTTTTATAGCGAGCCGCTTGCTGCAAATACAGACATCCGCTTTCCACCTCTCATGACAAATCAGTAGTTGAGAAATTAAATTTTCTAACAAAGTTTAGATCTGCGATCTGTGAGGTCCCCACGAGATATTTCATTTCTGTCCTACCACGCATATTTGGAAGGTATTCCCTTATCCGCCTCCTGGGCACGCACCCTCTAGGGATAACAAGCTCCCCCCAACTATGTATACAGTCTGTCTAATGGAAGCGCGACCGCCATAACTTTGCGGAAGTAATCGGCTCCAAAACAGCCGAATTTGGCATGATACCTGTTTGAACGTGCTTATCTGTTTTCTTTTGAGTTTTTTTTCTAAATTATTGCCCAAACATTTTTATTGGGATAGGCATCAGTCAACTGTGAAGGTCAATCCAACATTTCAATCCCAATTTGGTGTTTCCACTCTATTCACCTCTCCTCCACTCTAAACAGCTTCACCTTCGTTGCCCACTTGTAAAACCCAAGGTTGGCTAGTCCTTCCAAATATCTTTGCAATTGATGGCAATGATGCTTTCTGGTAAATTTTATTCAGCAAACTGCATTCAAATCCTTTTTTCTGATGAGTAGCCACACATGAATCTTAACTGGATGCTGAACAGTTCATTGAAGTTGTCGATTACACTGGCACACAAAAAAAAAGTTGTCTGTACACCGGGTGCCACCTATCTACGGCCATGTTTTTCGACCCGCTGAATACGAATTTCAAGTCAGTTTGGACCGCCCAGCCTTCAATTACTACAATAGTAAATTGCAAAAAACCCCAAAAATTTGCGAATTAATGGTATTACAATTAATTAATCGTATTACATTTTGGGTACCAACATTTAATTGCACTCTCGTAGGCCATTCTTTTTACACATAGTGATTCTTTCTGTCTCTGCTATCCCACAAACATAGATAGCAAGGATATTTAGTGAATCCTGATTGTTGGCCTAAAAGAAGTGTTGCGATTTTGAAATCCCACCAAATTTGCCATTGGTGTTCTGAATATTTTATCTTGTCCAATACAATTTCCAAATTTTCATAGGTCTCCTTAAGCTTCGTCGAATGGGCTATTGGAATTGGCGCTAATATGTTTCCAATGTGAAACAAGACAGCTTTGAGACTTCTAGTTGATGCATCTATAAAGAGTCTCCACTCATCGTCTTTACAGATATTAGGTTTTAATTCATCAACCAAGCTTTTAACATTGGAACAGTACACCACCGAGTTCTCATCGTCCGTTGTGAAAAACTTCCGGAACTCCTCTTCTCTATTCCGATAAAAGTAAGTACGATCGAAATTAGTATGTAACGGATCAAAATACATAAAAAATTATGCTTTCCTCAGATCTCAAAAATTTTTTTTTGCCACAACATCGAATTTTCGCTATTTTTTGGATTTGTTTGCAATTTACTCGAAATTGAAGGCTAGACGGCCCAAACCGACTTGAAATTCGTATTCAGCGGATCGAATAACATGCCCGTAGATAGGTGGCGCCCGGTGTACAGACAATTTTTTTTTTTTGTGCCGGTGTTATCAGCAGAACACCAAGAGTGACGTATGCAACTATTCGCCCAAAAGAAAAATTCATCCGAGAATAATACGCTTGCCCAATTCCGTTCTGAATTTACATGCAAGTGCGGTTAAGCGATTTTGGCCGAGTTTAACAAAGCGCGCCAGGCGTTTCTTTTTCGAGCTAACCGGTGCCAGTTGGACACACCAAGTGAGGCCAAGCCCTTCGCTACCTGATCTTTCCAACGCAACGAATATTTTCAGAGCCGGAGCGTTTGTATTCTTTCGGACGATATGACCTAGCCAACGTAGCCGCTGGGTCATTATTCGCTGCACTATTTCTGTGTCGTTATAAAGCTCATACTATCGTCTACGATATTCGCCGTCGGCGACGTCTAAAGTTCTAAAAATCTACCATAGAATCTTTATGTCAAACACTCCACGGAATGCCTCAGCAGATGTTGTCATCGTCCAAACTTTTGCGCCATACAATAGGACGAGCTTCACCAACGATAAGTTCAGCTTACTCACAAGCAAATCAATGGTCTTCTGGTCTCGCTTTGGAGAGGTATATTTTTTGGACCTCGTCCGGTAAAGTCGTCAACGTTTTTAACTTCAGTATGCCATTGCAGCCAACTATTTATGAACGTCTTCGACTTTTTCAAATATTTCGCAGCAGCAACACATGACATTTTTGGACGAATAGGGTCCATTAACTCGAGCACATTGACCCGCCCTAATATACAAGCATCACACACCCTCTCAACGGTTTCTCTGAGTATGAGTAAGCATTAACGGTTTATTGATTGTCTTGGACGCTGGTATGTGAGTGATGGATTATAGCGGGGGCATTACGCATTACAAGGGGGTGAGAAAGGCACTGATTAGTTGATTTAAATTGGCAATTGATTGGCATTGAGTGCAACGTCACTGCGGGAGATTACATAATAAACTAAAATGAAATACAAATGTAAATCATAAAACAAATAATAGAATAGCAACCATACAGAGGCGAGCATGAAGTAGCTTTGTGAATCACTGCTATTTTACTATGACTACAAATTCGAGGGAATAACCTTTTAATAGCACACTTTGAGATAACATAAACTCAACTCAATTCAAAATATGCATTAGTTGCAGATTTCTCTTTCCTTTATCGAAGAGCTGGGTGTAACTTTTCGCTCAGGGAAAAATAGGATGCCCTGTTTTTCAGTATCAGAAGATACAGATGCTCGATAAACAAATTTAGGTTAGAAAAGTGATAGTGAGCAAGGCTCTTTCGCTTAACAACCAAAATTGTCTATGTATAGGTCGCTCACCATGCTCGCATCCTAAGCGTTCACGATGCCAATATACGATGTTGTGGCCCTTAAATGAAAGGCTCTGTGGAGGACTTATGCACGATTTCGCATTGGCGTCGTCGAGTATCGAAGACGCGGGAGTGATCACGTGTAACTGGAAAATCTTTTACCGACGGAGAAGTAGTGCAGTAGACACAGATTTAGCTTCTTCACAATCTGAGCATATCAGGCAAAGGTGGTAGCCTTTCTCTTTCATTTATCGAAGAACTAGGTGTAACTTTTCGTTCAAGGAAAACTGGGGGGATGCCCTGTTTTTTAGTATCACTCACAATCATTGAGTATTCAACGCCGTACCGATTGATGGTTAAACTGAAAAAATGTTGGGAAATTAATGACAAAAAAATAATAATAATAATGAGATTTATTCAATGTTGGAAACATTGGGACAGAGTTTTTGAATTGAAATATCATCGGTTTTTTTGCTTCAATTTTTTAGTATACATTTTATTGTTTATTTTAACTTGAATCTTTTCCAAGAAAATTTTTTGTTTGTTTTTGGAATGATTGAAACTCCCCATCACAATTTTACTTATTTTTTTTCATCATGCAATAGCTTTAAGTAGTCTAACCAAATACTCATTTTTTATAGATATTTTTTAGGAATTTTTTTTTAAGAAAACAAAATGTGATCATTTTGATTTTATAGTATGTGATTATTGACATCAAATAGTATACAAACACATTTTTTTTTTGACATTTTTTGTAGTAGGGTGGCACCAAAGAAAGCGTCTTAAAAAAAAGATAGGTGGCTTGTCAACAGGATTTTGTCTCTTCAGGACATCTGAAACGAAAAAGTTAAACTGATTATTTTGTAGGTTTGTCATTCTGGCAGGTGTGACAATAGGAAAATGTTTTTGAAAAATATCAAATGGCGGACTTTTGAAAAAAGGTATGTGAGAAGTCCGTCATTGCTATTTTTCAAAAAAAAAATTTCCACTGCAATTCCCCCATAGTGAAATTCCCATAACTTTTCAATTAGTATGGACCTTTTTCCAAAAGTGATAAAAAAAAATGTTTTCCATACATTTTCAATAAACAGTAAATTTTTTTCCAAAAAATGTTTATGTTGTATATATTTTTTAAATTGATGAGATTTATTCAAAATTGAAAATTTTGCCACAATTTTATAAACATTTTCGGTTTTTTTTTACTGTTTACAATTTTTTTGTATACGTTTTTTCTTATTTGTTTCCACTTTTTTTGCTTTTGTTTTTTTCTTTTTTGTTTTTGTGTTTTTTGTAATAGTTGAAAAACACTCTCCATTGCGGTTTTCTAATTTTTTTAAATTATGCATTTAGATGACACTCTAAGAATAACCCATGACTTTTCAATGCGTATGGATTCTTAATCATAAAAAACATGCTTCCCATCAAAATGTCTCCCAGCAAAAACTTAATATTTTCCCGAAAGAATTTTTATGTACATACCTGTGGGCAAAAAGTAAGGTGAATTTGGTTGTAAAATGAAAAATCTTTATTTATTCTTATAAATCAATTTCATCCCCTTCAAAATAATCCCCTCTCGATGAAATACACTTATGCCAACGATTTTTCCAATCCCCGAAACATGCCAAATAGTCCATTTCCGGTATAGCCCTCAGCACCTTCTTCGATTCAGCTCTTATCTCCTCAATCGACTCGAAACGCGTTCCCCGGAGTGGTCTCTTGAGTTTTGGGAATAGCCAGAAGTCACACGGAGCCAAATCAGGCGAATACGATGGTTGCGGAACGATATGCGTGGAATTTTTGGCGAAATGGTCACGAAGAACGAATGCAGTGTCAGACGGTGCATTATCGTGATGCAAAAACCAAGAGTTGTTGGCCCATAATTCTGGTATTTTTAGACGAATTGCTTCACGTAAACGACGCTTAATGCTCAAATAATATTCCTTATTAACAGTTTGGCCAGGTGGAAGGAATTCATAGTGCACCACACCACGAAAATCGAAAAAACCTGTGATCATGACCTCTATTTTGGAACGACTTTGACGTGCTCTTTTCGGTCTGGCCTCGCCTTTAGCACGATATTCGCTTGATTGGTCAGTTGTTTCAGGGTCGTAAGCATAAATCCAAGTCTCATCTCCCGTAATGATGCATTTGAGCTTGTCCTTATAGTCTGAATGCATTGTTTCACACACATCAACGCGACGACTTTTTTCCAAGAAATTGAGAGTTTTCAGTACCAAACGAGATTTGACTTTTCGTAGGCCCAAATGGTCTTTCAAAATGGTTTTCACAGATCCTTCTGATATTCCGATCATATCAGTAAGGTCTTTAACAGTCAACCGACGATTTTTGAGCACTAACTCCTTCACTTTATTGACGTGTTGGTCATCTGTTGACGTCGATGGTCGTCCGGAGCGCTGCAAGTCATCAACACGTTCTCGACCCTCTTTGAAGTCTTTGTACCACTTATAAACATTTATCTGCGACATGGTCGAATCACCAAATGCCTTCTGCAACATACTAAACGTTTCCGCAGCCGAAATTTCATTCCGCGAACAAAATTTGATGGCACTTCTCTGCTCAATCAAATCAGACATTGTAAAAATCGAAAAATGCGCTCTTGGTCGTTTGGTAAACACAAGCGTAAATATATTACTGATAATGACATTCATATGAAAGTTGGCCCAGATGTTATTAACAGTGCTGCCAACTCATGGAAAAAATAACTAGAGCGAAATTTTAATCCCGCGAAGTTTGACAAATAAATTCACCTTACTTTTTGCCCACAGAGTTATATTTTATTCTAAAATTAAAATAACTCGGTAAATTGTTAGAAGAAACGGAAATTATTTCACTGTTTTCAATATTGAATAGAATAGAATAGAATTGTAATTTAAAAATTTGTTCGAAAAATTAGGAAAAAATATTTTAGAGAGCAGACACATCTTCTTTTCAAATCGTTTCTAAAAAAATATAAATTTTTACACAAAATTTTTTTTAAGTATATTTCATTACAAAAATTAAAAAAAACCGAAGTTATTTCATTGTAAATTTCCAAATTTCAATATTGAAGAGATCCCAGAATTTAAATTTTTTTTAAATTTTTTTCGAAAAATTAAGAAAAAAATTTTGGGGATTTGTTTTTTAAAAATGGACAAAAACACGAATTAGAAAATTTTTTTCAGAATTCTTTCAATTTACTTCTTATTATACTCAACTCTACTCATGAACCAGTTTTCAGAAAAGTCGACGACAATGTCTAAAATACTAGAATCGCTTTACAAGGAATCGCTCATTAGTCTTTCATTTCCTCATTATTTATTACTTCTTTGAGTCGAATTCTTAAGACACGTCCACAATGATCATTCGCCAAATTAACAGCTGCTATAATTCTCTTTAACATTTCAACGTTACTTCCCCTTTAATTCGTACCAAAGGACGCATAGGTGTACTTCTATGTATATCCCAATCAGTTGTGTCTCCAGGAATTAGTTTGGTCGCATTTATATGTTAATACGAAATATATTAAATGTAAGCGCATAAATAAGAAATGCGTACATTCCCAATTCTTGCCGCCTCCTCCTCTTTCTTTGCTCTGCCTTAACACGGACGCCCAACTCCTCACGGTTTTCACCTATGTACGAGTATACACTATTGACTTGCACTTCTGGTTCTGCTTCTGTTTCTGTTTCTGCTTCAATTGTTGACCAAATTTATTTGCATTGTGTTAGCCCGCATTGCTGTGGTTCAACCGGAGTGTCGACATTGAACTCCAACTGCGTGTGCACATCCCCGTTTACTCTCATTCTTACTAAACCTACGCAAACTTCTGTTGACACTGGCTTCCATTTAACCTCTAAAATGCATTTGACTAATAAACATATGAACATACAATTGGCCAAAATGCATGTGATGACAATGGGCTGACCGATGCCGTTTGTTAGGTACAACTCATGTTTGCGTAGCAATTTCGAATTTATTTGCATTTAAGACATACCATACACATACACATACTTATGTGAGTGTGTGCATCGCTACTATTTTCAATAAATACCAATACGAGTATTTGTTGTGTTATGCTGTTCGATACTGACGGCTTGAGTACATGGGGCATTCCAGTATTATTATCGGTTTTTTATTGTTTTAAATTTTTTTATTGTTTACAATTTTTTATTTTTATTTTTTTATTATACTTACATAATATTACGGCTGAGTCAATTATCACTGCACTAAATAGGCTATGGGTAGAAAGACTTATCTACCTCTGGATCTCGTCCTTGCTTGGTTGTAGGAAAATAATTGCTGTGGCAGGAGGGGCTAGAATCACTAGGTTCGTACATAAGGGTACCCCACTGGGCGGCGTCCTCTCGCCGATGACTTGATCCTAATGGTTTCAGGGGCCTTCCCATCAGTAATGGCTGAAATTTGGAAGGTGCATTGGCTACACTCCGTAAATGGGCTACCAGTTGCAGTATCAGAGTCAACTCTGACAAAACAGAGTTAATGCTATTCACCACGAAATACAATCATCCACCTTTACAGCTTCCAAGACTAAATAACCAGTGTCTTACACTCGCATCGGATGTCAGGTATCTCGGTGTAATACTTGACCCCAAACTCCACTGGAAACTGCACATAGAAAATCGAGTTAAGAAGGCCAGTATAGTCTTCTATGCCTGTATATCTATGTTCGGCAAAAAATGGGGTCTCAAGCTACTTGTCGTACTTTGGATGTTAAACTTAGTGGTTCTGCCAATTTTGGCATATGGTTGCCTTGTTTTCTGGGTAATTCTTCAGAAGGGCTACAACACCACTAAATTAGAGAGAGTGCAGAGAACTGCTTGTGTGGTCATCACTGGGGTATGTGTAGAATATGTCCCACTGCTGCCCTCAACGTCGTTCTGCACCTACTTCCCGTTGATCTTGAAGTTAAGTCCATTGCTGCTCAGAGCGCTATTAGGTTGAAGGAGCTCGGCCTATGGAGACAATTTTCTGTACGACATAGTAGCATCTTGAAGCAGATCTCTCCTTCCTTCACTGTTCTTTTCACTAATCTCTCCATCCGCAAACTGGGATTTTAGGGTTGTGCTAGGGCTGGCTTTCCGAGCAGGCAAGACTGGAAAGAAGGGAGAGTCGGTACGGATATAGATACCTCTGTTTTCACGGATGGATTCAAGATGGAGTCTGGAGCGTGAGCGGGGGTTTACTCTAAATCAGCCAGCATTTCGGTCTCCTTTAAACTACCGGAAACAAGCAGCGTTTTTCAAGCAGAGGTCTTCGCGATCCTGTAGGCAAAATGCTTCGGGATCGCTGTTGGGAGGGAGACATTAATATATTTTCCGATAGCCATAGCAGCTTGGCCCTGTCATCTCCGTATTGCAGTTCTCTTCTGGTGAGCTCCTGTAAGGAGGAACTCAAACATCTCGATCGAGCAGGAAACATCTCCCTTATCTGGGTTCCTGGGCACAGGAATTTATGTAGAGGGAAATGAAATTGCCGATAAGCTTGCCAGGAAGAGATCGACAAAACCGGTTTCAGTTGTCCCCTTCTCAGACGTTGGTGTCCCCTTGGCCGTTGTTAAAGGGAAAACTTTCTAAAAAAGTGCATCGTGTGCTATTTCAAAAACACTGTGGCCTCAATACGATAGAAACAGGACGCTTAAGCTGATGGGAATTCCCCGCCATTCAATTTCCAAACTCATTGCGGTGTTCACTCGTTACTGGGTGATCGGAACTCATGCGGAGAAGCTTGGACTTCCGTACCCCTATTGCAGAAGCTGTGGGGATCCTGCAGAGGAAGAGTTTGTTGAGCACAGAGAAAGAGACTGTTGAACACTTTCTCTGCAAATGTCCGTTTCTGGCGGCTAGGCACTTTAGATTCATTAGCGTGCCCGAGGAAATTCTCCAGCCTAGATCCCATTTCTCTCCTCCACTACATCAACAGAAATGGATGGCTCTAGATGGTTTTCTCTTCCAGGTAGTGGTTCACATTATGGTATCAAAACGGCACGTAAGTGCTAATTGAAGTGTGTCTGTGGCCTGAATATATGACCACCGAATGCCGATTATATTCATCACATTCTTTTATTTATTATTTCATATTATTCACTTTTGTTTCTTATAGCTTATATGGGCACTTTAATGAAAAATTAGCACCGATTGCCGCTTATATTCACCGCATCTTTTTGTATAATTCTATTCCAATCGCATCAAATGTTAACACAGAAATTGATATTTAATGTACGAGTATTGCCCATTTTTGGTGCCTTGATATTTGCCTGCGCCTCAGGCTTATTGTAGGTAATCTGTTGCAACTTATTTTAGAAAAAAAAAAAAAACAAAAGTAAACGTGGCATTGGAAGAAAATAAATGTCTTGGATGGGAAATATACGTCATTGAACTGGTATGAGAGGAATTGGTGACAAGAGAGACAGAGAGTGTATGTAAAATACTGGTAGTATCGCGAAATGTCCTGGAGGTGGTCATCAAAAGGCTGATACGTCACGTGAAATGGTTCAAAAAGTGAAGAAGTGACGTGAGCGAAGTGCCAATCAAATAGCGAAAGAACTAAAAATATCTGACCGTAGTATCTGCCGCATTTTGAAAACTTATCTCAAAGTCAAGCCTTACAAGATCCAAAAGGTGCATGAACTCACACCAAAGCAGCAACAAGGCAGACTTGAGAGAGCGAAGGAGTTGATGATGAGACAATTCTGATGAGAAAATTTTTCGAATTGAACATTTCGTAAACTCCCAAAAGATAGTGTTTATTTTCCCGATCGTTCATACGAGAATTTCAGCCATCAATCGGCCCCAGGAGGCAGCACCCGCAACAGGAATGGTTTGGGCCGCTGTAAACACAGATGGGCGCTCTCCAATAGTTTTCATCGAGCCTGGCGTCAAGGTAAAATCGAATTATTATCAGGAATAGAATAAAAGTAATTTTCCAAAATAAATAAAAATGAATAAACATATTAAAATTTGCGGTACAAAACAACATCTTAATCAATTTTCATTTTTTTTTTTTTTCGATTTATTGTCGGCAGATAGGAGTTTAACTTGCTACAGTATCCAGAACGTAATTGTGTCAATGTTACGCGGGACTCTCGGGGAAGTAGGATCTCTTCGTCAGGCGCCCAGACAGGCGCAACATAGTTTAAAACCGGCCGACCTATTGCCTCAAATGTCGATAGTAACATTTCTTTGTCTTTGCACCAAGTGCTACCGGCAAGCGATTTGAGGACCTTGTTGCGATTTTGGACTTTAGTGGCAAAAGCGGTTATATGCGCTGAGAAGGAGAGCAAACTGTCGAAGGCAACTCCCAAGATTTTGAGGTTGTTAACATCGACTTTACCTTAAATTGCAGTTTGACCTCCTTTGTCCAGGTGGTAAAGAGGGTCGCCATGGACTTAGTGGGGGAAAGCTGGAGATTCCTCGCAGTGAAAAAGCGAGAAAGGTCGGTGAGGTAGATGATCACTTTGGCGCACAGGCCATCAATGTCATTTCTCGACGCCATTATCGTGCAGTCGTCGGCGAGTGAGACTAGGGAGACTCCCTCTGGTGGCTGGGGGAGTTTTGAGATGTAGAAGTTGAACAGCAAGGGTGAAAGGACACCGCCCTGCAGAACTCCTTGGCTTATTGGCCTTGAGATTTGGTCTCGAAATTGCACCGACGAATGACGACCACTCAGATAGTTCGCGGTCTACTTCTTAAGCCCTGGCGGGAGTGTCGACTGTAAAATATCATCTAGTAGCGTGGCGTGGCTGACTATGTCCAAAGCTTTTTTTTGGGTCCAGCGCTACTAGGACAGTCCTACTGCAGGGGTGGTTTTGGTTGAGTCCGCGGTTTATCTGAGTGTTAATGACGGTGAATGTTAATTACGGCAAGTGCCGTGGTGGTACTGTGCATTATTACTGATATTTTAATTGGCCAAGCTTTTGGGTATAGATATGTTCCATATGTATTGTATTAAGGCTTACCACACTAAGCTATTTTAAATCAATTTATTATTTTTGTTATCGGTTACTTTTTTTTATTATTCCTTAAAACTAACGCTTTTATCGAATTTTATTATGATCAAGTTTTTATTATTTAATTCAAAAATTAATTTCTATGCTTCTCAGAAGTACCTGGCAAAAGTGATGTGTTGCTTAGTAGTTCAGTGCTCAAATTGAATTTTGAATTTTTGAAATTTTTTTTTGTTTTTGTGCTCTAATTTAACTTAAAAAAATTTCCTTTACTCACCTTGGAATGCCCCATACACTGTATAAAATATTCTAACTGTGTTATGTGTACGTATGTTTGTATTAGTGCAATCACCTTCCGACACATCGTAAGTCAATATTCACATACCACATAAATCGACTGATCAGTTCACTTAGTTGCATTTGCCTAAGGTGGGATGCATTGACTTTGCAATACATTACCGTTATATAAATGTGTATGTAGCCATGTTCGAGCTGATGCAACCACATTTGTACCTCTGACAGCTTATTTGTTGCACTGAATTATTTCTTCGTTGATTTCAATTTATATCCTTCATTGATTTATCACTTTGCACTTTGAATCTTTCGGTACGTTCGTATTTGGTCATTCTATTTATGGGCCATCTTGCGGGCGTTGCAGTTTCTAGGGGTTACATAAACCCACCAACATACATTTGCAAGCAATTAAAGCACAATAAAAATACGTAAAAATCAAAAATATTTTGTTATCTAATTTGGGAACAATTCTCCAGACATTTATTTGTTTTCACTATCCACAGTGGCTTTAGAATTGCATAAATGCTGATATTTGTATATCCTCGTGGAGTATTCGGTATGTTTCACAGTTTGGTCATACCATTACAACCATAAGATGAGAAAAAAAGGATTTGGGCGTGGGAGATACTCGAGCAGTGGTTTTAGGCATTGAAGTATGTGAAACTGCTCTGCCTTAAAGAAAAAAGTGCACACATTTGAGCCAAGATACTTAAAGCTTAAAACCCGATAAAGCAAAGCAGCTAAGGAGAAGATACTAAGATGATTCCACTTCATCCTCCATACAAGTGACGCAAAACGTACTCAAAGTAATGCCGAGTCTCAGAGCATATATAACTCGCGGTCAATGTCCTGTAAGGGCTCGAGAGCTGAGATTTTGTTAACCTCAGAAAATCCCTCGAGCACCTACGATCCACTCGAGGCCCGAAAGATTTCATGACCTTACCCTATGATCAGAAAGTACCGGGAATGTTTAAATAAAACAAAACAGAGTTAAATTTCAGGCAAATTTATTTTATCTTCTTCAAAATATCACCCGTCTGAAGCAAGACACATGTGCCAACTTTTAATCCAGTCCTCCATGCACCCCTGGTAGGCCGACGAAGGGATGGCCTTCAGCTCCTTCATCGCATTATCTTTGATCTTCTCTATCGACGGAAATCTCCTTCCACAAAGTGGTAACTTCAACTTGGGAGACAAAAAGAAGTCGCACGGAGCCATATCAGCAAAATACGGTGCTTGCACGATGGTATTTACTTGCTGTCGGGTCAAATATTCCAGCACAATTTGGGATCGGTACGATGGCGCGTTATCATCATGCAAAATCCAAGAATTTTTTGTCCATGTTTCCGACCGTTTGCGACGTACGGCATCTCTCAAACCCTTCAAAACGGATAAATAATATTCTTTGTTGACTGTCTGGCCGGATGGAAGGTACTCATGGTGCCCTACGCCTTCGCCATTGAAGAAAACAGCCAATTAAACATTCCCGGGACTTTTTGATCATAAGGTATACTTTTCGGTACTTGCCTGGCGTTCGCTCAGCTGAGGCGAAACCCACTCCTTCAGGAGTATACCGCAGATAGTCCACGGTATACCAATCCCCTCGTTTCGCAAAGAAACTAAATCACACGTTCCCTGTTGCGTTAGCTCATCCGCCTAGCAGTGTCCCGCAATATCGCTATGACCAGATACATAAATGAGTCTTATACCGCAGATTTCTGAAGATATCGAATGTCAAATCAGGCATTCGCCGACCAGTTTCGAGTGCACCAACATCGAGCCCTTGACTTTAATTGCCACTTGGCTCTCGGAGTAGATATTAACCCCCGTGACTGTTACAACAAAAGTGAGTAGCCAATCAGCTGCTTCTTTGACTCGGAGAATACTCCTCACCTCCCTCACCATTCCCTAAATACTCCACCTCGCCCTTGAAGAAATATGAGTAGAGAACGTTCTGCTATAGAGTATTCCGATAGAGTATTATATTTTCTTAATAACGGCTTGGGGTAGCGCTGCACTTATTCAAAGCCTACATTTACGCTTAATGAAGAAGACCACGCACATGCCTTGTCCAGCAATCTTTAATCGAGTTTCGAAGTGTTGATTCATCTGTAAATGAGGTAACGAGATATTGTTTCCATGTGTTACACTCCAATTATTCCTGGTTTGAGGGAATTGCGGTGGAGTAAGAATCGCTTAGACCCAACCTGCTTATTTGTGCATTGGTCAGTCCCAACTTTATATAAAACAATACATACTATATACACCTTCTTTTAGGTGTTTGGCCAAGCTCCTCCTCCTATCTGTGGTATACGTCTTGATGTTGTTCCACACACAGAGGGACCTGCAGTTTTAAGCCCACTCCGAACGGCAGATATTTTTAAGAGGAACTTTTTCATGGCAGAAATACACTCGGAGGTTTGCCATTGCCTGCCGAGAGTAGACCGCTATTAGAAAAAACTTTTTCTTAACTCGGATGTTTAACGGAGCTACGAACCTACGTACTCCGAATGACTCCGAATGGTAGTGACGCACCAACCCATTCGGGTACGGCGGCCATATACCTCTGCTAAGTGTTTGGCCGAGCGTCTCCTCCTATTGGTAGTGTGCATCTTGATGTTCTTTCGCAGTTTTATACCGCCTCCGGACATCAAATATTTTTATGACTAGCTTTTCCATGGCAGAAATGCAGTCGCAGGTTTGTCATTGCTTGCTGAGAGACAACCGAAAATAGAAAAAACCTTTCCTATGATTAAATGTTTTATGCTTGCACTGGGCGTCAGACTCTGGTACGGACGAATGGTAGTCACGCACCAACAAACTCGATTACAACGGCCGCCCATTCAGTTCCAACTAATACTTATAGAAAGAACTCGAAGGTTCTGGGAGTTTTGAAATGCTCATAGTTTCCATAGTAGGCACACACTGACTTTATTGAAAGAAACATTTGCTAAAGTTCACCCCTGAAATTAAAGCTTATATTGAGAGAATTTTGACATCATAAAAGATTTTTTTGTGATATTCTAAAAATGCCGAAGTTGTTCTTTGTTGTAAAGGGTGGTTAAATTCTAAGGCCCGATGTTGAATGTTAACCACACCTAAACGTCAAGTTTTTTTTCTGCACTTCATTTCATATTTTTCAATCTCAAACTAATTCAATTTAAACCATGGAAAGATGCACAATCGAGCAACGCGTTAAAGTTATTCAGACTTATTATGAACGGGGCGAATGATAATCCCAAAAGTGATTGCCGAAAAACCAATGCATCCACAAAGAGTGACTGTTTGGTGCGGTTTATGGACCGGCGGCATCATTTGGCCGTATTTTTTCCAAAATGAGGCCGGTCAGGCAGTTACTGTGAATAGTGTTCGCTATCGTGAGATGATAACGAACTTTTTATGACCCGAATTGGAAGATATGGATGTGGACAATATGTGGTTTCAACAGGACGGTGCCACTTGTCACACAGCTAACGAAACAATGACTCTTTTGCGCGAAAAATTTGATGGCCGAATAATCTCACGTCGCGGCGATGTCAATTGGCCGCCAAGATCATGTGATTTGACACCGTTGGACTTCTTTCTTTGGGGTTATTTGAAAGAAAAGGTGTACGTCGATAAGCCAGCAGCAATTCAAGAGCTAAAGGATGAGATAATTCGGCACATTAACGGCATAGAACCTCAGTTAAGCGTCAGCGTCATCGAAAATTTGGGCCATCGGATGGAGGTGTGCGCCGAGGCTGCGGCGGCCATTTGGCCGATATTTTGTTCTATACACAATTGAGTCATACCAATATTATCATAATAAATGACAATAATTTTCTAAAAAAAAATTTAATTTTATTCAAAATCAACATCGGCCCTTGAAAATTAACCACCCTTTATTATAACTCGGTTATTTTATTTCAGATTTAGAAGACGGAAATGTTAAGATTCTAGTATTGTGCAGTTCTAAATTTCATTCTAATGTGCTTTTGGGAGCCGAAATCTTTTTCACGTAGTTGGGTCGGTTATACAGAGTTTTATCCCCCTAAGAGATGTTTTTGTTCATCAAACTCAAGTACTTTAAGTTAAAGAAAGCCGATAGGTCCTGGTGCTGGTTGTACTAATGCTTTAAAAAATAAGTACAATATAATAAATAAAAAATAAATAAAATATAAATCAAAAAAATGCAAAACACAGTGATCGGCTGTGGCAACTTTTTTTCCGAATATTGACCGCTCCTGTCTAGGATGTAGGATGTACATACTCCTACATACAACTAAAACCAAGTGGCAGTTTCTTCTTTCGGCTAATTACTTTGCATGCTACAAATTCTGGCAAACCACTAGCATATGTAAATATTAACAATATTTACCTTTGCACATAAATGCACACGTGCAACATGCAACATGCAAACAAAGCCGCATAGTCCCATGAAATGCAGGTCAGCTGAAGAAGCAAATACTCGTACAGTTGCCATTTTAGCAGCCACTACTTGTAATGGAATTATTTCTGCTTCTCTTTCTACACATTCCACAACTTCTTACACTTTTCTAATGCAAATATCTTCTCCTACATACTTTGCATGCATTACATACCTACGCACGTATACAGTTATTTACATAGCTAACAATCAAGCAAATTGCGTACCACCATTTGTGGCTTCCTAACCGACAATGAGTACAGCCAAACAGGAAAATATGCAAATATACAGATATCCAGATATCCAGATGCACAGATATCCAGTGAATTCAGTAAGGTGAGCTGAGTTGCAACCTTTCAGGTATTAGAGTACTCAACCGAAACTCCCAGCCGGTCAATGAAGCTAAGTGAAGGCAATCGGCTCAATCGATACATATGTATGTGTGTATGTGTGTATACTTATGTATATCAGCACCTGTTAAGGATACCAAATCCTGTTTGATGCCAAATTGTTTTGTGGTTTTACGCTTCGCTCCATTAGCTTAAGCTTTAGTAAAGTACTTTTCAAGCATTATACGATAACGGCGCCACAATACTAGGTTTGGCAACAAGTTCTAGGCAGCGTATAGGCTGCTTGTTGTAAGAGAAGCAGGAGAAGTCGATTTGCATTGAATGCTTAGGTAAGTGATGAGAAGCGATGGTAGAGGTGTGTATTATTGGAACAAATCATAGATCATTAATATAATTTGAACTTGTTGCTCATTGAAATTAGAAAGGCACATATTTCAATGAATTTACGTAAGAATGGAAGGCACATTCAATTTCAAATTGCCCAATCAAAATGTAAATGCCTTCGTGAGTGTATTTTCTTGAAAATTTTCTAGACATGACAAGAATTCTCTATTGTTAGTTTATGATTTTGTACCAGCTGCTTGAGATGCTCTTTGTAAGACGAAATATACAATACAGAAATAGAGATTAAACAAATAAAAAAGTATCCTACAAGTTCGTGCAATTCTGAACTTAATGCAAATGTATCGAAGTTTCATTCGCTTATTTATTTTTATGAGTTCATAATTACGGATTACAGCATGAAATCAAAATGCATAACTCTGAGTATTGATTTCCACATTCAGTAATTTTTAGAGCTATATGAAAACACTGGCCCGAAAATCGTACTAAATTACATTACCAAGAAGCCTATCACTCACAATAAAAACTTCCGGAATCTTCCAGAAGTATATTAGTATAAATATTTGGCGTTTATACCCGTTTTGGCTATTTGGCCGAGCTTTTCCTTCTATTTCTGGTGTGCGTTTAGATACCTTTTATGCCGCCTCCGACAGGCAGATGAAGTTTTAGGAGGAGCTTTTCAATGGCCGTTGGGTGACATCAATTGGCGTTTCGTACCCAAATTTTCTAATCTGAGCACCTCCGCATGGTGGTCACGCATCAACCGTTGCGGCTACAGCGGTGGCATGGTAGACAAAATTCCTTTTCAATTTCGCTAATTCTTAAATCGATGGTACCAGTGACTCAGATCGAATTACCACGAAATCTATCAGTAAAATAAACAGCTTTTTGTAGGTCAAATATTTCCTTTGCGAAGTAATAAATCTGATTTTCACTTTCGGGCAAATTTCGGACGAATAAGCATGAAAACGAAATGCCCTCTCAAAAGTGCATAAACATCCCATTTCTTGTCCAAAACATTAATTCAAATTTTTTGTTGTTGTTTATTGTTATTTTTTCGCTTACACAAAACAATTGACAGCTCAATTTGATATTTCGGGCTAGTGACAAACACAATTCACTAACTCTAAATGGCACCCAGTAGCGGGAAAATCGACAAAACAAGCAGGGCAGTTCCAGGCACCTGCGGGCACTCTCGGGCGAACGAAGAAACAAACTGATTAAAAGAAGTAAAAATTCTGAGCGCGCTCCGTTAGATCTCTTTCCTGAGCCATATCTCACGAAGTGTCGATTGTATTGGATCACATTATACGGTGATGATTCAAAGGTGATGTCTTGCCGAAAAATTTCATTTGACCACTTTAAATTTGGTGAATCCAGTTGTGTGTTACAGCTTTCCCAAATAAAGATAAACGAAAATGAAACTCGATTCATTTTTCATGACCACTAAAGCCATAATAAGCTGTCGGAGAAGGCGGCGAATTCAAAGCAAAGTGATTGCTCCAAAAAAGACTTGCTGGTGATATGGATGTCGCTATGGTAGATAAATAGTCGGAAATACTAGAAAAATAATGGAAATTGTGAAACCATAGCGGCTGACGAGCACTTATTCGAATGCCTAGGACTTGAAATTAGTCAACTAAAGGATTTTCCAATAAGAGGTGTTATTTTGATATTCAAAGAAAAATTATATTTTTTAATACAAATGCCGTTTATAAGGACAATATCCTTTTCATGAAATTTTCCATAACCGAATTGCAAATGGCAGGCAATGGCAAACCTCCGAGTGTATTTCTGCCATGAAAAAGCTCCTCATAAAAATATCTGCCGTTCGGAGTCGGCTTGAAACTGTAGGTCCCTCTATTTGTGGAACAACATCAAGACGCACCCCACAAATAGGAGGAGGAGCTCGGCCAAACACCCAAAAAGGGTGTACGCGCCAATTATATATATATATATATATAATTGCAAAGTGGCTACCCTATGTCCTCGATAGCCTCACGTATTCCATCTTTGATAAAATATAAAATGTGCGCGGAAAATCAACACACAGGGATAAATTTGTATCAATTTTTTGTATACAATGGAGATTCAATGTACTATAAATCAGTTTTGTATCCATTAGAAGAGCCACAATTCGATTGATTTTCTTATGGGGCTATGGTTCTTTAATAGTTCACCGGAGCGCTCACTGAGTACTTGCTTACCAGGCAAACATGCAGAAAGGCTGGGCCTGCCTTTTCTAAGGTATAGTAGAAGATACAAGAATACCGAGGAGGAAGTAACGATCGCTCATCTCAAATATGTACCTCTTAGCGCTGAGCAGGCAACGCGTAATTTGAATACGGCCACCGTAACCGAATAAGTTGGTGAGTGACTAACATTCGTAAGTGCATCGGTTCGAATCTCCGTGCTTAAAATACCCAATAATAACCACAAATTGGAGGAGGAACACGGCCAAACTCCACGTAAAGGGTATAAGCGGCAATTATAAATGTTTCTTTGGGTAAAAAGAAACTCATTATTTTTGACCAATTTGTGTCAAACATGCAACGTTTTGCTGTATAATTTGTTGCCATTATAAAGGTAGCTTCATAATGGCCCTCTCTGATAGAAATTTTGGCCCTTATTGGCGAAAAACTCTATTAAACGATTTTCATAAGCTTCTGATGCTAAGAATTTCTTATAACTCAGGAAGTTTTGCAAGGAGTTTAGTTGCATTAAAACTTCCGAACTAAACTCCCGGAGTTTGTGACTAGCCTAATAAGATCCATTAGACTCATGCGACGGTTCAACGGGGAATAGTTAGCCAAACGTGCTTCCATATCTGACGTAAGTGATCCTTTGCCATGTTTGGCTGCCACTTCGACCTGACCTGCTAACTTGCATAAATACTTACATAATCAGTCTAGTATGATATTGAATTCAATTCATATATCTAATTTAGTTAGTTATGCAATGTAAAAATTTTAGGCCCACAGGCAACTTTCACATTCGCTCAAGTCAAGCAAGCAAATTGATTTAATTTCATTGATTGATTAGACTTAAGGAAATGCAATTACTTACTAACTCATACAAATGCAATAATGAGTTGCTAACAGGCGGAAGTACTGAAATTTGCATTTTGGTCCAAGATTCATGGAGGTGTAAATATATTTGCAAATTTTATTGGCACTATATTCAGTCAATGAATTAAATATTATTTGACGGTATATTTCCCTCACTGTTATTACAATAAACACCCCTATTAATTTTATTCAGCTTTCCGTGAATCGAAATTGATGCAGAAAAAAATGTGGGTGAACAGCCTGCGTTAGAAGATACGTTTCGCGGAAAAGCATAAATGACTGTCTCAGAGGCAATTGCTTTCTTTACTAAACTGTTCTGAAATTTTTAACACACATAGTTTACCAAGCAAAATTATTTTTATCACACTTATATAGTCTGAGGGCGAAAGAAACCCAATTATTATTATTAATTTTTTTTTTGTTGTCATACAATTTTATTTATTTAATTATTTAAAGAAATAAATTAAACTTTTATCATTTTAATGATAAAACACTCAAAGCATTTTGCATTCCCAGGTAATTTTTTTTTTATCATCACCATTCTGATGTATTCAGCTCGTTGTGAGCCTTAGCTTTCTTCACACTTCTTCTCCATGCATCTCAGTCCATAGCCAGACTACGATAGTTGGTCACTTCTATGCTTCTGAGGTTTTCCTTAACGTCGTCTAACCACCGTTTCCGCGGCCGTCCGCTTCGCTTTTCACCAAGCATCGCGCATCTTTTTTTTTATAACCTAATTAATTTTTTAATTAAGTACCTGAGCGTTTTTCGAAAAAGTAAAAAAAAACGGTTAAAATACATTAACCTTAAGAAGCATAAAATATTAAAATAAAAATTCACTTAGCAAATTCTTACTCTTAGAAAATGGTATAAATAAGTGAAACTGTCGGTAATTTGGGGCTACAAATTAAGATTCTTAAACGAGTTTTTTTCTCATTGAATTATTAGTAACATTAATAATTACGCATGATCCTTACCGTTTTTTGTATGGATTAGTTAAAAAATTTGGTTTTCAATAAATTTTCTTTTAATAAGTTTGTTTAACTAATACAAATAATACCACAAATGAAATAAATTTTAACGTAAGTAATTAAAAATTGTGGCTTCGGAAATTTTTATTTTATTTTTTAAATCTTTTTTTTCGTAAATTTTTATTGTACTAATACCAACTTAGCAAAATAAATTATCTATTTTTAACACAATTGTTTTTAATGACTTTTTTTAACTAACGGGTGATTTTTTAAGAGCTATAGGAAAGTTTTTCAAAAAAACACACTTAAAATTGAGAAAAATGCATCAAATTTTTATTTAAATCGATAGTACAGTCCATATAATTTAATGTTTGAAGATTATTTCATGCAAATGTTGACCGCGACTGTGCTTCAAATAGTCAATCCGCTTAGTGCAATGTTTCGGCCGGTATCTGACATATAAATGCTTTAATGTTGTCTTCCAATGCGTTAATTCAAGCAGGCTTGTCTGAATAGACATGAGCTTTAACATAGCCCCACAAAAAATAACCTAAAGGTAGCTTATTGACAGGTCCCGAACGTGAAATAAATGTTTACCGAACTTGCTGAAACCACGATTCGCAGCATCTTTGAAGAAGTACGGTCCAATTATACCTCCAACCAATAAACCGCACCAAACTGTGAACTTTTCTGGATACATTGGTAGCTCTTGCAATTCTTCTGGCTGATCTTCACTCCAAAATCGACAATTCTGCTTTACGAATCTTACGAACCCATTGATCCAAAAATGAGCTTCGTCGCTGAAGACAATTTTTGGATAAAAAAGTGGATCTTCGGCCAACTTTCCAAGAGCCCATTCATAAAAAATTCTGCGCTGCGGTAGGTCGTTCGGCTTCAATTCTTGCACCAGCTGCAGTTTGAAAGGCTTCAGACCTAAATCCTTTCGCAAAATTTTCCACGTTATTGAGTAATAGATGCTAAATTGCTGCGAACGGCGACGATTCGATAATTGATGGTCATCATTAACACTGGCCGATACAGCTGCGATTTTTTTTTCAGTTCGCGCTCTACGTAAGCGTGTTGGTGGTTTGATGTTCTAAATGGAAGAAGCGCGCGATAAACTCTCTTAACAGAACCGCATTTTTATAATAAAATTCAATGATTTGCACGCGTTGTTCGTTTGTAAGACAATTCATGGTTAAATTATAGACCAAACTGAAGATGTTTGACAGTGAAACAAAACACGAAACGGGCGTCAGCTGTTTAAACCAACTGTTTAAAAAAGATAATAGCTAAAAAATCACCCTTTAGTACAGTTTTTCCTAAAATAAGTTTTTTTACTATAATTTTACTTTTTTAATAAAAATTTTTAACTAATACTAACTTCCTAAAAAGAATTTTGTTTTCTATTTTTTTAATTAATTTTTTAAAGTAATACCATTTTAAAAACTAATTTCTGTTTTATGAATAAAACTATTTTTTAACCTTTTTTTTAATATTTTGGTTTTTAACTAGTACAATTTTCCTAAAATAAGTGTTTTTACTATTTTTTATCTTTTCTGATCAAAAATTTAAACTTAAAAAACACAAAGAAAAGTTTGTGTTCTCTTTTCTTATTATTACTTCTTCATAAAATTTTTCTTGTAAATTTTTTTAACTTATACTAACTGCCTAAAGCACATTTTTTTAATTAATTTTTTAAAGCAATACAATTTTAAAACCTAATTATTTTTTTATGAATTAAAATACTTTTTTACATTTTTTTTTATATTCTTTTCACTAACTAAGTATGGTACTAACTTCCTAAAATAAAATTGTTTTTTAATGAAATTTGTTTATTAATTTTTTTTAACTAGTACAGATTTTCTAACGCAAATTTTTATTTTGAATTAAATTTTTTTTTTTTGCATATAAATATTTTTTATTTTCAACATCCTAAAATATTTTTTTTTATTTTTTCATAATTTGTTTTCCTAATTTTTTTTTAACTTATACAAACTTCCTAAAAAAGTTTTTTTTTATTAATACTATAATTTTTTTAGTACAATTCTGTTAACACAAATTTTTTTGTATGAATTGTTTTTTTTTTAACCCATTTTTAATAATTTTATTTAACTAGAACAATTTTCCCAAGATAAATTTTTTGTATGAACTAAATTAATAACCTGAGCGAAATACCTAGTTTGGACCAACAAATCATGTAGAACTTCATAATTATATAGTTATCTTTCTTCAATCAATACAATGGAAGTTGGCTCAAATCATACCGGAAACTAAGATGATCAGCGCCGAATGGTTATTTCAGAGTCTTCTTCATAACAGACCTCTATCGCGATTAGGTTTTGTTAACTTCGCAATAATCTCTATCTGCTTGGTGGCTTAAGGTAAAAAAAATCGTACTAACGCTCAAATTTTTCCATACTGCAAATGCGATTGCCTATGCGCTGAGGCCATGATATGTATATTCATAATATTTTTTAATAATTTCCACACTTCCGGTAAGCAATGCATAGATCAAATGGCAAACCTTACAAAATATTTTAAGAGCCAGAATCACATCTAAAAGTAACATAATTTGGTTCATCAGGAACAGAAATGGTGAAATTAAAAAAGGCGATGAAAATGTGCAAAGGGAGCAAAGAGGCTGTCGATTTAAAATTGTAAGCGGTCATACAGATTTCATTTCTTAAATAAATAAATATAAATTTCAGCTTACAAAACTTAATCTATTTTATATTATTTCATTTCGTTCACAGTTCTCACAATTTTCTCAAAAATAAGTAATTTATATGGCTGTAAAGCTGTGCGTATGTCATTCCCTGCGTACTTATCAGTCACCTTGAAGCCAAGTTTCGCTAGCTCATCAGCCCTTCAGTTCAACTTAGCTATCTAGTTAAGGGTGTCTGGTGTCAAAGAATTTGTTGAGCCAGTTTTTAAGGACCTCTTTTTTACCGTAGATAACGCCCTTCATATGGTTTGACAGGGAGCGGAAAAGATGGTAATCAGTCGGTGCAAGGTCCGGAGAATCTGAAGGACCTGACATTCGAGCTCCTGGAGTGCGGCTTTAACGACTTGTGCAATATGAGGCTTCGCGTTGCCATGAAGGAGTATGTTTTAACCATGTCGATCAGCTCTTTTCAGTCGAATAGCCACATTCAAGAGCTGTAGCCGGGCAATATAAAGCTCCTTGTTGACCGTGACAACCTTTTCGAACATTTCTCAGTGCGCCATGGCGTTGCATTTCCACAAAGCGCATATCATGGATCTTCTTTGGATGAATATCCGGTGTGACTCTCGGCTTTGACTTATCTCCTGAAGTCACCCACTACTTTCTGTGCTTCATATTGATGTATTCGTATAGGTACCTTTTCTCATCTTCTGTGCCGATTCGAAGCAAAAAGGGCTGTTTACAACCGCGTTTTGCTCGCTGGGGCCGAGATGCTGAGAAGCAAGTTGTAGGCGACTTTCTTTGGTTTTTTTCGTTCAGCTCTTGAGGCACCTAGGCTCCCAACTTTTCGATAAGTCCCATTGAGTAAAGGTGATTGAGTATCATGTTATGATCGCAGTGCATTCTTTCCGCCAATTTACGACTGGTTTGACGACCATTCGGCTTCAAAAGTGACTTGAGACGTTCTTCAGCGAATTCAGAAGGCCTTTCGCTGCGAAACGTGTCATCGCCGTGAAAGTCGCCATTTTTGAACTTCACAAACAATTTCCGTGCTGTAGACTCGCCTATGATACCTTCTCCATGCACGTCGCAAATGTCCCGAGTTGCTTCGGCAGCTTTTTTACCTGGATGAAAAGCAAAGAATAGCAGATGTTGAAATTATTAGTTTTTGCCTCCTGGGTATTCCATTTCTAAGCCTCAAAACCAATAAAATTTTAAATAACTGAAAAATACAATTGACGCAGTTTTTTAGAGCAGAAAGAGTTCTATCGAATGAGTACTTTTGCTTTACCAAATAGCAAGAAAATCATTGTAAAATAAAAGAAAATATAAAAACGCTATGAACTTATTTCCCAACCCAATAGCTATCACCTCCAGGCGTCTCGTTACACTATACCAGTGTCGCGGCTTTTATTATTGCCATCAATTCAGCCTAAACCACACCGCAATAGTATCAAGATATTCGGCATGTTGAACTCCAGCCGGCCTACCTTTTTAAAGGAGTTCTTGTATTTAAATGTAAATTTAATATGTCGCTATTGAAAAAACTGTTCATATTTTTTATTACTTCTTTTATTCTTTATTTTTTTTAAATATTGAATGCACTGAATGTGTACATATGTGTATATGTACGAGGGGTGCCTTTTATATAATATGTCGGGATTAGAGAACAAAAACAAATTTTAATCATCGAAAATCGCTTTATTGTTTTTCAAAATATTCTCCATGAAGATCTATACACTTTTGCATGCGTTTGAACCAATTGTCGAAGCACTTTTGCCACTCTGAATGAGGTACCTCCAAAACATGCATTCTGAATGCCGCAACCGCTTCTTCAGGTGTCGAAAAACGTTGGTTTTTTACATACGGGAATAAAAAGAAGTCATTCGGTGACAAGTCAGGACTATACGGCGGATGACCTATTAATTCGATGTTTTGGGTGCTCAAAAATGCAGTTGTTTGAGCCGATGTTTGAGAGCTCGCATTGTCCTGGTGAAGAGTGATCCGTCTTAGGCGATTGGTTTTCTTGATTTCTTGGAAGACAACTGGCAAACAAATGGTTGTGTACCACTCAGAATTTACTGTTCTGCGTTGTTCTAGTGGTACAGTTGCGACATGTCCAGTTTATCCGAAACAACAGGCGACCATTTGCTTGGAAGTGCTTCGTGCGCGAACAACTTTTGTTGGACTTGGCTCATCTTGAAACACCCATACAGTCGACTGCTGTTTACTGAAAGACGTATTTCGAAGCCCCGCGATCGTATTTTTTGAGCATTTCCTTCGACCAATCGACACGAGCCTTTTTTTGAGCGATTGACAAATTGTGTGGGATCCAACGCGAACAAATTTTTTTGACAGTCAAATGTTTATGCAATATTGAATGTATGCTGGTCCCACTAATGCCTAAGATTGTCTCAATCTCACGATAAGTCACATGACGATCTTGCAATATCAGTTCGCGCACAGCATCAATGGTTTTCGGAACAACAACTGATTTTGGACGACCTTCACGAAATTCGTTTTGGAGTGAACTATGACCACGATTGAATTCACCATACCATCGATAAACACTGGTCCTTGATTGAGCTTCATCGCCAAAAAATGAATTAAGTTCATCCATGCAATGTTGCTGAGTTAATCCACGTCGAAAGTTGTAAAAAATAATCGCACGAAAATGTTCACGATTTAATTCCATTTTTGGACCGAGATGAATCTTTTAAGTTACTGTAAACCACACAAATAGCGCTGGTATTTCAAAACGTTCTGAGTACGTAAAAGCCAAGAAATGTCAAACTTTGCGATACAGCTGTCAGTTGCCAGATTGCAACACCAGGGTTGCCAAATCCCGACATATAAAAGGCACCCCTCGTACGTGTACTAAAATAACAAAAACAAGAAAGCGAAAAATAAATTAACAAAACATTCAGCGTGAAATGGAAAAGCCACCATAATTTACCACAGGTGGTAACTTTCATTAACCTCCACTGATTTTTCATTGGATTAAATTGGAGTGGATTACACCATAGCAAAAATTCGAAACGCAAATATGCATTTGTGCCTATGTACACACACACGTGGGCAACTCTTACCTGCGAAAGCAACCCATATTTGCACACATACACCCAAACATATTTGTGGCAGCACTAAAACTTTCGCTTGATGTATCATTTTCATAGTGTACGCCTTTTCAAATCCACTTTCTGTATTGTTGGCAGTTAATTTTTATTATTATTATTACTTTTTTTTTATTTATCTCACCCCTTTGCCCTTTCGCGCTTTTGAGCTGTTAATTTGAAAAATTACCTTTTAAATTGACATTTAAGTGTGACAATGATATACACGCGCTCACCACCCCAAGCACATTCTACACACACACATACACACAAATACAAAGCGATATTTTATGACAAAACAACATCAAGTGCTGCCACACTAATTAAAATAAACATTGTACCCACACACACAAGCACACCCCCACTAGCAAGGCAAGCAACCATAAAAAAACTTCACTTTACACACGCAAACAATTCCGTTTTATCCGCTTTTATAATTATGAAGTTTTATTATCACACTTCTATGTGAGTGTAGTTGCGCGTGTATGTGTGCGAAAGTGAGTTTATGCGCTTTGCTGTCTGTATTGGTGGCAGTTAATTTGTTTTGTTGACTCAGCCAAACGTGTAATGAAAGCTTCAAAAATGACTGCGGCACACACACACACGCCAACTTGCATACACACACACACACATACACATGCATGTCAAAGTATAGTGCGCACATATATATTTTTATTTACCCGCATTCCCTTAGGTTGCCCCGTTTCGTTTTTTGTTTTTCGTGATCTCTCCTATGCTTCTCCGTTCGCTGCCCCGCAGGATATATGAAGTGCAAATTGCGCGCGCTTCCAAATGTCAGTAGTTTTTTTTTATAATTACTGTTTATATATTTCGAATAACAACTCACACACACACATTCGTTTATTTGTAATACTTTTATTTGCTATTTACCCACACTTTACTTTCTCTTGTTTATTTTGGTGTATTCCCCTTGTTTTGCTGTTTGGTATTCAACGGCGTTTATCCGGTGCGTGTGGAAGTTTATGTGCGCTTGTGTGTGTGTGTGCGTGTGTGTAGGTGCAAATATAAATGTACGCGTTCCCTTATAATTAGTAGCCTTTTAATTATACTTTTCGCTCTTGTCTATTTCAATTTGCTTTTTTGCGCCCTCCATAAATATGCAAATTGACGCGCTCCAGTTATAAAGGAGTCAGTTATGCTCTGATTACCACAAAGTGCAACGATTATAAAATTTTTCAAACTTTATTGTGGTGGCCGAATTCGGAGAGCGGAATAACGGCGATTGCAGAAAAATGTTCTTTTACAAATGCAATTAAATAATAAAAAGTGAATTATTAATAAAATTTGAGTAATTTCAATTTCGCATATTGCATAAAAGGTCATGGAAAGGTCAGCGCGATTTCATGACAAGTGAGCGAGGTGTTTTGGGCATGGTGATAGATTTTCCGGCAAATTGGTTTATTTGAAGGTTTCAGTGAAGTGGAGAGTGAACTGAAAAAATATCGGGAAACAGTTTGATTAGTGAGATTTGGGCATTCATTCAGTGCTGAAAATTTTGGGATAAAGTTTTTAATGTCAATTAACTTCAGTTAAGTTAACACCGGCTACGTGCTTATTCACAGAAACTTGCAGATTCCTTTGGTAGCTGACACTTGTCATTCCAACTTATTTTTCATTCAAACTTATTTTGAATGTAATAAGAAACTGCACCTGCTTATGTGCTGCTACAATAACAAGATGTGCTACGTCAATATCAAGGGCAGCTACCCACACATTATTTTCCCACAAGAAATGCTGACGATAAGTCTGCTACCTCACAGAAATAAGTATACTTCTGCTCAAATATGAACGAGACTGATTTAATAAAACACAAACGGTTAATTATTGTTCAATTTTTATTTTATCTCCTTCAAAGTAATCACCATTGGAGGCGATATACATATGCCAACGTTTTTTCCAATCATCATAGCATTTCTGGAAGGCCGATTTCGGTATGGATTTCAGTTCCTTCTTCGAATTCTCTTTTATGACTTCAATTGTCTCAAAATGTTTTCCACGGAGCGGCAACTTGAGCTTGGGAAGCAGGAAAAAGTCACATGGAGCCATATCAGGCGAATACGGTGCTTGCGGAACGATATTAACATTATTTTTGTTCAAATAATCGCGAACAAGACGTGATGTGTGAGCTGGTGCATTATCGTGATGCAAGAACCATGACTTGTTGTCCCACAATTCCTTCCTTTTAAGACGAATGTTCTCGCGTAAACGCTATAAAACGTCTAAACAATATTCAGCGTTAACCGATTTTGCGATTTGTGCGATTTTCAAGCACAATTTCCTTTACTTTTCCGATGTTTTCGTCGTTTACTGATGTTGCTGGACGACGTTCATGAGGCAAGTTTTCAACCAATGTACGGCCCTCTTTGAACGATTTGTACCATTGGAAAACACGTGCACGCGATAGAGCAGAGTCCCCATAGGTTGTCTGCAACATTTTTAAGGCGTCTGAAGCAAAAATTTTGTTGGAATAACAAAATTTCAAACAAATTCTTTGTTCAACTTGAATTTCCATCGTTAAATTCGAAGAACACACTCGAGCTTGACTTATTTACAGTAGCACAGAAAACAAACTATGGACATATCACGCTGAAACTTGCCATGTAAGCTTATAACAGTCCTACCAAAAAACAAAAAATTTATTTTTGCCATATGCCATCCGCGGACCGTTTTATTGATAACGTCTCGTTCATATTTGAGCAGAAGGTACATTTCGAGTTGTGACCCTTTTGTATTTAGGGTGAGATATGGTCAACTCAAACGAAGCGGCAGGCCAACTATCACCGACAGCAGATGCGAGAAATTCGTCGTCTGGCTGCTCAAAAAGACATATCTTACAAGGAAATTAAACACCATTTAAGACTTAAGGTCACCGATAGACGAATACATCAAATTTTGGTCGAGGACGGAACACTTAAATATTGTTTGCGGGAGCCGGTACCAAGATTATTAGCACGCCACATTAAGGCTCGTTGAGCAATTTCCGGAAAATATAAATTTTGGGCTAACGAATTCCGAAACGTTGTATTTTCGGACGAGAGAAAGTTCAACTTAGATGGTTCAGATGGTTGTCAGAAATATTGGCGGGACCTTAGTCAACCACGGCAAACGCGTCATAAGCGGAACCACGGTGGCGGGTCTTTGATGATTTAGGCCGCTTTCGGTCATGGTGGAAAGTCTCCAATTCGTTTTATTCCGACAAGAACCACGCTGAATTCTATGTTGAATTATTAGATGATGTTCTCATTGAATTTGCAGGAAACATATACGGAGACGACTGGGTACTCCAGCAAGACAACGTTCCAATCCATACGGCTCGTTATTCATCAAGAAAAATTTCAGTTCTGGATTGGCCAGCACTAAGTCCAAATTTAAACCCAATTTAGGACCTCTGGGGAATATTGTCGGCACTTATTTATAAAAATGGTCGGTAGTTTGAGACAATGAAAGACCTGAAAGGTGCTTTACTGGAAGAGTGGGATAAGATAGGTGATTCCACTCTTCAAAACTTGACAGGCACTATGCCTAAATGTATAAATGATGTCCTTTCTCAAAATGGGAAACATATTATTTATTAAAAAATCGAAAGTTATAGAAACGTTGCAAGGCCAATGCACATATACTTATTTCATATGAAGTTTTTTTAATTTAATAAGTTTAGTCAAGTTGAATTTTTGTTGTGTAATTTTTTGTTCCTATTTTTTCTAAATACATATATGTGACGTGGTCTACGAAAAGGTACCTTACGTGCGAAAACAAGTTTTCGAGAAAACAGCATTTTAAGTTTAAACTTCTAAAAACCCTTGTAACTTTTTTAAATATTAATATTTTTCAATCCGGTTTGGCTTATTTTCTTCAGCATAGATCACAGTATCAATAAAATCACAGAAGCAGTGAAAAACATTTTTTTTATATATAAAAAAATAAGAAAAAGTTAATGCAAATCGCAGAAATCGTTTTAAAAACTAAGTTAGCTTTTGTATTTTCGTATTTGTACTTTTCTTTTTTTTTACTTTTAACAAACTTTTAAACAAATTATGACTTTCTGGTTTTCACCATTTTAAAGAGCCTTCCACACACTATTCGAATCAGCAAAAAAGTCATAGACCAGGTCACATATATTAAAATTATTGGTTGAACCTTTCTCCTGCTTCTGTATAGTTTTTCATGTGAAAATACCCTTATACATATTCTTATTTCTTTGAGGTATTTAAGAATGCCATGCAAAACATTAAAATAAACAAAACGACATGTTGAATTGCATTAAACAACTGAGGCTATAGCGGATGCGCTGGCAGAGGCAATGACGGCGGCGCAGCAACGTCAAAGCAGGGCAAATAGAGATTCTAATTGTTTATTTAAAAAATTGTAACTCCCTCCTTGGCAGACTCGCGTTTGTAACCGTTCGTAGCATCGGCTACTCCTAGTATTAGGAGACATAAATAAATTATAATAAAACCGAAAAAATAGTTTTACTTTAAAATCGGTTAATTCATATAGCATTTTTATACTTTTCAATTTTTTAAAACAAAATACAATATTTAAAAAAAAATTCGGGAAAAAATTTGTTGATTTTGCACAATAGATTTATTTTGGCCTAATAATAATATCAACTTGACAACGAGCATAAACTTTACATTGTTTATTTCTATTGGGTTATTCAATAGGTGCGCTTGAACTTTTTTCCGATAGGGAGGGCGAACGACGCAATATTTTTTATTTTTCGCTTGTCATTTGTAAACTTCATTAGTATACATTTCATCATGGAACGCTACACACTTGAGCAACGATTGCAAATCGTGCAAATTTTTTATGAAAATAATCGTTCTGTTGCTGCTACTTTAAGAGCTTTACGGCCATTTTACGGTCCATTTAACAAGCCGTCCCGTTTTGGGGTTATGTGAAGTCATTGGTCTACAGTAACAAGCCGGCGACGATTTGTGAGCTCAGAGCCAATATTGAACGCGAAATTGCTGGAATTTCGGCCGATTTATGCAAAAGAGTGGTCGAAAATTGGGTTCAACGATTGGACTTCGTAAAACGTGCACGCGGTGGTCATGCAAAAGAAATCGAATTTCATACTTAAATGTATATGTTCAAACTCGATAATAAAAAAAAAACTAGTTAAAAAAGTCAAACCGTTTGTGTTTTATTCAAAAAAGTTCAAAAGTTGAAGCGCTCTTACTGAAAAACCCTATATTAGCTTTGAGATAATTTATTCGCTTTCAAATCATATTGGCCTAGATTTTGATAAATGAACTGCTTAACTAGATTCTAAGTATTTCTTAGTATATTTTCTCTCTAAACTATAAGAAATGTTACATTTTTTTTTTCATTCATTAAAATGAAACAAGTAAATTATATGTTTGATTGAATTATTGGGTTGGCAACTAAGTAATTGCGGATTTTTTTTTTAGAAAATCAAAGACAATTTTTTCATGGAAATAAATAACTTTTTTCTGTAATGTATTGCCCATTTTGATCAATGACCTTTTGCCATCTTTCAGGCAGCATCATAATCCCACGTTCATAAAACTTCTGGTTTTTATTAGCAAAAAACTGAATCAGGTACGACTTGACACCATCATCAGTATTGAAATATTACCATTCAAGGAGTTTTGTAAAGATCGAAACAAAAAGTAGTCAGATGGTGCAAGGTCAGGACTATATGGTGGATGTGGCAAAACATCCCAACCAAGCTCCAATAGCTTTTGTCGAGTGGCCAAAGTTGTGTGTGTGACCTTGCATTGTCATGATGGAATGAAGTTCCTTTTCGATTTGTCAATTCGGACCGCTTTTCTTCAACTGCATTGCTTAATTTCATTAGTAGTTCAATGTATTATATGTAGACATCAAAATTGACCGTTCGGTTGGGTGGTAAGAGTTCAAAGTAGACAATTTCTTTGTAATCCCACCAAACTATTAACAAAACCTGCTTTTGATGAATATCAGCTTTTGATGTTGTTTGAGTTGGCTTACCTGGCCAACTGGTTTTTAAGAAACCCACTTTTCATCACCAGTCGATTTAAAAATAGCTCTTTTTCATTACGTTTCTTTAGCAAATCGCTGCTGTTAATGCGATGCGTTCTTTCAGTTCGTGAGGAACCCATGTAACGAGTTTTTGAACATAGCTAAGTTGTTTTAAGTGATTTTCAATGTATAGATGTGATACATGAAGCTTCTCTGCAATCTCACGTATTGTACTGCGGCGATCCGAATCGATTATTGCTTTGATTAGGGCGTCATCAACTTCAACTGGACGACCAAAGCGTTTTTTATAGTTGTGTAAAAAATCACCAGAACGAAATTTGGCAAACCAGTTCTTACACTGCCGTTCTTTTAAGACTCTGTCACCATTAACAGCAGTGAGCTTGCGAGGCGTTTTCCCTTTGCGGGGAAGAAGCAAAATATGACGAAAATTTTCCTTTTGATTTTCCATTTTTCAACGAACGCCAAACGAAAACTACGCAACCGATCAAAAAACTTTTTTTACTGAGAGCTGAATTTGCAACTATCAAATGACGAAATGTGTTTTACATTTCTACTACGTTTCAACTGAAGACTAAGATTCAACTGAAGCCATCTAAGAATGAAATCCGCAATTATATACTTAGTTGCCAACCCAATATTTTTCATTGTCCGTAAGAAAAACCGCATTTTTAGATTTTCAAATTAATAAATAAATAAATTTGTTTAAGAGAATGAAGAATATTTTCATAAAAAAGTAATTAAAACTACATAAGAAATAATTAAAATGTAAAAATTCGCCAAGAAGTCCCCGCGCTATAGTTCGTCAACACAGGGTGTGTTTGTATGTACCCCGAATGAGAGTATTTGGTAGTGAGCAGCAGTGCTCTATAAAAATAATAAATACATTAAAATAGGAAATAAAAATAAAACCATAACCATCCAATCACTCTTTTAGTGAAAGAAGCCTCGCAACCAGAAACTTTCAGAAGCAATTCCCGATCACGTGACTTCGTTTCGAAATTACACAGCCAAATATGGAAGAACGCTTTAATGGTCCAATGTAAATATTTTGCTTCACTAAATTCGTCCATATAAATGGCAAATGTGGTATGGAAATAAAACGGTAATATGTGTTTTTTTTGTTTTTTTTTTTTTGTAATTTTTCTTCACCGAATTCAACGTGCTTTTACAATTTAAGAAAACTTTGTAGTGGTCGTGTGAAATTTTTTATCTACACTGCATACGCGTCGCAGCACGTGTGCGAGTCAGCCAATTTGATGGCAGGAGCGCAGTTTATGAGCTGTGCCCAAACGGATAACTTTATGACCGACAGTAATGCAGCCAAAAATGCAAACACAAACAAACAAACACAAGCAAGCAAACGCATAACTTTGCATAATGGCCTCAAAATGAATGATAGGCACTAAAGGCACTAAGTAGAGGCGTTAAAATGGGGGTGAGAGAAGCACGCGGATGTGAAGATATGTTTATTAAAATGAACAAAAAAACACATTGGAAATGTTATATATTGAAGAATTGCAACGAAGGGGTTGAGGAGTGTACAAAGTGGCGGTGACCCGCGAAGCACTTTCGTTTATTGAAAAATTTCCACAGAAGCGGGAAAATGCATTGAAGCGAGGTGCGAGATGCAAGGCGCAAAAAGCAAATATCTTCGCGCGAAAGGAGATAATATTACACATCGAAGAAGTGGAAGAAATGTTATTGAGATGTACAACTTGCTTGGGTAATAGCAAAGAGCATCATAAAAAAGGATAATAACGCGCAATAAAAAAAAAAGAACAGGTGACCGAGATGCCAGTGTGCGGTGCGAAAGGTGAGCGCGACATATCTACGAAGCGATATGCTGCAAGAATGAGCAAATAAATATTTATTTGTGCACGAATACCAAAGTCGAATGTGGCAATCGGAGGGAGTGCGAGGTGGAGAGTAGTGGTGGAAAAATTGAAAAAAAAAAAGAGAAACTACATAAACGAAAGGATTGAAATAAGCAGCGTAGAATAATGGAAGTACAAATAAGCCAGTTGGGCTAGCATGCATACAGTCATGTGCAAGAAAATAGGTGTACTACTTCACTTTTGTTTATTTGGCCTCGGTAATTTAGCGTAAGTGCACTAGCCTGCCATCCTAGAGGTTGTGGGTTCGAATCCCACGTAAAGCACGGTCCCTGTTTCTAAACAAAAAAGAATCTCATTCCTCAAACCCAAAAACTTATCCTTTTCATCCTTACTCCCGCACAATAGTGAGCGCATTATTTGCATTGTGGCTACTAAAACAAGCGAAAGCACACAGTTACACATTGCATCAGTGGCGCCAGCAAGAGCAAGCGAAGCGACCGTGGTAATAGCGTAGACACACGAAATTCAGCGAAGTCCTCAACCAACTGCGCGATCCTTCTGCCAGAAAAATGTTAAACACAGATGGCGCTCCAAGCAGTAAGAAGGCGTTGTTCCTAAGCAACGGCAGGTGGGCATTCCCACCACTTAGGATTGTTAGCGACAGGCTAATAACCTACCCTGTCAAAAATCAAAACCGATTAACGAAACCAACGCAAGGCTGAGTCTTGTCGAGCTCCTATGCTCCTGAGAGGAGTGAACAAGGAAAAAAAAATTTTGTATAAAAACATAACTAATTTTAGAACAAAAACCATGTCTCTTAAGCGAACACCAAGGGGACTGAACAATTTTTCCGCTTATGGGAGACTTCCGCTTATCAGAAGGATGTGAACAAGTTAATAGAGAAAAAAATTAAAAAAAAACATTTTTAAGGATTTGTCGTATGTACTGAAAAAAGTGTTCGGCAGATATACGCTTAAGAGAAGTGTCAGTTAGGGGAGAGTACACTGTGAATCGTGTTTTGAAACTTTTTGCAAAAATTATGAAAATTATGTAAATTCTCACCAAAATTTCAAACTTTTTAATTAACATTTTTAGAATAATTGTTACTCTGCAGGCTATAACTGCAAATTACCTTTGATTTTAAACAATTTGTGTTTTTTTTTTGTCATTTGTCCAAATAAAAATAATTGGTGTCACTATCAGCAAAAAAAAAAATGTCAAAAATTAACGGTTTTTTCTAACCACTTTCAGCGTGCACTTTATTATACTAAAAATTAATAAAAAAAGTGGCGTAGTTGACATAACAGAAGTGAAGCTTTCAAAGCAAACAAAGAAAGAGGGAGAGACCCGAGAGAGAATGAGGGAGAGAGAGAGAAAGAATATATATATATAAATAAATTCACAACATTTGGAGAATACAAATAAACAAAATTTACAAAGAACGGAGGAGGGTCTACCTGTGTAGGTAAACGCCGGACACAAGCCGTGGCAACAACGCGCACTACTCCGAGCGTTTATCACCCGCACAAACGCAGCGATTCCAGGACCGCAGCAGCGGCACAAATTACCGCAAGGCAATACCAATAAATCCGACGTCGGAATAGATAGCACTTTATAGCACGCACAAGCACTAGCCAGCAAACGGAAATAAGCGCCAAAAAGTAGGCACCAAAAAAATTGGGACCAAAAAACGCCCCAAACAGAAGGCACCAAATAAATATAACCCAAAAAAGAGGCACCAAAAATATATTTCCCACAAGTTTGCACCAACAAACAAGCGCCGAAAAGTAGGCAGTGTTATTTCTCACTAGAAATTAGCAACCACAAGGAAAACCTCAGGAAAAATAGCCTTAAGTGTATCTAAGATAGATATAAGGTATAGCTCTCTCTTTTCTTTTCCTCTACGTTATATCTTTTTTCTCTCTCGCGGAACGAAGTTGTCCAAAACGTTGCATGGCCTTGAAATTTTACTCTCCATTCTCGCTTGGCCATCGACGCCTAAGAAGTTTCCCTTCCAAAATTTTCAGAATTTTGATCATTTTTGTACACGTTCTCTAAAAACCATTTATAATTTTTTGTATAATGAGTTGCAACTTTAAAAAAAATTAATGGACATTAAATAAACAAAAGTAAAATAGTCGGAACGAGTCAAAATGTAAATGTAAAAACGAGTCCCATTATATTGCGCATGAGTGTACATTGGCACAGCGGTGGTAATGAGGCATGCAGCCTGGCATTGGCAACGAAGGTTAGCACGCTGCCCTTCCGCCAATATGTAACATTAGTTGACGGCATTAAGACGGCGTACAAATCCATGCAATAACAAGCAACTCTCCGTATATACTCACATACATATTTGCTTATGTAAGCACACCTATACAATCAAATGCGCAAATATTCACATATACATTCATGTCTACATACCACAATGCGTACATCAATAAAATCCGCACCCATACCGTTGCTAATCGCACCTACGTGGCTGTGGCTGCTTATGAGACAGGTGCACATTGATACGTATTACAACAACAACGCAACACTATAACCCTTTATAGGTACATCCTTCCGGTCGTTCCACATCTTATGAGCTCTGCCAGCATTCGAACGCATTTTTACGACCTCAATATTTGTGCCCATTCGTGGCCTCCTCTCCTAAACGCTTGGATTTAGAACTCGCACACATAGGCATACAAATATTATTGGTTACATCGCTAAAAGAGTGTAAAGGGAATGCCCATACGAGCTTCTCTTTTATAGCCCATCAACTCATAGGTTATCAAATTGTTTTTGTGTGTTTTCTGTTATTTTATGTAAGTCAATGACAATACCGCCGCATCAAAATTTATTAGGCACCGGTGGTATTGTGGCAATCCGCTAAGCGTGCGACTTTGTAAGCGGATAAGTTTTTCACATAAAACGTATTCCGTATGCCTTTAAAGGTGTTTGGTATTGGTTTTACTCACTCATCAGGTTATCCTATGGAAGTGGAAAGCAACAAAAAAACTATCTGTGAAAATTTTCAAGTTTAAAATTTTGAATTAAATTCAAAGTTCCTGATCAGTTCCTAAGAATGGACAATTATCTGCTTGTAAGGCGCTGGAGTGGCGGCCCCCGTAACAGAAGCGAGCGTGACTACCATTTGAGAGTGCGTAGGGCCGAGTCTCCGCGAATGAAACAGTACAAGCCACCGATACCGATACCATTTGTCGGTCGTAGGCGGCATGAAGTTGTAGGTCCCTCCATTAGCGGAACAACATAAAGACGCACGTCCCGAATAGGAGGAGAAGCTCGACCAAACACCTAACAGAAGTGTACGCGTCATTTATTTATTTATTTTTATTATTATTTTTTTTTTTGAGACGCTTGAGTTATATGTCAGATGGTGGGAACAGCAAGTTCCCAGTATATTAACTAGCTCCTGTTCTTCACTCAATTTTTGAGTCAACGGTATAAATAGTACAAATACAAATACAAAGTGGCGCAAAAGTTATCACACGGCGTTCTTTGGCTGTAACTTCTTATAAAGGGTCTTACAAAAGCGACCCCTAGAGGACAGTAGTGAATAATTCATAGATGGTACCTTTTCTTGATGTCGCCTCTGACAATTTTGAAGCAGACAGATATACAATTTTACACGATAGATCAACGCGTTAAAATTACTCAAACTTATTATGAAAATGGTCGATCTTTAAGAAGAACATATAGCAAAATTCGTGATTTTTTCGCCGGAAATAGTACTGCGATTGAGCCAAACATTCAAAGATTGGTGAAAAAATTTGACGAAACTGGTTCTGTTGAGGATAGAAAAAGAACTGGCACACTTAAAACTGGACGCTCTGTTAAGAATATTGCTGCTGTAGTGCAAAGTGTTGCTGAATAACTTCAACATCGACACCTCGACGTTCACAACAATTAGGCATTCATACCTTGACTGTTTGGCGGATTTTACATAATTATTTACATTTTTACATATAATTGGCAAGAGCCGTATTTGGAATACGAATTTTGGAACGTGAAAAATTTTAAATTCTTACATACATATTTGGTTTTAAAACAACATCTAGACGCATCTTTAAAAATTAAAAAAATTTGTATCGATTGTACCTCACGCAGTATGTGCCGTCACTCTATCCTATTGGAACCACATTTTCTCCGGTTCCTATTCATCGTCGAACGCACCAACCCATTCGGCTACGGTGGTCGCCACCACAATCACTTTGAAAAAACAAAAGCACTAGGCCGGATCGGTCACCATATACGAAAAAAAGGGTTGGAAAAATCCACCCCTGTGGCTGGGCACCCTTAGTGGTCCACCCCTGTTGACCACCCTTGTAGTCTTCAGGAGTTAAATATTTCTTTGTTGTGTTCTTTTGAGCTCCGAAGTCTCTGAAAGGATTAGAACTAACGCCGTCCTGCGTCTTTTATACTGGGGCCACTCGAAGAAATGGAGCTCCACCTGATCTGTGCTTTTTCGAGTAATAAGTTGTGCATTTATGCCGCAAGGGCTGTTTTTATGTGCAAGGGGATGCCGATGACCGGGTAGGAGGTATCTGAGGCTAATTCAGTCCCCTTCTTGGCAATCTAATCAACAATTTCATTTCTCTCTATGTTCCTATATCCTGGAACACAGATCAGATAAATGTTACCTACACACCCGCGTGATTTGATCACCTCCTTATAGGAGTTAACCAATTTGTACTTGCATCATGGCAACGTCGGGACCTTGATTGCAGCTTGACGATCGGAAACAAATTTAATATCTCCCTCACTCCCGCGTTCACTAAACAAGGAAGTGCTAAATGACATTAAAGGCAGCACTGCAAAAAGTTCTACATGCTAATAAAAGCAGTACTTTGCACTTCCCCGAATTTGGTGATATCATAGCTCTTTTGAGAAGCTGCCCACCCAACCAAGCATGCGTATGCTAAAATTGGCGGCACCACTACGTTGTACATCCAAAGAACGGCTTCATTTTTTGACGAACGCAAATTTGCATGAGCAGAAAACTATGCTGGTCTTCTTTACACGATTTTCAATGTGTAACTACCAATGGAGCTTGGAGTCAAATATCTCTCCTAGATACTTAACTTCCGCTGAAAGCGGGAAAACATAGTTATTTAGTGTTATTATATAATGCACACACGAAGGACCCGAAACACATTTTCGCATGGTGTTTAAATCCTGTCAATATGAGCTTCAAATACAAAGATGGACTTTTGCATCTTTATTTTCAACATTACCTGCACGCAAGCTCACTGAACTAGTAGACCACTACTGCATATACGCACCAACACCTCTTTTTGGGTGCTTGGCCGCGCTCTTCTTCCTATTAATGACCTACGCCTTGATGTTGTTCCAAAAATGAAGGGAAATACAGTTTTAAGCCAGCTCCGAACGGCGGTTATTTTTTATATTTTTCATGATTCTTTTTACATTGTTTTTTTTTTTCATGGCAGAAATACTCTCGGTGATAGTTTCCCATTGGCTGCCGAGAGGCGACCGCTATTAAGAAAAAACTTTTTCTTCATTTTGGTCTTTCACGGAGATTGCAACCATCATTAAATTAACATTAAATTCATCCCTCCCTCTCCCCATTTGCAAATATATTTACTTATACATATTTACACATCAGAATGCCATACTTTTCCAGAGTGACAATTGGCAAATCAATTCAGTTCCTGTAAAACTGTCAAAGATAACAATTTAATCCTTTTTACGCGTCGAGCGCATGAAGCCTGCCACTTCGTCGGCTAGTAGAGGAAGAGCGTAAGAGTCAATGCAGTAATTTCCTTTCGTAGCGAAATTGAACTGTCAAGCATGCCAAACAAACAAGCGAATATTTGCTACTTCCATATGTGTGTGTGTGTGTGTGTATGTACATATCTCCCATCAGCCTTATTTGTGGCTCATTGTCTGCCTCATTTAAATAATAACAAGCAATTTGTGTGTAAAAATATACAGCTCTTTACAGTTTTTTTTTTCGTTTTTTTTTTTCTTTTTTTTTGTATTTTTACTCTTTTTATATGAAGGTGTTTGTATTCAAAAAGAGCAAGAAGAAGAAGAAGAGCAAGAGCAATTGACAATTGTCAAATGGCACACGCATGGTTGGCAATGTTTGCTCAAGCAATCGTGTGTGGATGTGATTGCTTGCTTGGCTTTTGCATTTGGAGAGCTCACACACTTCCACAATCATTTCCGACATTTCCGGAATTGCTTCGTAGGCGAAGTGCGTTGCCAAAATGCGTGCCAGCAGAGCAACAATTGCGGAGCAAGCGAAAAGTACTCGTAACAACAACAACAGCGGCGTTAAAGTGATGCTTCCTACTGCTTGACACAACTCCAATACTTACCTACATACTTACGTATGGCATACCATATACATACCCTTCTTTTTGCTGCTATTTCTTCTGCTTACATTCATTCAATTTGGCAATTGTTGCTGTGAAATAAATTCGTTATAATGGTAAAAAGATTTCGCATCATTTTTTCCGGCGGCAACTCACACCACGACTTCTCTTTCCTGCCTGCTCTTGCCTGACACTTGTTGTGCATTTCTGTTTCCTCTTCATTCGCATCAACACTGCTTAGCAGTATGCACACACACACACACGGGTGCATATATGTATATGCTCGTATGTTTATCAACACTTGGCCTCCTTGGCTGTTGTTATTCAATTGACACAAATGATAAACATGTGCCAATTGATGCAATCATTTTGATCCTCCCCTACAACTCCCAGCTACTCGCCTTCGTGTCTAACAAATTTTATACCCTCAGCTGGCAGCTGTTTGACATTTTTGTTAGCAATCTGTACGAATCTGTAACAGAGGAATAAGGAAAGGCATAAAAATAGAAAATTGTGAAGTGGAAGAGGAAGTGGATAATATAATGAAAGTGTATGTGTGTGGGTGTGGGTGTGGGTGCAACGCCCATATAGCCGGAATTTCCGACATACGATCGAATTGAAGGCGGATTAAAATTGTTGCTTTTGCTGATGAGCTCACTTTCAATCTGCTTCTGATTTGTTTTTGTTCGCATTTTGCAAGCATTGGCATTATTTTTGCTTATTTACACATGTGGGCGATTTCTGATGTTGCTTTTGTGCTTACTGATTGCGGTCAAGGCTGTCGAAAGGGGTTATTTAATCAGCTTGAAATTAATGGACAGCCAAGTTGTGATTTACACTTTTGATTCGGTCTGTCAAAATACTTTGCAAACTGTCCATTCGATTGATTATCTCGGATTTCCTGATGAGCTGCCAAATGAAATGCTGATGGTGCAGGAAGTGTGAAAGAGTTTATGGAGGAAGGAGTGTTAATAAGTTCGTTCTAGTTGTACCAAACAAAAAAAAAACGATTTATTTCTAAATTCTTCTAAATATGATAGTTTCTTTTGGTATCTATAATCGTCGTCCAGCGTTTCTCCAATTTATTATTGCCTACTAACAACTAATACAATTTCTCGAGGCTCTCAATAGGATCTTCTTTTGCGTGATTGTTGCATTGCTGAAGCCAAGTCGCTTTCGGGTGTGTCATTTCTTTTTTAGATTTAAAACAAAATAAATAATTAGCGGGTACACTTCTGTTCTGCGCTAAACAGCTCCTTCCGATATTTGTGACGTGCGTCTAACTGTTGTTCCAAAAATGGAGGGGCCTACAGTTTTAAACCTACTCTGAATGGCAATTTTTTTTTTTTTGGGAGCTTTTTCATGGCAGAAATAGACTTGGTGATAGTTTGCCAATTGACTGCCCAGGGGTGACCCTATTATATTAGAAAAACTTGTTCTACTATTTGATGCTCATGCACGGAGACTCGACTCTACACACTCCCGAATGTTAGTCACGAACCAACCCATTTGGCTATGCCGACCTAGATTTCTTCTTCTTCTTAATTGGCGCGATAACCGCTTACGCGGTTTTGACCGAGTTTAACAAAGCGCGCCAGTCGTTTCTTTCTCGTGCTAACCGGCGCCAGTTGGACACACTTGAAGCCAAGTCCTTCTACACCTGATCTTTCCAACGAAAAGGATGCCTTCTTCTTCCTCTGCTGCCACCAGCTGGTACCGCATCGAATACTTCCAGAGCCGGAGCGTTTGTATCCATTCGGACGACATGACCCAGCCTACGTAGCCGGTGGATCTTTAGTCGCTGCGCTATGTCTATGTCGTCGTAAAGCTCATACAGCTCATCGTTCCATCGCCTGCGATATTCGCCGTTGCCAACGTGCAAGGTCCAAAAATCTTACGCAGAATCTTTCTCTCAAACACTCCAAGCGACGCTTCATCGGATGTTGTCATCGTCCACGCTTCTGCGCCATATGTTAGGACGGGCATGATGAGAGTCTTGTAAAGTGTTAGTTTTGTTCGTCGAGAGAGGACTTTACTACTCAATTGCCTACTTTGTCCAAAGTAGCACTTGTTGGCAAGAGAGATTCTACGTTGGATTTCCAGGCTGACATTGTTATCGGTGTAAGATAGGTACCTAGATTTAGAAAGAGAAAATAATCAAATCGCGCTAAGTCCGAGTGTTTATCGTTAGTGGGTGAACCGAGAATTGAGTGCGTATTACTGGAGCTTCTGGAAGTTCCTTTAGTTCATAAGGTTTGTTAGCGTACATCTACAGTCCGGTTGACTTGATTAGAGGCCATAATTTTTAATGGAAGAAGAGAAAAAGATTATTAAAGCAACCATATTTGATCCTGTAACACAAGGGTTTCCGATGCTTCAAGGAAAGGCTGTACTTTGCCCGAAAATAAACATGCATCAAAATAGTATACCATCTAACGGTATTTCGCAGCAGTAAAACTTGAGCAGTTGTAATATTGTGCTTGATTTACTGCGCGATCCATTAGTCTAGGACTTCTTATCACAAAAATTGCTTTATAAACGTACTAGAGAGAAAGTAACTCTTGGCGAAAGCCCCATCTTTTGCTGATGGAACCTCAGCATCCACATAAGGAGACTGCTGCCTACATAATCCTATCCTCAATGATGTGCATCCACGTTAGCTTTCTATCAAAGATAGAAGGGATGTTGAGCTCTGGCTATTTTATATCTCCTCGTAAATAAGACGAGCTCCGACTTCAGAAAATTCACCGAAAAACCGCAATACACATTTTAACAACTTCACTGAGAAAACCATGCATCATTTCATACAGAACATCTAAATACTACCGTCGAATAAAAAGTGCCACGTTATCCGAGCAAGCACTTTGCAGCCTCTCCTCCCTAGCTCCTCCAGCAAGTCGTTAACCACGACGTGGTCACAATCAACTGGATGTTAACGAGAGATGAAAGCTATTACTTTTTTGAAATCAGAAGGCATCCCCTAACGCAATTCTAAAGAAAAAAGTCAGAAGAGTAGACTTTAAAGAATTCAAAGATGTTATTAAGTAGAAAATTCCAATTCTTCGATAGTAAGATTACCTATATCTAGAAATATAATTGTGGAGGTTATACAAGTTGAAGAGATTTATCGCCTCTAAGCCTTTTTTTCTCCAACTCATTTGTCTATCGATTAAACCAACAACAATCAAATAACCCAGACCACTCTAGACGTACAAAACCAACATTTTATCAGGCTCTCGCCATCCCCGTTCCATGGCGCAGAAACTTTTACGATAAGGCTTGGACTATTTGAGCAAAAGACTCTCCGGAAAATAGTTGGACCATTGCACGTTAGCGACAGTGATGCAACAATGAGATGTATGAGCTTTACGACGACATAGACGTAGCGCAGCGAATAAAGATCCAGCGGCTACGTTGGCTGGGTCATGTCGTCCAAATGGATACAAACGCTCTGGTCCTGAAGGTATTCGATGCGGGACCAGCTGGTGGTAGCAGGGCAAGAGGAAGACCTCCTGTGCGTTGAAAAGATCAGGTGGAGAAGGACTTAGCTCCATATGGTGTATCCAACTGGTGCCGGGTGACACGACTGTAGCGCTTTGTTAAATTCGGCCAAAATCGCGTAAGGGGTTATCGCGCAAAACAAGAAGAACAGAACATTAAAATTCAGTCCATATTTAGCACATTAAGTTGTCATTTATATAGAAAAACAAAAAAAGACATTTGGAAAAAAATATATTAATACTAATGATGAATAGAAGCCGGCTAGTTCGGCCTATTGGGAAAGCTCAGGTAAAGTATTTCTTGCTAGGTAAAAATAAACTTTTTGATAGGTTTAAAGGAACTTCTTCAATCTTCGAATTTGTTACCCTCACTGCACGCATCTTTAAAATTTGACTTAAGACATTAAACAATAATTTGGAGGCTACAATCGTAAATTATTGTGATTATGCCAAATATGGGGAGACGCGCTAAACTGCAAAACCAAGCCTTAAAGCAGTGGAAGTTGTACAAGGAGCAGCGGTACTCAGAGTTGCTTCAGCCTACCGCACTGGCTCAGGCGCAGCAGATTTTGTGATCAGCTGGGAGATACCTGTCGACCTCATGGTCCTGGAATGAGTAGATGCATGAGATTCTAGAAAAAAACAGCCACCACTAACGCCGCGGAACGGAGATGCCAAACCATGCTGCGGTGGCAAAGCCAATGAGACACTGAATCGAGTGGTGAGTTGGACAGTGAGGCTAATTTCTACGATAAGTAAATGAGTTCACAAAAACTTCGGTGAAGTGGGCTATTTCAAGACTAACTTCCTTTCAGGCCATGAATACTTCCGGAGACACCTACACCGCATCGGTAAGGTAAGCGACCCCAGGTGCATAGACTGCGAAGCACCTAGCGATGACGCCGAACACACATTTATAAGTTGCGACAGATGGTTCGTGGAGAGAGGTGTTCTGAGGGCGCAGACTGTCTACTTCGCGCCGGCCAATGTGATCGGCAAACTGCTTCAATTCGAGGATAATTGGAATGTGTTTAAAAGGTACGTTAAAGGCGGAGAAAAATGGGACACTTCGTGGTGGTACAACAAAACGTAATCTCACAGGCGGAGACATAAAAAGACCAACCTATAGCATGAATATGGCTACAACCATGGTGAACTCAGACGTGAGCGAAGGCGGTCAAATGGCGTGCTTCCAGCGTAGCTGCAGCGCATATAAGAAAAGTGTTGTGCGAGAAGGAATAAGCCCTGAAGGCGGATTCCAAACAACAACGCCTGGCGCAGCAGGTTGTTGAAAATGGCGAAGAGCCAAAGCAGCTTGAACACCGGACAGTTACCCGCACAGGCATAGGCTGACGATTTGATTTAGCACACTCACGACGTATTACTAAACGGCAAGGTTCTGGGAAGAGCAACCGTTCGGACAAGAAGGCCTTTTAGTTCGGGTTAAAGTCTCACATTGACGGTCACAATGGCCTTCTATGCCTGCGACGCTTTCCACCTACTAAAACAAAAGAAAAACAGATGTGGGGGAATAGAACTGGCCCACACCACTCGACACGGTAGAAAACGGTCGCTGTAAGTACTAAGGCACTATGAAACCCTATCCCACATACAAACAAAAAATAAAGAAGAAACAAATAAATCGTAAATTATTTCAGTTTTCCTGACCTTCCATGCGATACAACTTGTGTACAGGGTTGCCCATATTCGACGGACCCATCTGGCAACCCTGTATCTTTTGCCGAGACGTCAGATCGCTTAATGACATACCGGGTTGGAAGCGCCAGTCCAAGCAGATTTTTACCATGGAACAGTACACGCCGCGCGAGCGCTCCCAAATTGTTGAAATTTACATTCAACAAAAGAAGTCTATTGTGAAAACTCAACGTGCGTATAAAAAGTGAAATAATGTGAAAAGTGCGCCTTCTAAGAACACCATTAAACGTTTGGACGAAAGGTTTTTGACTGGTGATGCTCTCTCTAATCCAAAGAGGCCAAATCAAAACCGACCAAGGCGTCGCCAAGGACATTCCAAAATCGCCGCTCTCAGCAGTTGGGCATTGCTTGGACCACCTTACAACGAATTATCCGCATTGATTTGCATTTATTCCCGTATAAGATTCAATTGACGCAAAGATTGTTGCCTGCGGACAAGCCTCGTCGATTGGAATGGGCCCAAAGAGTCATCGAAATGGCTAAAGATGACGAGCATTTTGGAACAAAATCATCAAACAAGCAAAATTGCCGTATTTACGCTACTGAAAATACTCACGAAATTCAAGAGGTACCTTTTTACGACGAAAAAGTCACTGTTTGGTGCGGCGTTAGTATGAAAACGATTATTGGATCCGTTTTCTTCGAAAATGAAGATGGCCAAGCTGTTACCGTCAATCAGGAGCGTTATCGCGATATGATAACCACTTTTGTGATGCCAATTATTCGTCGAAAGCGTATGAGGCAGTTCTGATTTCAACAAGACGGCGCTCCACCACACACAGCTCGTACCACAATCGATTGTTTGAAGAAATTGTTTCCTCGTCGTTTGATGTGGAAAAATGGCGATTTTGACTGGCCACCGCGTTCACCCGATTTAACGCCACCTGACTTCTTTCTGTGGCGATATTTAAATCAAAGGTTTATATTAATAAGCCAAAGACCACAGAAGAGCTCAAGAACAACATCCGTGAGGAAATAGCCGCTATTCCAGGCGAAATGTTAGCTAAAACTATGGAAAATGCTGCAAAACGGACACAATACGCCGTACAGACTCAAGGCGGCCATTTGAGAGATATCATATTCAAAAAGTGATGTCAACAAATCTACGTGAACCACATAAAATGATTATTATCGTCAACATCAAAAAAATTATGTTTTTCTTTGATTTAAAAAAACACATGGGTCCGTCGAATATGGGCAACCCAGTATTGTGTATTGTGAACCATCCGAGTGGATGGTTTTCATAAGCTACTTTTTCATAGGCGAAATATTTCTTTATATTTGCTATTTGCCAAAGTGTGAGAGTTACTATAAAATAAATCCCTAATCTCTAATGTTAAAAAATAAAATGAACAGTTGGCGCGTACGCGTCTGTTACGTTTTGGCCGAGCTCCTCCTTCTCCTTGTGGTTTGCGTTTTGATGTGGCTCCACAAACGGAGGTACCTACAGTTTAAAGTCAACTCCGAACGATAAATGGCTTGTATGAGGAATTTCTTCTAGGCAGAAATACACTCGGAGGTTTCCATTGCCTGCCGAGGGCGATCGCTATTCAAAAATGTGTTTCTATTATTTGTTGTTCATGCACGGAGATTAGAAACTACGCACTCGCAAATGGTAGTCGCACACCAACCCATTCGGCTACGGCGGCCGCCAATTTCTATTGTTACTTGGTATCAAATACATGAATCCACCTCGGCGATGTGTCACCGCACTCGACCCAGAGGCTCTGGCTCTATAGCACAAACCTAACATATGATCCACCTTCTGAATCTTCATTTTTCTTATTTTCACAAACATATGCATACTTTACCTTCTTAGCAAAATAACCTTATCTGCGAGTACGACTTTTCAATCCGCCACCCCTTTTCTTATTTTGACGCCTGGCGCCAGGCGCTTGCCTACCCAAGGGTGCTATACAGCGTAGGTTTTCAATTACACATTATGGCGCGCCACACAACACCTTGCCAAATAATACCTAAGTATTTTGTTGCTACTATTGTCTTTTTTATTTTATTTTCTTCTTCTTCTTCTTTTTCTGTAATATAAGCGTAAAGGTTTATGCGAGAAAATTGAATTTGCTACAAATTCTTTTATACACTCGTTGGACGATAAACAGTACCATGTGTGTGGAAGAGTGCCGAGACGCAAAGAAAAGAAAGGTATTTGATTATAGCTCATAGATAGACCAGAGGCGTTGCAGATGTGAGAGGAGAATCGCACTGCGCTAGCTGCTTTGAATTCCAACAGTAACAACTACGCCTTCAGCTGCTCGTGAGCGTGAGCTGTGTTTGTGTTTGTGTGCGCTTTTGGCTTGGCAGAGGATAATATGTGGACTTTTTATGCACTTCCAGTTACGAGTACTTCTGAGGGTGTAGGTGTGTGTGTGTGTGTGGGTGTGCACGTTGCGGCTCGTTGACTTTTATGAACTTATAAACAACGAAAGGGACATCGAAAATGCGAATTGGATGATGATGCTAAGAAGACGTCGCATACGAAATGCTGTGAACCCTTTTACCCTGGTCTTTTGAGCTTCGTAGTGTGAAATTATTTTCCAACCCCAATCTTATAGCTTTTGACTTTACACTTTATTTCTATATTTGCTTCGTTATTTTTTGTTCTTCTTCTTTTGCCACGAAACCGCATTATTAGTAGGATTTAGCGGTGAGATGTAAAGAAGTCGTATGGTCGATTTTGTCGCGAACGAACAATTGTAACGAAAAAAACACAGCGCACACACACACAAACAAGTACATAAACAAACACATTAAGGGTGTACAAAATGCGCATTGACATAAATAAAAAGATTTGCGAAATTACCTGAGGGATCAAAAGTGGTGGCAGCAACAGTTGCTTGCTTGCTTGCTTGCTAGCTTTCTTGCCACAATACGTAGCAGCACAATGGGATTGCTTGTTTGGTGGCAAGTGGCAAGAAGGGATTACACAAGGCTTTGGCGATAATACTGCTAACGAAGGAGTGCCACAAGAAAAGGGTTACTCGATGTAGACGTAATAGCACCCACAATAACAGCTTCGAAAGCAAAAAACAAAAAGAAAAAAACCAAAAAAGAACTAACAAATGTTATGCAATAAAATAAAAGCAGCATGTTGTTAACCGACAGATTTATGAAAATATGTAGAGACAGTCAGACGCAGCAACATAAAAGGTTGCCCTCAGGAGTGTTGCAATACGCCGAGAAATGCGCGCTGAAGTCAATGACCAAAATCCGTGAACTCATTTGAATTTCAATTCTTCGTCGAAGGCATATTTCGACTGGTCTTTACGCCAAAGTAACTGTTTTTAGTTGTGTTTGGAATTTTAATTATTTCTGGGTAACCCAGCAATTGAAAGTTTATTACGGCAACCACTGGGGTTAAATTGAAAGCGAGCGAATTTTTTTGTATAGGATAAAATGCACAACACCGGCAGCAACACAAATTATCAAAAATCAGCACGAGTCTTGAACCACTTCAAACTGGCAAAATATTTAGCCAAAATTTATTGGACTGCAAAACTGCATATCCAAGATTTTTATAAAAATTCTGAATAAAAAATTTGAGGTTTTGATGAAAATTTGTTGCTGACGGCTTTGGCTATTTTCTTTCATATAACAAAAATGTGAAGTGGACGTTAAATGGAGAAAATGCACAACACTGCGACCAAAAAAAATTCTCAAATGTCAGTGTGATTTTGAAACCTGCACTTTATCTTTATCATACGAAAATTCACTGATCTACAAAACTGCATAAACGAATTTATTTTTTCAATTCTAAGTAAAAAGAGTGTAGTAAAGAGTGAAATTCCTCGGGGGCGTTTATCGTACCCTCAACATGCTTACTGTAAAGGCAGATCGGTAGAGTCTGGTTTGCATACAATTGTTAAGGACATCGAGGTTTCCCTCCATTAGAAGGATTTCACTGTGGGCGCCTTCCTCGATATTAAGGGGGCTTTTAACAATGTCCTCCCGGAGGCAATCACCAGGTCTCTGGGTAAACTAGGAGTCGGAACCGACCTCATTAGGCTTATCCATATGATGGTTAGCGATAGAACGGTCGCGGCAGAATGGGGCGGCACCTCTCTCCGCCGGCAAGTGAACAGAAGCACTCCGCCAGGCGGTGCTCTCTCGCCACTACTCTGGATTGCCGTACTTAACGACCTGCTGGAGGAGTCGGAGTGGAGGGGCTGCAAGGTGATTGCCTACGCGGATGACGTAGCACTTATCGTTAGATGCAAGTTTTTAGATACTCTGATGGAATTAATGCAGGGTTATATGAGTCTAGTTGTGAATTGGACCGCAAATTGTGGCCTTTCGATAAATCCTCGGAAGACGGAGCTCGCCTTATTTATAGGAAATATAAAATACCTAGAATGTTTCTCCCCTCAATAGCGGGCGCTTGTTGGTGCTCTCTGACAAGGTGAAGTACCTGGGACTTATCCTTGACCGAGGTCATACGTGGAAGCCAAACAATGAGAAGAGAATTAGGAAGGCAACAGTCGCCTTGTATGGTTGCAGGGGCGCTATCGGCAAAAGATGGTGCCTCTCGCCTAAAGTCACTTTTTGGATTTATAACACGATTATAAAACCAATCTTGCTGTACGGAGTCTTTGTCTGGTGGAATTCGCAAGAAAAGATGGTATCAGTTAAGAAGTCCAGCTTTAAAGTACAAAGATCTGCCCTCATTGGAATTAGTGGGGCGCTCCGCACCACTCCTATTCTAACGCTTAACGCTATGCTGAATGTGGCACCCGTGGAAATTATAGGAAAAACTACCGCTGCACGCGCCGCAATAAAACTAAGGTGTTCGGACCATAAGCTAGACTTAAGCTACGGACACTCTAGCATTCTTAAAAACTTTGAGTTCATCCCCATGGCGCTGGATTACACCCACGCTAGGTCCGACCGGACCTTTTTCCACTCATATTCCCTCAAGGGATGAGTGGGAAGAGTGTAACATTTGGCGACAAGGCATGGCAAACATGTTCACGGATGGCTCGAAATTGGACCGAAGGGTTGGTGGGGGAGTATTCTGTAAGGAGCTTCCCATCAAACTCAAATTCAGGCTTCCACACCACTGTAGTGTTTTCCAAGCGGAGGTATCCGCAATTAAGGAAACGGTGGACTGGTTGCTTACTTCGGTAATTACCGTTAAGGAAATAAATATTTACTGCGACAGCCAAGCGGCAATTAGGGACTTAGGCTCGTTGTTTGTGCGTTCCAGATTGGTCGGGAAATGTCTGGCTGCTCTCTCGATTGCATCCGAATACCTCGACGTCAGGCTCATTTGGGTTCCTGGTCACAGCGGCATAGAGGGAAACTGCTGGGCTGATGAGCTAGCTAGACAGGGAGCTTTGGATACGGTTTCGTCGCGAAATGAGAGGATTGGGGTTCCCGTGAGAACCTGTGGTCTACTCCTGGTAAGATGGGCCTCGAGTCAACTCAGCGAGCGCTGGGCTGCGATATAACGCATTTAGATTATTTTTGTGGGGCTATGTTAAAGCTCTTGTGTATTCAAACAAGCCTTTGTATGAAATGATCTTCAAACATTAAATTATATGGACTGTACTATCGATTTAAATAAAAATTTCATGCTATTTTCCGAATTTTACGTGTGTTTCCTTGAAAAACTTTCCTATATCTCTTAAAAATCACCCCTTATTTACATGATGAAATAAAACTAACGTCATTAAAAAGAAGTATTATAATTTCATATCTGTAAGGAACTTAACTTGTAACAGAAAATATGGCAGGATTTAGTAAGTATGTTTGGCGTTCGCTATCATAGCAACAGCGGACAGGAGGTAGAAAAATTCTCCACATCGTATTTACTTAAAATAGGCAAAAATCTACGTGATTTCCAGCGACTTCGAACTTACGCTTTATTACATGAAAAAGCGATGGATTATAGAATCGCGTATCCAGAAACTGTCTCAAGATTCTAATTAAAAAGTTAAAAATCTTGATAGCAATGCTTTGAAATTAGTTAAATTTCTGTGAATTTTGTGCTAGTTTTGAAGACTTGATTTATAATGTTTTAGTTAAACAATGAACTATGTTTTTATAAAAAATTAAGAATAAAATTTAGAAAAAATATTAGCGCAAAAAATATTGTGAATATTGTAGAAGCTAAAGTGGCGTAATTGTGCTAGCACGAGTCTATACTGGTCCAATTGGCGTTCCTTTGATTCTTTGTTTCACGCGTGGATCGCTACATTTTCCACCCGCCCTGCTAAAGCCGCCCGCTTCAATACACGCATCTTCGAATAAACGATATCCCAGTCGACGAAGCCACCCACAATGTGCCGCACATTGCGTTCACTGTCATCATAACCAGTGCGGCCGTGCAACATGCGTAGGTTGTTGAAAGACAAAACGTCACCCGGCTCCGTTTTAAAGGTGACCTCCTGCTCGTGAGCCATGCGTACAAATATGGCATTGGCCTCATACCAGGGCGTCACCTTATCGACATCGATGCTGAAGTGGCTGTCACGTTGGGGCACACTGTGATTGATGCGCGCATACTTGCCGTTCTCATCTAGGCTGCAACAACAATAAAGAAAGAAAGAAATCAAGACTATTGAACAATTTTTTTAATTGGCAAGAAACCGCGAAAAGAGCTGATAGGGATAAGCAAACATTTATTTGCAATGAGTTATTTTAAATGTAGTTTCACAAAGGTTCCGGTTGACTTACTTAATAACTGGTGCACGCCACATATTATGAAAAGCCTTATCGGCATCCTCACCAATGTCACACCAATTGACACGAACTTCTGACAGGCTTTTGAAATGCTGCGGCTGGTGGACGCGTAGCTGATCGGCGATATTGAAACCATCCACAATCGTATTCCAGCCGCCTTTGGAGCGCGATTGTTCAAGAGTGTGCAGGAAGGTGACACTGGGTTTATACTCATAGTAGGGCAAGTCGGTGTGCAACGGTAGCGGCTCTGAGAGGTACGAGTAATTTTTCGCATCTGGGCGAAAGCGAACGCTGAATTCCTCACTAAATTTTTTTAAATATATAAATTAGTTCGGTATGATCTTTTAATGAAAGGAATTAGTAGTAAATATATATTACCCGTAAGTGGTTTTGCGTATGAAACCAATTCGATTGGCTAATGACTTTACAACACCAATATCCAGCGGTGAGTTTTTGAGCATCGCAACCCCATGAATCATTAAGGCCTCCAGCCATTCCATAAGAACTTTTAAAAATGTTAAGAAGGCAAATTAAATAAAATATAGGTTTTGGTATAAGGATTGGAAGAAATGGAATAAAATAAGTTGTATGTGAGATATGAACGCGGTTTTATAAAGGTCATTTATGGAATGGATATGGCATTGTTGGAATGTGACCGACACTGTTTTCAGAGTAACAGAGAAACGATAGGTGCAATTTTCAATGACTCTGTGGAATAGATCCGGCTGAATTGGTGCTGTGATTTCGGTTTTGTTGGCTTTAGAAGCATCAGCCAATTGCTAATTATTGGCGTCGACTGCGACTTAACAAGACGAAGTTCACGGTACTGGTGCCCAACCCACGCCACCTTGACGAGAATTAACCATAACCTCAAATCATTTATTGTTCTAACGTGTGGCTTAATACTCGTAATGTAACTTTGCATGGGTATTTGGCAGCTGGGACTGACGGAATATTTTTAATATTCTATTCAATAAGTACTCATGCTTGATGCCACAGGACGTTCCTGAAGGAAGTTGGTGTTCGCATCGCCTACTGTCATCTATCAAATTATGGCAAAATAAATTTCAGATTGATTGATAGGTTAGTTTGGATTTGGCAGCTATTCGAGTAAGACGAGTTTCGTGATTTTCACTAAGATGGAAAAAGAGGAGCAGTATCGTTCGGTAATTCGCTTTTTGTTTTTGGATGGGAAAAAATGCGAGGAGATAAAAGCAAAGTTGGGTGCTGTCTATGGAGATGCTTCGCCTCAGTTAGATATTGGCTCATCGAATTTAAACGTGGCGAACATCCGTTTTTGATGAGGAGCGACCAGGACGCCTGGCAGACGTGGTTACCGACGAAAAGGTCTGCGTCATAATTCTCGCTGATCGAGGAACGAAAGTGCGCAAAGTGACAGAGGCCATAGGTGTGTCGACCGGAATGACAATTAAGATTTTACATGATAAGTTGGTGATGAAAAAATTGTCGGCCCGATGTGTGTCGAAATTGCTCACGGTGGGCAACAAACAAATGCGGCTGTTAACTTCAAAGCACTGTTTGGATCAATTTAATCGAGATCCGAAGGAATTTTTGCATTTAGTTGTCACCATTGATGAAACCTGAACTCATCGTTATAAACCAGAAACTAAGCAGCAATCAAAACAATGGATTTCTCTCGGTGAGTTTGCTCCAAAGAAAACACTCCCATCGGCCGGAAAGGTCATGGACACGATTTTTTGTGGGAGGCGAACGGCGTCACTCTCATGGAACGATCACTGCACAATACTAAAGTGAGTTATTGGACCGCTTTCACCAAAAAGTTAAGGAGACACGGCCGCATTTGGCGAAAAACAAGGTGCTATTTCATCACGATAACGCACCAGCACATCATCTCATACGGAGTTGTCGCCGTCAAACTGCGTGAAATGCGTTATGAATTGCTGCCACACCTCCCGTATTCACCCGATTTGGCTCCCTGCGACTGTTTCTTGTTCACTAACATGAAGAAATGGCTCGCGGAAAAAATATTTACCTCAAACGAGGAAGTCATCGCCGAGACAGTAGCGTATTTTGGAGAGTTCGACAAAACCAATTTTTTGGAAAGGTTAAAAAATGGCCGGAATGTTGGCAATGGAGTATCTTTCTAAAAGGGGACTATGTTGAAAAAAAATGTATTTATTGAATCCCTTTCGTATTATAAATGAGAACGTTTCTATGTCTGTTGGTTTCTGAGTTTGGGATGTTTGTGGCTCAATCACACGAAAACTACTAAACGGATGCATGAAATTTTCCAGGCAGGTTATCTATGATCTGGATAAAAAATACGTTATCACTGTTGGAAAATATAAATTAAATTAAATTGAATTGAAAAGTTCAATCAGATGGAAATATGATGGAGCTTTTTATCTAAACTATTTTTGCAGAGGGTTGTCACCTCTTAGGAAAATGAAGTTCAAGCTAAATTAATATAACAATAGGGGTTAAAGGAAAGTAGTTTGGAAAATCTGAAGGCTTAAGAGGACTTAATTTTGAAATTGTTTTTGAAGAGAGTTGCCCCCTGTTTGGAAAATTAAGTTGAAGTAAAAATAAAAAATACATGAAACTTATCCCCCTACTGTAAGTTAAAGTGGAGAGGTTTAAAAAATCGTAATTTTGAAAATATTTTTGAATAGAGTTGCCAGCCTGTTGCCAATAAATTAAATAATTATTAATAAACAATTCAGTTAATCAGTAAGAAGAGTCAACTGAAAGACATCTAAGAAAGGTATATGTTATAAAATATTTTTAGAGTTCGTTGCCACCTGTTTGAAAGGGTTAATTCAATAATTAAAAATAAATGAGTTAACTGAAATACTACAATATGGGAGTCAAATGGAACAGGAATGAAAGACCCTTACTTTGAATATATTTTTGGACAGGGTTGCCAACTGTTAAATACTGTAAATAAAATGAGCGTACATATGAATACTATTCGGATGTCTCCAAAATTACTCACAGCTTTCCATGTATTTTGCATAAAAAACATTTTGCTGATATTTGTATATAAAGAAATTATTAAGTTGGCATATAAATTAATAGTAATTAAATTAAATTAAATTAGTAAATGGAATTAAACTTTTTTCCATGTTTTTCTTACATTTTTTATTTATGTACATGCTATGTACTTCAGGTTATCCAACCAGTAAATGCAAGCAGTAAATGACGAGCAACATTGTAACGGGTGTTTTTTTAATGCCCTTTGAATACTTGGCCCTCAAGAAAATGATAGCACAAAACAGAAATATTGTTGGAATGATTTTTTTATTTTTTTTTATTATTAAAATCTGGTAAAGAATTTCGAATATGATATCAGGCATATGTCACCCACAGCTACGAGTTACATGATCCTTTCGCTCAGTCCGATTTTTGACTACTTTTTTTAATAAATCTGGTCATATGGCGTCAATGATGGCTTGAATATTGCAATACATCAGTGGTTCAGCGCGCTTAATGGCAAGGTGCGGTCTTGTGGGAACCTAATGTCGTCGATGTTTAGCTGATTAATTTTTGGAAACCAAAATGCCGTCAGGCTTTAATGGCAGCTTCTTACTCATTTCGAAAGAAATAAGGAACGATGCTGCCGCCAGTGCTCGGTGTACTTCGCGATTGGTTTTCTTTTCGAAGGAAATTTCCACAATTTAAAAGAGTTCTTATGGCGTTAAACGATTCATTATGACTGGCCAAATCTTCATCATCATTAGCACTACAGTCTTGTGCAGCCTATTACTTCCACTGAGGATTTGCGACAAAGTGTACTGGTATAAGGTTGTCAGCCTTAGGATCTGCTCCCTCTAGGAGAGACAAATCACCCACTTCTTTTGCCCACCTTCCTTCCACTGGAGTTTCTCACTTTATCCGGTACCCAGTCTCTGAATGGCGCTAACAGTTTCACCCCAAGAAGGATTCAAATTATCATCATTTCCTTCCGCTGGGGCTTCCCACTTTTCGAGGTACCCAGTCTCTGGTTCGGTTGGGGTTAACAGTTTCACCGCTAGAGGGATTCAAATTGACAGGAAGAGGTAATACACATCTCAAAATCAGTATTCAAGTGACAGTTTACTTGTCAAACCTTACTGAACAGAAATGTGAACACACTTTGCCACTCTCAGCTGTCAAACCATATTTATCGATATCGATAGTTCTCATGCAGCTGAACAACTACCGGACACATATTGGCGAGCCGAAGCATGTGTGAGTACTGAAAAATTCACCACAACTGTGCTAAAGTGCATCAAATGTCACAGAGAACTTCAATTTATTGGATTTTGACCAAACATTTCTCGGAAGAAATTTAGCATTTATTGACCGAAAATCTCTTTGATATTAACAAAAAAAATTGTAAATATTCGATTTTTAGTCAGAACAGCTCTACTATTAGTACTGGTTGGTATTTTGCAAAATCAACATTAAAAAATGCATAAGCCGATGAAACGACAGCATTTGGAGGATGTTGAAGCTATTCAAAAGACAAAAATAGCATTTTTGAAAGACGTCCCGGTAAAAATATATGCCGTACTCCTTTTCAATAACTAAATCAAATATGGCAAGAACTCCTGCTTACCACGAAACGCACCTGGTAAGCGGAAAGTACAGACTATGGCATAAAAACCCAAAGTATTGAAAAAATTAGAAACCAAACACTAAAAGATTTGAAAGGAAAGAGGAATCGAGTATTCCTTCATTTGGTTTCTTGTGATCGTAGAAGCAAGAACAATGGTTTAAAGCAGCGATATCTTGACAGACTCTGCAGCAAATTTCGTTAAAAAAAATTTCATTTTTTTTTTATTTTAAATTCGTCCTCTTTAGTAAGCAACACAGTTTTGTATGAATAGCACAAACTAACATTGGAGACTCTAGCACTGAAAGTTTTCCACGAAAATTAATAGCACCTCATAGATTTTTTATTTAATGTTCACATTATTCTCGCCACATTTTTATTTGGACCTTTTCGAGAATTAAATGCAACGCTCAAGTCCTCAGACTTAAATTCACTTTATCGTTTTTAGTATACCAAAATTTTTTCAATTTCATTTCAACTCACTCACCCGGGTCACTGCGCATGACGTCCCAGTAATCAAACTTTTTCAATATCTTATCAAAATCAGCCTTACCCCAATGCTTCGATTGCGGCCGATACCATTCATTCATATATCGTTCACGTGCTTCGGACGAGAAATCGCGTTCCTTTAACCAACTCAATGAAAATGTTGAACGGTGCCGATCGGACCAAACTATATTTACAGCTTGTCGTGACTCATCCACCTAACAAAATCACAAGAAAATTACTTCAATACTAATACATTTGCATTAATATTTTCTTTTTGAAATAGTCTCCACCAACCGTAACATTTTGCACTTTCACTTTCGTATCGAAGTTCGTCCAACTATTCGGTTTGCGACTCAATGAATCCCGATGGAAACACTGCTCACACTGGCAGTTATCGCGTAGCCAAATGCCTGGAAATTGCATCGCTTTCGCCGATTGCTGCGGATGCTCCTTGATCAGCAGCATTTGGTCGTGTTCGCGCACAGTGGTGCTGATGTGGCGGAGCGACAGTCCTTGCAACCGAAACGATTGCTTAGGCGAGAGTAGCTTGCGCAAAAAGCAACTCGTTATTGTTCGCATCCTTGCACGCGCACTTACAGTGAATACAAAGAACTTAGAATAGTAGTAGTAAATGTCTAGTTAACACTTTCGCTCTGTATGGAATGAAAGTTAAACCTTGGCGGGGTGTGCCTTTAAGCACTCTGAGTGAATGAATGAAGGCTGTCAGCGGGGAGTTTACGTTTGCTTTGATTTGCAAGTGATAAGAATAATCAGGCGTTGCGATTGCAATGCGTTTGTTTGGACTGCATTTGCATACATAAATACATCTGAGTAATCCACAGCGATTGCTTGTAGCTTCCGCGAAAAAGTATTCTCTGCTGATTATGTCAGCGCAAGTGAACTTAAGTGGCTTCCTGTATTTGGCTCAATGCATGATTAAGTATTTAGTGGAGAAGATAAGCATTGAAATTGCTATTTAATCTATTAAATTATATTATTAAATAAACCAAAATAGAAAAAAGCGCTTGTAGCGTAGTACACATAACAGAAGTGAAACTTTCAAGCCATACAACGAAAGACGGAGAGACCCGAGAGAGAATGAGGGAGAGAGAGAGAAAGAATATATATCTAAATAAATTCACAATATTTTCAGAGAATACAAATAGACAAAATTTACAAAAAACGGAGAAGGGTCCACCGGTGTAGGTAAGCGCCGGACACAACCCGTGGCAACAACGCGCACTACTCCAAGCGGTTATCACGCGCACAACCGCAGCGATTCCAAGACCGCAGCAACGGCACAAATTACCGCAAGGCAATACCAATAAATCCGACGCCGGAATGGATAGCACTTTATAGTACGCACAAGCACTAGCCCGGAAACGGAATTAAGCCCCAAAAAGTAGGCACCAAAGCAAAACGACAAAAAATTGGGACCAAAAAACGCCCCCAAACAGTAGGCACCAAGGAAATATAACGCCTAAAAGTAGGCACCAAAAATATATTTTCTATAAGTTGGCCCCAACAAACAAGCGCCAAAAAGTAGGCTGTGTTATTCCTCACTAGAAATTAGCAGCCACAAGGAAAAACTCAGGAAAAAGTGTATCTAAGTTAATATATATATATGGAATAGCTCTAATTTCCTCTACGTTGTATCTTTTTTCTCTCTCGCGGAACAAAAATGCCCAAAACGTTTCCTGGCCTTGAAATTTTACTCTATTCTCACTCGTCTATCGACGCCTAAGAACTTTCACTTCAAAAACCGTTTTATCTATACTAATATTATAAAGAGGAAAACTTTGTTTGTTTGTTTGTTTGTTTGTTTGTAACGAATAGGCTCAAAAACTACTGGACCGATTTTAAAAATTCTTTCACCATTCGAAAACTACATTATCCACGAGTAACATGGATTACATTTTATTTTGGAAAAAAATAGGGTTCCGTAAGATATTTGGATTTTTCGGACACAAACTGAAAAAAATCTTATATATAAAATAAAGTCAACTTTTTGTGTGTGTTCGCTAACCGGCCGTGTCTGCACCGAATTAAACCAAACTTACACACAATGTTAAGAAGGTATTGAAGATGGTTTCCGTATAGTTTGGATACCTATTGGTGGATAGGGCTCGAGATATAGGTCAAAACGTGGACCCGGGTAACCTTCGGATGTGTATGTACAATATGGGTATCAAATTGAAGCTGTTGGTGAATGCTTTAGTACAGAGTATTTTTCATGCCGCTCCGTGACTGGGGTCTCGAGATATAGGTCAAAACGTGGACCCGGGTAACCTTTGGTTGTGTATGTACAATATGGGTATCAAATGAAAGCTGTTGATAAGTGCTTTAATACGGGGTAATTTTCATACCTATTGATGACTAGGGACTCGAAATATATGCCAAAACGTTGACCCGCCTTAGTACAGAGTATTTTTCATGCCGCTACGTGACTGGGGTCTCGAGATATAGGTCAAAACGTGGACCCGGGTTACCTTTGGTTGTGTATGTACAATATGGGTGTCAAATGAAAGCTAAGTGCTTTAATACGGGGTAATTTTCATACCTATTGATGACTAGGGTCTCGAAATATATGCCAAAACGTGGACCCGCCGTGTCTTTGCACCGAATTAAACCAAACTTATGCACATTGTTAAGTAAGTATTGAAAATGGGTTTCGTAAAGTTTGGTTGTAATTCGGAGCAGTGGCAACGGGTACAGCGTTCTTTTGAGCCAGCCATAATGTCGCTGACTTTTTTAACGCTTGGGGCGGAACTGAACTGTCAAATTGACAGTGTGAGTTACAATGTGTCAATATTTCTTTCTGATTTGGATGCCATAAGGAGAAGACGTAAGTGCAAAGTGTAAAAATTGTTTGTGAATTTTTTTGGAGTGGATTTTGGAACAGTGAATAATTTCTTACGAAATTTGAGAATTTAATGTGAAATCCGAATGAAATTATGTGTTCGTGGAAAAAACAATTTTGTTCGTTTGTTTTTTTTTTGAAAAATATAAATGGATAATGGTTAAAAAAGCTCCAATGCTTAATAAAACATATAAATTGAATCGAAAAATTCATGGATGATCAGCAAAAAAGACGATTGTTTCTTAGTTATTCATTTGCGTTGATTTCAAATTTAAAAGCAATCTTCTTTTTTCCAGATTTTCAATTTATATTTTATATTTACTCAAAAACAAATAGAAAAACAAAAAATATTGTTTATGCCAAAGCGCTTGAATAAAGAATAAAGGAATAAATGATATGAAAACCATATCTTCTCTGTTCTAAACCATATCTATTCTATTTTAGTGTGCCCAGCGAAGGGGGCCGGGTTTGCTAGTTATTTAATAAGCATAGACGTTTCTTGTACTATTTTGGCTTAAATTATAAATATTAAAAAGAAAATTGCGAGCATAAGTAATGGGATTATATAAGTTATATTGCGTTTATTGCGGGTGAAATGCAAAAATAAAATTGTTTGCCTAGTAAACGTGGTCGCGGCTACAATTACACTTTAAAGCCATACATTTTTAGTTTATGAAATTTGTACGAAAAATTGTCTGTCACACAGTTGGGCTGGTAATTGTTTTTTAAATAAAAAAAAAATTCTACAAACGTATATTGCCTTTCATTATTTAATCGCGAATATTTTTATTGGCTGACTTCTAAAGTGTGCTGCTACATTGTATTTGTTGTGAAAGCGCAGTTCAATAACCCTCAGTGTGTTTAGTAGAATGCATTTGAAAATCAAGTACAAGGTCAGCATTTTGTTTAGTAACGTTTTGAATCATTAAAAGTTGTACAGGATCCGTTTCAAAGTTCCGGGCATGATCTTTTAGATATTGAAAACAGAGGCTGGAAGGTTGATGGAGTATCTAAGCTTCAAAACGAGATCAGTATTAGTCGCGTGCGAGCAGCTGTTGAGGCAGAGCCACGATCCGCAAAGAGGTATCTTTAGTACTATGTGTACCTTCGATGAGCAAAAAATAGTCCAGTTGCTCAAGCAACTCTACGCAGTCAAGTCTTATTGAGAAACTATGCAAAACGTGGGTTTTTTAAGACTAAGAGTGTGGTTCAAAGTGAATACGTATCACAATGCCTCACGCATGAATCTCCGGGTTGCTGGCCTAAACTGATATCGCAATACTGCGCCAGCCGCCGTACAGCTGCAATCTAACCAGCGGATTTCTTTTCTCTGAAAGGAAGTCATCAAGAAACGCTCGAGGCTGTAAAAGAAACTTCAACTAACTGAAGGAGATTCTCGTTGACAACTTCTAGGGCGTTTTCAATGATTGGGTGAAGCTTTGGCAGCAGTGCATTGATGAGAGCGGAGAATAATTTGAAAAGTTCTGAAAATGCGGTAAACTCCCTCGCCTTAATTGGCACGATAACCGCTTACGCGATTTTGGCCGAGTTTAACAAAGGGCACCAGTCGTTTCTTTCTCGTGCTAATCGACGACAGTTGGACACACCAAGTGAAGCCAAGTCCTTACCCACTTCATCTTCTCAACGCAGAGGAATCTTCCTCTTCCTCTGCTACCATCATCTTTTAAACGTTGAATTTAATAAACGAAAATTGTCTAGCCTTGTTGTGAATAGCAGCTCCTTGAATTGAAAACATTGAGTTACAATCCATATATTTTTTTTTTCTGAAACACAGTACCAAGTCCAAGTATATACGAGTGCTAACTAAATTTTTCGCCCGACTGCATTAATCAGTGTCAGCCCAGCCTCGCAAAACTTTATTTCCTATCAAGCTGAATGCATATCACAGAGCTGATTTACAAAAACTGCCTTCTAGTTTATAGTTACTTACTTACTCGACAATCCATCGCATTGATGTGGAAATCAACATCGAATTGCTAGAAAAGAATGTATTCGGTATGCAAGAGAATAACGGAGACTCTAAAAGTAATTTTATTTATTAATTTTGTTACAAATTTATTTCTCACTCACTAAAATACCACAGAAACTTAATGCTAAAGTAAACCAGTCCAATTGGCATCACATTTATCGCTTCTTTCCCGCGGGCATCGCTATGTCTTCTGCTCCTCTTGGTGAAGCCGTCGCTTCAATACACGCATCTTCGAATAAACGATATCCCAGTCAACAAAGAAACCAAGAATGTGCCGTATATTGTGTTCGCTATCATCATAGCCTGTGCGGCCGTGCAACATGCGTAGGTTGTTGAAAGACAAAACGTCACCCGGCTCCGTTTTAAAGGTGACCTCCTGCTCGTAAGCCATGCGTACAAATATGGCATTAGCCTCATACCAGGGCGCCACCTTATCGACATCGATGCTGAAGTGGCTGTCACGTCGGGGCACACTATGATTGATGCGCGCATACTTGCCGTTCTCATCTAGGCTACAACAACAATAAACAAACAAAGAAATCAAACAAAAAGCATGAGTAATAAGCAGGTGATTGGTAGCGAATCTGTATGAAGTATATGATTGGCAATTGGTGTGTAAGTATGCGAATTTGCGCGAAGACCGTGGAGTAATTATCGCAATTGGCGAGGAGATCGAAATGGTCAATCATTCTTTAGCACTGAGTTATTTTGAATGTAGTTTCACAAATTTCGGTTAACTTACTTAATGACTGGCGCACGCCACACATTATGAAAAGCCTTAGCGGCATTCTCACCAATGCCACACCAATTGACAGAAGTCTCTGTGAGGGTTTTGAAGTGTTGCGGCTGATTGACGCGCAACTGATCGGCGATATTGAAACCATCCACAAGCGTACTCCAGCCTCCTAGCGAGCGCGTTTGCTCAAGTGTGTGTAGGATGGTGATACTGGGTTTATACTCATAGTAGGGCAAGTCGGTGTGCAGCGGCAGCGTCTCGGACATGTGCAGGTAATTCTTTGCATCTGGTCGAAAGCGTATGCTGAATTCCGCTCTAAAATTTTTTTAAATATATACAGTAGTTCGGTATGATTTTTTAATGAAAGGAATTAGTAGTAAATATTACCCGTAATTGGTTTTGCGCATGAATCCAATGCGTTTGGCTAATGATTTTACAGCGCCAACATCCAGCGGTGAGTTTTTGAGCATCGCAACCCCATGAATTGTTAAAGCCTCCAGCCACTCCAAGAGAACTTTTAAAAATAAAAGACAAATTAAATATGTATGTATGTACATGCAGGGGGACTCATTTCAGTATTACGACACTAACAACCCGGCATTTAAAAAGAGTTGAAATTTTTCAGTTGACATGTGGGTCCTCTTAGAAATAAACAACTTTTTAGTGTTGCCAAATCTTTTGCACAAATTGGGATTCTCCGGCAGTTCAGCATATACAGAGTGTTAAGGAGTGAATTCCGTTGCCAGGAACGACTAACAAAAATTTATTCTTTCGTTTTTTAATTTATACAGATTGGATCCATGGCATAGATTGTGAGCTCTTTTGTGGTACATGGGCGCGCATGAAGTACATGGTCCGGCACTCGAAGTGCAACCAATTAAAAAGGCCATAAATTTAGTTTGGAATATTACTTTTATTAAATCCAATGTAAAAAATGTGTGAAAGTAATACGAAATTAAGAATCAATTTACTTTTGCTCGGCCTTGAGACGGTCCAGAAACGAGTCGCAAGCTGTCCGAATGCTACATGCAGGTATTTTTGCCCACTCGCGGACAATGATTTTTTTCAGCGGCTCGAATAGCTCAAAGAGAATAATCCATCGTACTCGCGTCTGGTGAATTTGAGCGCTATTGTGTGGACGTTATGAAGCGCGGAACGTTATTTTTTAGCCACTCCTGGTTCACTCGAGCTTTGTGAGACGGTGCCGAGTCCGGTTGAAACATCTGTGGTCTGTCACCGAAATGTGTGTGGGTCATTTCGTTTTTACCTTGGCGTCAGGCCCAATGAAAACGATTGGAGTACGCCCATCTGTGGTTACAGCGGCTCAAACCATTACCTGTTGCGAGTTCTGCCTCCTGGTGGTCAATCGATGACCCAAATTCTCGTATGAAGGGTCGGTCAAATAAATCCTATCGTTTTGAGAGTTTACGAATTGCCGAATTTGAAGACTTTTTCAATATTCGGAAATTTATTGCTTTCGGCCAAACGAAGCAACTCTTCGCTCTCACAAGTCTGACTTGTTGCTGCTTTGGTGTGAGATCAAGCGCCGTTTGGATCTTGTAAGGCTTGACTTTGAGCTCACTTCTCAGTACGCGGCGGATGCTATAGACAGATATGTTCAGTTCTTTTGCCATTTGATTGGCACTTCGTCGGGGATTTCGCTTAAGTCGCTTCTTCACTTTTGAACCATTTCACGTGACGTTGCAGTATTTTGATGACCACCTCCATGACGTTTCACGATGCTACCAGTATCATTGTAACGAGTGATGGTGGGATAAACAAAAACTTTATTTACTTTAAAGTGCTCGAGCTCACGAACAATCGCTGGTTGTGATTTTTCAGCCAAATATAATGCAGTCACACTGTAACGTTTGAAGTCTATTACTGATTTTCGCTTTTCGCGGTTGTTCTCGGCAAAATGCTTCCGCGCGCTTGTAAGCAATACTCTGGACTGTCATTAAGCCAACTAACATACAGCTAATGCACAGCAGCGGTCTGAAGTTTGTTACACTTTGAGTGCCGGACCCTGTAGTTAATTACAAAAAACCTCATCTGACTTCCAATATTTGTTCTCGCTGAAAGTGAAAACCCCGATTTTTGTCTATGTTTGAGGTTATGTAGCATTATAAGGTATTTCCAGTTTATAGGAATCTTGCTATTAATTCAACAGACGATATCTCAGAGATACAAATAAAGAGCTCTTAATATTATATATCAGAATAGAAGGTAGAGAGTTGAACTTTGAAATACTGTTCTACTTCTTCTTCTTGATTGGCGCGATAACCGAGTTTAACAAAACGCGCCAGGCATTTCTTTCTCGTGCTAAACGGCGCCAGTTGGAAGCCGGCTAAGCGAAACCTGAAATTTACACAAACAATAAAAAAAATGTTGGTATTTTTTTCGCAATCAACATTTCCAACCTCCAAACACGTGAAAACATATGCAATCGAATAAATGAGAATACTTGAAAACAGTAGCTTTTGACAACGAAGTGAGCGGGCCTTATACGTGCCATGAGACTGCCTTATCGACAATTGATGTTTGTACTTAAGTGCTTATCGTTAATATTTTTTTTAACGTTACTTTATATTCTCTCTCTCTCTCTCTTTCATTCATGCCTTCATATTTTTAATGCACAATCATAGTTTTGAGATTTTATTAGTACCCGGTAGTCAAACCTTTTAGATCTGAACTACTTTACTACCGGTTTACTTTGCAGCTGGAGTATTTCGCCTTCGAAAATTTTCAATCCTAACAACTGGTCATTTTTATATAGCGATATACTACGAAATGTCCAAAGTATGTATTATTTAAATACGAGTTATTGAATTAGATAAAATAGACAAAGAAAAGTCGAGTCCGATTTGTAGCGAAAAGTTCTCGGCGAGCTGCAAAAGTAAGTTAAACCTAATGAAAAAACATTTCAAAAAAAATTATTTTGTGAACTTAGACATTATTGGCATACGCGGCTCTGTTAAGAAGGCAATATATATGTATGTCTATATAGGTATATATATATTAGGACGGGTTGATTCAAAAATCGCTCATTGCTCTGTGAAAATCGCATTCTAGGGATCAAAATAAGAAACTTTGCCGAAGAAGCCATACCTCTAAAACGAATTCTGATGTCCCCCAATTTAAAAATATCACCATTTTTGGCCTTTACATGAAAAAATCAGCTAAATGGCTATATTTTTTCTTTATTTTTATTTATTTATAATAACATCTATTTTTTCTCTTAAGAAATTTATTTAGTCAGAACATATGTAAATGAAAAAATTAATTTAAGTGAGTTATGGAAAAGAAACTAAAAATAGTGCGCGCTTTGACAAAAATTCAATCTATATCTTCTAATGCCTTTTTTCTTATAGACACGACCCTTTCGTAAGTGTGTAAAATTCATGTCAAAGAAGACCTTCCAGAAGAGATTTACTTCAAACCGCAAAAAACTCTGTGTTTTTCGGAATATTCTGTAAATATTATATTTATTACCGTACATTCTCATATATTCTCGAACTTCATTAGATGTAGAGAATAACCGATTATATACACACAATTTATTTTACCTTTAAATTTTTTTCGGTTTATTCGAGTTATTATGATTTTGTTTTTAAAAATTAAATATTTTAAATATTTTATTTATTCGGCAATCAAGTGAAGGCAACTTCAAATAAAATCTATTAAATATTTATCTCTAACTAAACGCATTACAACAGCAACAAAATAAAATAGGAGAGTATTTGTTTAACGTAAATGTGGTCCTAATTGATCATTTTGTAAGTAGTATGATTCTCATCGCTCTCGAACTGATATGACCGCATAAACTAGCATGTCTCAGTTGTTTGGCTTTTTACTGTAGGATACGCGCATTCACACATATATAGGTACATATACAATTGTATAAACAAATACTTTGAATTTATTTGTTTATATTTATTTTGCTAAATTTAGTAGCAGCATAGAATATGTTGCGGCAGGTCTGCATTAGTCAGTATATATATATTTAAATGTAATAGGTAAAAATATATATTAAAAAGCAAACCTAATGCATTTATGTGTCACATTTATTTTCGTTCTTCAACGTACTTTTCAAAACTATAAAAACATAAAGAAACTTCAACTCATTCGTACATAGAAAATACAAACATAAAAACTTAGCAAAAGACATGACAAAAAATAACTCGGACGTTTATATAAAGTAGAGTTAGGCAAAAAGTAGAGGGGCACCTCAAAGCGAAGTAATGTGCTAATTGATGGCTGATCAATAGAAATGAAGCCTGTCACCTCTTACTTCCAATCCCCTTATATCGCCTTCCAATGGTGGTGCCGTTAACCTATCACGGAGATCAAGTAACATTCTATACATGATATAGATGAAACGTTGGTGGAAGTGATAGAAACGAAGGATATATAAGGTGAAATTCCCGAAAGAGGGCTGGCCTTTAGGTTGACATCCTGAAGTCAGTTTAAAAAAAGCCCGTCTCAACACATCAACAACAGCCTTGGATAAGGAACGATCTTAGATGCCGGCCAATACAATGTTTGAAGGATTATGATGTGAAAATAAGTACTTGGAATGTTTTGACTATGTTACACTTTATATCCACAAAGCCAATTTACATGGGTGAATTTTTGTCAGCCATAAGATGCGAGGCATTTCTTATTTATCTTGAGGCTATAGGCGAATAAGTTGAGCCCACGCCTCTGTAAAGTCCAACTGGCTATGGAATGCTAGAGCAAGATCGCCTCAAATTGAATATATGGATCAAGAGCACAGATGAATCTGCTAAATGGCATACAAAGGAGAGGACAGAGAATATCGGGGTTTGGTGACGTCAATTAGCCGTCAAGACTTGTAATTTAATCGCCCATTAGCCATTTTTAGTAAAGGATGATCAGTTAAGAAATATCGGATTTTAAATTAAAATAATCCAGAGAAAATTCAAATTGATTGGGCAATCTGTATTATTTTTGTGTAGAACCATTCATGACATTTATTTTTAATGATAATTAATTTCAAAAGTTGGTAATTCGGTCATCCGTAAATACCAATTTTGAATGACTCGCTAGAGGACTTCGTGAATGATTTTACGTTGTCTTCCAGTTCCTCAATCGAAGCTGGTTTAACCACAAAGCATTTAGACTTTACATAGCCCCAGAAATAACAGTGCAAAGGTTTGATATCACACGATCTTGGTCCGAGAGGAGAGATAAATAACTCACCGAATTGACGACGCAGTAAATCCATTATTTCGTTGTTTCACGGACTGCATAGAAGCCAAAATGGAGCCAAATGTTGGGAAAAAATTATGTATTTAGTTTGACAGTAGTCACGCGTGATCAGTCAAAATAAAATCCTACTGAAAAAAGTAACTCCAATCTGATCACCCTTTGGAACTGCGCAAAAAGGTTGTGTTCATACAGACAATTTGAAAATTTACGAATAACTCAAATGTAAAATTAGCGAAGTTATTGTCGAAAAGTTAGCAAAAATTACATCCATAGAATCGAGTACTACTGAGTCATGTGAGTTACATATACATTAGGGCTGGTCGATTTAAAAATCGCTCATTGCTCTGGGAAAATCGTATTCGAGGGATCAAAATAAGAAACTTTGCCGAAGGAATCATACCTCAAAAACGAATTCTGATGTCCCCCAATTTGGGTCGAAAGAAAAATCCCACTTTGGCCCATTTAGAGTGCTCCAATCGAGTCCAAATGTATGACCGACCCCCACTAACTTTGGTCGGCCGATCCACCCATGCCAGTGGCACACCCCCTGGAACTCCCCTGGGGGGTTCCCCATACATTCATTTCCAAATATCACCATTTTTGGCCTTTACATGAGAAAAGAAACTAAAAAGTTCGACCCAAATTGGGGTACATCAGAATTCGTTTTAGAGGCATGGTTCCTTCGGCAAAGTTTCTTATTTTGATCCCTAGAAAATGATTTTCACAGAGCAATGGGCGATTTTTTTGCCTACTCACGAATCGACCCGGCCTAATATACATACATACATAATTTACTCTATCCTTAAAGGCATAGCCCAAATATTATATTGAAATAAAAATTTCTGCGATATTCAAATTCAATGCACCTTTTTTTCTTCTAAAACGACTTTAGGTGTTAAAGATTAAATAGCCCTGCACACGGTGTTGTTGTAGCAACATAAACATTCCCCATACACGTACGGGAAATGCTGCAGGTTCCGGTAATGCAGAACCGACTGCCATGGGAATGAAAATTAAAATTATATAAAAATATTCAAATTCATTTTAATGATTAAGCAATTTTGATTTGTTGTTGTGCTTGTATATTTGGCGCAAAAGCTTTAGGGGCCGAGGGCAAGGTACTCTTAATATGGTTTTTCATTTAACATTCCACAGTTCTAACTGTTCTACGTTTTACTATGAGATGCGGCTGATAACTCCATGCAAAAAATTAACCTTTTTTGTTATCAAGTCTTGTAAAGATTAAATTGATTAGTAAATTGAAAATTACTGAGTTTTACTCACATAGAAGCATTACCGTATAAAATTGATCATTTCACGTATACATCTACTTCTGTTTTTACACGATAGATACATTCCCAAGAAATCGTTTAAAAATATATTAATAAACTTATTTAAAAAATAAAATATAATAAATAAAATATAAATAATATATAAAAGAATATTCGCGTAAAAAGAGAATTATGTGAAAAAAATGTTTAGAGTTCACCTAAGGGGACAGATACCTGTAAAATTTCGAAAAAACGTAGAACGTAAATTTAAGTATTTCTTATATTATAGATCGTCAACCGTGACGACTCTATTCTTTGCGTTCGAGCGCTGGGAGAGGTATAGTTACGTTGCCGACTTTAGACGCGTTTTTCTCACAACTATTTTTTCGAATTGGCGTACACGATAACTCGAAAAATTATTGACCGATCTCCCTTAATGTGAATTTACAAGTTTTTGAACATTTTTCAAAAAAAAAACTTTTTTCGAAGCAAAAATAGTAGGAAAATTTTTTTTTAAGCATTTTATTCCGCGAACCTTTAATTAATTCATATAGAAATTATGACATTAGTAAACAAACTAATTTTTGATTTTTTGTATTCAGGTCACTAACGACGATGCTACAATGCCCGCCGATTGAGAAGCCCCGCTGCGACCTTCCTGGAAGAATTGAGTGTACATCCGCCATTTTAAATGATTAAAATAAAAAAAAATTTATATTATTTTAATTTATAAATAAACTAACTAAATGCCAATTTTGAAAAAAATAATTTCACTTCTTCATTTTAAACAATTTTAATGAAAATCAGGGAAAATATGGCCGTTTACAGGTATCTATCCCCTTAAGAATTTATTTTGTGCTTACACCTTTTACTTCATTAAACGGATTATAAGAAATAAATTATTGAGCGGCGAGTGCAAAATCTACAGAGACGCAGATACTTTACTTGAGACTATTTAAGAAAAGAAAGAAAAAAAAAATAAAATAAAGCTAAGCGCTTCGTAGACGACTTGAAAAATCTTACTCTATTTGATCTATGAAATTCAAGAAAAATGTATAAAATAGTGAAAATCGGATTAAAATAAAATAGTTCGGGTTAAGAGAGAATTAGGTTTATATGAAATTCGATCATTTTTAATGTCGCACGGTGTAGTGATATGGCCTGGGACACTTATCGCTAACTTATTGTATACTAGTGAAAGCACTAATATAAATTGAGTCAAAAAAAGAAGAGAAAACACAAATACACTAAAATAAAACTAGCAACTGCCTTTTCCATTTGGTTTTATTTCCTGTTGAGTTATTTCCCGGAACAAGGAAGAGAAATTTTTTTTTCGGGGCAGACTAGCCAGTACAGCACTCACACACAATTAAGCACTGCACTCGGTTTCCCTTTTTAATTTTCTTTAAATCTACTCGACCTCCGAAGAAATCTGACTAGATTTTGTGGTGCCGAGGTGGTCACTTCAGTACCAAAGAGCCCGAGACTGATTCGAGCGAAGGCGGGGTAGACGCACAGAAAGTTGTCCGCCGTCTCATCCTCCTCTCCACATCCCGGGCAGAGTGCACTGTCTGAGATGCCCACCTTTTCCATGTACTTTTCGCATAGAAAGTGGCCCGTCAACCCTCCTACCAGCCGGCTGCAGTGCTTTCTGCTTAATGACAGGAGGAACTGCGACAGTGGGTCGGACATGATAGGTAACATCAGTTTTGTCTATCTGCAGGCTCTTCCAGCCTGCCAGGTTCGCTTGTGGGTTAAAGTAATCCATTTGCTAACCGAGTATTTAATGGCTGCAGAAGGGAGTGGCAGAACGAGCTCCGGGCCAAAGAAATTGGCCTAAAGAGTCAGAGATCTCGTTACCCGCGATACCCATTTGCCCCGGGACCCATTTGTAAAATCTACCAGCATAGTTCAGCCTTAATTTACAGGACTCGACTACCCTTGAAGTGGTTGGGGGGCTTTCTAAGATACATAAAGATCTGCCGCTCCATCTATTTTCCACAACAAAGTTCATCGATTCTTGAACAGCATACACCTCCGCTTCGCAACACAGATGCTGGATTCCACGTAGACCCTAGAGGCCGAATCGTGCTCAGTCCTGGATTGATCCGTGAAAAAGCGAAACAGGCTCATTTTCTGAATTTGACCAAAGTTGAGCCTCTGGCAACACCACACCACACCACATATATCTTGGCAAGCACGACTCTAGACGGCATGGAGTCCAGGGGCAGGGCGAGGATCGTTGGATCGGAGTCCATGCCTACTCTGTTGTCCAACGCCCGACAGGGGCCGTACCAGTTCCCATTGAGTTTCAGCCTTTAAATGGCCTTCAAGGCCTCTTCTTGGATGAAAGCATCAAGTGGTGGTAGACTAACCAGAGCTTCTAATCGGCCTGAAGTAGTCGGAAAAAGAACAACTTGCCAATGGAAACTAGAAGTTTTTGAAATTCAGAGCACCACGCTGTGATTAAATTCCTTTTTAAAAACGGAAATATACCCAAACAAAGTTTGGAAGAAATGTCGTAGGGTTTCGTAGTCCTGCACTCTCATACACAAAGGTAAAAAATGAAAGTGACTATTTCAGCATGGAGGAGAGACCTAGAAGACCTCCGCCCAGGTCACTCAGTGGCGGCAGTGATCAAAGAAAATGCTCAAAAAGTCCAAGAATTAGCACTGGCCGATGAGATAATTATATTATATTAGATAGCAGAAGAACTACGAGTAGCTGGGAGTGAATTGGGGAACCTTGTATGGGGAACCTCTCCAGCTCATTGCCAAAAATATGCAAGCACTCCACCCTTGCCCTTCGTTGTCTGCATAAATAAATAAATTTCGTTTAAAAAAAATGTTTCATTTTTTTTTTGCCTTAAACTGGTCGTTTTTAGTAGGCAAAACAGCGGAATACAAATAAACTGTAGCATAAACAAACATTGGCAGCTCGAAATCACAGTTTTGAAATAATTAGTTCGCTCCTGATTCTTTCTCTTTATTGCCAGGTGAATTCTCGGCACATTCTATTATTTGCACCTTTTGCGACGCTCAAATCCTCACACCTACATTCACTTTATCGTATTTTAGTATACCAAAACTTTTTCAATTTCATTTCAACTCACTCACCCGGGCCACTGCGCATGACGTCCCAGTAATCAAACTTTTTCAATATCTTATCAAAATCAGCCTTACCCCAATGCTTCGCTTGTGGCCGATACCATTCATTCATATATCGCTCACGTGCTTCGGACGAGAAATCGCGTTCCTTTAACCAACTCAATGAAAATGTTGAACGGTGCCGATCGGACCAAACTATATTTACAGCTTGTCGTGACTCATCCACCTAACCAAATCACAAAGAAAATTACACACACATTTGCATTAGCATTTTCTTTTTTAATAGTCTCCACCAACCGTAACATTTTGCACTTTCACTTTCGTATCGAAGTTCGTCCAACTATTCGGTTTGCGGCTCAATGATTCCCGATGAAAACACTGCTCACACTGGCAGTTATCGCGTAGCCAAATGCCTGGAAATTGCATCGCTTTCGCCGATTGCTGCGGATGCTCCTTGATCAGCAGCATTTGGTCGTGTTCGCGCACAGTGGTGCTGATGTGGCGGAGCGACAGTCCTTGCAACCGAAACGATTGCATAGGCGAGAGTAGCTTGCGCAAAAAGCAACTCGTTATTGTTCGCATCCTTGCACGCACACTTACAATGAATACAAAGAATTTAGAATAGTTAGGCCTATGTCTAGTTAACACTTTTGCTCTGTATGGAATGAAAGTTAAACTTTGGCGGAAAGTGCCTTTAAACACTCTGTGTGAATGAGTGAAGGAGCTGTCGGCGGGGTGTTTACATTTTCTTTGGTTTGCTTGTGATAAGAATATTCGAGCATTTTTATTGCTTTTGATTGCAGCTAATCACAGAAGTAATCATTAGCGGTTGCATTGTTTAAAAAGGTATTGCATACTGATAAAGCTAGCGATATTTTTGCATTTAGATGTAATTAGGGGGTTTTTCAGTATTGCACCATAAAATCAACACAGGTCTACATGGTTGTTGTTTTTTTCTTTCGATGATTTTCGATGTATTTTTGTGCGATGAATACGGTTCTGGTGTTCAAAAGTTGATTTCTCAATCACTTTTTTGCTCTGAGAAAAGTGGGAGTGAAACCATATAAAGACCTACTCAAGAACCTTACTTGATAGAGACTTCAACTGATACTAGAATTAAAACTTGAATCTTGCACTACAGTATAAGCAACTTTCAAAAAAAAAAAACAGAAAAACAGAAACAAAAAAACTCAAAGAAACTAAAATCTTTTGCGCGTCTTTTAAAAAATCGACCTTTTAACGAGCTGTTCGGAACAAACCTTTTAAGAAAATTAATATAAAACTCATCCAAAAATACTTTTCTGTGATCTTTACCATCACTTTTATCATACCCATGCATGCAAGGCACCGGTAGCCACCCAAAAAACTTGCGAGCTGAGAGTTTCCGAACCATAGTCCAAATTTTGGAGTTTTTTTCCGTCATCTTGAATGCACTATTTGAATTTTAGAAAACTGTCACCGGATTTGTTGTAAGCGACCCATGAAACCAGCCCATAAAATAGGTTGAGGTTTGCTTTACGTAATATCACAATCTGCAATTCGAATCTACTCACTGGGCCTTAAAAGGTTAACCTCCTTTCATTCCAAATATTTAACGTTTTATTTTTATTTTTTAAATTTGCATTTATGGCTACTTTAGTGTAAGATTCAAGATTTAAATTAAGTATTTGAGTCCCTAACACGTCAGATTTTTTTTTTTTTCAAAAAGTGGGCGTAAAGACTCCAGAAACTACGAATCACTCAGAAAGTCCTTTGGACTCCTCGCCATTAAATTTCCAAACTCGTAGCTGTGTTTACCAGTGACTGGACGATCTGCTCTGCCAATGTCTGGGTTTGGCAGCTAGACGACTAAGGTCACTGGGCGCTCTTATCTTCGACAGCCTGGGACAGCTCTGGCTGGCTGTAGATATCTGCCTGTTAGAGGTCTCATAATGGTATCAAAACGGCGCTTTAGTGCTACTTGAAGACTGCCAGACCGGCACTTAAACTATTTCACCTACCTACCTAACGTGTTGCATACTTTTGTGCACCAGAATTTGTTCAGCGCACAAATTTACAGCAGAGACCAGTCGCATATCAAAAATAACGAAAAAAAAAAGAACTTTGTAGACCAGTGTAATTTGTTAAGGAAGCAGATACGCAATTTATTTCTTATTGAGTGCATTCAGTATATTATCAATTAAACCAAAGTATAGGGTTACCATGTAAAAACGATAGAAAAATAGTAAAACAAACCGATGTGAGACGTCAGACTTTATTTTTAAACTAAATTCCATGTCGTTGCATGTGGGATAGCACGTGATTTAAATGATCGTGTCGACTTTGCCGGCAGTGCTTCTAACGGTCTATCCAAATTCTGATGACTCAGTTCCATATGTGCGGCGTTATTCCGGCAATAGCATCTCGAAATCGTTCAAAGTGAAGTTGGCTTGAGAACGTAGTCCACGAGGTTGACGTAGCCTCAGCGAAAATAATCGGGGGTCACCGGGTCACCAGTCTGTCGAGGCCATTCGATGAACGCTCGCCGTGAAATGTCCAGTACTCAAAGTTCTCCGTCATAACTCCGAGCGCTTTTAGTTCGCCTATACGAATATCGATGTTATTGAGCTCTGGCAACAGAAAACCGATTAGCATCGATCAGTAGCGAGAAACATGGACGGTTGACGCCATCCCCTTTCTCATTTCAGAAGAAAAAGGTTCTAGTGATGCGACCACGACGATGCTATGAACGACAATAAACAGTCAATCTTTGTGAATGCATTGACGCTTCGTCGAATGCTCTTGGATTGTGTTCGCTTCATTAACTCCAAGTTTGCTTGTTGACAAAGCCGCTGAGCCAAAAATGAGTAACGTACACGAATATGGTGAGTTTGGTGAAAATTCAAATATATGACGGACGTAACTAGCGCCCAGCTAGCGAACTCACGGCATTGTCAATGTTTGCCTGTTTTCAATTGCTGCGTCAGCACAATCAGCACCCTTTATTTGGCGTTTGGCTGAGCTTCTTGTAGCGAGCGTCTTAATGTTTTGCCACAAATGGAGGCGCCTACAGTTTTTTGCTGCCTCCGCATGGTAGATGGTTTTTATGAAGAGCTTTCCCATGGCAGAAATGCTCCCCAAGATTTATCATTAGCAGAAATACACTCAGAGGTTTGCCATTACCTACCCAGGGCGATCGCAAAAAACCGTTTTCTTTCACTTGATGTTTCATGGCTACTCTGGAATGCAAACCCAATGCAACCGAATGGCAGTCACGCATAAGCCCATTCGGCGACGGCGGCCAACCCTAAATCAAACCTCAAAATAAGCCAAGGTGCTTTTCTGGCAGTGCCTAATTCAGTTGGTCTTCTTCTTCGACACTGGTTACTACGGCTGCTATATTTTCTCTACTTCGCCTTGATATCTGTCTGATTGGTGGCTCAAAGTTCGAGACAGCGAATAGCCTGCGCATTGAAGCTACACGACGAAGTCCACGCCTTGTACTAGAACTGATCTGTAATTCGGATAATTTTTTAAATAACTTTCACATGTGCGGCAACCATGAAACGATACATACGCGCAGATGGAATAGCAAAACTTACTGTATATTTTGATGAATTGGATATTTTTGATAGCTTGACAGCAGCTGAAACATAGCAATGAGAAAAACAATCATTACTATGTGGTAACCCTGTAGAAAAAAAGTTGTTTATAATTTACTACTCTTAGCATCTCGTTTTTTTATTATTTTGGCTTATTCGATGAACGTATACTATGTGTTACCTGCACCTTCGCCCTCAAAATGTTTACAGCTAGCAAAATGCAACCTCATATAAAAAGAACCGGGAATAAGTACTTCTTTTTTGATATACAGTGCCTTTAATAAATATAGCGCAGGAACCATAAAATTCATCGTCATCAACATTGACAAAGCTGAAACGACGAGACGCCGGGAGACTCACAGCAGTCATAAGGGGTTTTTGGCCTGTCGGAGAACAAGCAGCCGAAATGGGCATCCCTCACAACACACACTGTCACAGTTTTAAGCATCCAGAGAAAAGCGAAACAATTGTCCATTTCTTCTGTGAATGCCCCGCCGTATGGAAGGAGAGAATGTCAACCCTGGGCAAACCACTGTTCGAGAGTCTCGAACTACTATCTGGCTTAGACGTCAACAACCTCATAAGGTTCTTAAACCGCAAAGACTGGATATAGTCGTGATATAAATAACCGTTAAACAATTTGGTAGCGAGGATGTTGGACTCTGGTTGAATCACCACTTTAACCAACCAACCATAAAATCCAAGTTTCAAACTTTATGCAAATTTTAAACAAATTCAAAAAGCTGTCATCAAAAGTGTCAACCTTTTCGATCAAATGTTTTAGAAAAATTTCAAGTATGCAGTTTTATAGCCCATGAATTTGTATATGATTTTTGCTGGCAGTCTTATAGTCCGGGAGCTAGGGGTCATTTTGACCTCACCATTTCATGCCGACTGATTTTAATACTGCAGGCAGACGCCATCCAATGGATGACGAAACCTACCCTCAGGCGCTCCAGTAGCGGTGGGTACGTGCGTGGGATACTGCGAAACGTCTCGAAAAAAAAATTTTAACAACTCATTTAATACCGGCTGAAATTTGTTTGTGTTTTGTTGACATTTAGTAGAATAAAAAAATAGTAAAAACTTATAAAACTAATTAAAAAGTTAAACTAATATATATTACTTTATGCCGATTGAAATTTGTTTACATAATTTTGGACACATATAAAAATATAATAATGATGGTCAGCTGCGTTTATAGCGGTGGGAAGACCGTCAGCCGAAGCATTGAAAATTCCGCGCGCCGCCGAGAGGTATGACCGCAATGATACATTCTTGCTAACTATTTTTTTTTTATTCTATTAAATGTCAACAATACATGAAAAACGACGTTTGCTTTATATGGAGAAAATGCGCAACACCGTCAAGGAAAAAGTATATAGGAAAATCAACAGGTTTTCGCAGCAACTTCATAGTTGGACTTTTTATACTAAAATTTACTAAAATAAACACCACAGGCAATTTTATACCAAAATAATCAACATTCAAAACAACAACAAAAAAGTCAAAACTGACTCAAATATTCTTGTGCTATCATTTCATTCCACGCTGTATTTACTTGTACACATAAAAGTGAATGAATTCTTGGAAAAAGGTCCCTAATCAGCTAATATTTTTTTACCATACCACAAAGGCAGCGTTGTCTGTTAGATCACAATAATAACAAATTATTTAAAGATAATTCGATTTTGTAATTCAAGGTGTATATGTGACCTGGTCTATGAAAATGTACCTTACGTGTCAAAAAATCATTTTTCACTTTTTTGTTGATTCGAATAGTGTGTGGAAGGCTCTTTAAAATGGTGAAAACCAGAAAGTCATAATTTGTTTAAAAGTTTGTTAAAAGTAAAGAAAAAAGAAAAGTAGAAATACGAAAATACAAAAGCTAACTTATTTTTTAAAACGATTTCTGCGATTTGCATTAACTTTTTCTTATTTATTTATATATAAAAAAAATGTTTTTCACAGCTTCTGTGATTTTATTGATACTGTGATCTATGCTGAAGAAAATAAGCCAAACCGGATTGAAAAATATTAATATTTAAAAAAGTTACAAGGGTTTTTAGAAGTTTAAACTTTAACTGCTGTTTTCTCGAAAACTTGTTTTCGCACGTAAGGTACCTTTTCGTAGACCAGGTCGCATATATAATATAAATAAGTATATAAGCTGAAGTAATTTTTTTCGGGTACTCTGAACTAGTAACTTCACTTTCGGTAATAGAAAAAAATCACACCTGGTTAGATTGGGTAAAGGTACTGACGTTTTTTAATCTTAGCTCGCAGCCTGCGAATAGAACAACTGTGTTTTAGCACCAGAGCCATCTATCTATACAGTGTCATATTCAGATCAAAAAGTCCACTAAAACATGCTCAGAAAATGTCTCTATTAGTGCCGAACTCATAAAATTCGTTTAGTCCGTTCCGGGGACCAGTGCGTTCTCCATGTTTTTCGCTTTATTGCGTTGATGAAATTAACATACTATACTCGTAGTCTGAAATAGAGAAATTTCCAAATAATTTCCTGACAAATATTCAATACCAAGGCAGTGGAATAAGTGCCCATATGCCAGTCTGACTTCACGATTTCCATGACTTCAGCAATACATTCCACGACTAGGCCTACCGGAATGGAACCATTTGACCACCGCTTGACTCATTCGTCTTTGTATTGAATCCATAAATGACACACGCTTTTGACCATCTATATCGAATTTTCACCTTAATTACTATTACTATTACCGATGAATATATCGGATTTTCCCTTTTTTACCCCCATTGCGGAAAGCTGTAACACACAAATGCATTCAGCAAAGACAAAACCGTTAATTGATCTTCTTTTTTGTGTATTTTTTTTTTGTTTTTGAGGTACGATGTCACATTCACAATCCGATGCAATGTATTCGCTTGGGGAATAAGTTCATAGCGTTTTTATACTTCCTATAATTTTACAACGATTTCTTTGCTGTTTGGCAAAGGTTAAGTATTCATTCGATAGAACTCTTTCTGCTCCACAAAACTTTGTTAATTGTATTTTTGAGTTATTTAATTTTTTATTAGTTTTGAGGGTTAGAAATAGAATACCCAGGAGGCAAAACTCAACATTTTCGACATCTGCTCCAGTTTGCTTTTCATCGAGGCCAAAAAGATGAGAAGGTGCCATAGGCGAGTCAACAGCACGTAAATGCTTTGCAAAGTTCAAAAATGGCGACTTTGACGTTGATGAAATGTGCCGCAGCAGAAGGCCCTTTGAATTCAATGAAGAAACCAGTCGTGAATTGGCGAAAAAAATTAACTGCAATCATAAAACCATTCTCAATCATCTTCATTCAGGAAGTAGTCTGGTCAAATACTCATTTTTTATAGATATTTTTTAGGAATTTTTTTTTAAGAAAATAAAATGACATCGTTTTAATTTTATAGTATGTTATTATTGACATCAAATAGTATACAAAAACAATATTTTCTTGCAGTAGGGTGGCATCAAAGTAAGCGTATTAAAAAAAAAGATAGGTGGCTTGTCAACAGGATTCTGGCTCTTCAGGACATCTGAAACGAAAAAGTTAAAGTGTGACAATGTGAAATTTTTTTTTTAAATAACAAAATGGTGAACTTTTGAAAAAAAGGTATGCGCCAAAAGTCCGGCATTTTGTTATTTTTCAAAAAAAATTTCCCATTACTACAAAATCAAAACGATGCCATTTTATTTTCTTAAAAAAAAATTCCTAAAAAATATCTATAAAAAATGAGTATTTGACCAGACTACTACCTTCAATGAGATTTATCGAAAAATTGGTAGCCTGGGTTCCTCACGAGCTCAACGAAAATGGTGTAATGAGAAATGCTCGAAAAGAATATCACAGCCAACAAGAAGCTCTACATTGCCCAGTTACAACGAATGAATGGGGTCGACTGTAAAGACCTGATCGACATGGTCAAAGCCGCACTCCAAGAGCTCAAATGGCAGGTCGTTCAATATCCGCCGTATTCTCCGCACCTTGCACCGACCGATCTTCTCCGCTCCCTGTCAAACCATATGAAACGCGTTACCTTCGATAACAAAGAGATCCTTAAAAACTGGCTCAATAACGTCTTTAACACCAGACCAGGCGATTTATGGCGGAACGGTATCAAAAAATTGGTCGAGAGGTGGGAAGAGGTTGTAAACAGCAACGACGAATATCTAATTGATAAACTTATTGATACAATTATTGGTTTTTGTTTGAATAAAGGTCTTCTGTAAAAACGCTACGAACGTATTTCCCAACCGAATACTAATCATCAGATATGACACACTAAAGAGGTCTAATGGAAAACGCAAACTTTTCAGCAGCTCGAAAGGCTATACAAAGAAGCGATATGGAAGCAGATGGGCATTTGTTTTCAAGTTCTTTTCGCTGGATAGCACATATACCTAATTTGGTTTTTGTTTTATATAAACACTCTCAACCCCAAAGTAATTAGATTCCACGAACTTGTAAATAAAGGGAGGGATGTCCGCCAGCTTGAAACGGTGCAGTCGGTGTTTCCATGTTTTCACACTAACCACTCATCAGCACGTGGTATGAATTTATAGGTCCAATGCCCGCTTTGTTACTGATCCCACCGCTGCTGCCACCGGCCAATTGTCAGCAGTCGCTCAGCTGCTTTTGGTACTGGTGTGGGCAATGCTCCCTGCAGTTTATAGAGCCGATACATTTCATCTGTTAAGAGATCCATAGGTACCTTTCTAGCTACTACGCAGATCGCATCAAAAGACTCGGTTCTACACGCGCAAGCTGCACGCAGCGCGCCTTGTCTGTATGTCTGGGTGACTTCCCGTTCAAAGTGACTGGGAACTCGCATATACACAAATAATTCCTGTCACAGATCTGCGTCACTCTCTCATCATTCTGTAGAACGAGAAATTTCTTATACAACAAAAATATTTGCTTATAAAAATAGTGAAATTATAATAAAAGCGGCAATAAAATCTTAATGCGTTTCTTTCTAATAAAAAATACACTTATTTCGATTAATTTTACCAAATTATAAAGAAAGGTATGAGATGAATGTATGCGTGTGTGCCCGAGAAAATTTGACTCTCATCCTCCTACAAGAGGAAGAAATCACAATGCCCACCTATGAGAATTTTTTGAAGAAATTACACTCCATTACACTTGAATGCAATATTCTCATAACATTTAAGCGTAGCATAGAAAGCAATAGAAGAGCAGTCAGTGAATTTCTAAAAACGTAAATGAATGGGCAGAAATTTCTATTGCAGCAACACTTTCCGATTGCTTTGCTGCTGTAATACCCAACTGTTGCTATCTTTGCTAAGTTTTATTACTGCATTGTGATTTTGTTATCTTGTATTTCCGATATTTTTTTTTTGTATTTTTGTTTTTGTTCATTCACAATGCTCAATCAGCATTTAGCAAATTGCAAAATGTGCAAATATTTTACAAACAACAACAAAATGTAACGTTAGACTGCATACAGAGCAAATGGTAACAATTGCATGTTGCATTTGCATGTGTAGAGATAAATGTTGCATGCAACAATGACGACAAGAGGCTGCGAAATGCATGTGATTGTTCAATTTTGAGTTTGAGTTGCTGCGTGCGGAGAGTGTGGAGCGACTGCAGACAAGAAATTAAAAATGCAAAATTAATTTTTGCTATCGCAATCGATTTTGCATAATTGTCTGCCTACATCTGCCTACGCACGCATACACGCCCACATGCAATAAACTATATAGTAAGAGGCCAATGTATGCAGTGCTGTGCCACTAAATAGAGCCACAACTTTTTTTTTTTAAGATATTTGCATACTCGGATATATTCTGAGTTGAATCTTAAGCCAAATATCGACAAAAAGATAGAAGAATAACTTCAGTTGGTGTTATTATTATTATTATTAACATGTTGAAAAAATATAAATAGTCTAGTCACAAAAGATTTCCAACTAGTTCTATCTCTGTTGATTCTCCTTCTCCATATTATTTTCGGTCGACCCCTTTTGCTTCTTCTTTGCGGGTTCCATAAGAAGGCAGAATGTACTATTTCGCTCACAAGGTTGCGTAAGATGAGAGCGATCCAGTCATACTTTCTTTTGATAATTTGTTTGTCAATTGGTTGTTGTTGTGTTAAAGCCCATAGCTGTTTGTTGCTAATTGTTCTCGAACACCATATTTTTTAAATTTGTCTCAGGCATCTACTAATAAAGATTTGCAACTTATGTGTGATAGAACCCGTCACAATCCAAGTTTCTGATCAATAGAACAGCATTGACGCAAGCATTAAAAATGTAAGTTTACTATTTATGAGCAAGCCTCTGATTAGGCCTCGATAGTCTAGTGTAAGTGCACTAGTCTGCCATCCCAGAGGTTGAGGGTTCGAGTCCCACGTAAAGCACGGTCCTCGAGCTTTTCCATATGTACCTACTTCTCCTGTTTCTAAAACAAATCAGGAAAATCTCATTCCTCAACCGCAAAAACTTATCCTTTCCATCCTTACTCCCGCATAATAGCCAGCGCATTGTGGTTGCTAAGCAAAAACAAAGAAAAACACACAGCATCAGTGCCACCAGCAAGACGAAGCGAGCAACCGCGGTAATAGCGCAGCCACACCAAATTTAGCGAAGTCCTCAACCATCTGTGTGATCCTTCTGGCAGAAAAATGTAGAACACAGATGGCGCTCCAAGCAGTAAGAAGGCGTTGTTCCTAAGCAACGACAGATGGGCATTCGCACTAGTTAGAACTGGTAGTGGCAGGCTAATCATCTACCCTGTCAGAAATCAGAATAAATTAACGAAACCAACGCAAGACTTAGTTTTGTCGAGGCCCTATGCTCCCGAGAGAAGTAAAAAAAGGAAAAAAAAAACAAGGAGCAAACCTCTAGTTCTCCAGATCTTATTTGAATTGGCAAAGCACATCTGTCTTTTTTAACTGATTTATGATGTCAATGGCGTTACCTGAGTAGATAGTAACAATACATCCATGGTACTCAAAATGAATAACGTCTTCCACAAGATTGCCGCTAATAATAAACTGAGCATCATTGTTGGTCCTTATTTGCATAGACTTAGTTTTAGCAATGTTGATGTTGAGACCAAGGTGAGTTCAGTAGGGGAAGTGGCGCCATTAACGGTTACTTCATTTTTCGCGATTTTGACAAGTCTGACGTCACTCCCTTCGCAATACAAAACAAACGAATAAAACAAAAACAAAATAGGAGAAATTAAATATTTGTAAAAATTCAGTGAATGCCTTGGTAGTATTGTGATTTGTGAGATTAAAACTAAATAACGAAAGCACAAATGATTATAAAGTCTCCAAATAGAGTTTTTTGCATTTTTATGCGGAAGACGCCGTGGCTAGAAAGTATGTGTGTGTGCTTGGTTATTTCCATTGCTTCTCTTCACAAGCAAGTAATTCGCCTTTCTTTTATTTGTTTATAGATGAACTCTTACGACGATGAATTAGGAAGGCTCATTCTTGTGTTGAGACCCACTTTCTCATATTCTTCCGCGACCCTGTGTTCGCATATAAGCATGGCGATTGATGAAAAACTAAATCATCGGCATACTCGCGGTCGCTTAACTTGCGACGCAGTCCCCAATCTATACCATAACTTTCAAGATTAACAGTTAACACCACTAGTACGAGTAGCTCATTTAAGTCACTTTTTTCTGCAACAGTTTGTGCGCCGTTCCCAGCCTGTCAAAATGTGACTGTTTATTTCGATTGGCTTCACGTTTTACGCTTTACGAAATACACCATTTGCACCCTTTTTTTTAGTGTTTGGCTGAACTCCTCCTCGTATTTGGGGTGCGCGTCTCGATGCTGTTCCACGAAATGGAGGCACCTACAATTTTATGCCGCCTCCGTTTGATAAATGGTTTTTGATAAGAAACTTTTCCATGGCGGAAGTTGAAATTGAAAATTTAAAATTTGAAAAAGGTGAGCTAAGAAGCATCGAGAAATTGGTAACTTCTAAAACACTCAGGCCAAAAAGCCTATTGCATTCAAAGCTCTGAAATTAGAAAAGAAGATAGTCCAGTAGAAAAGGAGAGAAATTACAAAGAGAAAGTGGTAGAATAGAATAGAGACAGAGATAGAGGTAGCTAGTCGTGTGAGAATTTTCCGAGATTTTTGGTAAATCTGAAAATAAACTCCAATTTCTCATTCTCATGACATTGAAACCCAAAATTCGTAGCCTTGCTCTAGCAAAGGCAGAACACTCACTGAAAAAATCTCAATGCTATCCGCCTCCTCAAACCAACGCAAGCAAATCGGCTCCTCTACAAATGCAATGGTGGTCATATGCTGTCCGCATGGGTTATACCCTCTACTAATAGCAACCATCAACCGAACAGTTTTTTGACGGAATTACTCTTGCATACCGAGAACTTTTTCTATCATTTAGTGTTTCATGTGAATATAATCAACAAATTTCATTCAAGGGTTGGGTAAGTTAATTGGATAGTATCACGGGGAGTAAGTAAAGATTGCAAGCATTGGGGGCTTATTGTCGGCCAAGGTTGCCAAGCTAGATCGCTTCTACGATATATGCCTCCATTGCTTCGCAATCGTAGAAAATTTTCATTGATTAGCAGTTTGCTGATTTATAACGAAGTACCCGGAATACCAATGATGGTAGCGTTCAATGGCATGTAAGTTTTCAATGTTTCGAGCGTACTGAGCAGATATCGTACTGATTTTCGAAACTTTTCACCGCGCGAAATGGGCGCAAGTGGAAAATAATATGCGATTTAAAACCAGCCCAGATGGCCCACTTTCTAGATTTAAGACTTGCTGGTTCCATTTCCTGGCTCATCATTGTATTATAGGAAGAGTATGCATACGAGGGGACTAACAAAAGTTCGCTAAAGAGATGGTATTTTTTTTTTTTTTTTTTTGAAAAATTTTAAAATGCCATTAGTTTTGTTATAGTCTTACGATATTACGTTTAAAATTTCAGAAAAATCGGTTTTAATAGAGTAGAGACGAGAAAACGTAAAACAAGTGATGGTATGTGAGTAGAAATTATGCCACCGACGCAGCAGGAAATTCGTTTCTCAATAATTTACGGCTTTCGATGTCTATTTGAGCCTGTGGTAATTTTCAATGGGTTCTAAACTGCATATAAAACGGACACTGCATTTCTTAAGACTATATGTAAGTGGTATCAAAGGTACGCCACTGGACGTTTTTCTGTGGAAAACGAGGCTCGAGAAGGACGGCCAAAATCGTCGGCCAACGAGATAAATGTAACTCTGGTGAAGTGAAAAATTGGCGAGGACCTACAAATAACACAGGAAATAGTATGTAAGGATTTCGGATTGAATGCCATGGCAGTTTGCATTACACAAAAAAATCTGCTCGATGGGTTCCAAGAATTTGGAATCAGAGCTAAAAAGAAGCTAGGGTAAATTACAATAATTTTTAAGAAAAGTCGAAAAAAGAGAGTCTAACAACATTAATATGATTGTAGTAGATGGCGAAGCGTGCTTTTTGAAGTAAATAGCAGTCCATGGTATGAAGCCCGAAGGAAGCAAATCTACCTGTGAAAGTCAGGCAGCAAATGTGAGCAACAGAAATGATGATCTCGATTTACTTCACCAGAGCAAAACGAGGTGCTGCTTTCCATGACATACTTCTCAATTAGTAACAGACAAATGACTGCCAATTACCAAATTTTTTTTTAAATTTAATTGTTTGTAAATAGGAAAAACGAGGAACTGCGCGGCTATTTCTTACACCACGAAAACGCGGCTGAAATGATAAGTAGCTTCATTCCGCTTTTTGGCATTGAAGAAAATCGTCCATCGCCATATTCTCCGGATTTGGTGCCGTGTAATTTCTGGTTATTTGCAAAAAGTAACAAAAATTTTGAAGGAAAAGTCTTTGGTAGCAATGAAGGGATAATAAATGCGGTTGATGCTGAACTTAGAAAGGCGCAAAAACGAGATTTTGAAAGCTGTTTTCAATAGGGGATTTACACATTCAAAACATTTGTTGAAATAAATGGTGATTATGTGGGCAAGATAAAAAGTAATGGAAATTAAAAATAAAATATAAAAAAGTAATGAGGATTAAAAATAAAAAATACAGAATACAAAATGAAAAATAATAAAGATTAAAAATACAGAGTAAAAAATAAAAAATTATGAAGATTAAAAATAAAAAATACAGAATAAAAAATAAAAACAATTCAGATTAAAAATAGAAAAAATGGAATAAGAAATACAGAATAAAAAATAAAAAGTAATGAAGATTAAAAATACAGAAAAAAATAAAAAATAATTAAGATTAAAAATACAGAAAAATAATTTAAAAATAATTAAGAATAAAAAAGAAAAAACGGAATAAAATATATAGAATAAAAATAAAAAACAATGAAGATTAAAATTACGGAAAAAAAAATAAAAAATAATGAAGATTAAAAATGCGGAATAAAAATTAAAAAATACAGAATAAAAAACAATTAAGATTAAAAATAGAAAAAATGGAATAAGAAATACAGAATAAAAAATAAAAAATAATGAAGATTATAAATACAGAAAAAAAATATAAAAATAATTAAGATTAAAAAAAGAAAAAATGGAATAAAAAATACAGAATAAAAATAAAAAATAATTAAGATTAAAAATACAGAATAAAAATAAAAAATAATGAAGATTAAAAATACAGAATAAAAAATAATGAAGATTAAAAATACAGAAAAAAAATTAAAAAATAATTAAAATTAAAAATAGAAAAAATGGAATAAGAAATACAGAATAAAAATAAAATATAATGAAGATTAAAAATACAGAAAAAAAATTAAAAATAATTTAGATTAAAAATACAGAATAAAAAATAAGAAATATAGATTAAAAATAGAAAAAATGGAATAAAAAATACAGAATAAAAAGTAAAAAATAATGAAAATTAAAAATACAGAAAAAAAAGTAATGAAGATTAAAAATACAGAATAAAAAATAAAAAAGAATGAAGATTAAAAATAGAAAATACAGAATAAAAAATAACAAAGATAAAAAATTAAAAATAGAGAACAAAAAATAATGAAGATTAAAAATAAAAAATTCAGCATAAAACGACTCGCTCTTCTAGGCTCTCCAACAATTGATAATCGTTCAGCACTCTCGGACCTGAAAATCGAATCTCTCATTAAATTCTCGAAACGAATTAACCCTTAAACCAACCAACCAACCATGATGATTAAAAAAGAAAATACGCAATAAAAATTAAAAATAATGAAGATTAAAAATAAAAAATAAAAAAAAAAAAAAAAAATGTATCTTTTTTTCAATTGAATTCGATTGAATTAAATTCAGTTCGGTAAACTTTTATTAGTCCCCTAGTTTATAGTAGCGTCTGATTGTTTTGCATGTGTGAGTGTAGAAATAATAATCCTGCTGCATAGCCACTCACGCACAACGCTCCATCAATCCGCCACTCACACTCGTCCTGTTAATTACCGTTGCGCTGCTATTTGAAACACATCGGCATTGTGCGAGCTATAAATCTGGCGTGCATTTAGGCGCGATTTTACGTTGTTTCAATTTAACACTTTTTTGCGATCTTTTCTCTTTCCTGTCTTTTTTTTTTTTGTATTTTAGCACTCATTTCTTTACCTCCGCGAGGTACCTTCAATACGTACAAACCATTTTTTTTTTTCATTCTAAAGATATCCTGTGAATGATTACCTTTTCTCTACCCCATTACGCGCTCAACACTCAGCGCCATTGATTGTTTATCGAAATCATCTCGCAGCTTTTCGTTGTATTAAATACAAAATATATGAATACAAAAAGTGAGCCTCCCACAGCTAAGCAATTTCACGAGAAGTGTTGATAGCTGCCAACGATTGTGTTGCCTATGAATGCCTTTGGAATTATGCATATTTTGCCTTTTTAATTTTCAACACAGACTATACACCTCCAACAGAGATTACTTCCTTTTTTATCAGTGTTGCTTTGTCTTTTCAAGCTTCACGTCTTTGTAATAACAACAACACTAACAAACTTCACGCTTCACTGATATCAGTAACAACAATAAGAAATACTAAAGAATGCAATTTATCTTTCAAAAAGTATTCTCTCAAAGCAATTCCTTTGCAAATGATTTCTTCCAAATAATAATGGAAAAATAATCAGTGATTTTCGACTTTGCAAATATTTTCCATTATTGCACTTGGATGCAAACACAAATACTAATATTTTCAAGCACTTGCTGCCTTTTGGAGGTGTTTACGTGTAAGCGGCGTCAGCTATCTATTATCGAGGCATCCCAATGGTTTGTAGAAGTAGAAATGTGCAGATAAGCATTTGGAATTATGCAAAATAAATTAGAAATCTTTACAGTGAGGAATAAAATCACTGGAGTGCACGAACATACGTTTATAGATCCATATAAGTAAGTAGCAGTCATTTTTTTTTCTAAAACTGAAGAGCAATCGAAATTATGAGCATTGATGAGTAGTGGACCAGTTCCCATACAATATAGCAGTTACACAAACAATTCTCGAGCATTTTCGACGCAGACAGTTTAAAAAAAGAGAGAGCTACTGCCTTAACAAGTACCTCGTTTAATTCTTCGTAATCGGAAGGCTTGATCTTGCAATATTTATTTATGTATTGATTTAAGATATCTATAATATATAAAACATAAGTTTCTTCAGATTATTATCATACAACTAAAACACGAATTTTTATAAAGTAAAAGTGGTGCCATCACTTGACGGGACAAGAAAGAGAACAAGTTCAGGATCGAACTGAACAATAAAGTAAGCTGAAATTCATCTGCTCTCGTAAGTAAACTCCAAGAGGACACCCTGCACTGGTATACAGATGGCTCGAGAACGACTTAAGGCATACATAAGTGCTGGAATAAACCAAAGCGGTCTGTGTAGATGGGTAGCCTTCCCAGCATTTTCGGGACGGAAGTGTATACCATCTTATGGGCAGAGATCAACTTAGATAGACACTTCCGAAATGAGCGAATCGCCGTTCTGGGTGACACTCGAGACATTTACGTCCTTTGGGGTTAAGTGCTCATTAGTTCTTGAGTGCATCGAGAAATTGATTTTACTAGGAATGCACAATCGCGTCCGACTCACATGCATCCCAAGATATAGGGATAAATATAGGAACGAAATAGCGAATGCATTGGGCTCGGGCTTATAATCGAAGTGTTAAGGCTACGAGACGTTAGCTGGCTCCAAACCATCGGGCTACGCTAGGCGTAGAGATAAGTGTTTCGAAATCTTTTAAATCAAAAAGCTAATGGAATGCCACTAAAAGACTTTCAAACATTATTAAACATAATCTTAGCTGTTAATTATGAATTAAGGAGAAAATCTGAAGAAATAAAAAAAATGTCTACCAAGGATATTTTATCCTAAAAATTACAAAAATAAAAGAAGTTATAAAAATTTTAAAACGAATCGAAGATTTTCACTTCAAAGAACGCTATAACACAATTTTCAGCGATGCATAAGTCTAAAAGTTATAAAAAAAATTTTCAGTCTACATCTTATTATTGTATATTCAAGTCTACAAAGTAAACCAATTTTCAGAAAAATCGGCGAGAATTTATTATGCTTCTTCGTCTTCTTAGCATAGCAGTCCTTGGTGAACCATTGCTTCATTCACAACCTTTCGCCACCCGTCTCTATCTAAGTCTACTTCCTTCCACCGCCCGTAGTGCAGCTTTGCAAGGACCTCTTCAACGCCTTCGAACCATTTCTTTCTGGGGCGTCCTCTTTTTCAGCCTACAACAGGGCGTAATTCAACTGCCTTTCGAGTTGTTCTCTCCTTGGGCGCTCTAAGCACGTGTCCAAGCCATCTTGTCCTCTCAGATTTTATAAATCTTATCACAGTTTCGTGTTTTGCTAAAAGTTCCAGCTCATGATTATATCTTATTCGATAAGTACCGTCCTGCAGTCTTATTGGTTCATACATTTTTCGTAAAATTTTTCTTTTAAAGACCATTAATTGATTAATGTCTGTGGTTTTTAGCGTCCATAGCTCGGAACCCTAGGTAAGCACAGGGCGGATCAAGGTTTTGTATATCCTTAACTTTTGTTAGCGAGATAATAATTTAGACTTAAGCAGCCTCATATTAGGAAAGTAGGACTTATTTGCTACTAAAAGTCTGTCATTTATAGTCAATGACATATCCTCATCCTTATATTTTGATACCCAAATAAGTAAATTCTTGCACATTCTCGAATGCATAGTCTCCGATCAGTACGTCATAATGTCTTTAACCGGAGCTGGACCGGACCATTATTCTAATAAGCAAAAATCTGCACTGAATGCTTTCCATGCATGTATAGCATAATGCCATAGTTTTCAGTACAGGTATTGCTGAATGTTAAAAAATAGATTGCAATAAATAAATGGATTTAATAAAAACAACAAAAACATACTATATATCTTCCTCATTTTAAGGTTACTGAAACTTTTTTTTGTTAAGCTAATGTTTTTCAATTTTATGTATGAGACCATCAGGGACTATGTCTATGTCTTATTTGTGTATAAAGAAATAAAATAAACATGAAATAAAATTTTAACCACAAATTCGACTATGTAGTTTTAGGGTCCATTGAAATTCAAACGAAGCAAATATCTCGATGCTCTTTCATATTTTTTTTTTATTTTGTAGGCGTTTTTATGCATTTTATTCGTATTACGAATGCTCGATATTTTTTATATGAAAAGAAAAAGCAATGCAATTTTCGAACGACTTCAAACTTGAACTTTATTATACCAAAATTCAATGGGCTATAAAATTATATACACGATTTTTCATTAAAATTAAAAAAAATTTTTTTTTAAGTTTCACAAAATTAGAAACTTTGATAGTTTTTGCATTCGAATGACTCATGATTTAATTATTTAGGGGTTAGGGGTAGTCAGCATTTTCAAAAAAAATTTAATTTTTTTACATTTTCTTAAATTACAATATCTTAAAAATATTATGTGAAAATTTGACGTGGATCCGATAAATACTTTTCGAGTTATTCAACAATTAGCAAAGGACGCTCAGGCGCTCCGGAGCGTTCGTATGCTGAAAAAATGAGTCCTGCACATATGAAATTGGCAGATAAGCGCGCTAACGACAACACTCGAGAAGATAGAATGCTACATAGGCAATAGCAAAGAGATATTTTGGAAGCTGCTATGACGACTGAAGAACTATTATATGGCCCAGGAATAGATGGCACAGTGTAAGTAATTAAATAATTCGTATAACTCTACATAAATCGATAGCAAAAGTTCGAATGCGTTTTTCTCAAAACTATGTTTTTTGAACTGTTGTTCAATGTAACTTAAAAACCGCTTGGAAGATTTCAATAAAATTTATACTGCTTTTGAAAAACATAAAAACATGGTGCCTGATCTAAGGATTTTTTTTTGCAAATTTCGATTTTTTTAGCAATTGATTTTTGGTTTTTTTCTCGAAAATCTGAAAAATATTTCCTGAGGCCGCCATATTGTTAATTTAAAAAAAAGTTTCGATCAGGCACAAGATTATCGGTTAGTAAAACTAATTTCTCTTGTCCAATTGATTTTAGATGAATCTCCAAGGACTTGTGTTGATCACCGCAAGGGACTTCTGGAGAAACGGGCTCCACACAAACAGCGATAATTTTTACAATTTTTTTTTTTTTACTTTTGTGAAATATGATGTATTAATGTTAAGTTTTTGTTTTTGTAAAATAAAGCAATTGACTAGCAAAACAAATTATTGAAAATTCTCATTTTTTCGAGCCTCTGACTACCCCTGACCCATTAAAGGTGTGCTCACTTGTGACATTAAAGTTTTGACACTGTGTGACAAAAGGTCGCATTTAAGAAGGCTGAAGAAGGTGGAAAAATAAGATAACTTTTGGAAAAAATGGTAGCAAAAGAAACTCTTTTTACTTCAGTTATAAATAAATATACGGTTCAAACGGAAATAGCCAAGTATGATATTAAAAAAAAAGCTTAAACCCAGAATTATTTCAAATTTTTTGAATTAATTTTTAAATTCAAAACTGATCGCAGAGTTGCGAAGTTTCACCACTTTGTTACCTAAGCATTATGACCCTAATGCATTCTTTCATCAAAGAAGCCGATTCATCATAAATTTAGTTGACTATAAACAAACTTTGAGCTTACTTACGACTTATTTTATTACGATTTGTCCTCGTAAGTTCGGAGTTTTGGCCCCCACGTACCATTTATTTTTATATTCCTAACTACCTGGCAAACTAAAAGGGCTTATTTAAATTAATGGCGTCTGATTACCATTCGGCAGTGCGTAGGTTCGAACCTCAATGTATGAAGCAGCAAAATTATGGAAAAAGTTGTTTCTAATAGCGATCGCCCCTCGGCAGGCATTGACAAAACTCCGCGTGTATTTCGGCCATGAAAAAGCGCCTCATAAAAACCATTTTCTGTTCAGAGGCTGTGATTAATTTCATTTTGCCAAATTTACTCTTATTGATAATTTAAGAATTTATAAAACAACCTAGTAAGTACTTCCCTAACCTATATTTGAAAGGCATCGGGCACAGATTGTCAAAATGTCCATCACTCATGCGCATTGCCCCAAAAATCTTTGATATCCCGATTTAAGCGATGGGTCAGGATGTAAGCCAAATCGTTTTGGTCCTGGATGTATCGTACAATTTCGTGCTCATGGCTTTTGAAAACGAAATATTTTTCCTACAATTTTTACTTTTCCTCTACTTGTATATACTAAACATTTCCATAGGTAGCAACCCAGTGTCTTGCTAAGCGAGCCGATTTGTCAAGAGGGAACGGGAAAGCTGCTTAGAGAGTAAACCTTTAATTATTGAATTATGAGAATGAACAATGTTTTTTGTATGTGAAAATTTTTAGAATTAAGTGGACAAAAAATTGTCAAAACTTGTCAATACGTGCTAAGCTATAGTTATTTAACACAGTGTGACCATTCACGATGCTCACTGTTTTTGAGACAAATTTCACACTTTGAAGGCAGACGCCGCTCCTAGCAACCGTAGTACCAAAGTGGCGCATAATTGGCAAAATCATATCAGTGCTCAACCAAAAATTTATATATTTCCCTGCAGGTTACCGCTGTTTGACAAGTGGTTGGCAACATACACATACACACATACACTTACAAAGCTTCTTAGGTGTATGACCACCAGCAAAGTGCGGTAAACACGTAATTAGGCGGAAATAAAGCGCCTGCCGGACCGGCGCGCCGTTTAATGGTGTCGCTTATTAGCGTCTCCTTTAAAGCAAACGAACTGCTGCCAAGGAAGTGAGGCAACCACTTCAGCGACACAAATTGGCATTGCACTTCCGTCCCGCCAAAGGGAAAACACTGCCAGCTCGCGTTTTGCTTTGCGCGCAGTTGTTCAATTTCATGCTAAGGGTATGCAAATTATTTTTATTAAACATAAGTAGAGACTGTGACTTTAAATAGAGAAATCCAGACATTTCCACAAAATGGCTACAATCGTTAGAGCTAGACCACTCAACCAAAAAATTATGTGCCTGGCCGTGAATTTAATGCATCTGCTAATTTTCACCTGCCACCTCCGTGTCACTACTCCACGTTTCGCTGCTTCAAACCACCTTTTTTGTTGGGATATAATAGACTCGCTCTTTTGGGCGCATTCCCTTCCACTACTCGTCTTATACTAGTCGTCCTTTACCGCCACTGACAATAGCTGCAGAGCATTGTTGTTGTTCTTTTCACGGTGCTTGTGGTGGCGGTTAAGATTTAGCTACCGCGTTGCAGGCTCAGTGGTTTCACTTCCTGTGATTTGCGTGGGATTTCGTGGCAGCTATTTTGGCTTGTGACCAGCCTAATTACGCATTAAATAATCGTAACGAGATTTTGTGTAGATGTACTTATGTAGTTAGTGACCACATGGCGTGGGCTTTGTTATTTATGCCTTGTAAGGATTTGCGTGTAACTAAATAACAAAGAGGCAGGAGTCAGTGTATGTTCAAGTGTTCCAAATTTGTATGTAGCTAAATGTAAATAAATAATTTATGCAAATTCAATTGGCAATTTATTGCTGTTAAAGTATCACAAGGGGTTATAGGCAGTCTGGAGATAGGTAAAATAAGTGTTTTTCAAGAATTCTTTAGGATCATTTTTTTTTATTTAGAAAACGTATTAAATGAATTCATACTTGTAAGTTTTCATTAGTTTTCATATTTTTTGCTATAAAGTAATAGTTTTTAAAGCTTCCTTAGCCAATCTCCTAGAGGTGTTCTAAGCAAAGAAGTTCTGCCGAAAGCACTACATCTCTGGATGAAGAATCAGTCTGAGTTTTATCCAAAAAATTGTATTTAATTATTTTAGGCCTATTATACAGGGCCTTTCAAACGACGCGCCTAGATTTTGTTTTAAAATATGCGAAAATTTATTGGGTATGGGAATAAGTTTCCGTCCTTTCTTAGCCGAAGTTACGAACTATTTAAATAATCAAATAATTCAGGGTATTATGTGAAGAGTGTGCCATTGAAAGCTACGACTTTACTACATCTTTCCGGCAGCATACGGATTCCTCTGACGAAAAATTCGAGTTCTTTCGCTTGATCCATTCATTGAGCTAGTTTGCGATGCCCTCGTAAGAAGTGAACCACTCTCCAATAAGGGCTGACTGCAAGGCTTTCCCTCACTACCGTCATAAAAGCTGCGGAGATGGCAGATGCTACCCTCTTACATTCCTCCCTAGAGATAGCGCCGTCTTCCCTACCGCTGTCCATCACTGCGAGAAGGATGGAGCCCGCCTGCTTAGCGACTTCGCTAAACGATTTTGCGGGCCACCACCTATCCTGGGCCTCTTTTTCTGGGAGGCATTCTCCTCTCGGGAGCGTTGCCTTTTTAATACCGAGTCTGATTGTGGCGCATTCGATTCTACTCCCTTCCAATTGCCCTCCTCTGCTCCACTGAGAACCTTCCTGCCCCACTCGAGCATCTGGGAATGCTTCTCAGATAACTGAGCGTTATTTTGGCCGCCATAGCACTCCAGGATCTTGGTAGCCATACGAAAATCAGAGAAGGACCGGTTAATCTGCCCTTCCTGCCGTTTAGGCCTAGTGAAGTGTCCGCGAAGAGATACCCCCAGAAGCCCCCGGAAAACTAAGAGAAGGCCCTTTGCATGTGCTGACTCCTCCATCCAGCGCCACTAATCTAGGAATCGCAGACGGTTCCGTCTGTGATCTGCTACCTATCAAAGATGGATTCCCACCTTTAACCCCCGGATTCATGGTGGAAGTCGATTCCGACTTCCCCTCAGTGTCTCCCTTGGCCGCTGCCTTGCACGTCGATTCCGACGCATTACTTCCACTAGAGACTGCCCCCCGAGGCAAAAATTTTCGAGGAGCCGATTTCACTCCTCCTGCCCTTAGAGAGGTGGCTTTGCGATTCGGTTCCGAATTCCCGCTGCCCCCTGGAAATTTCTCTAGGGTTATTGTTTTGTTTGTTGTGTTCTTGTTTGTTATTGATGTGTTTTTGTTGTTCATTTTATTAAGTGGGTCACCACTCGAAGCCGCTATCCAAACTCGTAGAGTGTAGTCGTTCTCAAGGGGTCCCATGCTTGTCTGTGCCGTAGCAGGAAGGCCATGCGAGGGTTGACGCATGTCCTTATGGGGCATGCGTTCAGAGCCCGACCGGACACAAAGACGGGAGTCATCTCATCCGCACCTACACGGCCAACCCAATGGCTACGGGCTTGGAATGTACTCCGAGGCTTCCCAGGGTTTTAGCAGGACGGGGCCAGTCACGTTATTAGCCCGCCCGCTACTTCTGCTGAGTTTCACCTCAACATACTCAGGTGGCAGAATGCCGCGACTACCAGCACAGGGATCAAAAGTTAAAAATGTATTAGAAAAGAATTAGTCCAAATCCGAAAGCGGAGGGGTCGTCACCGTTCAGGTTTCTAAAGAAGGAAGGCCGTTGAGGCCGCATGTCATTTAGCGCTAGTCAGGGTGCACCACTCAGAGGTGATCTGCCTTACACCTCGAGGTGAGCTTTAGCTTCAACAATTAGCCTTCTCCAAGTTAGACGATTCAAGGCAGCAGGTCACTTGTTACGTTTTTTCACTTTTTTGATATCTTCGATGGCGTCGTCGAGGCAGCATTTTCTAGGTCTTTCTCTACATCTGATAGCCAGTGAATTGTAATTTATGAAGGTTTTTGGGATCGTTCCTTACTTATGCGCGTGAAGTGACCTAACCATTATAGTTGTTGCGATTTGACGAACTTAACGAAATTTTCCGTTCGTAGCAGCTCCTCGTAGTATCTGATGCTTTTGCAACCATCTTCAACCCGGATTCCACCATACACTTTTCGTAAGACTCTTCTTTTGAAAGTTCAGAGATTTTGATCATCTTTGATTGGCATTACCCCTGACTTTTTTAAATGCTGTATTTACAGCTGCATGGGAGTAGTCTGGACTTTCGTAGTTTCAGATTGGCGTTTGCTGCAACAAGCAGATCTACAACAAGATCGAAACTAAGCATACAAGCCCTCTAAGAACGCTGGACTCCAGACTAATCTGGATACCAGAAAAATATCACGTTCGCTTTCTCCATTGCTCGATGAACAAAGACTACAAAATTCGCTCGGTTTATAACAAAAATGCTAAGTGAGTACTTGACCTCTTCCACTATGTCCGGCACCCCCCATTAAAATTGCGTGCACTTTTAATTGTAATTTTGCAAACTTTCTATACCGACAATTCTTCGGTGATTTTAGAAAACGAAAAATTTTAGCATGGCCATACTCATATGCCATAATTTTCAGTCTATTCCCCCAATATACAAAAATTTGCATAGGCATGGACGCCTATCAATTCACTCTTAAAATAAAACTGTCCACTCAACTCAAAGCCAACTTACTTGTCAACTCAGCTAAAACATGATGTCTAAAATAAATACATCTGACATGAAACATTTTCGGTGTCATCCACATGAACAGTAAATGTGCACGTAACATGCGGGCGTGTCGTTGCACCGACATCAACCGTTTCGCCACCAACCATTAGCCACTTTGAGTAACAGCAAAAAATCCGCTTAAAAACTAGCATTAAAGGAAAAAGGACGTGAATGAGGTCTTAGCATGTGGAAAGTTGTCCACATAAATGTATTCAAAAATTTCACTCACTCATTTACGTATATCCTCCCGATGCGTATGCACACATACATGCCCTTAACACATGAGCTCCCCTAGTTCGCTGTCCGTTTCTTTGTCATTGCCTTCTTTGCTGTCGTCGTATTTATACTTCATCTGTCTGTCTGCTGTTCATGCATTCTTGTTGCATGTCCTTGTGATTTAAAGTGACGGTAAATTTAGTGGTAAACTTATAACTCTACACATACAAACAAACAAACAAGCAAAGCAATATCAACGCGCACACAAAGGCAAAAGCAGTTGGGTCATAACTTTCCTATCACTAATCGGTTGTTATCTTGAGTGAATACCTCACATATCTGATGAGTGTGGAAGTGTCTATTTATTTCTCTGTATATGTGCAGGCATATGGTATGTGTTACTCCTAGTCATTATGGCGCGCATCCACAGTCCACCCAGCAACCTAATCCTTTTGTTGGTAAATGCCTGTCTTCCTTCTTTACGGTTGTATGTATCAGTCGACGAAGTGTCAGCTTAACTTGTCGTTCATATGCAAAACTATGTTGATGAGCGTGAATGTCCTTTTTTAGAGAGCCGACACTGAGAAAAACGAAAATACGACAAAGAAGTAAGTGATGCCATGGCCTGCCAAAAACTTGAATACGCATAGAGATCTTCAAATGCCAATGGTAGTTAGATGACAAACTAAAAATAGCAGACAAAAACATCACGAAAAATTGCAGACCCAGCCGTATTCTCTTCCGTCAAGGGAAGAGTGGATGGGGGCTACACTTGCGGACAGTGCCTAGTGAACTTGTTCACGGATGGATCGAAGTTAGAAGGAAGGGTTGGCGAAGGAGTCTTTTGCGAGGAGCTCCCCATCAGACTCAAATTCAGGTTACCGGACCACTGTAGTGTGTTCCAGGCAGAGGTAGCCGCAATCAAAGAGGCAGCTGATTGGCTGCTCACATGCGTACCAACAGTCAAGAAAGTAAATATTTAGTCCGACAGCCAAGCCGCAATAAGGGCCTTCGGGTCAGTGACGGTGCATTCGAAACTGGTCAAGGAATGCTTGACCTCACTTTCGACTGTTTCCAAATTCTTTGTCATAAGTCTCATCTGGGTTCCTGGTCACAGCGAAATTGCGGGAAACTGTGAGGCAGATGAGCTGGCCTCCCCTCGCCGCGAAGGGAAAGAATTGGGATCCCCCTGACTATCTGCGGTCTGCTCTTGGAAAGATGGGCATCGCGCCAACTCAACGAGCGTTGGGCAAGTACACAAACTTGTAAGGTCGCGATATCCTTCTGGCCACGTGTGGACCGGGGGCGCTCGGGCAAGCTTCTGAGGCTGACAAAATATCAGCTCTCTAATCTCGTGGGTTTTCTCACAGGTCCCAATGCGCGCGGAATGCATGCAGTGAGACTTGGAATCACCTCGAGTCCTTTTTACGCTGGATGTATGGAGGATGAGGTAGAATCATCTCAGCTCCTTCTCCTTAGCTGTCCTGCTCTGGCGGGGCTAAGATCCAGACATCTTGGTTCTTACTTTTTTGCTACGCCTGCTGATATATCTGGCACTGACATTAAAAATCTGATGAATTTCATCAACAGCCTAAAGCAGTTGACGCAAACGCAGCACAGTCATCATTCATAATACACTCGCTCCTAACCATCCTAGAACAACCTCTCCCCACCCTCTCCCTGTATTCCATTAGTCTTTCTCTTCCACCTCACCTCCTTCATAATGGTACCACAAAGGACAAATCCATTTTTTCTTCGTAAAAGTGTGCTCATTCCTTGAGCAACCATACCAACCTAACCTAACCTAACCTCTTGCTACTGTCACCTCGAACACACAGTCGGCATATCAGATCTAAAACGAAAAGGTGGTCACGCGTTAGATGGCGACACGTAGACAAAAATGAGTCCACTCAGTGAGCTGGAATAGTATAAATGACTGCTCATGCAATTGGGCACACTTGAACGAAGAATCAAAATTAGTCCGTTTTGATACCATACAGGGAGGATTAACAGAAGGAAAGAACCAGACAGGTAGAAAAAGGAAGAAGAGACTTTGAATTAGAAGATCATAATCAACAGTGGCTAATTATATTTGTATTAACCGCTTCAAGCTACTGATGAATATCACCAGTTGTCTGATATTTTAACTCGCAATATCGTCAGGTATAGCAAAAAAGGAAGAGCCCAAATGTCCAAATATTTGCCCGCCGAGAGCAAGGCAGCTGAAAAGAGGTCATTCCACCTCCAAGAAAACCCATGTCTCATTGCATGGACACCTAACGGACAATGTCCGGTAAGGACACCTCCCAAATTCGAGATCTGCAACCGTTGTTTCTCTCTTAGAAATTCCCTCGAGCGCCCCCGATCCAGAAGGGTCTCGCGACTTCGCACGTTTTTGCATTAGTCCAGCGCTCACTGAATTGACGTAAGGCTTATTTTTCCAGGAGTAGAGCACAGGATTTCAAGAGAACCACAATCCTCTCATTTTGTCTCCACGGTTCCCTGTCTAGCCAGCTCATCAGACCAGCAGTCTCTCTCTATGCCGCTGTGACCCGGAACGCAAGTGATCCTAATATCGAAGTATTCGGATGCTATCGAGGGAAGTCGGGCATTGTCGGACTGATTTCGAGCACACAAACAGCGACCCTAATTGCCGCTTGGCTGTCGGAGTAGATATTTATGTCTTTTACAGTAGTTACAGAAGTAGGCAACAGATCCAATGCTTCATTAATTCCGGCTAGCTCGGCTTGGAAAACATTACAGTAGTCCGGAAGCCTTGAAAAGCTTTGAGCTTGATGGGGAGCTCTTCACAGAATACTCCCTCACCAACTCATTCGCCCAAATTCGGGCCATCCTTAAACACGTCTCCAAATATTGCACCCATTCCAGTTCCCCATTGAGGGGATATGAATCGCTCGGATCCAGCGAGGCAGTGCATTGATCCATCGCCATGAGGAGGAATTAAAAGTTTTACAGTGGACTAACAAGCAGTTATGTAAATTAGATTAAGATCCAAAATTTTTTCTGTTGGGCTTAACTTGACTTCCAAACGATTCAGTAAATAAAACTATGTACCACGTGGCGCAAAATTAATCACACTATCGGAAGATGTTTTTTTCAAATGGCGTCGTACGTCAATCATTTTCAACACTTGTGGACTAGACAGCTGCGGTATACAAACAGGCAAGCAATGGGGCGCGTGAAGGTCAGAATAAAGACTTTCATTACTCAAAATCGTTTTTTTTTTTAGTAAAAAAATTACTCAAAAACAAAATTGATGATGAGTCATTCTGTTCCACCTTGTATTAAATGTTTGATCATTTCCGAATGACATTTTACTTATATAAACAAATTCAAAAACAAAACTCCATGAATTTCAAAAATAACACAAGAAGTTTCAGCCATTTATCTACTAAAGTCTTCTCCGTGATTTCTGGTCATTTTCTATCACTAGAAGAAATTCTCTCTGAACCCAGCCAAGGATATTCAGATAAACTGTGCTGAAAAGCCATGCCATCCTCAAAGCATATTCGGCATCCCGCCTTAGTTGATAGATCCATCCGGTGCAGATGTGAACGTAGTCAATTATGACTGGAGAGGTTACCTGCATGCAGTCTGTGTCAGAAAAAAGGGGTCGCGATTATTCATGAAGTATAAAAGATATATATTTAAAATTTTTTTAAATGAAAGTATGTACAAAGCGGTGATTCGCAATTACTCAATAAGCCACGTACTCCCCATCGTTGTCGAGTATAGCCTGGTATCTTCTCGGCATACTTTGAACTAGGTTTTCTGAGTAGCTCGTCGACAGAGGACCAGATTTTGCGAACTTGACGCACGCGTTGCTTTAAATCGTGGACTGCCCTTCCGGCAAGATGCGTTTTCATAGTTCCCCATATATTTTCAATGGGGTTGGCTTCTGGCGACTGAGAAGGCCAGTCCAATACTGTGATGCCATTTTTTTGTTTCGTTGTTTGCTTTTCTGAGAGCAGTGGTTTGGATGATGTGGGACGGTAGGATATGTTTGCCTCCTTCAGTCGACGTTCGATGGTGTCGATACTCACGTCTATTCTCTTTTTAGCAAGAATTGTGTGTGCTTGGCGTATTCACAAAGAAGGGTCGCGCTTAAAAAGTTGGACGACCTATTTATCCTGCTTTTTTGTCGTCACTCGCTTCAAGCCGCGATTGGAAAAGTCATCAACATTTTTGTACACCTTGAACTGCCGATTCCACATAACAAAAAAATTTTTTGATTTTTTAATCACTTTTGCAGCCGCGGCGTAAGATAATTTCGGCCCTTTCATGTGAATAAAAATGCCTCCTCAAAACGCTTCGCGTACTTTCCACTGATTTTTGTTTGGTTGCGTTTACGGGGAAAGTTTCGAACGACTCTAACTTGAGTTAGCACTGGCGTCGTAGCCCTTGAGTGGGACTATTATGCAGCAAAAAGCAGAACGAATTATACCTTGAAGTTACAAGAACAAAAGCGGGTTCTTTTCTTCTGACACAGACTGTATATATAAGTTTCTATCCCTCCATTAAGGAGTAAAGGTCAGTAACAAGTTTTTCCCAGCGGTTCTGTCGTTTGCATGAATTTTGATCTCGTTCGAACTTATCTGGAGATTTACCATTTCGATTTCCCCCTGCTTTCTCTAGGTATAAGCTGGTTTTCCTTCATCATGCTGCCTTGTAGGTTCCACGTCTAGCGATTTCGTCGGGTGGTTTGGCGTATGGCCAATCCAATTCCACTTACGTTTTACAATTCCTGTATTGATCGGTTGCTGTTGTGTCAAGTGCCAGCGGTTGTCATTTGTTATTGTATTGGGCCAGAAGATTTTGACGATTTGGCGAAGGCACTTATTGGCAAACACTTGTGATTTCTGCATATCTTTTGGTGCTGCATTGGATGTTTCGCATCCGTACAATTGTGTTGATTTTACGTTCGATTTGAAGATTTTTTCACTGAGCCTAGAGCGCAGAAAGCTTTGTGTGTTTCATATGGAAGAAATTTCTCAACAGCGTATGCAAAAAAAGTTGTCTTAGTCAACGCATTTTCGAGCGACTTCAAATTAAACTTTGTTATACTGAAATTGAATGAGCTGAGATACCCAGACGTTTTCTACAAATTCTGATTAAAAAGTTCAAAAATTTGTATAATTTTTTTTTTATTTGTTAGATTTTTGTGAATTTTTCACAATATTAGGTGCATTGGTTTATAATATAAGCTATATTTAAAAAAAAAATGTTGTATGAAAAATATTGCGAATATTGTGAAAAGATAAAGGGACTTAATTTGTCCACATATCGGTCGAGCTCCTTCTCCAATTCGTGGTGTACATCTTGAAGTTGTTGGAGAAATGCGCAGTTCTATGACGTCTCCGAATGGCAGATAGTTTTTATGAGAAGCTTTTTCAAGGCAGAAATACACTCGGAGATTTGCCATTGCCTGCTGAGGGAGGCCGTTATTTTAGAAAAAAAAACTTTTGCTGACATTTGATGTTTCTTACCTACGTTGGATTTCATACTCGGGGCAGCCGAATAGAAGTCACACACAAACCTTTTTAAATACAATGAGCGCACTTTAAGTGTACCCGCTCATTTAATAAACTTCTAGACTTAGGCCAGATAAGACCCCGAAATGGTTTGATTTCCAGCAGAAGAGATCATAAACGTCCCCTTGATGAACCACCTCATAAGGGGTCGCATTTCCTGCAATTCCATGTGGCAAACGCAGTACAATTTTTTTTCTTGACAGTCACTGAAGTCACTCCTTAACTAACTTGTACTCTATTAGATGAGAAAATCCGTCCGAAATATGGCAATACATGCGCCTTTCGGACCTTTCGCTGAGTTTATACTGAAATGCCAGTTACAACTGACACAGTTAATTAGACTTCGATCGGAACACATTCATTCAGCGGTTTCCCACATGCACACACATTCTCAAAGCGACTTAATTTTCCTATACATACGATAGATACATACATACATAAGTACGTGTGTAAATACCAGTGAACCAACACAAAGCAAATAGACCGCCGAAATATTTAAGAAATACTAATCTTTTGTTGTAAAATTCAATGAATTTATAAACACCTCATAATTTATTGCTCAACCTCCTATAAAATTGCATCTATTCTTCAACATGTACGTATGTATGTCTTATATTTAATTATACGGAATGTCCATATCTAATCGCACTCACTAATGGCCAATGTGTGTTATACTACGTATGCATACACATGAATATATTGCCGTAATTACCATGCAGCGAAAACTCGAACTAATCAGCAAACCGTCTACATACTTCGTCATAGAAGAGGTTATGTTAGTTCAACAGCGACTAGAACTGGACTGCTCTAGCGAAGCGGTAGCATGCGTAATCATACATTAGGTCCGTTTGCAAGTCGATAGAAGCGTCGCTACGTAGACTAGTAGGCAGATACACGGCATTTTTCACTGGATCACTGTACGTATTTAAATATAATTCGAAAAGATATGGGCATCCCGCTATGAAAGCTTCAGGTATTACTGAGCATAGCCTCAACTATTAATCACAAAAAAGAAGACATCTGAGGGCAAGAGTTACTCGAAAGTGTTAAAAAAACAACTTTCACAAAACTTTTCCAAAAAATATTTTACACAAAACTTTTCCAAAAATTTTTTTTTTAATATTATATTTCAAAAAAAAACATGTTACAAAAGAAATTTGGCACAAAAGTTTTCCAAAAACACAAAAATTTCCAAACAAAAATTTCACACAAAAATTTTCCGAAAACAAAATTGTAAAATTTTCAAAAACAAAATTTTACAAAAAAATTTTACCAAAAAAGCTTCCAGTAAATTTACAAAATTTTTAATTTTTGTTTGTAATATTCAAAGGAGCCTTATATATTTCACCTTAAAAAATTTAAAAATTTTCCAAAAAACATTTTTACAAAAACAAATTTACAAAAAAATTGTACACAAAAACTTTCCAAAAAAAAAATATTTCTAATTTTAATTAACAATTTTTTTTTAATTTTGAAATTTTAAGTTTTAGTTTCTTTTTTTTAATATTCAAAAGAGCCCAATATATTTCACTTTAAAAACCTTTAAAATTTTCCTAAGCCAAATTTTCCAAAAATAACTTTTACAAAAATTATTACAAAAAAATTTTACACAAAAATGTTCCAACAAATTTACAAGATTTTTAGTTTTTGTTTGTAATATTCAAAGGAGCCGAATATATTCCACTTTAAAAAATTTTTACAAAAACAAATTTACAAAAAAAAAATACGGAAAAAATGTCCAAAACAAAATCATTTCTAATTTTAATTAAAAAGATTTTTTTTATTATAAATTTTTAATTTTTTTTTTCAATATTCAAAGGAGCCGAATATATTTCACTTCAAAAAACTTAAAAATTTTCCAATAAAAACTACACAAAAATTTTCCACCAAAAAACATTTTTTTTAGTTCAATTTTTAATTTAAATTTTTTTTCTTCAATTTTAAAATTTTAATTTTTGTTGGTGATATTCAAAGAAGCTGAATATATTTCACTTTAAAAAACTTAAAAATTTTCCAAAAAACAGTTTTACAAAAACAAATTTACAAAAAAAATTACACAAAAATTTTCCAAAACAAAACAATGCCCAAAATACTTTTTTTATTTTTTTTTTTTTTTATTTGTCTTTTCATGGATACAGAGAGAACGTTGGTTCGAATCTCGGTGAAGCACCAAAATGAAGAAAAAGCTTTTTTCTAATAGCGGTCGCCTAGAGCACTTCCCTGCGGAACACCAGAGAACGCAGTGCCTATTGGACAAATATGATTTTATCCACGACAAAAACGTGAAGTGTATACCCATTGACGTAAGAGTATTCGGTACGATACTTTGCCAAACGCTTTAGAGAAGTTCGTATAAATTGTATCAACTTGAGATCTGTTCTGAAAGGCAGAAATACAGTAATCATTGAAAATAGAAAAATTAGTGGCAATAGAGCTTGCAACGAAACCTCGCTGGTTGGTAGATATTAGGCCTTTCACAGCAAAAGATAACTTATCAATCACAGTTATCTCAAAAAGTTTTGATATAGACGATAGCTTCGAAATCGGCCTGTAATTGCTAACATCGTTTTTATTTCCCCCCTTAAATATAGGGATAACGGATGTTAATTTCCACTCATCAACAAAAATACCAGAGGACAACAATTTATTACATATGTATAAGTGTAAGAGGCTCTGCAAGGCACAAGCAGTTCTTCAGCAAGATAGCCGAGAGGACATCCGAGTATGTTTTCGATGTGGGCTTAACATAAGCTTGACAATACGCTTGATGGCATCAGTAACAGATAGGCATAATGACACAAAATTAAAAAGTGAAAAACTATTGGAGGGTAAACTAGAAACGAAGTCCAAGTCGGGTTAAAAATTAGAGCAATAAAAGACAGCAAATAAATAGTAGATTCTATGGCAGAATTTGCATATTTACTATTATAAAAAACATTGTTTGGTACCGTCGAGCAAGTTTTTTTTTGACTTGATTAATTGCCAAAAGGCATTCGTGTTCAAAATAGTTTTGTTTTCGAAATTCAAGATGTAGTTTTTGTATAAGAACTTGTTCAAACAGTTGATTTCCCTTAAATGGCACTGAACTTTAAAGTAATGCGCTAAGTCACCACACCTTTTAAATAGGTTGCAAAATTTTTTTTTAGATTCTTTAGATGCCTCAGCCATTTGGCATGCCAAGGTGTCTTAGGTATTTTCTTCAAATAAATAGGAATGTGTTTCAAGCACGGCGCAAAAACCTTAGTCTTCAAGAAATGAAAGCAAGAGGTTACCTCATTATCATAGGCATAAATTAAAACTTTATAAATGAGAAACTGGTTTCATATCATGTGTTAGTTCAGAAAAAAAATTTAAAAAAATTTGTGAATCTCTCATTTATCATTTCTTGCTTACTTTTGCAACTCATCCAAAACTGGTGATTTTCTGTATTATTAGGGATTAGTTCGTGAACCGACATAATTTTTATGTATTATTATTATTGATTGGCTGTTTGTGCACTGTGACCTGAAGAGATCTATTGTGCGGCCATGTAGCCGACTCCAACAGTTTTAGGCTGTTAATAAATCCTAAAACTGCTGTAGGCTTAATTTCTGCCAGAAGGTTTGGATCTATAGCCCCATTTCCCAGGTAATTTAGTCTGCGTGGTGCCACTGCTGGGTTGTCGCATAGAACATGTTCTGCTGTTTCTTATGCCTGTTTGCGGAGTCCACAGGAACCCTTTTCTATCGCACCTATCTTTTTAATGTGATAATTAAGTTTACAGTGTACAGTTAGTAGTTCAGTGTGAAGTTGTATGCCCTTTCTCCTAAGGTTAAGGATTGCTTTTGCCTTTATCCGTTCTGGGTCTATGAGTATTTTCGACTGCCGCATGCCCAATTGGGCTCTCCAGTAATCGATTAGGCCTCCTTGTTCCTGCTCAAGCAGAAAGGCACTTTTGAAGCTGTTATTTATCCCGTGGAAAGGTTCAGGACCTATGAAAGGTGTGTTTGATCCCTTTTTCGCTAAAGTGCCCGCAATTTTATTCCCTTCGTGACCCTCATGTCTTTGAACCCACATCAAGGTAACAAAGTTTCTTGATGCTAGGGTATTGAGGATTTTACAACATTCCCAGAACAACCTTGGGATGAGAAGCTATCGAGCGATTTTAGAGCTGTCTGGCTGTCAGAGAGAATGTTAATATTGGCACCGCGCATGCTTTTCCGTAGAAATTCTCACAGCTCTAAGGCGTGGACCTCCACCTGGGAAATGGAAGTGGTTTTCTCCATTGCAATTGCTTTTTTGAAATGTGGTCCGACAATTCCAGCCCCGGCACTAGCGTCTTCCATTTTGGACCCATCAGTAAACCACACCTGTGCGCCTTGTTTTAAGAATATTTCATTGTTTCTCCACTCTGAGCGGTCACTAATGACCTCTTTAACTTTCTTGAAGAATTCTAGTTTCCTTTCCCTCTTATCGTGGACTGTCAGGCGCGGAGAATTCAGGATTGAACCCAGAATTCTTACATGTCCTGTAAGATTGCCTTCTTTAAAATGGAATAGATTAGGAAGCCTTAGAATGAGTCCAGTGACCATTCCTAAAGCCGCTGTGGGGCAGGTTCGCATTGCTCACGTTACGCTTAGACGGGCTATTCTGCACACCTTGTTAATTGTTACCTAAGTCTTAGTTTGGTCTACTTTTGGCCACTATATCAGAGAGGCATAGGTGATCATTAGCACTATTATTGTCTTATAAGGCCATGTAAAGCCTAAGAATTTACGTTTCGTGGAACAACGCCTTATAAAAAATAATAGTTTCCAGCACGCAAAAAAAAATGAAGCCGCACTACCAGTCACAGCGACAAAGCAAACCAGCAGTAAGGTAAGTAGTTCAAAACTAGTACGGTTGGCAACAGTTGGTTGAATAAGCAGGTTTCGCTACATAACAGCAGGTTGCTTGTGGAAGGGAAGGTATTCAGTTGTGGTGCAATTTGTGGCCACAAACGCAAACTGAAGACAAACTGTCTAGGCAAAATCAGTAGCAACAGCACCAACAACTGTAGCAGTCATGACAATTTGTAAGAGTACAATGTAATCATACGCGTAGTACTAGCAAATAGTAAAAGCCACGTCAACAGCAACAACAAAAACAACAACAATGCCAACCAACACCACAATTGCAATTGCCGCAAACCAACCAACAAAACAACGGACAGTTGGACCGCATAACGAGCCGCCTCAATAACTTGACAGTCGGGTTGTAAGTAAGACAGCGGTGGGCGGTTGGGGGCGGACTTATGAACCATAGTATGAGTTTTTGTAGAACAACAAAGCAAAGCGTTACACTTTTTTTAATTTTCCATTACATTTTTATTATAATTTTTTTTTTCTTTTTTGAATCAACTTGAAAGCTGTGAAGCGGCAGTGAAAATATTAAAATAGATTTTTTTGCTGCATCAACAAAAGAACTGCCTAGGAAGGCATTGAAACGGAAATCGCAAATAAATAGAAGTGGTTGGGAAAAAATTGCATTTTTAAAGCATCATGAGTGCAGTGCATATGGCTTTTGTGCTGCCTGTGCTATGTACATATGGATATTTCTAGGCATGTGTGTGACTGCAGCAAAAAAAGCATAAAATTACGCACACGGTGGACAGCCAGTGTAGTAAATTTTTCCTTTGCAGCGGCACGTGTGTGGCTAGGCACTGAGCGCTTCTGACAGCTGACCGCTGGCAGCAACTTTACAAATAGTGCGACCAAAGCAGTGTTACTCTTGATATGGCACACATGTCTACAGTGCCTCAAAAAATTATTACGATTACAGAGTTTCATGGACATTTACTTTTTTGCATAGAAAGTAAAAAGTCTAGAAGGTATAGATATTGCCAAAGCTTTACTACTGCAGCAGCTAAGGCTTTTGTCACAGAAACCAAGATAATTTGGGCTGCAGAGAACTTCGAATCATACAAAACACCGGGACCAGATGTGATAATCCCTGCGCAACTACAACAAACATTGGGCAACATTATGAAATGAATGATAACCATATTCATTACGACTAAATTACGTCCCCGTAAGGTGGAGGGCTGTAGGGTGGTTTTCACACCAAAGGCTGGTAGGAGTTCGCATACGAAACCTAACGACTTCAGACCTATTAGTCTTTCCTCATTTCTATTAAAGACGTTAGAGCGATTAATAGACGCCTTTATAAGAGGAAGCTTGACACCGTCGCTACACGAGAGATCACAATATGCATACTCTAAAGGTAAATCCACAGAGGCGGCACTAAATTCACTAGTTACGGAGATAGAGAAATCAATAGAGAATAAAGAGTATTCTCGGTAGCCTTCCTAGACATATAGGCGGCTTTCAACAACATCTTACCGGAGGCCATAACAAGTGAGATGATTGATTTGGGTGTCGCCGAGGGTCCTGTGAAATTTACAGAACAGTTGCTACTAGATTCGTAATTTCGATGTTGGGCCGCTCGACGATACGCAGATCCGTCAAGAGGGGCACCTCTCAGGGCGGTGTACTTTCTCCTCAGTTGTACATACTGGCAATAAATCGATTGTTAAAGAAGCTAGAGGAAAGGAAGAAACACTTAGTGGCCTATGCAGATGATGTTGCAATATTAATAAGAGGAAAATTCCCAGGTACACTCTGCAATATAATGCAAATGCTTTGATAGAAGCCGGTAGCCTGTATCGAGTGGGTTTGGGATAAATCCCAACAAAACAAAACTAATCATGTTCACCAGAAAATACAGGATACCTATTCTAAACTGCTCCCACCCTTGAGGGAATCACACTGTCAATTGGGGAAGAAGAAAGCTATTTAGGACTAGTATTAGATAGAAAGCTTTCGTGGAAACAAACGATTGATGATAGAGTAAAAAAAAGCAGCCACAGCACTCTATACATACAAAAGAATTGTGGAAACAAAATGGGGCTTAACCCCAAAAATAGTACAATGGCTATATACAGCAGTGGTAAGACCTTTCACGGCATATGGTGTCTTAGTTTGGTGGCCAACACTTGAGAAAAGAACAACAGTAAAACGCTTAGAAACTATCCAAAGGGGTGCTAGTCTCTGCATAATCGGAACACTAAAGACTACGCCCACGTCAGCGATGAATTTCATGCTGCGCTTATTACCGATTGAGGCCTACAGCAAACAGCTGGTGGCGAAATTGACACTCAGGTTAAGAGAAGCTTCTAACCTAGCCACTAACAGGAGGAGTCACGCAGCATCTTCTTACATCAAACGACAGACTTTTGTAACTCAGTAGAGCTGCATGTAAACACATCATTTACCAGAACTTTTCTAACGAGAGAAGATTGGGACACTGGGATATGCTGATAGTTCCAAGCTTAATGAACAAGCATTCGGTGGTCTTCACTCTGAAGAAATGAGAGCCAACATTTCATTCCGGCTACCGGATCACTGTAGTGTATTTCAAGCTGAAATTCTGGCTGTCTGGGAAGGCCAGTTAGCCCTAAATAAAAGTGTTCCCACCACAAAAGAAATAAATATGTATTCAGATAGCCAATCTTCCCTGAAAGCTTTAAAATCACCTAATATTAACTCAAAGACAGTAAAAGAATGTATCGACGTTTTGACAGAACTATCACAGTACTTTGCAATAAATCTGCTCTGGGTGCCGGGTCACAGTGACATAGCAGGCAACTGCAAAGCAGATGAACTAGCGAGATTGGGTACCACATTACCGATTTTGGTTGTTATATAAGGAATTATACCGAAAAATATAGCTTGAACTTTACAGATCATAAGCCATTTAATTCAATTCGCCAAAGTATTAATAAACTTTTGTGGGATATCTTAACCTTCCCCTTCATTCCGGAAAAAGTGGTGCACAACGTATCAAATCAGATATTATCGGGAGCTTAAAGTAAACATAATCCGGCATTGAAAACTTACGAGCCCCACTCTTGGAACCACAAAATTGATAATTTTGGCATCGAAGAGGAAGCTAAGTGGAAAAGTTTCCAAATTCGCTGACAAAATTCTGTCAAATTGAACATTTTGTATAATATTTTACAAAAGTGAAACTCCAGCGAAAAATTCAGGTATGAATATTTATTGAAAACTTGTCGGTATTATTTTGACTACATCAAACGCCGACTTCTAATAAAAACTCCTTGAATTGTGACGTTTTTGGATTTTTTTTTTCTAATTTTCATACAAGGCGAATCTATTAAAGGTGGTATCGGTAAATCAGCTGATATATTTTTCTTTCCGTCGTGTCCATGACCTAGTTAGCCTAGTGCCACTACCTGTAATGAATGTGCCTTGTTTTTTTTATAAAGTTTGAAATTTCGATTTATATGGTTTTCGATAAATAGCTTTTACAACAACTTTTATAAAAAACAAAGGACAAATAGTCAAAAGTGGTCAAAATATTGAGGTGACGCTCAGTTGCGCGCTGTAAATTCTATCAGAAATTGTTTACTTCGCTTTAAAACTTTATAACTCGAAAAGTTAATGAAATGAAACTTTCAGGAATTACTGAGCACGTCGCAGTTATTATTGAAAAAAATATATAAAAAACCTATGGTTGTTGGAAATTATCTATCACATAAAGCGGCGACCTTACTCTTTCACATTCCTGAAATCGTTTAAAAAATGTAGTTTATGCTTAAAAACTACATAAAATTTAAAATTATTGAAAAAGAGGCGAAAATATTTTAATTAAAAACAATCTTTACCAAAATGGCAAAAAAAAATTAATTTTGTTTAAGACATTAGGAAGAAGAATTTAAATTAAATAAAAAACACCAAATATTCAAATAAAAGTTTTAATTTTTTCTATTCTAAAAATTTTTTTTATTCTAAAAATTAAAAAAAAAAAAATTAAGAAGTATTGAAAAGATATATCCCTTAAAAAACCTATACCAAACGGAAAAAAGTATATGTATACTAAAAGTCTATAAAAAAAATGTCCACAATGATTAAAAAAAATTAATTAATTTAATTTAAATTTTTTTAATCATTAAATTACTTTTTTTTCTGAACAATTAATCGGTATGTCAATTAAAATTTTTTTTCCCCCAAAAAATATTAATTTCATTTAACTATTATTAATCGGTATGTCATTTAAAAAAAATTTGTATTGTACAATACCTTTCTGGAAAAGAATTCGATTAAAAAACATAGTTTGTCCCAAACAATTTAAAACAAAAAACGTGTAAAAGTATTCGAAAAAACTGAAAATATTTCACTTAAAAACACATTTACCAAAATGGAAAAAAATACTAACAATAAATAAAATAAAATGAGATTTTTTCACATAAAAACTAAATTTTTTTTAAGATTTCAAAACAACGAAGATATTTCACTTTACTAAAATCTATACCAAAATAACAAAAAAAACAAATTTTTCGTCAAATTTTTGAACTAAAAAGTATTTATGTAAAAAGTATATTTTATCCTAAAATATTAAAAGATATATCTAAAAGCGCTAAAACAATTTAAGATATTTCACTTAGCAAAAATCTATACCAAAATGTGAAAACTTGTTTACCAAAAATTAAAAAACAAAGTATTAAGTAAATTTTTTTTTTTGCAAATGTTTAAAGGAACTTATATTCACCAGATTATCAAAAAAAACATCCCACGAATTTTTAACAAAACTTATAATTTTTTTAATAATTTTTATGACAAGTGTATTTTATCTCTAAACTTTAAAAAAAAATTTAAAAAAGTGTTAAAAAGAGTCGAAGATAAAAAAATAAAATAATTTATACCAAATTTAAAAAAAATAAAATTATGCGACGAATTCTGAACAAAATATTATATTTTTTTTTAATAATTTTTATAAAAACTATTAGGTGCGCAACTAAGTTCTAGCTGTTTGTCAATAGATGCCGCCAGCAGTGTGTGCTAGTAGATTCAAACATAACCTAAACGTCATAAACCAAGCTTAGACATATGGTAAACCAACTGCTTTGACACATTACTGATTTTGTTTTGATATCAAATACTTTTGGTTTTGTGAAAATGTCTGATTTTGTGCCGAATAATCGTAATTTGCGGGAAGTGTTGATTTTCCTCTTTCATTCGAAAAAAATCGGCGGCTGAAGCGCATCGAGAGCTACAAAAAGTTTATGGAGATGCTGCTTTAAGTGAAACAACGTGCCGAGATTGGTTCCGTCGCTTCAAAGACGGTGATTTTAATGTTGACGACCCTGCGCGTGCCGTGTGAAGGAAGGCCAAAAACCTTCGAAGACGCTAAATTGGAGGCATTGCTCAATGAGGATCCGGGTCAAACGCAAGAAGAGCTTGCTTCAGTATTAGGAGTTACCCGCCAATTCCATTTTTGGAATGATTCAGAAACAGGTGACTTGGGTTCCCTATGAGTTAAAACCAAGGGATGTTGAACGTAGTTTTTTCGCCTGTGAACAACTGCTCCAGCGACAAAAAAGGAAATGTTTTCTTCATTGCATCAGCAATACAAAGAAAAAAAGTCATGGGGACTGCCCGGTCATACTGCTACGTCGTCGCCTTGGCCGAATATTCACTCTCGAAGTTTATGCTACGTATGATATTTCATGGGACCAAGTTGGTGTTATTTATTATGAACTGTTAAAACCAAGCGAAACCATCACTGGGGATCGGTATCGACTTCAATTGATGCGATTAAACCGAGTACTACGCGAGACGCGGCCGCAATACGCGGAGAGGCATGAAAAAGTTATTATACAGCATGACAACGCTCGGACTCACGTTGCCAAACCCGTTAAAACCCACCTGGAAACACTGAAATAGGAAATCCTACGCCTACCGCCATATTCTCCAGATAATCCGCCGTTCGATTATCACCTGTTCCGATCGATGGCATATGATCTAGCTGACCCTGCTGGTCATTACATTACATTCATATGAAGACATCAAAAAATGGCTTGAACCGTCGATAGCCTCTAAAGATGAACAGTTTTCCCGCGACGGTAGGCGAGATCTACCAGAAAGATGGGAAGAAGTAGTAGCCAGCGAAGGGCAATACTTTCAGTAATTCACTTGTTACCACTTTTTCAGAATAAAGTTGCATTTTCATCAAAAAACAGCGAGAACTTAGTTGTGCACCTAATAAATTTTATCTTAAAAAATTAAAAAATATTTATACACAAAAGTGTTAAAAAGAATATATTCGACTTTAAAATAATTTATACCAAAAAATACAAAAAAAAAATTCCCAAAAATTGTGAACAAGAAATTCAAGTTTTCTCCCCTACAATTTTTAAGAAAGGAGATATTTCACTCTAACGAAATCTGTACTGAAGTACTAAGCAAAGTTTTTTCGAAAGTATTTTTTCGAAAACAGAAATATGGAAATATACACTTTTTTCTAACAGAATTGTGTTGTAAAATTATATTTTATGATAAAAATTAAACGAAAAAATGTTTTAAATGTTAAAAAGAGCCGAAGGTATTACACTTTAAAAATCTATAACAAGATTTTCAACATAAAATTAATTTCAAAACTATTAATTTTTCCAAAATTATTTCTCAAAATTTTCAACATTAAATTAATTTCGAAATTATAAATTTTTTCCAAATTATTTTTCAAAATTTTCAACATTAAATTAATTTCAAAGTATAAATTTTTTCAAAATTATTTTTCAAAATTTTAACATTAAATTTATTTCAAAATTATTAATTTTTTCAAAATTATTTTTCAAAATTTTCAGCATTAAATTATTGTAATTTCAAAATTATTAATTTTTTCAAAATTAAATTAATTTCAAAATATAAATTTTTTCAAAATTATTTTTCAAAATTTTAACATTAAATTTATTTCAAAATTATTAATTTTTTCAAAATTATTTTTCAAAATTTTCAGCATTAAATTAATTTCAAAATTATTAATTTTTTCAAAATTTTCAACATTAAATTAATTTCGAAATATAAATTTTTTCAAAATTTTCAACATTAAATTAATTTCAAAATTATTAGTTTTTTCAAAATTTTCAACATTAAATTAATTTCAAAATATAAATTTTTTCAAAATTATTTTTCAAAATTTTTAACATTAAATTTATTTCAAAATTTTCAACATTAAATTAATTTCTAAAATAAATTTTTTCAAAATTATTTTTCAAAATTTTCGACATCCAATTTATTTCAAAATTATTAATTTTTTCAAAATTATTTTTCAAAATTTTCAGCATTAAATTAATTTCAAAATTATTAATTTTTTCAAAATTTTCAACATTAAATTAATTTCAAAATATAAATTTTTTCAAAATTATTTTTCAAAATTTTAACATTAAATTTATTTCAAAATTATTAATTTTTTCAAAATTATTTTTCAAAATTTTCAGCATTAAATTAATTTCAAAATTATTAATTTTTATTAATTTTTTCAAAATTTTCAACATTAAATTAATTTCGAAATATAAATTTTTTCAAAATTTTCAACATTAAATTAATTTCAAAATTATTAGTTTTTTCAAAATTTTCAACATTAAATTAATTTCAAAATATAAATTTTTCAAAATTATTTTTCAAAATTTTTAACATAAAATTTATTTCAAAATTTTCAACATTAAATTAATTTCTAAAATAAATTTTTTCAAAATTATTTTTCAAAATTTTCGACATTCAATTTATTTGAAAATTGTTAATTTTTTCAGTTTACTTTTTATTAAACTCAAGCCTACAAATAAGCTAATTTTTAGAAAAAATTACGACAATATCCATAATACCTGGATTACTTGGCACTGAATCCTTGGGTATCATACGTGTTGGATAGGCTCTTCCCAATTCAGAATTTCCAGGAAAATTAACAAGTTCTTGGATCAACTGACTTTCAATCGCTCGTTAGTCCCCAAGTACACGGATCCCCTTAGGCAGCACAATGGGACGTTCACTTTAAGGAGTTTTCTATTAAAATTTTCTTTAATAAATAAATGTGAATAAAAGACACTGTGCACATTCGTTGTCAGCCCTACAGCACTGCTGGCTGCAACAACACAAACTACATTTCTGCCGCACAGAAAATTTTACTGGCCACTCGCCCAACGAACATCCTGACATCAGATTACAAATGTGTTTTTCATGTCACCACACAACTGTAACCATATCTCCCAATAGTAGCAGCAGCAACAACAGTTGCAACAGCGACAGCCACACAACCACAGCTATGACAGCAACGATGACAGTAGCAACAGCATTGTAGTGTATTATCAACAACAAAAACAGCAGCAACAATAGCGTAGCATTGTGCAATCAACAAACAAATCCGACAATAGAAATGAATAAAGTATAAAATAGGCATAAAATAAAAATGTGTAATGTGAGCCTTTGATTTGTCGCGCTGCCCATGCTGGAATACACACACAAACACACATACATACGCATACTCATTCGAAGTGTTCACGCTACCATTCCTCCCCACGCTAGCTACATATACCAAGCCGCTAACGCCAACCATCAGGCGCTCTGTCGTCCGTCGCCGTTGTAGCCGTTGGTGATTTTTGATGAAAAGTTTTCACAGATTTCCCACACTCCCTCCCGTCTACCGCATGCATCAGCTTCCCACTCTAGCAGATACTCCTCTCCACTCGCTCGCGCTGCACTATCTCTCTCACCCACACTCTCTCCCTCTCCCTCTCCCTCTCTCTCTATTCCCATAAGCTGTGTGATGTGCATATTTTGTCCCTTTTTCTTTGTTTGTCCACTCATGCATATTTGCATCTACCATTACATTTTTGCCTATTTGTATTTTTTCTTTGTTTTTTTTTTCTTGTTTTTGTTTTTTTTTATTTTTTTCTTGTTGTTTTGCTACTTTTCTGTGATTTTTGTGAAAGGAAATTTTAATTTTGTGCAAATGGAAAATCATAATCAGCGGCGGGCGTTTCAAGCACTCGACAGTTATGCGCAATAACAACAACAAATGCACGAAACAAATGTAGTGAGGCAAAACGGAAAAAAGCAAAAACAAAAACAAAAAGTTAAAATGAATCAAATGGACTCAGGCTAAAAAGGTGTTGCAAGTGCAAGGCTGTGAGTGTGTTTGGTTGCAAGGCGAGCTACACTTTTGTGTGGCGCATGAATGGATTTAAATATTATCATTAAATATTTTAAACAGCCAACGCTTCAACAATTTGGGGACATTGTTGAGAAATTAAAGTGAAGCCTGCATATTAAATATTTTTTTATGTAAGCGGGGAGGTCAAAAGCGACATGAAGCGGGTCAGTGTGAAATTAAATGTGAAATTATTTTTGCATTTTCCATTTATTGAAAGTTTATTTATGCAATCAACAAAATTTTCTAGGCGTTGAAAATAGGGAAAAATAAATCATATCATCAAACTTTTTTAAATCCAAAGCACTTTTATAATTTGAGATGGCTTGATGATGGAGGTTTTAAAAATGCCTTCGCACCATATAGTCCCATTCCCATTCCTCTTCTCTTGGATTTTCCCCTCCACCCCGGGACTGCTTCCGCATTTCTTCGAGGTAGAGGGTCAAGACGGCGTCCTAAGAAGGGAACTTACTTACTCACCCTGCGCCCAGGATCGCGCCTATGCTCAATACTCTTCAGCATAACTTTCCAATTCACGCTTCCTTTTTTCAAATAGTATACTCCAGTTTGCGACGGCATTCCATTTTCCTTCGTCTATCATCATTTTCTCGATAATTTATTCAGGTGTAAATACACCAATAGCTCGTTGCAGACCTGTTCTCTCTACGTTCCACCTCTCGCATTTAAAGAAGGTGTGCTCCGCATCATCATACTCAGTATCCCCATATATGCAGTTCAGTAGGTCCACTTTTCCCATTCGCCACAAATTCTTGCGAAAGAACCCATGTCCGGACAAAAACTGTGTGAGGTAATAGTTAACCTCACCGAGCTCTCTTTCTACCCACGTTTTTAGATCGGGTATTAGTCTGGCTGTCCATCTACCGTTCCGTTCAGAGTTCCATCTTGCCTGCCAAAGTGTGAGCATTTGAATTCTAATATCGGAGCAGCATGGTACTGGGATTACTATGTCTTTTGCCTCCCATCTTCATTTGCGCTCTTCTGCTAGGATATCTATATCGATGGCTCCGCTGATGACTAACACAGCTGCTTCAGATACTGTTCTTCATACAGCCACTCTGACAGCGCAGGTGCGTTGCACAGATTGCAGAGTTTTCCGCCGGCATTGCACCGCGAATTGCATTGCGAATCTGCCCATATTTTGCTTCCGTATAAGAGAATCAAGCTCGTCGTGTCCATTAAAAGTTTTCGCTTGTTCTGCGTTGCACCTCTAAAGTTTGCCATGAGCTTACTTGACATGCCGCTTATTTTGGCGGCTCTTGTGGCAGCATGGTTTATGTGCGCCCCTAAGTTGGCCTTGTGTCTAATTGCACTCCTAGGTACTTGACCACTCTTTTTTTCGATAAAGTGGCATCAAGTACTTGTATGTCTATGCTGTTATTTGTTTAGTCTTGCATCCTTCTCGCATTTCGTATAAGAGCACGCGATTGCTTAGATAGCTACGAACAACCTTCAATAGATTATTCGGTATCTTGAATTTTACCTTTAAGGCTTCAATTACGTCATGCCAGCTTAAACTATTGAAAGCATTTTAAGATTTACATTTATAGGTTATACTATCTTCCTGCTGCTTATTAGGACTACATCGGTCTTATGCTCAGCTAATTCCAGCTTCGTAGACCTTAGTCCAGTCTTGATCCTGCTTACTGATTCGCTGGCGATCCTCTCAATTTCGTGGATATGTTTTGCGATGCCATCTGCAAATCCAATGACTTTAGTTCTAGGGGGAATATTCAGTCTTAGAACCCTGGCATACATTACGTTCCATAGCAGTGGGCCCAGAACCGATCCTTGAGAATCCCCTGCTGAAACGAATACTCCCCAACGCCGTTGTCACTTCTAAACCTCAGTTTACGGTCCGAATTCGATGTCTGTTGGTTGGTATTTGTTTCGTTCTTGGTCAAAAATTCACGGATGATGATTGCACTGTGCGACGATGCGTCGTTATCCATGAGCTGTTTTCTCACAAATTCTCTCTTTTTTTGGCGAATTACTTAACGCAAATGTGTCGTACTAACAAGCTCACGTCTCATCTTCCGTAATGATGCGCTTGCATCGGATTCAGCTTTGCAAATACTGCATTTGGCGATATCAACGCGGTGCCTTTTTTGCATTAAAGTCAGCTTTTTCTCGACCAACTTTGCAGCAATACGGCGCTAACCAAATCATTAACTAGAATGACCTAAACGGATCCATAAGCATTGCTTAAGTCCTCTGTCAGCTCTTTGGTGGTTAATGTGTGATTATTGATGAATTTTCTTTCACTCTGTTTATGTTTTCAACAGTTTCCGATGTCAACGGACTGCCATTACGTTCATCATCCTCGATGGATTCTTTTTTTTTCGTCGGGGCAGACTAGCAAGTACAACACTAAGACACAATTAAGTCCATTGTACTGCACTCGGGTTCTCTTTTTAATTTTCTTTAAATCTAGCTAACCTCCGAAGAAATCTAAGTAGATCTTGTGGTGCAAAGGAGCCAAGGTAGTCGCTTCTTAACACATCAGTGCCATAGACCTCAAGCCTGATTCGAGCGAAGGCTGGGCAGACGCACAACAGAAAGTGGTTCACCGTCTCATCCTCCTCTCTACATGCTGGGCAAAGTGCACTGTTTGAGATGCCCACCTTTTCCATTTGCTTTGCCCATAGAAAGTGGCCCGCCATCAGTCCAACCAGCCGCCTATAGTCCCCTCTGCTTCAGGTAACATCAGTTTTGTCCATCGATGGGCTCACACTCTGTTTTGGAGCCATCTCTTCGTGCTACTCATAAACAGCTGTTTGCTTTAGAGTATTATTATCGAAACAGTTTTCCAACATTTCTAAGGTCTTTGCGCCATTGAATCGATTTATAACGCAACATTTAATGCAAACTCGTATTTGTCAATTCAAAACCATTTAGATTCAAGACTGCGTAACTTTTACAAATGTCAATCAATGGCGGTAAAATTTTAGTAGGAGTTTTAAATACAGACCCAAAAACAAACAGAACACAAATTGGCATTACGAACTCTCTGGATAATGATTAATGATCAAGCAAAGCTGCCTTATGGGGTATTTGCTTGAGAGCATTCAAAATGCACGACGACCAAGCACCTTCTCACATGCGAGCAAATAGAATTTATATTGAAAAGGAGTTTAGATGGAAAAACGTCACAAATTTCATTTACTAGTACCTACGTCTTTTAAAAGTGACGACTAGATGTCAGTAGTGTAGAAAATTCTTGCCTTTATAAAATAAAATAAAATTCGATACCTTTACATTCACTAGATCTCGCGCCGTGTAATTTTCATTCTCTTCCCAACACTACAAACATCGCTCCGTTGTACCCGCCTTGAGACTACCAAAGCAGTAAAACAAATTTTGCTCATAGCACCGAAGTCGATACAGGAAAGTGAATATAAAATGTATAAAATAAATGAAATAGCAAATATTGGCTTCGGGGAAAGAGTACTTTGAAGGCGACAAAATCAAATTCTTAAAATCAAATAAAAAATGTGTGTGTTTCTTACAACATTCCGCGCAAAAGTTTAACTGAAATACGTTTGGATTTTAATAAATAATTCTGCCTCCCCTTCTGAAAGAAATATATACAAAGAAATTGCTTTGGGCGCTCATTAACAACGAGCTTCATTGTGAATATATTGATGAAATATATACCAACTGTAGTAAATATGATAAAGGGTGGTCAAACACAGGTATATTTTGAATGCAATGCTTTGGCACAAGCAGCTTTCTACCGTTCAAAATGTGAACTATGCAATGTAATGGGCCATTTTCGCTTCTGTGCGTGCCGCGTTGCCCAAACTACGTATTTATTGAAGATAAGTCTTGCTAGAGCCACATTTTAAACGCCGCCAGTATGTTAACAAACAAAATTGCTGCACCTGGCTATAGGGAAATTGGCTATAGGGAAATTCGCCGCAGGTCGTGAAACCAAAACGTCAGTCCACAGTAATGATTGATGTTGCTGATTCTTAAGTGGCATCTGAGGCATCACTGGCCCATTTCTCGTTTATGCTGAGGGCGAAGTTATTATTATATATTCGATTTTACCAAACTTGGTATTTCAAGAAATATCACTTCGATTAGATTCTGTCGAAAAAGTACCGGGAATTGTTCAATAAAACGCAAAAAAATTGTTTAATCATCAAAATGTATTTGTCGCCTTCAAAATAGGCTCCATTCGAAGCAATACACATACGCCAAGGATTAATCCCGTCATCAAAGCACCTTTTAAACGCGTTCGAAGAGATCTTCTTCAGGTCCTTCAGCGAATTCTCCTTAATGGCCTCTATCGACTAAAAGCAGAGCCCGCGGATCGGCAATTCAAGTTTTGGAAAAAGGAAAAGAAAAAAGTCACAGGCGGCTAAATCCGGTGGTTGTTCGATAATATTTGTCGAGTTTCTGGTAAAAAAAGTGGTCAGTATGAGCCTTGTGAAACGGTGCGTTATCATGGTGCAAGATACATGAGTTTTCTTTTCACAAATTGAGCTGTTTCCTACGCACATTCTTTCTCAAAAGTTGTATAACTTCCAAATAATATTCTTTATTTACCGTAGAACCATCGTGACATTGATGGTAACTGCAGAGCCGATGAACTAGCGAGACTCGGTACCAAGTTGACCGAAGAGTACATAGTCAATGACATAGACATACCCTTACAAACAAATAGGCTACTTATCCTTGAAGAACTCGTTAGGAAAGTAAACGAAAGATGGTGTAATGAAGCCACCTGCAAAATCGCCCGTCAACTGTGGCCGGCTCTCAATGCTAAACGCACAGAATCTCTGCTAAGCCAAAATAAACACAGTCTTAGCACATTGATCTCAATCATAACGGGGCACTGCCTAATAGGTAGACACGCCCAAAGGATGGGTGTGCAAACATATGACTTCTGTAAAAGTTGTCTTGATGAGGAAGAGATAATCTTGCACCTCCTATGCCATTGTCCTGCTCTATCCAGACGGAGATTTGCCATTCTAGGCAGACAACTTTTTGACGAATTGGAAGATCTCAGTTCTGCAGAAATGGGAGGTATTCTAAAATTTTTGAAAAGCACACAATGGTTTTATGAGAAATAGAGAAAGCTCCCCACGCGGCATCACAATGGGCTATGAGCCTGAGTATATCCCACAGGACAACCGCTTCAAACTAACCTAACCTACCGTAGAGCCATTTGGAACGAATTCCGAGATTTCGAGTGCACAACACCATGATAATCAAGGAAAACGACCTATCAAGGATAATCAAGGAAGTCAACACTTTTCACCCACTTTGACGTGGTTTTTGGGTTCCGGCTCATGTGGATGGTGCAATTCAGCCACCTGTTGGCTGGTTTGTATGTCAAACGGTGGATAAACGTTGGGTCCGAATTCACTTGCTCAAGTATGCCTTCAACCACCTCTTTCGTAGAATTTTTTGAAATAAATTCAACTCTCTTGCAACGAGTCGAGCAGCCATGCGTCTCATGTCCAATTGATGTTGTAAAATGTTGCGAATTGATTCATGAGACACGCTAAGGTCACAAGCTACCTCAATCAAACTTAAATGATGGTTTGCCAGCACCATTTCCTTGACTTTGTCGACGTTTCAATCCGTTGAAGAGGTTGATGGGCGATCAGATCGGGGCAAATCTTCCACAACTTCACGGCCCTCTGCAAAAGCCTTATACCACTCGTAGACCCGTGTTTTTGATAAAGCCCATTCGCCCTAGACTTTCTTCAACATTTTGAACAAAGCTGCGGCACACGAAATCCCATTCAAAACACAAATCCCGTTGGGACACATGTTCGATATTTTTATCCATAGCGAAAATCGCAGAGCACACCTGCGGTTGACTGATATAATTAAATGTCAAAAACAAGCTAATTGACAGATCACGCACAAACTCTGCGAGACTGCAGAGGACAGTTGTACCAACATTCCAGCAAAAAAGTTTAGAGACTTGTAGGTCTAACACGCACTTTTTAAATGAAGAATTCGCGGTATTTTTTTGACAGAATGTATTTCATGCGCTGGTATTGAAGATATTAACGTGAGCGGTCTCTAACTTCAACAATAGGACCCAACATGTCACATAACCTATCATATCCGATCTCTTGTACAGTAGGGATGACAATCGTGGAATTGACTGCCTTGGCGCTGTAATTTTAACCAGTTAGATTTAGCTTAGTGTTCATAAAACTCAATCCCAAATGGATGATCAAGAAAATGAGCCACAGCCTTAAGGAAATATCGTCGAAGCCATTTTTTGCATAGAAACTATCAACCAAGTTTTGGAAAATTAGAAACCAGTCGTGCGTGAATGAATTTGTATCCAGCAGAATTCAACAAAATTCAATAAAAAGTGGTGATTTCTCGAAACACAGCTAAAATTATGCGTATGGGGTAAATTTATGCTCAGTCTGCCAGAAATGGACTTAAAATAATTCTGAAATCTTTTTTCACAGCAGTTACTGAGGAGACACTAAAATTCAGGAACCCTAGGCAAAACAAACTGGCTAAAATATTCTCAAGAACTAGCAAAACGTTTGCCCACGGATCCCCCTTTCAACCCTTCTAGCATAGAGACATTAGATAACATAGTCAATAGACTGACTAATTGCTGCAACCAAGCCCTGCATAAGACTTGTCCAGCAACTAAGCATAGAGAGAAGAATAAGGCACTCTGGTGGTCACCCGAGCTGAAAACGCTACAAAAGAATTGCAGGAGCCAAACTCTCCCAAAGCGAAAGCGAATGGGACCTTTATTATGACAAACTAAAAATATATAAGAAAGAAATAAGGAAAGCAAAAAGGTCTTCGTGGAGAACTTTTTGTACGGAGATCGAGACTACGGTAGAGGCATCTCGACTGAGAAAAATTCTAACCAAGTCTGCTGAACCCATAGGGTATCCTCAGAAGCCAGACTCCAGCTGGACAGAATCTAGCGAAGAATCATTAGACTTATTACTAAATACTAACTTCCCAAGTAATTCAGGAAAGCGATAGCCGCCAATATCCCAATTTCGAATGCGGTACTAGGTTCCGACATCCTCAACATTGTCACAGAAGTCAAGATGACTGGGCTGTAGAAAACTTCCAACCATATAAACCACCGGGACCAGATGGGATACTCCCTGTGCAGCTACAACGAGCATTGGGCAACATTATGAAATGGTTGGTAACCATACTCAGAGCGCCTTTATGACTAAATTACGTCCCCTTAAGGGGGAGGGAAGTCAGGATGATTTTCATACCAAAGTCTGGTAGGAGCTCGCATACGAAACCTAAAGACTTCAGACCTATTAGCCTTTCCTCATTTCTTTTAAAGACGTTAGAGCGATTAATAGACGTCTTTATAGGGGAAAACTCGACACCATCGCTACTCGCGAGATCACAACATGCATACTCTAAAGGTAGATCCACAGAGGCAGCACTAAATTCACTAGTTACTGAGACAGAGAAATCAATAGAGAACAAAGAGTATTCTCTGGTAGCCTTTCAACAACATCCTACCGGAGGTCATAACAAGCGCAATGACTTATTTTGGTGTCGCCGAGGGCCTTGTGAAACTTACGGAACAGTTGCTACTAGGCAGGTTTGAAATTTCGACGTTGATCCCCTCGACGATACGCAGATCCGTCAAGAGGGGCACCCCTCAGGGCGGTGTACTTTCTTCTCTACTGTGGATTCTGGCAATGAATCAATTGTTGCAGAATCTATAGGGAAGGAGGATACACGTAGTGGCCTACGCAGACGAGTACCAAGAGTAACTTTATATCGGGTGTTTTATCAGCTGCATGAGAACTACCGATATCGATAACAAAGGTCGGATAACGGCAAACCATGCTGACATTTCTTTTAAGTTGGTACCGTAAGGTTTGGCAAGTCATCATGAATCGTTTGAAAAAAAATTAATCTGTTTGCGAGGTTCAAAGAAAGAAGTATAAAGAAGACGCCGAAATTTCGATTTGTTGTCGTTCTCAAGTTGTTGGCCCCTGTTCTTCGACTAAGTGGAAAATTGTACGTAAGGAACTTGGCTTACGTGCCCACAAGAAAAAGGAGACAAAAATCCCAAAAAGTTTCTACCAAGAGGTACTTTATCTTCTTCTTAATTGGCGCGATAACCGCTTACGCGATTTTGGCTGAGTTAAACAAAGCGCGCCAGTCGTTTCTTTCTCGTGGTAACTGGCGCCAATTGGACACACCAAGTGAAGCCTAGTCCTTTTCCACCTGATCTTTCCAACGCAGAGGAGGCCTTCCTCTTCCTCTGCTACCACCAGCTGGTACCGCATCGAATACTTTCAAAGCCGGAGCGTTTGTATCCATTCGGACGACATGACCCAGCCAACGTAGCCGCTGGATCTTTATTCGCTGCGCTATGTCTATGTCGCCTGCGATATTCGCCGTTGCCAACGTGCAAAGGTCCGAAAATCTTACGCAGAATCTTTCTCTCGAACACTCCTAGCGTCGCATCATCGGATGTTGTCATCGTCCAAGCATCTGCGCCATACGTTAGGACGGGCAGGATGAGAGCCTTGTAGAGTGTTAGTTTTGTTCGTCGAGAGAGGACTTTACTGCTCAGTTGCCTTCTTAGTCCGAAGTAGCACTTGTTGGCAAAAGAGATTCTGCGTTGGATTTCCTAAATAAACGAAGTCTCTTACACTCTCGAAATCATAATCCTCAACAGTGACGTGGGTGCCGATGCGCGAGTGCGACGACTGTTTGTTTGAAGACGTCCCTCCTGTCTTCGTTTTGTCCTCGTTCTGTACTTTATATCGGATGTTTTTTTAGTCCAAAACGGTTCCAGAAATAAAATTTATATTTGCTGGAAATTTTCATTATGGCTCTTCTCTCACAAACACTTAAGCGGTTAATAAAAATTAGCGGGGAAAGAGCAAAGAAATAAGAGCAGGAAGCCAAATATGGCGAATACGGTGGCTGACGTATGAAAACCGTATAGTTTTTTGGGGAAAAGTGCACACTCCATTAGCCATTAATTTTTTTAAAAATTGCATATACATAGTGCGCGAAATTTTAAAGTCATTTCTTTTTGACAGAACTAACAACAAAAATTTTTTTTTTTTAATTTTCTCATTTTTTCATTTTTCTGTTTTAATATTTTTTTTGTTTTTTTCGAGCTAGTGAGGTCGGCCGTAACTCGGTAACGGGTTGTTATAGCCACCTAAGTAAGTAATTTTTTTTCTTAATTTTATTTTGTACTTGTGTATCACCCTTTTTATTACAAATCACAAGTCGCTACCGTAGTTAATGATTCGCCGGTCTATAAAAATTCATAATACCTATGCTTCAATGCTGCCTGCCAACTTCCGGCTCAAGCAGCACTTCTCCGCTGCTAATGCCTGTGCGCGCGCCTAAGGAACTTTTCATGCTTTGTTAGCATCATATTTTAACTTCTTTAATGGCTCGAATTTAGTTATAATTTAAAATCATTTCATTAACGCTGTATGTAAGTAAGTGTTGAAGCAAACGATTTGTCAAATGCTGATGTAGGCGGCCGTTTATAACGGTAATACTATTTGAGAAAATTCGCTTCTGGTCCCAGTCAGCCATTTTAGGAATTTCCTCGCCTATTTAACTTTCTAATAACAACAATTAGAAACATATTTTTGACACATTTTCGCAAAGTCAAAGTAAATTAATAAGTACGCATTCAAGCTGTGGATGTTGAAAGCTGCTGGCGTTTGCAAACTTGTGGCAGCAACAACGAGAAATTCTACTGCAGCTACACCAAGAAGCGGAAGTCATCACTTTAACCCTTCTTGGTGGCCTGTGTAAATTTTTGACTTTTCCTCAAGCGCGCAATTATTATTTATGACCGCGCTGCCGCAACACTCACACCCACACTTATACGCAGCACACACACAGCAAGTGCCGAATTTTCAACACAACGCGGCTAGCAACTAACCACCATTTCGTATTGGCAGCTGCTGCTGCTGCTGCGCTAAACGTTTTGACTATTATTTTGGCAGTAATTTATTTTATGTGAAAAGTTTTCATTTTTATTCTACAAAAGCGCCAAATGGTTGGGCGCCATAAAGTCTGCTGCGTTTTAGTGTGCGTGAACTAATGAACGCGTGTGCGGCTCCTCAGCAGAGTGGTGTGGCAATGAGGTAATGAATGGCATGCGGGCATAAATAAGTGCTCAAACATACATTTGAGTGTATGTTTCTTAATGAGGCCTTTCACTACTCTCTAATTTCAAACGGAATAATGATTGCCACATTGAAAGGAGGGCTTGAGGGTTGGCTTAGGGCCTACATGTTGTGAAAGTTGCAATATATTGCCGTCACTAGTTTTATTTTTAAAGCAGCAATAAGCTTACAATATTGATTGCTTGACAATAGCGACTCATGCCTCGTGCCGTCGGGTAACACAAAATACAAAATGAAAGTCAAATTATGTTTAGAACTGGCAAAGCTAGTAGCATGGATCAGGGTTCAAATAAAACTTACAGCATGTGCCCTCTTGAGCGTACATACATAGATTAACTCTTTGCAATTGGCAAATTTCCCTGATGGGAGTACCAGTTAGTCGGCGCAAATTTAGCTTTTAAAACTTTTTGTCCCTTAGTGATTTAAAACAAATAGGTGGATATTAGAAAGCACAGAATTCGTTGAAACTGATTTTTTGTGTTTAAGTTAGGTTTGGCTGAAGCAGTTGACCACTATGGCACACACTCAGGCTCATAGTCCATTGTGATGCCTCGTGGGGAACTTGTTCTTATCTCTCCTAAAACCAGTGTGTACTCTTCAAAAATGTTAGAAGATCCTAGATTTCGACAGAACTAAGATCTTCCAATTCATTAAAGGATGGTCTTCCTAAAACGTTGCGTCTACGCTTCGATAGAGTAGGGCAGTGGCACAAAAGGTGCGGAATTGTCTCTTCTTCTTTCTCATCTAGACAAATTCTGCAGAAGTCATGTTTTTGCACAGCCGCACCGCTGGGCGTGCCTGCCAAATAGGCAACGCCCGTTATAACTTAAATCAGTGTGCTAAGGCTGTGCTTATCTCGTCTTAGCAGAAACTCTGCGCGTTTGGAATTGAGAGTCGACCACAGTTGCCGGACGATTCTGCAGGTGGTTTCATTGCGTCATTTCATTTCATTCGCTGCTCTTACAATTTCCTCAAAGATAAGCAGCATGTATGCTTGCAAGGGTATGCCTAGATAAGTCACTGTCTATGTACTCATCGGCCAATTTGGTGCCGAGCCTCACTAGTTCACTGCAGAGCCGGTTACCCTCAATTTCGCAATAGTCAGGAACCCATATTAGGTTTATATGAAATTACTCAGCCATTAAGAGATGTGCGGCACTATGGAAGTTGTCGCTTGCTTTGTGAGGGATTTTATCGCCGCCTGGCTGTCAGTGAATTTTCCTGCAATAAATCATCTTTTCGTCGACTTCAAAGCTGCATTCGACAGTACGAAAAGGAGTTACCTTTATCCAGCGATATCTGAATTTGGTATCCCCGCACAGCTAACACGGCTATGCATGATGACATTGCTCAACACCAGCAGCGCCGTCAGAATTGGGAAGGACCTCTCCGAACCGTTTGATACCAAACGAGGTTTCAGACAGGGTGACTCGCTGTCGTGTGACTTCTTTAACCTGATGTTGGAGAGGATCGTGCGAGCCGCAGAACTTAATCGCTCAGGCACAATATTTTATAAGAGCGTACAATTGTTGGCGTATGCAGATGACATTGACATTAACCGCACTGTTGCTTCTGCCTTCTCCAAAGTGGATAAAGAAGCAAAGCGAATGGGTCGGGTGGCGAACGAGGACAAAACGAGGTACCTCCTGTTTCTAAACAAACAGTCGGCGAACTCGCGTATCGACACCCACCCCACTGTTGACAGTTATGATTTTGAGCTTTTAAAAGACTTCGTTTATTTAGGAACCAGCATTAACACCGATAACAATGTCAGCCTTGAAATGAAACGTAGAATCTCTCTTGCCAACAAGTGCTATTTTGGACTAAGTAGGCAACTGAGCAGTAAAGTCCTCTCTTGACGAACAAAATTAACACTCTACAAGACTCTCATCATGCCCGTCCTAACGTATGGCGCAGAAGCGTGGACGATGACAACATCCTATGAAGCGACGCTTGGAGTGGACCTTTGCACGTTGGCAATGGCGAATATCAAAGGCGATGGAAGGATGAGCTGTATAAGCGATATATACATAGCGCAGCGAATAAAGATCCAGCGGCTACGTTGGCTGGGTCATGTCGTCCGAATGGATACAAACCCTCTGGCTCTCAAAGTATTCAATGCGGTACCAGTTGGTGGTAGCAGAGAAAGAGAAAGGCCTCCTCTGAGTTGGAAAGATTCGCGGGGAGAAGGATTTGACTTCACTTGGTGTGTCTAACTGGCGCCGGTTTGCTCGAGAAAGAAACGACTGGCGCGATTTGCTAAACTCGGCCAAAAACGCGTAAGCGGTTATCGCATCAATTAAGACGAAGAAGATGAAGAAGAAGACAAAACTTAATGTTTTGAGAATGTTTGTTTACCGCACGATCAGACGTTTGTTCCAAACCAGTTCAGTCGTAAAAGCCATCCAAAAAAATTCGCAGATACCTCCTTAGAAAGCAGAAAATCTTTCCTAGGGAAATAAATGTATCGACCAGATCCATGTTAAGACTAATTAGAGATGATCGCCACATGAAAGCCTTCCGCCTCTCCACTGCTCATCTTTTGACAACGCGCTTGAAGAAAATTAGACTCGACAGATGCAAACAGCTTCTTCGGTGGCACGCGGTCAACGGCCATGGAAATATTCTTTTCACAGCTGAGAAAATTTTCACTGTTGCAGAAGCTTTTACTCAGCAAAACAGCAATATCTATGCTAAAACTTCTAAAGCCGCAAAAAGTGTTTTTTCAAGGGTTCAACGTGGCCACCATCCAATCTACGTAATGGTTGGTGGGGAACGTCTTGTAAAGACGTTACATCTCTTCATTTCCGTGAATAAGGGGTTAAGACCGGGGCAAAAGTGTACCAGGAGGATGTCTTAGAAGCTGTTGAATCTTCTAGCAAGATTGCGGTCCTGCTCATAAGACAAAAACCACGCAGCAGTAGCTAAAACGAAGATTGGCCGTCTGAAAGTCCAGATGTGAATCCATTGGACTACAGTTTGTGATGAGAATTGGAGAGCATGGCCTGTGGAATGCCACACAAAAATTTGGAGAGTGTCAAACAATCTCTGTTGAGTCTTGCTTTGTTTGTGGGAAATATTCCCGATTTGATTTGTTGTTTCTTGATTTCAAACAATAAAAATTGAATACACGTGCAGGAAAATAGTTCTATTTCGGATAAACTACTGCGTGACTACCAGTGCCCAGGTTCGAATCTATGGACATGAAACTCAAAATGATAGAAAAGGTTTTTATTAACAACCTCCGAGTATATTGCAGCCATGAAAAATCTCCACATAAAAAAATAGCTGTCGTTCGGAGTCGGCTTAAAACTGTATGTCCCTCCATTTGTGGAAAACCATCAAGACGAACGCCACAAATAGCAGTAGAAGTTTAGCTTAACATCCAAGGAAGACCCAATTTTTATTAATGTATATTTATAAATAATTATAAAGGCCTTAAGCGTCAATTATATATATGAATTAAACCCCATTTTTTTTATTATAAACACTTCCTGAGCTCTAATAGTTGCTGCCTCTCATCTGTTCCTTGCAGATTTGTATATAAGCTGGTTTATATGGCGTTGACGTCATCATAAAAACTCTTGCATATTTACACCCCCTTTCTACACCCTTCTTTCTATCCCTTCAACGAGCAATATTTCAACTATCTTCTATTTTTATTTGCCACACGCTGACGTTGCATTTCCGCTTGCACCATTCACTCTATCATCACAGCTTCTGAGTAAACACTTTCAATGCTTCCGACTCCGTACTTCCGCATTTTCCACTTACATCTCCCCCATCCACACCCAACAAGTCTCAGCCAATATTTGCATTTCGCTGCTGAAGTGACTTTCCAACTTTTCGGCACTTTAACTCGCCAAATTTGCTTTAGGGTCTTCGGTTGCGGTTCGGTTCGGTACAGTTCAGTTCGGATCAGTTCAGTTTGATTTGTTTGTTTGTCCGCTCGTTTGGCTTGCTCGTTCGTTCAACGCTCATTCACCCATTTGTGTTTGTGTTTGTTTGTTGGTTTGTTTGTTTGTTTGCCTAAAACTATGCTATGGAAATAATATCAGCATATTTTTATCGCTTGTTTGTGTTGTTGGTATATAAAGAAGTAGACTGAAATGTGTGTTTGTATATATGCAGTATGTGGGTGTGGGTGTGTGTGTGCGCTTGTGGTTATCGGTTGCGCGTATTCTGATTTAATAGCTGGGTTTGATTACAAAGTCAATTGGGCTACTGACCCGTACGCTCGTTCAATGGGACAATGATTAGCGTTAGTGGCCGGTGACTGCTGACTGGTGGCAAATATTTGGCGGCAAGATGGATCAGCGCAGGGTGTATTTTGGAGGAGAAAACACAAGGCGCAGTAAATGTTGAATAACAGGAGTAGTTCAAACGCATTGCTGAACCCACACAGTGGACGTTATTGATCCCGAAATATATTATATTAAAATATTAAATCTCATGAAAAGCAAGTTTTGTTTTTTTTTTTGTAAGTCACTTACATATAAGTATATATTTTCATTACGCGTTCATAAATTTAACAAAAATAAGTTCAAATTAATTTTCACAAAACAAAAAACTAGAAGATTTTTTCTTATTGATGCGCTTCAAATCAGCATTCCAGCACTTTAGTATTTCAAAAATTTGTCACTGATGTGTTGACAGCTGCAATCAGCTTTCACTCTTCTTCCATTTGCAGATGCATTTTTTTTCATTTTACTCACACATGTAGAGTCCCAGTCATTGTAATTCATATTCACATTCATTTCCCTGTCGTCGGGAGATTAGCATAAAATTGACATGAATTCGATTTGGATTGTTCATTTGCATTTTTTTGTATTACCCAGCACTATTGCATTGTTGTTGGTGGTTTTGACAACTACCAGCAGTATTATCGCCAGCATTGTAATACTATTGTCGCCATTTCGTTTATCATTCTATTTAACACTGAAATTTAGCCGGCTATTAGTTTTTGAATTTGATTTCTATCACTGGACTGTGGCTGGGTTTTGTAAATTGATTGAATACGAATTTCCTGCTTTTCATTTACTATTCATTTGTCAGGTGAGAATTTCATACTCATTTCCGTGCGCCACCGAACTTTCTGGTAGAATTTTCAGGCGTTGTTCCTATTGGCAAGCATCTCAATCTCCTCGCACTCACGCATTTCGGCCTCTCGTTTCTTCTGTCGAATAATACGTCTCTCTTCCTTTCTGGTTTCGTTGTGCGGGCTGAATTTTCCGACTGTGGGACCAAAAATTCCCTCCTTGCCCACCCTGGCGTTGAGGTCGCCAAGTACGATTTTTATGTCGTGGCGGGGGCAGCTCTCATAGGAAAGTTCGAGGCGCTCATGAAAGGAATCTTTGGTCGCATCGTCCTTCTCTTTCATCGAGGCGTGGGCGCAAATTAGCGATATGTTAAAAAAGCGGGCTTTGATGCGGAATGTTGCGAGACGCTCGTCCACTGGAGTGAACGACAGTACTTGGCGACGAAGTCTCCCTCCCACAACAAATCCAACACCGAATTTGCGCTCCTTTACATGGCAGCTGTAGTAGACGTCGCAAGGCCCAATGGTTTTCTTACCTTGCCCGTCCATCACATCTCTTGGATGGCAGTGATGTCAGCCTTTACTCTCACCAGGACATCAACCAGCCGGGCAGAGGCACCTTTCCCATTAAGGGACCGGACATTCCAAGTGCATGCCCTCAAATCGTATTTCTTATTTTGTTTGCAGGGGTCGTCATCAGTAAAGGTAGTTCTCATCCGAGGCTTTGTTGCTGTTTTCATTGGGGGGGCTTTTTAAGTGGCGGGTCCCAAACCCAGCGCACAACCAGCTATCCTGGAATGTTTCGCCTTCTCACTTTAGCTCACTCCCGAACGGGTGTTCGGAGGCTACCCAGAGGACACTTGGGCTAATCCCGGGACTTGTGAGCTGCTTGAACCATATGCAGAAGAATCGTCCTGGCCACTCCCAAGTGAATTGGTGCGTGACTACCATTCGGAATTCAGAGAGAACGTATGTTCGAGTCTCGGAAGAAAAAGTTGTTTTTAATAGCGGTCGCCCCTCGGCAGGCAATGGCTAACCTCCGAGTGCCGTTCGGAGTCGACTTGAAACTGTAGGTCCCTCGATTTGTGGAAAAGCAACAAGACGCACTCCTCAAATAGGAGGAGGACCCTGGCCAATAGTTCCAATTATAATTGGGTGATACTGTACTACAAACTCTAATCAGGTCTATTGTACTTCACCACTAGTTTATAATTGGAGACTTCTAATGCTTTAAAACACTTCGTCAGACTTTTTGTTCCCTATTGCCAATGGATTTAGAGACCCACCATCTAGATGTACAAGTTTTCGGCTTGCAAAAGGCGCCCATTCGCAGAGGTTGCACCATGGAGTTCCACCTAGTTCGCGAAATAGGCAGTTTCCTGGATTGACAGCAAATACTATAATTCTCCGTATAGTAGTTGGAAACGGAGGTATATGTGATGACTTTCAGCCAGCCAGATCAACCTAATCTAACCTAATCCAGTTCGAGTTCGAAAACTCTCTCAATTCAGTTTTAAGAACACATTTGATGCACTTCTGAAGGAAAAAATTAACTGTTTAGTCTGCCTCATCCTCTGTCCTGAACTCTGTGCCATCTGGTGTCGTACGAACTCCTCGCCTTCCGGTTGTTGATAATTCCCTCTATGTGGGCTTTACAACTGGGCATGTCAATGTAAGCCAAGCGTTCGCTGAGCTGATTTGTGGTCCAACTCTCCAAGAAGAGTCCACAGCGCCCCCGACTCCTTGTACGGAAAAACCAGCTCAAGGGTGACATATTTAGCCAAATTTAGGCAAATTCCAGCGTTGTTCCTGTAATCTGGTCCTCATTAAATCTAATAGCGAAATATTCTGGTGCCACCGGAAGGGAAGTCAGGTATTCACTGATTAATTTCCAGCGCACCACCAGCAAGCCTAGGTCCTCAATAACTGCTTGAGTGCGGGAATATAGAACTCGTTAAGACTATACAATCGATTATTTTCTTAGTGGTGGCTAACAACGCTTTTAAAACAATGTGGTTAATCGGAAGCATAGAATTAAGTTTAATGAGAAGCTCATTCCACATATTCTTCTTCTTCTTCTTGATTGGCGCGTTAACCGCTTAAGCGAGTTTCACAAAGCGCTCCAGGCGTTTCTTTCTCTTGCGAACCGCCGCCAGTTGGGCACACCAAGTGAAATCAAGTACTTCTCCACCTGATCTTTCTAACGCAGCGGAGGCCTTCTTCTTCCTCTGCTACCACCAGCTGGATCGAATACTTTGAGAGCCGGAGCGTTTGTATCCATTCGGACGGCATGACTCAGGCAGCGTAGCCACTGGATTTTTATTTGCTGCTTTCTATTTCTATGTCATCGTAAAGCTCATACAGTTCATTATTCCATCGCCTACAATACTCCAGACATTACGCAGTGAATTCAGAAAATGATTTAAAATATTTACTTATCAAAAATATTTAAACTCTAGCAATCTCAATAGTACCCTCAAACATGTGTGGGATGAAAAACAGAGTTATGAGATTTGCAAAGGGACTTGCATACCAAATTTTTCAATTAAGGACATGGGCAACATTTACAAGTTGATATTCACATAAGGGCACATTTTTAAATGCTTTTTACTATTTCACATTTGTTTACGTTTTTTTTTTATATTTTGCTTTTGTTAGTTTTAAATGCAAACAATTAGTGAAAATGTGTCGGCGAAAAATTCCCAAATAAGAACAAGAGCATGCAATTTAGTGATAACAATTTCAAGCGCTTATACCTTTTTAGTTAATATATGATACCGTAACTGATACCGTAGCATAAGATTTTTAAGTTCAAAGTGTAAATAAATATAAAATAAAAAAGAAATAAAATATACAATACATATATAAATACCGCGACCCCCCTAGCCGAATTGTTTGATGCGTGACTACTCTTCGGAGATTCGAACCTATCATATCTCCGTCAAACACCAAAATGAAGAAAAAGTTTTTTTCCAATAGTGGTCGCCTCCGAGTGTACTCGTATTTCTGCCATGAAAGAGATCCTCATAAAAAAATATCTGTCGGGTAGGCTTAAAACTGTAAGTTCCTCCATTTGTGGAACAACATCAAGACGTATGTCACGTCAAAGGTTTCTGGTAGGCAGTTTTATATAATATTTGGCAGATTAAGGGGGGTTCAAGTAAAATTTTCAAAAAATCGATTGTTTTTCGATATTTCGAAAGTATAGTATCTTAAAAATATACTGTGAAATTTTCATGCGGAAATTACTTTTTGGGGATTAAAAATGTCAATAAAATAGCCCTAAATTCTGACTTTTTTTCAAAGGCTTATTTTATAATTAATTTTATACTTGCTTTTAATTTTATAGATTCATCGTTTCCGTCAATATGTTATAAAAAAAATCAATTTAATAATAAGAAGTGATCCTGAGCCGGAATTTTGGAAAACAAAAATGAAATTTTTTTTTTTTGCACTCGGGAAGGTTTAAATAAAGTTGTGTTAAAGCTTCAAAATAATATAATTATTTTATCACCTTTAAAAATATGTTTAAAAAATTACCGATTTTCAGGCTTCTACATGGACTACATGCTAGTTACAAGTTACTGAAAAATCCCATTGATTTTTAATAATTTTTTTCTTTTAAAGTATCGCGCATTTCTTTAAAACCTTTGGTGGATATATACAAAAATGTTTGATTTCTCTATTCCTTTGTTGAGTTTTGGCGCAGTTCATTTCAAGTTTTTTTCTTTTATACCTTTTTTTGGAGGGAAAAGCTTTTTTACAAACGTTATCAAATTTTAAAAAGCCACCGAGCGGAAATTAACTACAACGTCAGAGAGAGCAATGCCAATGCCAGAGAACAGTGGCGGCCTATCTGACAGGCAGCATGGTTTTAGAAGTGGCAGATCTACCTTAGAAGCCATCCGAGATGTAATAGCTAGCGTAGAACATGCCCAGGCGGGTAATGGATACTCCAAACGCTTAGTATTACTAGTCTCACTGGATATTAGAAATGCTTTCAACAGTTTAATTTGGGACGACGTAATTGAAGTCTTAAAGGTAAAATACAAGATCCCGAATAACCTATTGAAGATTATTCGTATTGAAGATTATTCGTAGCTATCTAAGCAATCGCGTGCTCTTATACGAAACGCGAGAAGGGTGTAAGACTAAACAAATAACAGCAGGAGCGGCCCAAGAATTAATACTCGGACCTGAGCTTTGAAATATAAGCTACGAGGAAATCTTTCGAATAGAGATGCCTGAGGATGTGCATTTAGTGGGATACGCAAATAACATTACAGCTGTAATAATCGCTCAAAACACTTACGAAGCCAAAAGGAAGTTAAATAAGGTGATGATCCGAGTGCAGATATGGCTAGAAGACTATGGATTAAAGCTGGCCACAGAGAAAACAGAGCTAATCTTTCTAACGAACAGACGTATCCCATTAGAAGTAGATATACAAGCACTCGATGCCACTTTATCGACAAAAAGAGTGGTCAAATACCTAGGAATGCAATTAGATACAAGGCTAACTAACTGGGCGCACATAAATAATGCTGCCACAAGAGCTGCCAAAGTAAGCGGCATGTTATGGCAAACCTTGGAGGTCCAACGCAGAACAAGCGAAAGCTTTTAATGGACAGGACGAACTCGATTCTCTTATACGGATGCGAAATATGGGCAGATTTGCTAAGGGTGCAATGCCGAAGCAAAACTGTGCAATCTATGCAACGCACCTGCGCTCTCAGAGAGCCTTCGTCATACAGAACAGTATCTGAAGCAGCGGTTTTAGTTATCAGCGGAACCATCCCTATAGATATTCCAGAACAAGAGTGCAAACGGAGATGGGAGGCAAAAAACACAGGAACCCCAGTACCACGCTTCTCCGATATAAGAGTACAAACTTTGGCAGGCAAGATGGAACTCTGAACGGAACGGTAGATGGACGGTGAGACTAATAGATAGATAGATAATTGGCGCGTACACTTCCGTTAGGTGTTTGGCCGAGCTCCTCCTCCCATTTGTGGTGTGCGTGTTGATGTTGTTCCACAAATGGAGGGACCTACAGTTTCAAGCCGACTCCGAACGGCAGATATTTTTATGAGGAGCTTTTTCATGGCAGAAATACACTCGGAGGTTTGCCATTGCCTGCCGAGGGGCGACCGCTATTAGAAAAATGTTTTTATTAATTTTGCCTTCACCGAGATTCGAACTAGCGACCTCTCGGTGAATTCCGAATGGTAATCACGCACCAACCCATTCGGCTACGGCGGCCGGTGAGACTAATACCCGGTCTAAAAAAGTGGGAAGAAAGAAATCACGGCGAGGATAACTATTACCTCACACAGGTTTTGTCCGGACATGGGTCCTTTCGCAAGTATTTGTGGCGTGGGAAAAGTGAGCCTACCAAACTGCATATATGGAGCTATGTACTGAGTATAATGATGCGGGGCTTTAAATGCGAGAGGTGGAACATAGAGAGAACAAGTCTTCAACGAGCTATTGGTGTATTTACACCTGAAGTAATTATCGAGAAAATGATGATAGAAGAAGGAAAATGGAATGCCGTCGTAAATTTTGAGGAGGATATTATCCGAAAAAAGAAGCGCGAAATGGAAAGTTATGCTGAAGAGCATTGAGCATAGGTTTCTTAAAACAAGCGACCCTGGACGCAGGGTGTGTAAGTAAGTTTCCTTGTTAGGACGCCGTCTTGGCCCTCTACCTCGAAGCAATGCGGAGCAGTCCCGGGGTGGAGGGAAAAATCTAAGAGAAGAGGAGGGATATTTTTAGTGGAATCACCACACATGTCGTAGCGACGGTTACTATATGGTGATAAGGCATTTTTAACCCAACCTCACCGCCAAAAAAAACAAAAATGCAATGTCAGAACTGCTGCTTGTTTTCCCGAAGTAATTGCAGAACAGTAAGCTAGATTCCGTATTTGAGCTTAGATATGCAGCAGTCGTCATCATCATTAGATTCACAATCTTTGGCAGACCATAGCTGCCGCAGCTACATTCCTCCATTTAACTCGATCAGTAGTCAGCTCCTTCCAATTGGCAGCGCTCATTGGCTTAGATCATTTACGACAGAATCCAACCACCTTTTCTGCAGTCTTCCTCGCTTCTTTTTCTCACCGGTGTTCTTTGATACGCTCTGCTAGTAGCTGCCACAGGTTTTGGTCATACCGCAATGACAATTCAACAAACCTCTTTTCGATACAACTACAAAAATCCCCATCGCTATGCATTTTTAAACTTCAACGAAAACAAATGGGCGCGAGAAGCGAAGCAGATTCTGAATTCAAAAGTGAAGAAGTCAGTTCATTGCTGCAGAGGCTACGTATTAGAAAAACAAAAACAAACACAAAAAATGCGCAAAACGAGCACATAAAAAAGAATTACAAATGCTGCATGTTTCAAATATGCAGAAGCAACAAACTTAGTAACAGCTGCTAGCAGCAAAGCAATGAGGCGCGCATATTTCTGTTCAACAAAAATATGACTTTTTATTGCTGTCCTAAGCGTGTAAAGGACTACAACGAGCGAACGAGCGAGCAAGCAAAGAACTCCATTACCAAAAGCGATGGCAATGGACTGGCTTTGCCAGGACGCGCGTATGTTTGTTGTTTTTATTACTGCCGCACCGCCGTTGGAATGCAATAAAACATTTGGTTAAGTGCAAAATAAATTTAAGTAATGAGTTCCTTCGCCGAATTCTCGTTTTACGCTCCTTTGCCGCGCCCGCATGCAGAGTCCGAGAGACGACTTATGAAGCCGTCAGTGGCTTTTAAATGCTTACAGCAACAAAAAAGCAAAAAAAAAGCGCATAGAAGAGGTAAAAATATGGAAAAAGAACTGTTGCAATTTCCGCTTCCTATTTCATAGTTTCCATTCCTGCTGCGCAAGTGGAAACTGTCCGTTTAGCTAAGTTGAGCCGTTAAACGTTTTTGGCTGTTTCTTGTTTTTGTTTTACTCAGTCAACGCGCTGCGAATCATTTAAGCTGCATATGTAAGTGTATTGTAAATCTGCAAAGTGACGTTCATAAAAAATGCAAATGATGGCGCATGCCACACATACATATGAGCACATGCACACCCACACATAAGAAAGTGTGCTCCTTCGTATGCCGTCACAAGCAACACGCGGATGCAGAGGTACTCTTGGTCCGCTACTCCATGTTGCATGCAGCATTTTAGCAAATTTTAGTTCATTCTGCGTTGCAACTTTTATTTTTTACTCGATCTTTTTCGGCTTTTTGCATCTGTTCGCTCCCATTCTACTTGATTTAACGACGTACTTTTCTAGCAGCTTTCGCTTTGAATGTGAAACTATTAAAATACTGTATTTGTCTTTTTCCTTGTTTTATGAATTTTTGTGCTCATTGTTGTTGTTTTTTTTTTTTTTTGGTGTTTTGGTCGACGATGTGTGCTGCCTGTTGCAAATGCTCACGTTTCAAATTTATTTGATCATCGACCATTTGCGCGAAATTAAGCGTCCTATTCAATTTGTGAAATTGAAATGCGCCGAAGGCGATAAAACCAAGGAGAAATGGGGGGATAAGAAGCGGATCTCAGACGTAAAGAAGTTGGAGAAGTATCTTCTAAAAGCTTGACAAAGAGATTAAAATGAAACAGAACGAAATATGAAATGAGAAAAAAAAAATAAATAAATAAAAATAAAAAAACAAAACAAAATTAACTAAAATAAAATAAAAAATAAATAAAAAAATAATAATAATAATAAAATAAAATAAAATAATGCCCGCAAGGGCATCTCTCATTAGAGAGTTGACGGGCATGACAACCCCGCGGCCCCTAGTCACGACCCCGCACGGACATCCCTCACCGAGGGGTGCTGGAAGTAACGACTCCACGGCTCCGAAGTTTCAGCGAAGAAGAAAACATACCGCTAAATGCCTAACATGCCGGCTGTGTGAATGCATGTCTGAAGGACACAGTTAACCCAGAAGGAAATCTGTAAACCACCTGGCAGAAGGTTTAAAATGCAATTACCCGTTTCGAAAAACGGAGAGCCGCATTATAGAGGAATCTAATGATTGCAGCCGAGCGAGGATATTCGCTCAAGTGTCGGCAGAAGCCACGGCTGCCGGCGAGGGCTCTGCTCATCGACATCAGATAGCGGAGTCGCCAGTGGCACAACAACAACAACATGAAAACCCCAACACTGCGACAAGTGTTTCTCAAGTTAATCTTGGGACCACAAGAGCAGGCCGTGTTAGACAGCGTATTCAATGGACAACGGAAATGAATGAATATGTCCTGCACTGCTACTACATTTCCACAAATTGTGAAGAACCGGAGCACATGACGACCTATCGTGAGAGAATGCTAGACCAGTTTCTAAGAAGATACAGACATCTGAATGGAAAGCTTACCGAAAATAACCTTGCAACAAGAAAAAAAGCAATATTTCAACACGAATATGTAAGAAAAGAAAAGCAAGAGGAAATTAAAAGTGCAATACGCAACGAGCTACGAGGAGTGGAAAGAAGCGATGAAGAAATAATACCAGATATAACCGAGGCACGCAACCCACAGCCCGAAAATTTTGCATAATTTAGCAACGTGCGATCTGAAATTAACTTGGTTTATGAAAGTACTGAAATCGATAGTCCAGAAACTAATGACGAACGGTTGGTAAAAGCCATTTTGAATAATTATCTGGCGAATTATAAAGGTATGAATCCTTTGCTAAGACCAAGGATACCCCGATTAGGCGAATCGGAAAAATTAAACGAAGTGGTAAAAACACTTAACTCGAAAACTCTGCCAGCATATGTCGCCAATAGCACCAACTTGGAATATGTTAACACTCTCTTCATCACTGGGGAAGTACCCAAAGGTACAAACATTTAAAAATACAGCAACGCAAAAAACACCAGTAGTTCCCAAGTGGCAAAGAAGAAGCGAAACACGAATTTCCGGTCTAAGAGAATCTATAGAGAGGCTTACTTCATTTAAAAATAGTGCTAGATCTAAAAGATTGTTCAGGCATGAACCTCAGACCGTAGATCTTGACCAACTATCGGAGATAATTGATAGGAAAGTGCAGCAACTCGCCGCTTACTCAAAACGATTAAGAAGATACCTCAAAAGTAATCAGAGACGGAAGGAAAACCAGCTTTTTCACAAAAATCAAAAGAGCTTTTATAGAAATCTGGAACAAAAAAGCAATGCGGAATCTCAGACATCGTATCCACAACAACAAGATATAGAGCAGTTTTGGGAGAAAATATGGGCACAAGCAGAACACTTCAATGCTGATGCGAATTGGTTAGCCAATGAAAAAGAAAAATCGGATAACGTAGCACCAATGCACTTCTGCGACATTACAGCAGAGGAAATAAAGATTAGTATATGTACTACAGCTAACTGGAAATCCCCTGGACTCGATCAGCTACACAACATCTGGCTTAAAAAGCTTTCAGTAATGCATGAAGCACTCGCAAGATGCTACAACGAGCTATTGAGAAATACAGCTATCATCCCAGAATTTCTTACAGCCGGAGTGACCTATCTCCTCCCAAAGGACACACCATCTGCTGATCCAGCAAAATATCGCCCAATTACTTGCTTGAGTACCACATACAAGCTCTTGACAAAAATTATTGCTAATCGAATATACGATCATTGTGAAATTAACGGCATTTTATGTCAAGAACAGAAAGGTTGCAGGAAGCGCACAATGGGCTGTAAAGATCAGCTTATTATAGACACTGTAATCACAGGAGTAGCTCTGAGAAGAAGGCGGAACTTAAGCGTTGCTTTTATGGACTACAAAAAAGCTTTTGATTCAATGCCGCATGATTACCTATTAGAAATATTAAGAATTTACAAAGTCGATGCTGCTACTGTTGCCCTCTTGGGTCGCATAATGAGCAATTGGAATACTAAACTGGTTTTAAATGGAACTGTTTCAAAAAAGATTTCAATCAAACGTGGTATATTCCAAGGGGATGCCTTAAGCCTATGGTTCTGCATTGGCCTCAACCCGCTTAGCAGGCTTCTTACACATAAGCAAAACGGCTTTACACTTAAAACAGAAATAAGAGAGCATGCGTTCAACCATCTTCTATTTGTTGATGACTTGAAACTTTACGCAAACAAAAAGCATAAGCTTCATGAGCTGATAGATGCCACTAAAGCTTTTAGCGATGACGTGGGAATGGAATTTGGACCAGATAAGTGCAAAATAATACATCTAATTAGAGGTCAGCTTGATGAAACCGAAGAAAACTACGCAGTAGATCAAAATATTATTATAGACAACTTGCATAGCAGTGAATCTTATAAATATTTAGGATGTCTGCAACTTAAAGGAATCAACCACACTCTAGTAAAGCAAAACCTCATTAACAAATTTGAGGCACGACTGAAAGCTGTATTAAAAACTAGTCTGAACAGTGGAAATAAATGCAAAGCAATTAATACCTGGGCCATACCTCTTTTGACATACTCGTTTGTAGTAATAAAATGGTCTCAGACAGACATCCTTCGGATTGAAACGCTGATACGCACCACTTTTACAAAGTTCCAAAGCCATTACCCTCAAAGCGCTCTGGAAAGAATATGTCTTCCCCGAAATGTTGGTGGGAGAGGAATCATCAATATAGCGCGTCTACACTTCTCGCAAACTTTAAAGCTACGTACATATTTTCTAAGCAGCGAGTCTCATCTATTTAAAGCTATCGCTAGGGCAGATAATGGCTTTACCCCGCTCAGTTTGATGGAGCAGAATTTTCCAGTACCTGAGGGGGTTAAATCCCCCGCAGAAATGATCTCAGCATGGAAGGCAAAAACAATACACGGTGCCCATCCCCATGATCTCGAAATGGAATGGATAGACGCACAATCATCCAATTTATGGTTGAAAAAAGGAAAGCTATTTTCTGAAACAGAAGGTTTCGCAATCGCTATCCAAGACCGAGTTATTCCAACAAGGAATTTCCGAAGGTCGATACATGGCGAGGCAATAGAAGATAGATGCCGAAGGTGCGGCATTTACGGCGAAACAATCGACCATGTAATTGCTGGATGTAGCGTCCTTGCCCTCCGTGAATATGTCATGAGACATAACAATATAGCAAAGATCCTCCACCAACAACTTGCGATAAAACACGGTCTCTTACAAGCAGAAGTCTTGTATTTTAAATATGAACCAAAGGCAATATTGGACAATGCAAATTTTAAACTGTACTGGGACAGATTTATTTCCACAGATCAAACCGCAGCTGCCAACAAACCTGACATCATCTTGTTCGACAAGATAAATAAAACAATCGAAGTAATCGATATAGCGGTGCCCCTTAATCGCAACATCCAAGGCACATATTCCACCAAAGTATCGAAGTATGCAGTTTTGGCTATAGAACTGAAACGGATGTACAAAGCGAGGGAAGTGAATATAATTCCAATAATTATATCGTCCACTGGATTAGTGCCTAAGCATTTAATAAAAAACTTGAAGAAGTATGACTGCCAACACCTCTTAGAAGACATGCAGAAGTCGACCATACTGGACACATGTGCAATAGTTCGTAGATTATTAAATATTTAAGCAATAGTTATCGCATGGGCGTAGAACTTGGACTACGCTCCACCAGAGCACAATTTTACCCGGGATGCACTAGCCGAGATGGATTAAACTCAAATAAAATATAATAAAATGCCCGCAAGGGCATCTCTCATAGTGAGTTGACGGTCATGAGAACTCCGCGGTCCCTAGTCACAACCCCGCACGAACATCCTTAACAAAGGGATGCTTTAAGTAACGACTTCACGGCTGCACAGGAATGCAAAGCAGCCCTAAATGATATCAGTGTCGTATTCAAGGTCACCCTTATTTGGGTTCCGGGGCGCAGAGACATTGAGGGAAATTGTAAAGCCGATGACCTTAGCCAGGAAAGGTACTACTCTTTAACTGCTCTGTGGTAGAAGTACCATTGGGTTACCTGCGGCCACGAGTAAACCAATAATTAAAAGCAACATTATCCAAGGGGCCAGTAGGACATGGAGAAATGAAGACACATGCGTAACAGCTGGGTTACTATGGCCGCAACTAAATAAGAAAACGGCAAACGAACTGCTTAACCTTTTAAGAGAGGATATCTCGAAGGTCGTGACTTGTATAACCGGTCATTAGCTATTTGGCAGGCTTTCCTTGACACTAGAAGTTTTCTCCCATGAATATTGTAGCAGTTAGAGCTGAGGATGAGAAAGAAAAAGTTGAGCATTTCCTTTGCAATTGTCCAGCCTTAGCTAAAATCAGAGCAGGTTTTCTAGGCAGATACTTTTACAATACGCTTACGGAGTTGTCTGGCGTGGAGATGGCACCAATCCTGCGCTTCATAAAAACCACAAAATGGTACCACGAGAAAAATAAATGAGGTCCCCGTGTCACAGAGTAGTACCACAACGGTACTGTATGGAGGTCTAAGTGAGTTGATCGTACAAACCGAATACCACAATAACCTAAACTAATACTTGGGTCATTCCAGTTTAAACCTACTTGTTTGGAATAATTAAATACTCAGAGACTGATATTTTCCGGCTCGAAGCATTAATGCGAACCACTTTTACCAAATATCGAGCGCACCATCCGTAGAGTGCTGTAGGGGTAATGTGCCTCCCACATAAAATTGGAGGGAGAGGTTTAATAAATGTATCCAAGCTGCAGCATGATCAGAAACTGAAGCTTCTGCAATATATTTTGAATAGCGCGTAGAGACTTATTGCTGCTATGCGAAAAACAAGTGAAAGCCACACTCCGGGTTTTTCTCGCAATCAGCCAATTTATCTATTTTCTAAAGCTGCCGAATATTACTAGTGTTGTTGAAGTCTTGCAGAAGTGTGGCATTCAAAACGCTTAGAGAATGCCGGAGCGAGAGAGGCATTAACATTTCTTTCGATAGTCATGCTGCGATCAAAGCTCTGACGACGCCATGGTGCAGATCCAAACTGGTTAACTCCTGTAAGGAGGAGATCAAATCTTGCGGGTGTGCAGATAACATTTCTCTGATCTGGGTTCCTGTACATAGGCGCTTAAGTGCTACTTGGAGAGTGCCAGACTGGTACTACAACCATTTCACCTACCTACCTACACTCCGCTAAATCTCAGCGCAGGGAAATATCAAAACCCAGTGCGTGTCGAAACCATTGAGCAGCTTGTCGAAAACTGAAAGCAAAACCTATGCATGGAGCGAAGCAACATGAGATGAACGCAGATTATATCGATCTAAGCGCTTCAAGCATCTAGCTTACATACATATACATATATATTTGGTACGTACACCCTTTTAGAGTGTTTGGCCGAGCTCCTCCTCCTATTTGTGGTGTGCTTCTTGATGCTGTTCCACAAATGGAGGGACCTATTGTTTCAAGCCGACTCCGAACGGCAAATATTTTTATGAGGAGCTTTTTCATGTCAGAAATACACTCGGAGGTTTGCCATTTCCTACGACCGCTATTAGAAAAACTATTTCTTCATTTTGGGTCTTTCACCGAGACTCGAACTTATGTTCTCTCTGAATTCCGAATGGTAGTCACGCACCAACCCATTCGGCTACGGCGGCCGCCAATCTGGCTTAGAAAATTATTTAAGAAACAGAAGGTTTTGTGCGATTCAAGATAAAGTAATACCTATGAGAGGTTTCGGCAAAGCAGTATATAGAGAAAAAGTGTAGAGAACTCAGTAAATCCATTGATTCACGGGCTGTATGGCAAGACGACGCTATGCCTTGTTGGAACCAAATGTTGTGGGGATCACGGACTTCAATTTCCGGGATCAAAAAGTCGATTATCATAGTCGCGTGATATCGTTCGCCATTCACTGTTGCATTGGCGCCAGCCTAGTCTTTGAAGAAATATGAGTCGATAATTCTTCCAGCCAATAGGCCGCACCTAACGGGACGGTTCTTTTCAACGGATGTAATGACTGTTCTTGAATGGTTTCGGGTTTGTCTTTAACCCAAATCTGGCAATTTCTCTTCTTAACGTAGCCATTAAGCCAAAAAAATGAGCCTGAACACCATAAGTCGACCTAAGCGCGCGATGAACACTTTCCACAGACCGTTGAGTTTCCTTATAAAAGTTCTAAATTTGTACGATTTGTAAACGTCGTTGAGGCGCACGACTTTCCATAGTGAGATGTCAAGGAATTCGGAAAAAAATATGTATTTAGTTTGATAGTAATCACGCGTGATATGTCAAAGAAGACCTCTTGGAAAAAGTACCTCCCATCTGATCAGCCTTTGTTACACTTTTGTGTAAGCGTGCACACTATTACCATTTTGCCCGCCACCTCTTACGCACCCCTGCTCATCGGCATTTACAGCTCATTTGCATTTACTGGAAAATACTACATAAATAAAATTGCAATAAAAATAAACTTAAGCCGTGTTTAACGCCAAGCGTATTAGCCAAGCGACTAACCAAAGAAAAAATGCCGGAAAAACGAAAACCACTTTCCAAGCAGCATTACAAATTGTCTCTGTGGAAGCGCAGCTGTTTTTCGAAAATATTAATTTAGTAGAGGCAACCAAACAGCTGCCCGCCACCACCTCACTTAGTCAGCCATGCAATTATTATTTTTTGTAGTTTACATGTAAAAAGTGAGTGCAAAAAAGTAAGCATGAAAATTTGTAATTTTTTTTTTTTTTCGAAAATTGACTTGTACTTAAGCCACTGCCAGTGCTGCGGCTGGTGTTGCTGCCGCTTTACGCCGCCGCATTTGGTTGCAATGCAGCTTAGCTGAAAGCCACGCACCGGGATCGGCACTTTGTTGGCATTATGGCGGTAATGCGGTACAGGCGGTTGTTAGTTGTACTGAAATGGTTGTACACTCATGTCTTATGCGGCCTTAATGTCACATGATTTACATTTGTAGCTGGCGTGGCAATTGCCGCTGAGTAGCTGGCAAGAGCGCGGAAGTCGCTCGGCGGGCTGGATGGAAGAAAAGATGTAAGCAGAGTTGAGCAAATTGAATTCTTTGCTAAATGCCATCTACAAAGCGGTGAAATCCACCTACAAACCCCCTTAGCCCCCTCAGCCAATTTTTCATATGCGTGGCGCAGAGAGTTTATAGAAATATGCAAATAATCTGCAAATTTATAGGCTTTTCTCGTGTCGCTATTGTGGCACTTGGTGTTGCGTGGCAGGCAGAGCTTCTGCATGGAATTTAAACGCGTTTGTATGTAGCTTTTAGACGCTGCGAGTGCATAGCAGATTCCATTAACTTTTACGGGATGTAGTGGTTTTGATTGGCTTGAGATATTTCTGTCTTTTATATTTAAATTGCTCACTTGTAGATTTTATACCACTTTTGTTTAGCTTAAAATCTCTTCAGAAAACATTTGTTATGCGAGGCACTTTTCAGACTGTTTTGAAATATCTGATTGATAAACATAAAGGAAATTCTGCCAAATTAAATACAAGGGAATGTTGAAAGCTAACTTTTTATTTATTATGAAAGTTTATTGGGTTTTAAAAAGCAATATACTCCTATTGGATACTGCCCCGTCAAGGACATCAATATTGTCAAGGGTTGTGATTCTGGCTCACCTGAGAAGATCCCGCGCTGGTCTAGGCCAGATGAACATTGTAGCTACCGAACTATGTATTGGTCCGCAAAATACATGAACAAACTAAACAGCCGCTTAGAGTATGCGCCGCCTTCAGAAGGGGCTCAGAAGATGCGCCAGTCACCATAGCTGGCCTATATCCACTTGGCCTGGTAGCGCAAGGGATGTGTACAGCTAAAAACATAAGGCGCAACTAAAATCAATGCGATCCCAATAAACTCTTAGGTAGGTAGGTGAAATGGTTGAAGTGCCATTCTGGCACTCCTCAAGTAGCACTAAAGCGCCGGTTTGATACCATTATGAGACCTCCAGATATCTACAAACAGCCAGAGCTGTTGATAAAATAGAGAAGATAGATGGGATTTGGGTTGGCGCACTGCCCAGGGTTGTCGAAGAAAGGAGCACCCAGTGATCTTAATCGTCTAACTGCCAAGCCCGGACATTTACTGAGAAAGTGCTCAACAGTCTCCTTCTCTGAAAGATCCCCACAGCTTCTGCAATGGAAGTGAAATGGTAACCCCAGCTTTTTCGTGTTAGTGTCGATCATCCAGTGGCCGGTACATGCAGCTACGAGTTTGGAAATTAAAAGGCGAGAAGTCCAAAGGACTTTCTGAGTCCTCCATATACAGGGTTTGATTTAAAAGTAATGAACCTTATTTTTTTAAGCAGTTTTATTAAACCTTTTGGCTTATACAACTAATATTCTTCAAAACAGGACCCTTGAGCGTCAATACACCGCTGGTAGCGGTCCTTCCACTGCAGGAAACATTTTTTTAACTCATCCGCCGGAATCGCTTTCAATTCGGCTGTCACAGTTTTTTGGATCGCCTCGATGGAGTCGAAACGCCTCCTCTTCAGCTTTCTTTTCAGGCGCGAGAACAAGAAGAAGTTCGGAGTGGACAGGTCTGGGCTGTAGGGAAGGTGGGGAAGCACCGGAACCACCATCTTGGCCAATGCAGAGGTGCAGAGTAGGGCGGCACACACTTTGCCCATTTCAAGTTTTCCTGTCCCCATTTCCCGCACATTGTAATAAGTTAAATTTAACTCTTCACTGATCTCACGTAGACTAGCACGACGCTCAATGTTCAAAAATTTACGAACCCGGGTCACATCTTCGTCTGTTTGCGTCGTCGAAGGCCTTCCAGATCGCTGTTCGTCTTCGACGTCCTCCCGGCCTTCCTTGAATGACTTGTGTCACCACAACACTAGCAGTATTCGGCAGTTTAAAGGAGATAGATACATTGGCTGATTTAGAGAAAACCCCAGCTCCGACTCCCGATTCCATCTTGGAACCGTCAGTGAAGACAGAGATGCAAGCTTCGCTGCAGATTTTTCCCTCAATCCAATCCTGCCTATTTAGAAAGATTGCCCTGGCACGACAGAGAGAGAGAAATACAATTCGACGAATCCGGTGCAACAAATGCTTCAAAACGCCAAGATAGATAATTTAATTGACAGTTTGGCCCGTTGACGCGAGATCCCGGGACAATTCCCTTGGAGTCGTAAAAACAAATGAGCAACGACTTAATTTTTGACTTCTCCAAACGCAATTTTTTGGGTGGGGGCTCGTCCGGGGCCTTCTATTCGACTCGTTGACGCTTAGTTTCAGGTTTATGTTGAGAACACCACCTTTAATCGCCAGTTACAAAATTGTAAAGAAAGTTCTTGACTTTTCTCGCCTCTTTAATAAGGTCTTTCGAATGTTAAATTCTGAGCAACTTTTGGTCCTCAGTTGACGTGTGAGGAATGAAACGTGCACGGGCCTTTCGAAGCCCAAATGATCAGTTAAAATGCGATAAATCGATGTTTTGGAGATATGAAACTACGATTGCATGAATTTCAACGATGATTTCGGTTCGTTTTTGATCATTTTACGAACAACTTCGTTGAAGTTTTCGGTGATTACTGTTTTTGGACGGCCGGTATGTTCATTGTCATTTATGTCCCCACAACCATCTCTGAAGCGTGTAAGCCACTCATGAACTCTGGCACGAGATAGACCATCAACGCCAAGGCGAATCTATTAAAAGTGGAGTTGGTAAATCAGCTGAGTTTTTTTTTTATTTCTTTCGCCGTGTCCATGTGGCTGTCAGCTCAGAATGAAAAGGCGAATTCATTAGTTGTTTTCTTGTTTCTCAATACTTTGCTTTCACAATCAAATAGAACATTGTTGTTGGTCTAGTGTCACCACCTTCAATGAATGCGCCTTGACCATTGAAATAAACTTTTTTCATCAATTCAAATGTGTCGGTAAACGTTTTACCGATTTTAAAACAAAATCACATATCAGCTCTTTGTTTGAAGCTCATTTTTGTACCGATGGCACAAACATACTGACACTTTAGACGCAATAACTTCGGTTCTACTGAACCACTGAATGTCACCAAGCTTTCACTGGACGACAGCTAGGAATGTAACTTCCAAGGCTCTAACTCATTAAAGAGATGGCGCCATCAAAAACATTTGTATGGCGCTAGTCTTGTTTATTTTGGGCTTCTCCTTGTATTTCATGAGCAAGACATTATAGGGCCCTTCTTCGGAAAAGCCATAGATGGATCTTGAATAGAAATGGTATTTCCCTCATTTTTTAATCTCTGTTCAACATCATTCACATTTCTGCAATGAAGGATATGGGAAGACTTTTTGTTTGCCGACAAGGAGCCGGCTTTTCTATCGAGCCCAAATTAACACTTTCGGAAATAATTATTTTTCGCTTGGCACCAAAATTGACATTGGAAGTGATACTAATGGTAGACTCTCAGGCGATTACGTACTTGACTCGGTGTTTGGCCGAGCTTCTTCGCCTATTTGTGGTGTGCGTCCTGATGTTGTTCCACAAATGGAGGGACCTACAGTTGCAAGCCAACTCCGAACGGTGAATGGTTTTTACGGGGAGTTTTTTCATGTTAGAAATACATTCGGAGGTTTGTCATTGCCTGCGGAAGGGCGAGCTCCATAAGAAAAAACTTCTTCTATCATTTGGTGTTTCATGCACGGAGATTCGCGGCTACGCATTCCCGAATGGTAGTCACGCACCAATGAATTCGGCTACGGTGGCCGCCTTACTTTTAGTAACAAAAAATAATTCAAGCTTAAATAATAAAACTCGTTGCTTTATTAGCTAAGCAATGAGTGCAGCTTCTGTTCGCTACAGTCCTCATTTAAGAGTCTCTTCAGTGCTATGAAAAATCACTTTAAAGTCGACAAAAGGGCTGCTCTGTACATTGACATGAATTAAAAAATAAAAGAAGCGTTTTTCGTAAATATGAAATTTCTTCATTTTAATGATTTGCAGCTGCAAACTCACTCGCTTGGTATTCTTAGCCTGAAAAACAAAATTCACGACAGGTGTTCTGCAATAATAATTATGCGGTGATTTGTGAGCGAATGAATCTATTAGGCCGTGTAACTGAGATATTAAAATGAAAAAGTAAATAATGGAGAAAACAACTGTAATATAAATTTCCAGAAAAAAATAGCATAAGTTAGTATATCGCACACAAATTTGCCAAAAGCCAATTTATTCTGGGAACTTGCAAATAACTGCTATGTAAAAACAACAAACTGAAAGGATATAAACAAAAAAGGATGTGTTTGGAAGTGCATATATTTTTGCATCTAAATGAAAGTATACAAAAAAAATCTTCCTTTATCTAAATGTAGGTACGTTGAAAAAAAAAGAAATGAAAAACGAGATACGGGCGGAATGCCAGCATTTGAAAAAAGTAATGCGAAAAAATAAAAATAAAAACAAAAGCAAAAAATAGCAACAGGAAAATTAAAACACTGCTTCATTCAAAGCGACACGGTACACTCGCAAAGTGTATATAAAAAAATATATACATATACAAATTATTTAGAATATATACAGAAAAAAATATATATACATACGTACAATATATGGCGGAGCAAACATTAACAACAGCCCACAAAAAATGCAAACAAATGTTTGGAAAAAAATTAATCAGAACGTGGGTAATTATTGGCCTCAGGTGCATAAATGCACAGAAGCATGAAACACTCGGTTGGTGTGGTGGCAAATAAAAAAGGGATAAACCGAAAATAAAGCTAACATAGAAGGGTAGCCAAAAAAACAAACGCATAGCGTAAAGACAAAAACAAACACTAGGCCTACACTTGCACGCCTACGAACAATGCAACACTGAAATTAGCCGTGCTGCTGTGTTGCTCTGTGCCATTAGGCTGTGAGAAAGACTAGATTGTGGAGTTTTGGTTTTCGCCAGCTTTAAATCAGAGGCATATCAATTACAGAAGGCAGTCAGATTGAAGATATTTCTACACTTTAAAATTGCCTGGACAGCAACAAGGTAATCAATCTACACAAACACATATGAAGTATTGTACTTTTATGTTATTAACTCCTACATCAATATGCTCTTAAAAGGTCCTTCACAAGTGACGCCTAGATGTCATCATTGTCATCATCATCCTTCGGCACTACAACTTCTTGTAAGCTTTGGCCTGCTGAACAGTACACTTCCAAGCTGCTCTATCCGTGGCCGCTTCCTTCCAGTTCTTTACATTAAGCTGTTCCAGGCCTTCTTTCACTTCATCTATCCACCTCGATCTTGGTCTTCCTATTGCTTCTTTCAGGTTACGGCACTCGAAGTGTAACCAACTTCAGACAGCTCGCGCAGCTGATGCGCGGGAATCAGCTGTCTGCTAGTTGGCTAAATGACAGTCCAGAGTATTGTTTACAAGCGCGCGGAAGCATTTTGCCGAGAGTAAACGCGAAAAAAGAAAATCAGTAATGGATTTCAAACGTAATAGTGTGATTGCATTATATTTAGCTGGAAAGTCATAACCAGCGATTGTTCGTGAGCTCCAGCATCTTAAAGAGCTCGTGAGCATTTCGTGAGCTCCAGCATCTTAAAGTAAATAAAGTTTTTCTATATCGCACCATTAATCGTTACAATGCTACTGGTAGTTTCGCGAAACGTCATGGAGGTGACCATCAAAGGACTGCAACGTCACGTGAAATGGTTCAAAAAGTGAATAAGCGACTTAAGCGAAATTAACGAAGTGCCAATCAAATGACAAAAGAAGTTGCTTTGAAGCCGTGGGCAGACAAACATTTCAGTGGCAGACTATGGACGTTTCAAAAGGACTCGTCACCGTCTCACAAAGCTCGAGTGAACCAAGAATGACTAACAAATAACGCGCCGAACTTCATAACGTTTACACAATGGCTCTCAAATTCACCAGACGATGGAATCCGATGGATTATTCTCTTTGGGCCATTTTGGAGAGCAAGTTTCGAACTAAATGATTCTCCAGTCTCCAGGCGCTGAAAAAAGCCATTGTCCGCAAGTGGATCAAAATACCCGCAAGTCACATTCGGGCAGCTTGCGATGCGTTTCTGGACCGTCTCAAGGCCATAGTCAAGGCAAAAGGTTATCATATCGAGCAAAAGTATATTGATTCTTAATTTTGTATTATTTTCACACATTTTTTACATTGAATTGAATAAAAGTAATTTTCCTAACGAAATTTATGGCCTTTTTAATTGTTTACACTTCGAGTGCCGGATCGGACCGTGTTATTAGTGCACTTTTAGTTCTGCTGACTGTCGCCTTATCATCGGTGTATGCATATAATTGAGTTGTTCTATTCATTATAGGTATGCCCAGTACTTTTGGCTTCGTTTACATCATCTATTGCACAGCACAGCATTAATTTAAAATGTTTGATGACAGTGAGTCGCCCTGTCTTACGCCACTCTGTATGTGAAAGGCTTCAGATTTATTATCCTATGTAATGACTTTGGATTTAGTGTTTCGTAGGGTCATCTTTATTAGCCTGATTAGTTTTTCTGGGATTTTGCATTTTTTGAAGATTGTTTGGCGTGGAGGTTTGGTTGACGGTGTCAAATGCTTGTTTGAAGTCAATGAAAAGCATATGAAGATCAATGTTGTGTTCAGATCATTTTCCCATTGACTGCTTAAGCATGAATATTTGCGGTTCGATAAGAAAAACACAATTTGATGGTTTGAAATATACTTTATTATTTAGTATAGCCTCCCTGAACATCAAAACACTTGTTCCAACGAGATTCCAATTCATGAATTCCATCCCCGAGGCGAGCATCTGAAAGGGCTGCAAAATACACTTCCACAGCTGTTATGACCTCATCATTTGATGAAACATACTTTCCACGCATGAACTTTTTTAGGGCTGGAAACGGATAGAAGTCGCTAGGGGGCAAATCTGGTAAATACGGTGGATGATCCAACAATTAGAACTTTCATTCGTGGATTTTAACCATTTTCAAAGGGCTTTTGTGAGACGGTGCATTATCCTGATGAAAAATATATTTTTTTCTTTTCAAACTGGGTCTTTTTTCACTTCAGCTTGTCTAACAGATTACGCTAATATTTTGAAACTATTGTTTCATCAGTTTACACGTAATCCACATGCAAAAATCCTTTTGCAACCCAAAAACACGTTTGCTAATACCTTCTTGACCGATTTGTGGACACGAACTCGTTTCGGAGCCGAAGAGCCTGGGTTTACATCACTCTGAAGCTCCTGTTCTGATTTAAAATCATGGTGATAGACCTAAGTCTCATCCATAGTGATGAATCGATGCACATGATCCTTTCGAAAATGCTCTAAATAAGGCTGAGAAACTCCCCCTCGAATGTGTTTTTGTTCCATTGTAAGCGAATGCGGCACCCGTTGTGCAAAAAGCTTTTCTGAAACCCAATGCTTCAGTTAAAATATTGCTTACACTGTTGAATGAGATGCCTAGGGCTTCTACTAAATCTCTTTCAGTCATTTGACGATTTTCCAATACGATTTCTTGAATTTTGTCTACGGTTTCTGGTGTTCTTACTGTTGCTTTTTTTGGATGTCCTTGACGTCAAGACTTGTTCGACCACGTTTAAATTCAGCTACCCATCTTTCTGTTATACTTATTGATGTCGAAAAGTCCTTATACACTTCCAACGTTCGTTCATAAATCTTTGTTGCTTCTAAACCTTCCAAAAATAAATTGAATTTTTACCGCACAATATTTGATTTTTTCATTGTAGAAAATAAAATTGGCGATCAGTACTAAATAGCTTGTAATCAAAGAATGAATTGACAGATTGAGATGAAACTAATAAAAAATGTAGGTTGGTAGCAATTCCCTCTCTTATCGAACCGCAAAACTTATTGAACAACTTGGAAATTGGCGCTTACATTTTTTTTTTGGGTGTTTGGCCGAGCTCCTGCTGCTACATATTTATGGCTTACGTCTTGATGTTGTTCTACATATGAAGGAACTCACAGTTTTAAGCCGCGGAAAAAAATAGAAGTGGCAACTATACAAGTTGGCAATCACAGCGTCACGACAGTACCAGCAGTTAAATATCTGGGAATAATGGTAGACAGGAGGTTATCTTTAAAAACTCACCTGGAGTATGCGACCAAAAAAGCATCAGTAACTGTAGCAGCCTTATCGCGAATAATGCTAAATGCCCGCGGGCCAAAACAACGGCGACGCCAACTTCTAGCAGGCGTGGTGAAGAACCAAATATTATATGGTGCTCCTGTTTGGCACATGGCTACGTAACATCCTTCCTACTTCCGCGGTATAAACGCAGCGTATCGTTTATGTGCGATTCGCGTCTGTTCCGCCTTTAAAACGGTTTCAGAAGAAGCAGCGCTGGCTATCGCTGGAATGTATCCAATAGAGATATTAGCAAAAGAAGCTGCAGTATTGGCAGACAGTAAAACGCAACGCATCGTAGCACGGGAAACTATTACCCAAACTGGGCAGCAAAATTGAAATAATACAACGAAGGGCCGCATAGCTGCATTCCAGACTTGCGAAGCTGGATTGAAAGAAAACACGGAGAAGTGGATTTTTATCTGACTCAATTTTTAACCGGGCATGGATGCTTCAAAGCATACCTCCATCGGTTCAAACATGAATCGGATCGCACTTGCGATTACTGTGGGGTAAACGCGATAGAAGACGTTCACCACGTATTCTTCGAATGTAAGCGTTTTTATGGCTCTAGATCGAAGCTTCGGCGCATATTTGAAGGAAACTACGACCCAGATACATTCGTGGAATCCATGCTACAAAGCAGGGAAAAATGGACGGCAGCATGCGATTTCATAGCAGAGACTATGACAAAACTAAGGAACCTCGAAAGACTACGACGAAGGACCGGCAACTAATTCGCCCTTCCCCCCCCACGATGTAATACTTGGCGGTTGTCCCGTGAGGTGCGGAGTTTCGACAAAACAACAGGCTTGTCCTGGTTTTAAAAGGCCACTTGAGGGTAGCGCGCTACCACAACGCCCATAAAAAACAAAAAAAACAGTTTTAAACCGATTCCGAACGGCAAATATTTTTTAAGAGGAACAAGGCAGAAATACACTCAGAGCTTTGCCATTGCCATTTGCTTCATTTTGATGTTTCATGCACGGTGATTCGAACCTACGAAGAACACAACAAATATATGTAGTAAATTTTGAAAATTTGGTATTTTATTTTTTATTATTGTATTTAGTTCACAATCACTATCGAATGAGGCATCTATTTCGTCACATTTATCTAAAATGTATTCAAGTGCACTTTGCCATTATGCAACCACCACTTTTCAGCTTCATTTGGTATATTTATTCAGCTCGTTCTTCAATGACTTCTATTTATATTCTCTCACTCACCACGAAATGCAAGCGGCCAGCGACGGAGCTTAATTTATAATCATTCAAATCTGAACACAATGGAATTACATTTTAAATAACTGTAAAAATAACACTGCTCATGGCATTTTGAATAGCTGATGCACCCAATTTATGGATTTATGAAGTAAGCACGAAACTGTAGTTGGAAAGCAAACCCAATCGCTTTAGGGTGGTAGCCACCACCAACTTAGAGAGCAGACCACAAGGGCTATGTATTCATAGCGACCGCTTAGAAAATACAATAAAATAGTCAGTGATAAAGAAAAGAGGGCGAATAAGAGGATAATTTCCACGCACCGAAGGGGCAGGAGAATATCATCAAATTATGCATTGAAGGCTTACAAATTGAATTATATTGTCAAATGATCAGCGAACTTCCCATCGGCGATTTCACAGAACTGCGGTTATTGTTTTGATAATCCGCAGAATTGTAAGAAAACGAATTTTGATTTAATTTGTCACGACGACTGAATGTCGCTTAAGGCAGATATTTCGAGTGTGAAAGTGAGCGATAGTAACAATTGCAGCTGCACAAAGATGTAGCTTTGGCGCCAATGACAGATAAGATGCAATTGGCAAGTGCTGCTGAGAAGATTAATACTTAGGAGAAAGAAAGGGGAAAAAAACAAAATTTCTTAGCACAATTTTCTTTCCTTTTTCCAGTGAAATACGTAGTTGTAAATGTTTGTGTGATTTTAAGTACGATCCTATAGTCATTTATTCTTACGCAAACAAATTAACCAAGATTTAACTAGGAACCAATAATAGAATTGATAGGGAAATGTATGTAAAAGGGCAACCGAAAGAGCCAAGCCACGAAATATGTATGTATAAACGTATACATTTGTATATTCTACAGGGTTATTCAAGTGTAAATTCCGAAACCAGTTTGAGGAGTTGGGCCAATGTAGCGAAGAGAAAACTAAGCATATTTTGGGAAATTTTTTTCAACGAAACTGGGGGACCGGAATAAAATAAGAGAAATTATTTGAAAAAACGGTCTTCATTTTACATATCATAGACGATATAAATTATAATTCTTTCTTTTTTTCCAAAGTAATCAAAAATAAAAGGTCGACTACACAAGTTTTTGCGAAAATCCTCTTTTCTTGAAGAGTGCGCGGCAATACCAACTACATCAAATTTGTGCGTTTTTACAGATGAAAATAAACCGGATTTTACAAGTGAAATCTACGAAAAACAGTTAGAAATTTTGAACAAATAAGAATTTCCCAAAACTTTATATACCTAAAAACTATATAATAAAGGGTTTTCCAATAACAGGTGTTACCTATCGCTATCGGAAGATTATTAACGACTTTTTATAACCAGAATTGGATGGTATTGATCTGGACAACGTTTATTTTCAAAAAGACGGCGCTACGTGCCACACAAGCAATGAAACCATTGATCTTTTACGGGAAAAGTTTCCGGACCGTGCCATCTCCCGAAGAGGTGATCACAATTCACCACCGAGATCTTGTGATTTAACACCTTGTGACTTTTTTCTTTGGGGCCACGTGAAAGAGAAGGTCTACGCCAACAGCCCAGGGTCGATTTAAGACCTCAAAAATGGAATTCGTGAGGCTTTCGAGGACATAGGGCTGCCACTTTGCAATTCGGTTATGGAAAATTTCATGAAAAGGATATTGTCCTGTAAGCGTGGTCGTAGTGGTCATTCGCCTGATGTTATTTTCCAATATTAACGGCATAAAAAAATACAAAAAATAAATAATTGGCGCGTACACTTCTGTTAGGTGCTTGGCCGAGCTCCTCCTCCTATTTGTGGTGTGCGTGTTGATGTTGTTCCACAAAATGGAGGGACCTACAGTTTCAAGCCGACTCCGAACGGCAGATATTTTTATGAGAAGCTTTTTCATGGCAGAAATACACTCGGAAGTTTGCCATTGCCTGCCGAGGGGCGACCGCTATTAGAAAACTGTTTTTATTAATTTTGCTTTCACCGAGATTCGAACCAACGATCTCTCTGTGAATTCCGAATGGTAATCACGCACCAACCCATTCGGCTACGGCGACCGCCAATATCAACGGCATACCTTCCTCTTTATAATGAAATAAACATCCGATCATTTATATTAAAAAAAAACCATTTTTCTTTGATTATCAAAATAACACCTGTTATTGGAAAACCCTTTACTATCGAAGACGAAAATACAACCATACCAAATTGTTTTAATTTTACAATTTTTTGTCGGAATTGAAAATTTTAAATTTGAAAGAAATGCATTTTTTATTCTGCACAGGATCGAATCTCTGCGCATGAAACACCGAATGATAGAAAAATTTGTTCTAATAGTGGTCGCTCCTCGGTAGGCAATGACAAGCATCAGAGGATGATTCAGTCATAAAAAAGCTCCTCATAAAAACCAATTGCCGGTTGGGGGCAGCATAAAACCATTTGTGGAAATCCACGAATTCGCATATCCCAAATAAAGATCTACTTATTCTACAAAATTTTAAGGGAAAATGTAAAATTTTTATATTATTAAAAAATTAGTAAGAAAAAAGCTTTTTAATAATTTGTTTCAACACAATTTTTTTATTTTTTATTTTATTCGGAAATCATGTTAGGAACTTAATAGATTTTCCACAATAAAAATATCATTGAATTTTACATCCTCCTTAAAAAATAGTCAAATTTTCTAAATGGTGTTTATTGTCATTTCCACGGCGAATCTATTAAAGGGTGTATCAGCAAATCAGCTGATTTGCTTTTTTTCTTTCGCCGTGTCCATGGGGTTGTCAACTTAGAGTGAAATAAGGTGAATTCATTCATTGTTTTCTACTTTGCCGTGACAATCAAACGAAGAGAACATTGTTATTATTCTAGTGTCGCCACCTTTAATGAATAACCCCTGGGTCATTTCTGAAAAAAAACTTTAGTTTCGTGATGAAAGTAAGTAAACATGTTACAGTTAAAAATACTCGTTGACTTTTCTATTTTCTGTTTGGTCGAACGCCTCTTCCAATGATGTTTTCCGACCAAAGTTAGGACCTACAGTTGTAAGCTAACTCCGAGAGGTCGATAGTTTTTTATGAGGAGCCGACGAAGCGACCGCTACTAGAAAACATGTTTTCCTCATAGAGCTCCACAAAACTCTTTACAGCACATCGCTCACGCTTATTTTAGAGGAGCCACCTTCTATGTACTACCTTTTGAGTGATTAAGTTGATGATTTAGAAAAATGGATGTTGGTTGGTTGGTTGGTTTGAGTGGTGATTCTTACAGAATCCAACTAGCGCTTCCGCACCATTTTGTTGCCACATCCTCGTTACCAACTTGTTTACCAGTTATTTACGGCATGACTATATCCAGTCTGTGCGGTTCAGGAACCTTATCAGGTTTTTGACATCTAAACCAGACAGCTGTTCCTAGGGTTAACATTCTGTCCTTCCATAGGGCAGTGCATTCGCAGAGAAAATGGAAGATTGTTTCCTTTTCCTCCGGTTGTTTGCAATTGTGGCAGTAAGTGTAGTGAGGGATGCTCATTTTGGCTGCTTGTAGTTGATTTGGTTGATTGCTTAAGGTTGTAGGTGGGCCATAACGTCCTCCTGATTTTGCATTTCGTCTGGTCTCTCCATCTACAATCCGCGATTCGGAGGTATTTTAGGGAAATTGCACTCTTGACTGCACCTAATGGTGTGAAAACCGATTCTGCAAAAGCGTTATTCATGGTAGATCCCCTTCTCGCCAGTTCGTACGCTTTTTCATTACCTTCCATGCTCTGATGTCCCGGAACCCAGATTAAGGTAACTTTATGGTTTTCGCTTAAGTTGGCAAGGCTAGTCCTGCTTTGTTAAACCAGGTTAGAGGTTGTTGTCGCCGAATCCGGTGCCTGGATTGCAGGCCCTTAAAAGAGGGATCTGCAATTAATAGCCTACAAGCTTCCCCAATTGCCAGTACTTCCGCCTGAAAGACACTGCAAGTATTAGGGAGACGCATAGATTTTCCACTTTTAAGTCTATGAGAATATATGCCAACCCCAACAACACAATCCATTTCACTGCCATCTGTATAGACTGTAGTGTCGAAGATGTTTAGTGAGAATCACTTATTCCTTTCTTTCCTAGATGGAAAGAGAGTGGCAAAATTTCTACTGAATATTACCATCGGGACGATGTAGTCAGTCCTCTTCGAGGTATACTGGGTTTGTCGCTGTAATAAATAGTACCAATGGATGGGTTAATTTTCTCCAGTAATAATTTAACCTTTATGTGTGCTTGTTCGAGTTCAAATATCTCAATTTGTTCTACATTTCTTCAGTAGAAGCAATAACGAAGACGCCTGAACGCGGGTCATCTTCAATACTCTTCTTGTCCCTTTTAAATTCACTTCAACACTTTTGAATTGTAGATAAAGAAGGTGCAAGATCGTGATGGGTTTTAGGACTTCTTTTCTTTTAATTTAGTCACAGAGCGGTGTTCGATTTTCTTCAGCATTTTCGCCTCAGTCATTACGATCTTCTTTCACCAAGGATTTCTAGATAACTAATGACCGTAATTCTGTGAAATTTGGTATTTATAACACAAGTAAATTAAGTATTTATTGCAATTATTAGCGAAAAACTATATCACCAATAAATTATCCCTCCCCCGAGTATATATTGAACGCCCCTCCTTTTTGTCAAAAGGCAAATATGAAATTTTCATATGAAGTTATTACATTCATTGTCAAATATCAACCACCATTGTAAAATGCACCTCTGACACTTTCCGCGTCCCGAAACGGATAGCCCTGTATTTAATGAAGGCGCACTCTGCATGGTTTTCCGCTCATCATTGCTCATTGCTTGCCGATACCCAAATATGTATAATATGTGTGCATGATTATTGGCTTTTGGTTTTGCTGTTGGCACTGGCAAATGATTGATTGTTTGCGGGGAAAATAGTACAAAATGCATACCATTTCGCTAACGCTCTTCCCCGTAACGGAGTGGCGGAGTGGCTGCCACAATGAACTCGAACTAATATTGACTCGTTGGATTAAGTGACAGTTGATGATTGTTTGTTCTTTTTTTCTTTTTTTTTTGGTTTCCGGTTGTTCCAGTTGGTCTCTTGGCATCAAGTGGCGGATTTGGTTATTTAATAGAATTTTAATTTTTTACTTGGCTGCAGAATTTTCGAAATTCATAAGCAGAAATATTGCATCTAATCCTAAGCTAATGAAATTGCCTATGCTGCGCATGAAGATCTCCAGTTTGAATACAAGCCGTAATTGCCAGTCAGCATTGTCAAGTGTTTTGCCTATCTTAATCCACAATTTTCATGGATTGAAGGTACGAGTATGTCAATCGTAAATGTATTTCTGTTATTTTTCAGCCTTCTCAGGCAAACATTTAAGGCACTTGGAGGCATTCAAGCTGAGTAATAAATCATTTTCAGATTTATCAATAAAACGTATGTGCATTTTTGACAAATGCGTGCACATAACTGTCATTTAGGAGTGGGGCTTCGCAAGTGCGCACTGCTGGCTGTGGATATTCAATAAGTCGCAGCTGACAAAGCGAAATAACAAATATTTAAGAGAATGGAAACATTCTTGTGGGAGTTTCCTTTGCGATATTAAGGCTGTCGAATATAATCCTCTATATTAATAATGAGGTACCAGATGTAGGGCATGCCCCTAAAGCGTGGCTGTCATTGACGCTTTCCAGCAAACGAACTGAATGGGAATTATACTCGTAAGTCATTCGAAGTTCGTTACAGCTACCATTTCCGAAATGGCAGTCATTTTTAAGTATATTCCTCATTTGCTAGAGCTCACAAATGTTTATACTGATTTCTAGGTTTTTTTACTTATAACTAAACGTCGTATTGTCAGATGGTCGAAAAAATTCACCGCTGTCACAATCGAGATCTTAACACATTGAGTGCCATGGCTACACGTTTTAGTGCGACACCAAAAACTTCCTGGGCTGCCACGTCGTACGAAAACGTGCGACAGGCATTGTCTGGTCTTAGATATTGTCGTGCGTTTCTGTTTGACTCTACGAGGTTTTTTTTATTGTTTTTCTAGTAGCCTAATGTTTGCCCTAAATTTTGGTCCAAGCTTCATAGAGATATCTTCATTTGTGCAGTTTTTATGATAAAAACTCGGAGGTTCTTTTAAATTTTGAAAATTTATTGGAATTCATTCGAAAAAAGTATAAAAAAGATAGAAAAATATTAAAACTAAGATATGATAATTTCAATTTACATTAATTTTTTAAATGCGTATATTTTGGAAAGCAATCAATGCACAATTGGGGAGTGTTGGGGCATTGCGGACAGTACGTAGTTGCCCTTTTTATGTTCTTTCTTGCTTCCTTTCGACTAAATTTTCGTTTTGCTTCAGCGTAGCATAAATTGCAAGCACGACGGATGGTTTTATTATTTTCATCTACTCTTTTGGTGATGATATGCTGCAATTGCGGTACAGGCTGCGGGCATGTAAGGCCTAGTAGGTCCTTAGCAACGCGTTCATACGAATGTTCGTATATTCATGGTTTTATTATTCGACGCTGCTTTATACACAGTAAAGGCATTAACCATGGAAAGTCCGAGTAAAAAGTCCCAGCTTTCGATACCATTTTAACCCTTTGCGAAGGGTATTTGAGTAAGAAGCCGTTTGGTCGGAAAGATCAATGCCTGCTTTCCCCTTATTATATTCTACCACAGCCAATGGCTTTTCTGTTGCTCGTCTTTTACGTCTCGCTCCTCGACTAGTTGAAGGCTCTTCAGGATTACGTGCTCCATCTGTTGTGGATACCATTATCGGGGCATGTTTAGTGGCTATCTACTCGCGTTTATCTTTCCACTTCAGAACAACTATACCATTGGGATCTTCTCTAACCACTACTTCGCCTTTCTTTATAGGTGCAATCATAACTTCTTTTGGGAAATGTTTCTTGTTGGCACGAAGTGTACCGAGAACATGTGTTTTTTGATTTGGCATTGAACGAGCCAATTCATAGCTTGTGTAAAAGTTGTCTACATGTAAAGTTCGACCTTGACCTTTCAAATCAATAATCAGATCCTCGCAAACACTTTTTACCAAACCGACTTCTCTCAATCCACTTGATGACTTTCCGGAGTATATTTTCAACGACCAGGTGAATCCTTCAGTAGCGCAGAGCTTAAAAAGCTTTATACCATAAGGATGAGCTTTATTTGGTATATATTGTCAGAATGATAGTCTGCCTCGCAATGGAACAAGGGTCTCATCAAGTACTCAGCCTATCACCTGGTACAATTGAGTTATTGTCTGTGAAGTGCAGGAAACTAAGCAATAGTTGAAAGCGATTACGTGACATTGTTTTCCCCGGAATTGAAAAGTTGTAGAGCGAATCTTTGGACCAATAGTCTTTTAAACTCCCGACCTTCACCAAACCCATCCACAAAAGAAGGCCAGGGAACTTCTTCATTTCAAAATCTGTTGTTGGTATCCAATTTTTTTTTCGAGAAAATCTGGTAAGAGCACCTTTATTTATATATTCCTCAGCATATTTATTTGTTTCTGATACAATTACTTCAATAACGTCGTTGTCAACAAAAAGGAGAAATGCATCTATACAGGAAATATCTGTTGGAATAGGCTGTTGCAAGCCTGATCGCCCAGCGAATGTAAAAGTTTTCTGACGAGAACTAAATTCAGTCCAAATGTTTGTTTCGGAAGAATCGACTACGTTTGACAATGCTGTTGGTACGTCCTCATCCATGTCCCAGTCGTCTTCAGTATCGCTGTTATAAATGTTATCAATGTTATTAGTATCATTGTTATTATCAGAGTCAGTGTCCGAATCATCTGGTAGCCAGTTCTTATCAATCAAGTCATCGCAAGAAAAATCATAGTCATCATCACTTTCTTCCAACGCTTCAAGTATTTCACGATCTCTAAGGTTTCGCTTCGCCATTTTTCTAACTCAAATCTACAAAAATAAAAGAAAAAAAAAAAATAAATAAATAAAAATAAAAATAAAAAAAACAAAGAAAATAAAGAAAAATAAATATAAAGAAAACAAAAAAAAGACAAATAAAAAAAATAAAAAATAAATTGAAATAAAAACAGATATAATAAAAGCCTTTAAAAAATGTAAATGAAAATGCGTAAAAAAAAATTAAGAAATAGCAAACAAAATCGCGTCGCACGTTTTCGTACGACAGTGATTTTTACGATTACAATTTCGTCGTGCAGTGCCATGTCGTACGGAAACGTGCGACATAAAAAAACCGCTATAAAATCCAAAATAATCCGGGATTTGAGCAGAACTGAATATTTTCTACTTTTACACCAGTTTATAGCAAAAAATGTTCTTGGCACCCGGGGAAGGTTTTCGTCGAAACCCCTTGGCACTCAATGTGTTAAGGTCTACAGCTGGAAAATTTAGGGTATTTTCAGGATTTTTTTTTACAATAAAAAAAATGAAAAACGATATTTAAATTTTTGAGCCTTTTTATTTAACTTATTTTACATACAAAAAATGGAAAAACAAAATTTTATTTAATTTTAGTAGTTTTCAAAATGGCGCTGGGTTTTCCAATAAGAGGTGTTATTTTGATATTCAAAGAAAAATGCTATTTTTTGATATAAATGATCGGATGTTTATTTCATTATAAAGAGGAAGGTATACCGTTAATAGTAGGAAATAACATCAGACAAATGTCCAACACTACCACGCTTACAGGACAATATCCTTTTCAGGAAATTTTCCGTAACCGAATTGCAAAGTAGATGCCCTTTGTCCTATGTCCTCGATAGCCTCACGAATCCCATCTTTCAAGTCTTGAATCGACCCTGGGCTGTTGGCGTAGACCTTCTCTTTCACGTGGCCCGAAAGAAAAAAGTCTCAAGGTGTTAAATCACAAAATCTCGATGGCGAATTATGACCACCTCTTCGAGGGAAAACACGGTCCGGAAACTTTTCTCGTAAAAGATCAATGGTTTCGTTGCTTGTGTGGCACGTAGCGCCGTCTTGTTGGAAGTAAAAGATGTCCAGATCAGTACCATCCAATTTCGGTCATAAAAAATCGTTAGTAATCTCTCGATAGCGCAATCCATTCACCTGTAACACCTGTTATTGGCAAACCCTTTATTTATTTATGCGTAAGAAGAAGAGAGGAGAGAAAGAGGAAAAACCGTCGTTCAATTTAAGTGCAAGACTGGCTTGAAAGGCGATATGAGTTTTCGCATTAAATTTATTTTTCACCTATTTGGGGATCTTATCACCAATTTGTTAGCACAAAAATAGAACGGGTTCAAAGGATGGTTCTTAAATATGCGCTAGGATCTTTAAAATATTCCATCCCATATACCTCTAATAGCTCCCGCTTGTTATTAATTGGATTAAAGTCGATTTAGTCAAAAAAAGAGCGATTCTATCTATATTCTACAGCAGTTGACACCGTCAAATTTGCTGAGAGCAAAGTAACGGAACCAGGATGGGCGCCATCTCATTATTCTCTCCATTGTTTTAAATAATTATGTAATTTTTTTATTTCATAAGGACCTTCAGACATAAATTAAGCGAAGCACGAACTCTTTCTGTTGATTAGGTTTTGTCGCTTCTATTACTTTTCGTTCTTGATAACGTCATGAGTCAACTGACCCTGCATAAAAAAAAAGGCATCGTATGGAGTTTCACCAGATATCTTGAGGACCCGGACTTCACCGATGTCATCTGCTTCCTGTTTCACAAACTCTCTGACATGCAAGCGAAGGCGGAAACTGGTCGCGCTGGCACGCATTGTCGGAATGGAGGACAACATCGCCAAGACCAAGGCTATGAGAGTTAACCACAATAACGCAAGGCAGATATTGGTTGACGGATGCCCGGTGAAGTTCGTCGAAAGTTTATGCTGCATCGGCTACATCATCACGGCAGGTGGTGGAGGAGATGAAGATGGCAACTACAGGCTAAACAAAGCTAGGGCGGCATTCGGGCGAATGCATACTGTTTGAGGGAGTTCTCAAATCTCCAGGCGCTTTAAACTACGAATATTCGGCTCATGCGTAAAGGCAGTATTGTTGTACGGAAGCGAAACATGGCTGGTCTATAACACCATCACACAGAGGCTACAATCTTTCGTCAACAAATGCCTCCGCACTGCGTAGATTTACGAACGAGGAAGCAAATCAATCTCAGAAAGCGGCGTTGAATAGGTCACACATTGAGAAAACCATCACACAGCATTTCAAGAATGGCACTGGACTCAAACCCGCAAGGGAGCAGAGGTCGCGGTCGACCAAAAAACTCTTGAAGAAGGTCGATGCTGCACGAACTAGCAGATGCCGACATCTCGTGGGTCGGTGCAAGAACAACAGCACAGAACTGTGTACGAGAGGAGTGAACAAGGAAAAAAAAATTACTTTTTGATAGTAAAGTGCAGAACTAATCATTTGGAAGTCCCTAAGCCGCTAATATTCTTCAATCCAAGTAAATACACAGCAATGTCATCTTTTCGCTTCAACCCGTTCACAATTTTTTTCTTATAAAATTGTCGTTTATAATCGTAATTCGCATCAGCAGTATTTATTCGCTATGAAAGGGTGATTAGACAACAAGGGAATGGTGCTTCCGTGCTGTGTATTCTTTTCAATTAAAAAAAAATGTCCCTATCTTCCCCACTAACTACCTTCAATTGATGTATTGGCTTAATCCAAGAGTGCCCAATGCAGAGGATGATTATTTTACCTCCTCATCGCAAAAAAAACTCTATACTCCACAATGACTTTTCATCTATGCATTTTGTAAATTTTTCGAGACTACCCTCAATATACCAACGTGGACGTCAACACAGTTCTTTAAAGTACGAAAAATCGAATGTGTATAGCTGGATATGTGCTTGAGATCTTTCAAAAACTAAGAATTAAAATCTTACCACCAGCTTCCTTCTTCATCCACAAACCGCCGTGCACTTCAGTCCAAACGCGTCTCGATGCTTACTTTGAATATTTCATAAGCGTCGAAACAATGCGTTATCCATTGCATTAGTAGCAGCAGAAGGAACCTTTAATGCTAAAAGCAAACTTGACATTTATGCTTACCGCCTAAAAGTTCACAAGCATCCTACGTGCATGTCCCTACACACACACATACCCACACACACACACACGCACAGTACTAAGGAAGCGTCTACTCGAATGGTGCAAAAGGAAAGCGAAATGGGGTTCGCGTTAAGGACATTCGCGATCCATTAAAACACTAGAGCGTGCAATGCCATTTTTCTTGCCCAACTTTGTACATACAACAACTGTGTGCGCCTACAAATATGCACTTGAAAATGCATTTCCGCCAATAGTCGCCGTTTAGCCACAGCCATTGCGCACATAAATGCAACCACAACAGCAGTTCCTTCCTTTTAAGTATGCTCCTGCCCCATTTAAGAATGCCGTCCTAGCAGAATACCATATCTGCCTCATTTGCTGTTTGATCAAATCTTATGCGTGTGTGTATGTATGTGTGTGTGCCTTGTAGTCGTCGCTACAAAATGCATTTGACTTTGGGGGAAGAAAATTGTTATTGATATTGAAATTGCATTTTAAAAGCTTTCACGTTGAGCTCATTGACTTTGTTGTTGCTGTTGTTGTCATTATATTCGTTAAACGAGCAGCTTGGTAATCTTAAAAAAATGTTTAGTATTTCCTCTTTCCCATCACTTTGTTGACTTTTAATGTTTGTTTACCAAATATTTACCATTTCCGCATTTTCCTTTATGCCAGTTTATGCTCGTAATTGATTATAATCGTATTTAACATGCACTCACACACGTTAATTGTTATGCTCGTTGATGTTATCCTGGAATTATATGCTTTTACACATCGTTGCTTATCCATATAATGCAAAATGATTTTAGACAAAAGCCAAGCAATGGTGAAGATTTATTCAATTAGAGTTCCCTTCAGCTGGATGTCAGTCACTGTAAAATAAACTACTTCAGCTTTCCTGTAACACGTATCCGGCTGACTTTTAATGGAATTAGGCCGAAGCGTTCGTTTTTGGCCCGCAAGTGGATTATGGATTTTTACTAAGATTCCTAATTAGAATATTATTCCAATCTCTTCAAGAACTTTCGCACATACAAGTGAGTTTGAATACCCATAGGCGTAAAATTTTCAAAAAATCACACTTTTAAAGTCTTAAGTTACCAATTCGAGTAGAGGGCCAAACTAAATTAGATACACTTAGTAGACTATGGTCTGTATTGGTGCATGTCTACTTTTCGGAAGTGTCCGAGCTCGAAATCTTGGCACAAAACAGCAATTGATAGAAAATTGTTTTTCTGATAGCGGTCGCCCCTCGGCAGGCAATGCCAAACCTACGAGTGTATGCCTGCTTTGAAAAAGCTCCTCAAAAAATTATCTGCCGTTCGAAGGCGGCTTAAAACTGGAGGACCACCACTTCTCACCAGACTCGACAGTTTTGTTTGTTGTCAAATCCATCCAGTGTGAAATTAGCTTCATCACTAAGATCAGTATCACAACATTGGTGCAAATAAACGAATAACCCCAGAAATATCGTCCGCAGAAGCACTTACTAAAAATATGCCTTCATCAGTGAGCCATAAACAGCATTCTCCCACAACAAACACCTACCCGACACAACAACAAGACGACTGGAAGACGAGGAATGCTAACGGACTATACCGCCACTTACAAGAATTGAAAATATTTTTAACCGACAATGCAATTGATATCATGCTTATTTCCGAAACTCATGCCACTGAGAAGACCTATATAAACATCCCAAAACTTCGATATTTATTATATATTACAAATATATACCCTGAGAACAAAGCTCATGGAGGCACAGCTATCATAATAAAAAGAGCAATAAAATGCGTAGAAATGGATGACTATAAAGCAGAACATATACAGGCGACTACAGACTGCAAGTCAACACTTTGACTGACCCAATGAATATATCAGCTGTTTATTGTCCACCCAAATATAATAATACCAAACACCAATACCTCGATTATCTTAAATCAATTGGAAATCGGTACCTAGCAGGCGGAGACTACAATGCTAAGCACGTAACATGGGGATCTAGGATAACCATCACGAAAGGAACACACCTATATGAGGCCATTAAGGCAAATAACAACAGCATATTAAGCACAGGAGAACCGACGTGTTGGCCAACTGACACTAAAAAACTTCCTGACTTAATCGACTTCTGCATTACGAAAAACCTGACTCATGAAAACATTGCACTAAAATCATGCCTTGACTTATCATCAGATCACTCACCAATAATAATAACGCGCCAGGATAAGCCTGTTAGAAAAATTATCACCTCGCTATATAACAATAAGACGAACTAGAATATATTTCGTGATGTCATAAAAGAAAACATGGAAACTCGAGTCTCTTTGAAATCCCCCACCGAACTGGAGAATGCAATCGTATACTTAAGTGATAACATAATAAAAGCAGTAATACAATCGACACCAATAATAAACACTTTAACAACAAAGAAAATCCCTGCTTTTATTTAAGGCAAAATTAAACAAAAACGCAAACTCAGAAAAGACTGGCAACGCTCCAAACACCCAGCCGATAAAACTAAACTAAACAAATCATCAAATGAACTCAAAAAAGTTCTCCAAGAACATAATGATAATCAACTGAAGAAGTACCTTAGCAGCCTCGAAATAACTACAACTACCAACAATTCCCTATGGAAAGCAACTAAAAAAATCACTCAAACAACTACTCACAAACCTCGAATAAAAACAAATTCCAACACATAGGCAAGAACAAGCAAAGAGAAGGCTGAAACAATAGCTGACCACTTTAAAACAATATTTACAAATAGCACAGATAATAAAAACATTGAGCTGCCAAACTCAATTGAAAATGCAGACCAGGCAATACAAAACACGACAAAAGAAGAAATCAAGTATTATATAAAGAAACTTAAAGGCAAAAAACACACCGGGGCATGACCAAATAAAGGATAAATACTAAAGGAGCTACCCGATACTATAATAAACTACATACGGGACCTCTTCAACGGATTAATTAGGCTACAATACTTTCCAAAAGCATGGAAAGTTGCACAAGTTATAGCCAAACAAGAACGCCACTGTTGCTAGCTTTTACAGACCAATTAGCTTGCTGCCCATCCTCTCCAAATTGTTTGAGAAAATACTGCTTGACAGAATTAACCCGATTCGAAAACAAAAAGACGCTTTCCCCACACAGCAGTTCGGTTCACGAAAACAACATTCAACTGTGCAACAGATTCACAGAGTAGTAAACAAATTTACAGACGACTTCGATAAGAAGAAATATTGCATGGCCATGTATTTAGACATCGCGAAAGCTTTTGACAGAGTATGGCACAAAGGACTTCTATAAGCAAAAAAAACATTTTACCACTTAACACATTTAATATCCTTAAAAGCTACATGACTGATAGACTCTTCTTCATAAAATACGACGATAAGTGCTCTGAAATCTTGACGGCGACAGCTGGAGTACCTCAAGGAAGCGTACTGGGGCCCATACTATACTTAGTATACACAGCAGATATACCAACGCCAACTACTCGAGGATCAATGATAGCTAAATTTGCAGACGACGCAATTTTAATGTCAGCTAACCACAATGAAGAAGCAGCAACAAAAACACTGCAAGAGAAGCTATCAGCTACAACACAATGGTTTGAAAAACGGAGCATACGCGAAGAGAAAATCTACAAGACATCCAATCCAAATTAGAGGAGAAGACATATAAATACACTCAAGTGCAAAATATTTAGGCATAACGATTAGCTCAAAACTCACATGGAAAACCACATACTGAACAAGAGAAACGAGATGAAAAACAAATTCAGACAACTCTACTGGCTACTAACCAGACCGACATGGACCTACGGTCTAGAAATTTTGGGGGACTGCCAGTGAATCAAACCAACGAATCATACTAAGAAGTCAATCTAAGATGTTAATGACAATCACAAACGCAAATTGGTACATAAGAAATGACGACATTCACCGTGACCTCGGCATAGACACTGTGACTGAAACCGTAAAAAGAAGCAGCAGTAAGCATATCTTGCGACTATTAGAACAAAAACTATGAAATGAGACTTATACCGGAATGGAAGACTAAAGCGCAAAACTCCCACAGATCTTGTTCGTACTGTAATATAAATAAAATTATAGAAAACTATGTTGTGCTAGTAAAATTGTAACTAAATGCTACCAAAGACAATAATGTTCTCTTCCAAAGGGAAGGGACATTTGAATTCCAAACCCTAACACCAATTACTTACTGTTAATATTAACAGATTGTAATTTATAATGGAAATAACAAAACAAAAAAAACTAAAGATGATTTTGCATGAAAAACCACTTGCAAGGAGGCAAATTCAAATCCTTATGTCGAATCCGCCGAATAGCAGATTTATGAATGCCTAATCGTTAAGAACGTCGAGCTATTGATGATGAAGTTTGTTCAGCAACACTTTGCGCTACAGCAGCAATATTCCTAACAGAGCATCCAGTTTCGGATCTGCCTGTCCTTTATCTGTGCTCGACAGAACTAGTTTCCCAGTTTCTTGAAATTTATGCACCAACCTTTGAACTGTCGTCTCATTAGGATGAATATTTCCACCAAAAAAATTATGAATTTTGCGATATGTTGCTTTTAAAGATCGGCCATTTTCATAATAAGTTTCAATAACTTTTACGCGTTTTTCTACCGTGTGAAGTTGTGCATCTGTCCACTTGATAAAAGTCACGGATGACACAACTAAGAAAAATACCGTTTATGAATTAATCACAACTGAAATTTAGGCGCCACTTTGGAAAGACCAGTCACTTTGGAGACAACACCATGAAATTTGTGTGGAGGCACTTTCAAGGTAGTTGCGAAACATAAAGTGTATGAAGATTTATTTATAGAATGGAGCGTCACGTCTCACGTCTCATATATTCGATACAAGTGGCTTCTTCTAGCATTTGGAGTTTCTAGTTTTACTTCTTTGGACTCTACAGCTAAGCTTACCAGAAATTTAGTTTATCCCTAGATATTTAAAAACTGGGTCGCTTGTCGCTTGAACAAAATTGAAAAACTTTAAAAACATTTCAACGGTGAAACTTCAACGCAAACTTCAAGACATTAAAGTGGAAAACTCTTGGCAACAAGTGGTACTTTGGAGTAAGTAGGCAACTGAGTAGTAAAGTCCTCTCTCGGCGAACAAAGCTAACACTCACAAAGCTCTCATTATGCCCGTTCTATCGTGTGACGCAGAAGCTTGGACGATGACAAAATCCCATGAAGTGACGCTTGGAGTGTTTGAGAGAAAGATTCTGCGTAAGATTTTTGGACCTTTGCACGTTGGCAACAGCGAATATCGCAGGCGAAGGAACGATGAGCTGTATGAGCTTTACGACGACGTAGACATAGCGCAGCAAATAAATATCCAGCGGCTTCGTGGGCTCGTCCGAATGGCTACAACCGCTCCAGCTCTGAAAATATTCGATGCGGTACTAGCTGGTGGTGGCAGAGAAGAAGGAAGATCTTCCCTACGTTGGAAAGATCAGGTGAAGAAGGACTTGGCTTCACTTGACGTGCCCCTCTGGCGCCAGTTTTGCGGAAGAGAAAGAAACGACTGGCGCGTTTTGTTAAACTCGGCCGAAATCGCTTAAGGTAGTAGTCTGGTCAAATACTCATTTTTTATAGATATTTTTTAGGAATTTTGTTTTTTTTTTAAGAAAATAAAATACGATCGTTTTGATTTTGTAGTATGTTATTATTGACATCAAATAGTATACAAAAACAATTATTACTATTTTTTTTTGTCATATTTTTTTGTAGTAGTGTGGCACCAAAGTAAGCGTCTTAAAACAAAGGATAGATGACTTGTCAACAGGATTTTGGCTCTTCAGGATATCTGAAACGAAAAAGTTAAACTGATTATTATTCTGTAGGCTTGTTATTTTGGCAGGTGCTACTTTTGTTTCTTTTCAGCCCTAACTTTCCATACTACAGTCTGATTTCTACCCGAAAAATATTCTTTTTCAAAAGTCCGCCATTTTGTTATTTTTCAAACCAATTTTCCCATTGTAGCACCTTAAGAGAAGAAGAAGAAGTGTTCTATAACATAACAGGAAAGGTTGCTACATCCATCCTTAATTTCATTTTTAATTCCTTCCACTAATTCAACCCATACAAATCTGAATTAATCCAAATTGTTGGTTATTCGTTACATCAAAGTCCAGAAACAGGTAAAAAGTTTCCTTCAAAATTACATCTGTGTCAAGGAAACTTAAGTGATAAATACACAAATGGCATCTCAGGGCATTTTAATGTAATGAAAAGAGGAGTAACTGACAACAGTAGCAAGAAAATGTCACATCCCAGAAATGAGCTTTTGTATATTGTATAGGCTTATAGGCGTATGTGTGTGTGTGTGCGTGTGTGAGTGTGCATACATATACAAGTATGACCAAATTCGCATCAAACGCTCAATGTGATAGCCGTGCCTTAATGCAACCCGAACTGATGCTGCTACAATGCGACATAAAGCTCTCCGCTTCATATTCATCTCCGTTCATTTGTCCCCGCTGTGAGTGAATGATGCCAATGTTTGTAAACTCATAATTGGAATTAATTATGCATTCGCACTTTATGGCCAATGTGATGGAGTGAAGTTGCTGCCACAACAATTCCCCCACTACCACCGTCACTGAATGGGGGCAGAACACAATTTCGAAAGGATGAAGTACCTTACGAGGCCAGGCGCATATTGCAGCTGAAGTGTAGTGAGGGTTTAAGAAGACTGTTATCTGACTGATAGTTGATGGCTGAATGCTTTTCTGGCAGAGTAAACACTTACAAAATAAAACATACAAACACATGTGTACGTATTTACTTATACACATACACATATTCACTATATATACACTCACATATACAACGTATGTATGTTGAGTGTCAGAAAGTTGAATGCAAGCCACAAAATGTTGTTGCCACTGCGATTAGTTTAAGTATGTGGCATATTCTCGGAAACACACACACTCACACACACACACACCAGCATACGTATATTCATGTGTGCATTTGGGATGTGCTCCGGGTATTTAAAATGGCGTACATTACATGCGCTCATACATGAGTACGCTTGTATGTGTGTGTCTGCTATTTAAGAGGATGCCATTCAATAATGTCCATGGCTGATGCTCAACTCTGGGTAAGCAATTTTGAAAGTTCATTTTCTTGGGTTAAGTGCAATTCGCACTAATCGTATTTTTAACGCTTACACTGCTAATCGAACATTTAAGTTCAAAGTAGAAGAGTTTGCGAGAAAGTGGATTTTGGAAAGTTTATGGCATCTCTGTGTGTGTGTGTGTGCATCTGTGGGGGAATATATTTTTACTTATATATATAGAAATGTGTGAAAATTTATTGAAATCTATACTTCACTTTCTATTGAATCCATTTAATGCTGGCCCTGCGAGCCACACTTACCACTGCAAAACTGGCCCAGTCAATTATTACACAGATTAGAGAATTCTTCCGAAAAAAAGGAACACAAAGTAGAAAAACATCAGTCGCTACAGCGCAACCCATTAGAGGTGGTCGGAGTGGAACATAAGGAAATCGAAAGGACTACTCACTTAACTATCATACTTTTTCGGCGACTTACTAGGTTGTTCAACAAAACTTTGCGTCTATTCAATAAAGACGGTCGATTTTTTTTAAGTGCCTCATTCAGGTTTGATAGCTCATGGGAATAATAATTAGCAGTTATCGTCTGGTTTGGTTTCAGAAGTTCATAATAAACAATACCGGCCATATCCCATCCAATAGACAGGGGAATCTTCTTGGGGTGAAGGCCATCTCTAGGGGTCGGTTCTGGTGTTTCATCTTTATCTAACAATTGGCGTTTGTGAACAGGATTATTGTAAAGGACCCATTTTTCATCACCAGTAACGATACGGTTCAAAACACTTTCATTTTTACGCCGTTGCAGCAGCTGAGAACACACTCACACACAGCACTCTCTGCCAAAGGTTGGCGACGGAAAGTCTATGCGGAACCCATTTCCCAGCTTTGAAACCTGTCCCAACTGAACCAGCTGCCTGTGAACTATTCCATGCGATGAATTTAACTTCTGAGCTATCACATCGACCGTCAAATTTGGTTCAGCTTCCACGAGTTCGAGCAAGGCGTGGGAGTTAAAGACTTCAGGACGAGCGGGGCATCCTCCACGTCGCAGTTACCACTTCGGAGTTTTGAAAACCACTTTTGCGCAGTCCATACACTCACGGTATCCTCTCCGTGAACAGTGTTTATTTGTGCAGCTGCAGTTGTTGCATGTTTACCACTTTTATAAAAAAAATACAAAATATGCCTCTTATACGCGTTCGAAGATTCTATTTTATTTTTTAAAAACACGTGCTTCTATCCGAGATTAAAATCACTTGTTGAATTCACAATATATCAAATAAAATATAAATAGTTCCGTCATATTACGCGAATAATTTTTTGTTAGCTAAAATCGTACAAAAGTGAAATTATGGGTAAAATACGCACGAACTTATGGACTGACCTGATACACTTTATTAATCAGTATAATCTACAGTATCGGTATAATCTCCCTGCGCATCTCCTTGGTCCAACAAGATTCCAATTTACGAACTCCATCCCTGAAGTGAGAATCTGGAGGTGCTGCAAAATAATCCACAAACAAAATTGAGGCTAACACTTTCTTGGCCGATTTCATGGACATGAACTCGTTTCAGATCCAAAGAGACAGCCACTCTTTATACTCCTGTTTTGATGTAGGAGCATGGTGATAGACCTAAGTCTCATCCGTAGTGATGAATCGACGAACAAGTCCGCTTAATCCCTTCGAAAACGCGCTAAATGAGGTTGAAAAACTCCCACTCGAATGTGTTTTTGTTCCCATTGTGCACAAAGCTTTCTGAAACTCAGTACTTTAGTCAAAATGTTGCTTTCACTACCAATGAGATGCCAGGGTTGTTGCGGTAGCTCTTTTTGGACGTTCTCGACGTGGAGCATTTTCAAGGCTTGTACGACGACATTTAAAGTCAGCTACCCATCAGCTACCCCCATTCTCTATTGTACTAATTGATGGCGAAAAATCCTCATACATTTTACACATTCGTTCATAAATTTCCCTTGCTTTTAAACCTTCCTAAAATAAAAATTCAATCACCGCACGATACTTGATTTTTTCCATTGTAGAAAATACTGTGACACGTCGGTACTAAATGGCTTGTAATCAAAGAATGAGTTGACAAATTGAAATGAAACTAACACAAAAATTTAGGCTAGTAGCAATGCCCTCTCTTATCGAACTTTTTGAACAACCGGTATACAGAAATGTGACTTATTAGCTTAGAACCCACGTTATCTTATTTGTTATCTTATTTTCATAGATAGGCTGGAATTTACTGAAGAACTTTTACATTTTACCTGAAAACCTTTGCAATGGGGCTCTTCCGCTTTGCAGTAGTCGCCTAAAGATGAAACTAGGCTAAACGTAGAAGAAACGATTCAACTGTAGATAACATTTATAATCCTGCGTCATTTGATCAAGCTAAAGCTTGGCCACCAATTAAATATGACCGGGTGGATATTCCCCACAGAGTCAGTGTCACTATTCAGCGACTGAAGAACAATAAATCAGCCGGTGCAGAAGAACTCCCAGCAGAACTGTTCAAGGTCGGCGGCAGTGAGCTGATTGGGTGCATGCATCAGCCTATGAGTAAAATATGGCTAGAAGAAATCATGCCAAATGATTAGAATCTCAGTGCCCTTTGTCCTGTGTTGAAGAAAGGCGACCCTACTATATGCGCCTACTACCGGAAGATCAGTCTTATCGCCATCTCATATATTTTCACGAAAAGTGTCTAGCTCCTTGAATATGCTGATGACATTCACATCATAGGGAACTGCAAGCGAGATGTTACCGCAGCATTTTCCGCTATCGAAAAAGAGTCAACTGAAGTAGGTCTAGTGGTTAACGAGGGCAAGACGAAATATATGCTGTTCACCAGGAAAGATACGCTGCGTTGCGCATCTAGCATTTGAGCGGACAAATATACCTTTGAAATCGTCAAAGAATTGGAGATAAACCGACGAATCACGCTCGCTAATAGGTATTACTATGGTCTCAGTACGTAAAGGCGTAACAGAGACCTCTCTCGCCCTACAAAACTAACACTCTACAAGACGCTCATCTTGCCCGTACCACTCTAAGGCGCTGAAGCATTAGTTGTATCGCAGACTGATGCAGCAGCTCTTGGAGTATTCGAGAGAAAGATTCTTCGGAAATTCTTCGATATGTTGTATGAGCTCTAAGACGAGATGGGCATAGTGAAGCGCATCAATATGGCTGGGCTACGTCGAACGTATGGATGCAGAAGCTTCAGCAAGGAAGGTGTTCGGATGGCAAGTTAGAGGACAACGACGTAGGGGAAGACCTTGCCTGCGATGGTAGGATCAAGTTGAGGGAACAATATCATCGCTTGGTGTAGCAAACTGGAAAAGGCGCGCGCAAAGCACAGATGTCTTGCGAGACTTGTTACAGTCGGCCTTAATCCGGTAACGGGTTGATCAGGCAATGTAAGAAAGTAAGTACCCTTTTTGGGTGTTTAGCCGAGCTCCTCCTCCTATTTTTGGTGTTCGTCTTGATGTTGTTCCACAAATGGAGGGACCTACCATTTCAAGACGACTCCGAACGGCAAAAATTTTTTTTATGAAGAGCTTTTTCATGGCAGTCGGTGGTTTGCCATTGCCATATGTATATAAGTTATGTATGTAAAAAACATAATTTTACTTGTTTCTTTGAATCGAATATCTGCACTAAATTCTTACACTGCGATCAACAGCTCCATAGGATTGGAGTAATTTCTTAAAAAAAAAACGCCTCTGACGAAGAAGGGTAACTCGCGACTTCCCATTGTTCCCATCCTCGAAATAAAGATCTATGTTATTAAACATTTCCGCTGTTCAAATTTCAGTTCGTACGAGTATAAGTACACAAACTGTTGAGCATAAATGGCACAAATGTCAAAAAAGGATGAACTAATTTATTTTTCTTAAATGGCAACGATATAATCCCGTCGAATAAGTTCACTCGCCACACACAAGGAAAATTTTACATGTGTTCGCCAAGCCCAAGACCCATTCGTTAAAGGTGGTGGCACTAGACCAACGACAATGTTTTGTACGTTTGGTTGTCAAAGCAAAGTATAGGCAAAGTAGAAAACAAATAATGAATTCGCCTTATTTCATTCTGGGCTGACAGCCACATGGACACGGCGAAATAAATCAGCTGATTTACCGATAATATATTTAATAGATTCGCTTTGGCCAAACCATTCGCTTTGCCAGTGATAATATCAAGCTGAAAGAAAGTCATTAAAACTATAAATATTTGTTAATAACATAAAAAAAATTGATTGCATTACAAATTTTAATCAATGTCGATTTAGTTTCGATATTTGTTTTTATAAAAGTCTGTAAATAAAATTAAATTGAATAAAATTCATGCTTTGAAAATTTTAGTTGCTTGCTTACACCTGAATACGTTTTATGAACAAACAATAAATATTTAAAAGATTTCGGAAGTAGATAAAATACTTCACAAAAGACAGTAGCTACTGCTCCACGGAACTGTAGAAGAAGAAGAAGAAACAACAAGGCGGATTTGAGCATTTGCTACAAAAATTTATTATTTTTCAAAGAAATAAAAGCCAAGAGCCAGAGAGTGAGATCGCCGAAACGTGCGCATTTCATTGGAAACGGGCTGAATACCTATACAATACATACATACATACCTTAAACGACTGCTTGTGCCATGCCAATTTATTTACACCCCCTGACTTCAAACAAATTTATTGCTAAACACAGATGCGTGTGTGTGTGTGTATGGTATATTATATGCATATGTTTGTGTTAGAAATCGATTTTCATAATTTTTTGCATATTATTATTTTATATATAACTGTAATTAAGCGTATGCGCCTTTTGTCGCGCTCGCTTTTTGTATTTTATATTTGGCGGCTGCCACTTTTACTGCATATCCGTTACTGTTGTTGCTGCTGCTGCTGTCATTGAATTAATATGAAACTTTGAAAATTTCACATATTCATTGATTTTAATGGCTAGCCTGGCCTGATGCTGATGCTGAGTATGGTAAACTCATTTCTCTACTTTAGGTTTCTAGTTAGTATTTTTGCATGCCCATTCCTTCACATTTAAACACACAACAGCTGCTCTATCATTGCGCTCGAAATTTGTGAGCTTTCGTTCCCACTCCTCCTTTCCTTTCCTTTCCACCTACACTCTTCACTCACACTTCCTATTCCACTCGCCCATATTTCTAACACAAATCTCGACCTTGTGCGGCAGCATACAGTCCTTTGTTCATTAGAGTGCCTCATTAAGCCAAAAGTTTCCCTATGAAATCGTTCACTTTATGGCTGGCAAGTCAAATGAGTTAGTGGAGTATTCTGTGATTATAAGTAAGTCTTTTTTTAGGAAACAGAATGTGAATTATTATACTTTCCTTTTTAGAAAATATAAAAAATTATAAGTAATATAAAAAATTATTTAATATTCAAACTAAATAGCTTCTCATATACAAAACCCAAATGAAACGGGGACCTTTACGATCAAAATCAAATACATAAAGAAATGAATTGCCTTATATACTTATACGATATAGGACCCTATTGACAAGTTTCAACAATTTATTTATTTTCTATTTAATTTTGATACCCTTTTTTATAAAATTATAGCTAATTCGTCTACAAAAACCATATAAATCAAAGCTTCAAAGGTTGAGAAAATTCAAAAAAACTTGTTCATCAAAATTTCAAGCTTTTTAAACCTACGTTGGACATCTTTTTTAAAACCTTCGGTTGGGCACCCGGGTCTGGCCCTTTTTGGTCCTTTTTGAAAGGATAGAAAATTAAATTTTAGAAAGCTTAATTGAAGCTCAAGCCGTTAGCTATGAAAGAAATATGTTAAATTCACGTCCAAAGTCGAAAAAGCCAGTCTGGCCAAAATCGGGTGCCCAGCGGAGAGTTAAATAGAATTTTAAGAAAAATTTGTATGCAGTTACATAATTCCTTAAGTGCAAGCATGAAACAGCACGAAAATCGCGTTCGTTGTTGGCACTTTTTTGTTTTATCCATATAACCAAAGCTCGAGAGTTTTTCATATCGAAGAAAACAGCCAATACGTTCGCTAAAAAAAATTTAAAAATTAGCACAATTTTTGAGCTACTCGAAGCATGCATTTTATTGTACCAAAAATCCATGAGCTTTCAAACTCTACAGTACAAATTTTTCTCAAAAATCTGGTTCTTCTTCTTAATTGGCGCGTTAACTGCTTACCCAATTTGGGCCGCGTTTAACAAAGCATCGTTTCCTTCTCGTGCTAACCGGCGCCAATTGGACCCACTAAGTGAAGGAGGTCTTCCTCTTCCTCTACTATCACCAGCTGGTATCGCATCGAATACTTTCATAGCCGGAGCGTTTGTATCCATTCGGACGACATGACTCAGCCAACGAAGCCGCTGGATCTTAATGAGCTGCACTAAGTCCATGTCGTCGTAAAGCTCATACAGCTCATCGTTCCATCGTCTGCGATGTTCGCCGTTGTCAACGTGCAAAGGTTCACAAATCTTGCATAGAATCTTTCCCTGAAACTCTTCAAGGGACGCTTCATCGGATATTGTCATCGTCCACGCTTCAGCGCCATACGATAGGGCGGGCATGATGAGATCCTTGTAGAGCGTTAGTTTTCTTCGTAGAGAAACGACTTTACTACTCAATTCCAGACTTTACTACTCAATTGCATGCCTCAAGCTCCTCGGACTCACGTATTTCGGCCTCTCGTTTCTTCTCACGTAGAGAACGAGAAATGTTGCTCCATTGCTCGTGCATGCCGGTTTGTTGGGCAGTACTCTCTGAAAGCAGGAGTGAGAGTCGAGTGGCGAATCTTCTGGCTGTCTGTTGTGATTGCAGCTTTTCGACTAGGACATTCTTTGCGTAAGTATATATTTTTCTTGCACAGAAGCGTGTACGCAGTTTAGCTGCAACGATATAATGATCCGAGTCGAAGTTGGGTCCTCGGGTCGTATGTATCTCTAATACACTAGAAGCGTGTCTTCTTGGGCAAAAAGTAAGGTGAATTTGGTTGTAAAATGAAAAATCTTTATTTATTCTTGTAAATCAATTTCATCCCCTTCAAAATAATCCCTTCTCGATGAAATACACTTATGCCAACGATTTTTCCAATCCCCGAAACATGCCAAATAGTACATTTCCGGTATAGCCATCAGTACCTTCTTCGATTCAGCTTTTATCTCCTCAATCGACTCGAAACGCGTTCCCCGTGGTCTCTTGAGTTTTGGGAATAGCCAGAAGTCACACGGAGCCAAATCAGGCGAATACGATGGTTGCGGAACCGCAAACAAAATTTGATGGCACTTCTCTGCTCGTCATCAGTATAGGAAGCTCTCATCTGAGGCTTTGCACACCTTTTCATTGGGGAGGATTTTTAAGTGCCGGGTCCCAAATCCAGCGCGCAACCAGCTATCCTTGGATGTCCAGAGGATACTTGGACTAGTCCCGGAAGTTGTGAGCTGTTTGAACCATATGTAGAAGAATTGTCCTGGCCCCCCCAAGTGAATAGCGATCAGTAACTTTCCCCACTTGCGTGGACTTCTACACATGGAACCATCCTCCCTCTCTTCTAGTTCATTGCAAACTCCCAGTCTATTGTATATTTTCCTCTCTCAGCGAGTGGAAGAGCGCCTGGCAGACCAAGGGGAACCTGGAAAGAACTGTGGATCGCGAGACGGCCCAACACTGTTTAAGCTAGAAGCAGGTGAAGGCTTTATCTAGTAATCGTGCGAGATGGCGCGTAGGTGTTCTTGATGTGCTATGTCCTGCTAGGGAACGAAGGAAGCAATGATGATGAAGATACTGTATATATAGATATCAGATCATAAGTATATACATATGTAGCTCAGTGTATATTTATGCATATTTTAAAGTAAACAAAATAATATATATGTACATGTATGTATAGATAAAATAATTATAAATATCAATTTACGAGAAAATTCACAAAAAAAATAAAAATTGTATAAAAATAAAGATTTTTAACTTGACACACATTAAAGGTTTGCAGCAGCAAAACGCGCCTTAGCTCACTGTCGAATCAACGCAACCTCTCCGCTCTCTTCGTTTTCTCCGCTCCGACTCTCAGACTCTCTTATTTCCCTTTCTTCCATCAATTCAGCCGCTTTCAGCAACCGCAAATACTCGGGCGTATACGGTAGATTGAATGCTTTCAACGCCTCTTCGTCATCGCCCTTTTCAACTTCCATTTGCTTGAGCAATTCACGTCGCCATCGATCTTGTATATCCGTCTCTGTTTCTCCAACCTTATGTTGTTCAGGTGCTTGCGGCTCTTCTGGTTGTTGTTCTGGCTTCCGCTCCAGTCGCTGTTCCAGCGGCGACTGTGGCGCCTGTTCCCGTTTTTTTGCCGTTTGATCTTCCTTGATACTTTCCAAAAATCCGAGATTCTGCAGCAAATTATCGCGCACACCCACCATCTGCTGTTGCTCCTCAGCGGGTAGATCGTCGTATTGACGCAACAATTTCTTAACGATACGTGAACGTTCCTCAATTTGATTGGGATCAATTAGGCGCACTTCTTTGCTGAACTCATCGATTGAACTATTAGGACTGTCCATATTATCACGTTTCTCACGCACACCTTCTGCAGCATTGCTCTCAAAGGTGTCGAGAATCTGTTCGTAGAAAACTTTCATTTCCGGTGGTAGGGTTAGACAAGAGCGTTGCTCTACTTGATCGTCGATTATATCACTGATGGCTTCCATGGCCTGTTGAACCATGTCTTCGATACGATTTGCGTCATCTTTTTGCTTTTGAATTGGAAGTGAGAGTAAGAGAAAAATATTTTAGCATGATAAAATGTACTATATAGTAGGGATCGAACTGGTCAGACCATTTTCTCAAAACCGGACTCTGCAGGTGGTACTTTCTTCATGCATTGTTGATTACGCTTCAAACTGGCCCACAATGGTTTCATTTGGGGGCTGCATTTCACCATATCGAAAATAGACTTGACAATTTCCATAGCTCCCTTACCACCGATGGAGTTTTCGTCGCAACTAGAACTAGAGAGAGAGAGAGAGAAGAACCGTAATAGCATCGATGTATAAGACATTTTACTCTCGTACCTAATGCAATATACTTTTAGGCTCACCTCGTCTTCGGCTTGGCACACTTTCGCTTCATTGCATAGCGTTTGAGTTGTGTTATTTGCGGAAATGAAATGCCACGACGTTCACGATCTTCACTCTGCACTTTAATTGTGCCGTTACCAAAGAAATTTTTCGCCTTCTGATCACCCATGACGCTCGCATTGATTGTGATATTCAGCTTCATGGCTTTTTGCCCGCTCGACCCCAGTGGGCGCGGTGTAACTGGTTGAATTTCAACAGTCATATTAATTGCTTCACCATTTGAATTTTTACCAGAATTACCATCGGTGCCTGTCGTACCGCAGCTGCTACCAGCGGGACCGAGACCGTTGCCAGTGCCACCAGCACCATAGTCAACTCTACCACTTCCTGCCTCTTTATCCCTATTGCCGCTATCGCCACCACTTCCGCTCCCACTTTTCTTGTCATTACCCATACCGTTCTTCGCGTTGCCATACCTGCCGTAATCCCCATGCCCATCAGCTTCATGGCCACTTGTTCTTTGCTCGTCATTTCCACATTTTGCACCACCTCCATAACCACTACCGCTATGACCGCCACCGCTATGACCACCACCACTATGACCACCACCGCTATGACCGCCACCGCCATGACCGCCACCTTCCTGTCCTCCCGTTCCTTGCCGATCGCCTCCCCTCCCAGCACCTTCATGCCCACCACTGCCTTTCCCACTTGTACCTTGCCGTCCAATCTCTTGTCCATCACTTCCTTGTTTACCGCCTCCATGGCTTCCTTCCACTCTTCCACCCTTACTAATAGTATTATTACCGCTACCCCCACCACTTGCATTTCCTCCAACACCTTTGCCGCTGTCAGTCCTATTCTTTTGTTGCTGCACTGATTTGAGAAATTCCTCCAATGTGTTAAAGGCCGTGCAATTGAGCAGCTGATCATTCACTTTCACTACCGTGCCATCATCCCTACATTTTGCGTCATCGGCTTTATTTTTGCTTTTTCCAAACCAACCAAAGGGCGCACTTTCATTGTTGCCATCGTCTTCCTCCACTTCGCTCTCTGTTTTCTCATTTGCCACACTTGCTTCATTTTCCTTATTCTGCTCGTCGCTTCTTTCAATACTTTTGATCGCACCGTCTTCAAGCTTTATTGTCAGTGCAGTGTGCTGTGGGATCGGCCGATTTTTATTTGCACTACCTTCGCTAGGTACATCATTTTGCTGATCGTTATCACTATTATTATCTTCTTCCCAAGGATCAGAGCCATACCAAAGATTGTCGACTGGCATTCCATCGAATTCGCGCGCATACTGATCCACCTCTTTGAGATTATCAAACTTTTGATTACCAAACTCGTCAACAGACTTGATAAAATCGTTTTCTCTGTCTGCCTCGTGTCCGCGATTTTGTAGAGAAAGTCGTCTTAGCCGCGCCATCAAATCTCTGTAGTCTTCTTCACGCTCCTCTTCGTTGTCACTACCATCTCTGGCTGAATTTCGTGCATACGCCGCTCGAGCAGCGTTCATCGCCCTTCTATCTGCCGCAATAACAGCAGCATCATCAAGAGTTTCACTTATTTCAGCCGGCGAACGACCTGCAAATCTACCAACTGCCTGCATAAATCTCCGATTCCCACTATCGTTATCGCCATATTGCGTTACAGCTGCACGCCTTTGGGCCAACGGGCAATCTCTGAACGTGTGCGCAGGCACGGAATTACCTCTGTCTGACAGGAACAAAGCAGCGTCTAAGAGTTTTCGATTATTGCTACTATTATCGTCGATATCATCCACAATATTTGCCGCCCGCTTGCCCATTAAGTGATCAGTGTTGTTTGCATCCTTTAAGTCGCTCGTTGTTGATTTCTTTACATCAGCCTTCTGTTCAGTATTTGGCTCGCTCTTTCTCGTCTCTCTATTTTCACTTGTCTCCACTTTTTCTGGCTTCGTCACATTCGCTTCCGTCTTTTCTGCTTCCGTCTTCTCAGTTTCCGTCTTCTCTGCTTCTCGTCTCATGCGACAAATTTCCTTTTTATTGACTGATCGGCGCATTCTTTCGGATCCATTCAAGACATACAAAGTATCATCGTTAAAAACTTCATCTTTGGTTAAGCTCAACTCACGTCTGTGCCTACGTAGTACTTTCGGGCGCAAAGGTTTTCTTTCATTTATTCCATCAACTCGGCTTGATCTTCTAGCTTTCGCGTCCTCTTCTACACCTTCCTTGCTTTTTTCTACCACCTCCCGCTTTGGTTGCAATTCTTTAACAGTCATGAAATCGATTAGTGCACCCAAATCTACTTCCCTAATACCGGTAATTTCTCCAGCCTCATTGAGTACACCAATACGCTTAACTCGTCGCCTTGGTGCATTGGAATCCTCACCTTTGTTTGCATCTCGTTTAAATTTAAATATGGGCATCTTATTTGGCACGTCGTCATATCTATCACAAGGCGCGCCTATCTGGTCACTGCTCTTATTCGTGTCCTCTTGCTCGCCACATCGTTTGAATTTTTCCGCCAACGCGTCTACATCCGCCCCTATTGGATTTTCATCGTCGGCTTGCTCAAAATCAGCTGCATCCTCTTGAGCTGGTATTTCTGGTGCTGGTACTTCTGGCGCAGGTATTTCGGCGGCTAGATTTTTATTATCGTCTACTCCCGTACGATCTGGTAATTGCATCAATAACATATCATCCGGCGAATCGGCATCTAAACTTTGCACTTGATCGTCGCCACTAGGGTTTTTAGTCACACGCCTTGCGCGCAGTAAGTCTAGGATGTGGCTGTCATCTTCGACTGGTTGCTGAAGAATTTTCCTTTTGCGTAGTAAAGTGTAAGTAGGTTCGATTACAATTTCATCATTTTTTTTAATTGAATCACTCTCGTCTCTCGACGAAGCCTCTGGTGTGCCATCGTAAATAAGCTTTTCGTACGAATGCTCCTCAACTTCATCCATACGCGCAAGTCGATCCTGCCAATCGAGTATATCTTTGGACACGAGGGATCCTTTCCGGTAGCTGTCTCTTTGATTATTTTCACTATCTGCGTTAAAATTCCTCTCCAAGTTCTTTACAGCATCATCCAGTTGTAGCTCATGTTGTGTTTCGGAAAGCGCGTAACTGGGCAGGGAGGGCCCAAAACCCTTTGCCATTAAACGTGAGCTGGTCTTCAATTTGATTTCATCCATTGGATTAAAATCTGAACTGCGTTTCGAAGGAGCTTTCAATTTATCATCCATCTCCTGCGAGTTCACATTATTCTCGCCGCTATGTGCATGCTCTTTGCGCGGTTCCGATTGTTCCTGTTCTACCTTTGAGAGTTTGTAGTTAGCTTCGTGTGATAAGTCATTGCGAGCCAAATCGAATTGATCATTGACAATGTTTGGAAAATGTATGTTTTCAATAGTTTTCTCATAGGTGATCGGTTCATCATCGTCTGCAGATTCCGATTTGGATTTACGTGCAAAATCTTCCATTGAAGAATCGAAATCTATCCTGAATTGTGGAAAATCTACTTTTTGCATCATTCTATGCATTTCTGGATCGACCTTCTTTTCACTCACTTCCTGCAACTCATCCATATTTGGTATATTTTTAGCTCTCAACGCATTTCGGTAGTTGTTCGCTTCGAGTAACAAGAAACTATTCAAATTACTCTTCGCATTACTTTCTTTATTTGATTCGGGCTCGTGAAAGTTTGATGTGAATTCCATGTAAGTATTATCAGTTTTAGTAGGACCAGCATTTTTCGATAACGGTTTGCAACTGATGTAAGCTTTGGTAAGCACACTGGACGCCAGACCAGCATCCTTATGGTTCGCGTCCGCATTGAGGCTTTGCGGAGAGTCGAACTTCGAAAATGTTTGCGCATACGGCGTTTCAATGGAGCCATCTTTGCCAGAGACCAAATCAAAGTCAATATTATTCTTCACACCCAAATCCGATTTCCAATTGAAATCTGAATTGTAGCTATCCTTGTTTGAGTTGCCCGCGCCGGTGTTGCTATTTTGATTTGCCTTGTATTTGTACGCATTGCTGTAACGATTTGCATCCTTATCCTTGTTGGTATTCTTATCATTTGTGCCCGTACCACTTACACTTTTCACGACATCTTTCGCTTTCGCCTTTTGCAACGCCATGTCTAGATTTAGATTCGAGTTGCTACCATGAAAACTTTTCAGCAGTTGTCTGTGTAGATTCTGAAAACGTGAATTGGCGCGCACTAATTCATTTAATTGGTCATTTACGTTTACATTCGTAGCGCCTTTTTCATTATTGCTTTTATTATCATTTTTTGTGGCACGTCCTTGCAGCGGATGCAAAAAATCATTATCCAAATCGAGCGCCTCACGCTCCAAGTCCAGATTTAAGTCGAGCTGAGAATTACTAAGCAGGTCATCGATTGACTCACGGCGTTGTCGCTGCAGTTCGACATTGCCGTTTATCGCCGGTGATTCTTTGACATCTTGCAGGGCATTGGAAGCATCGTCCAATGCGCGCTTGAAATGCAGGAGCTCATCGCTAACAAAGGCTTGTATGCGTTGAAAATGCGCGGCAAATGTTATGACAAAGAAGAAAATCACGCACGAAAATTTCATTTCTTCTTTGTAATTAAAAAAACAGAAAAATTGTCAATACTTTTTTACTTGCTTTCACTCTCTACCTGACATTACATTTTTTGTCAAATGATGATGAAAAATACTAACAATTCTGGTGCGTTGCCACATATGAAATTTGAAATAAATTACTTTATAGGGTTTCATAAGAATTTAATAGGAATTCAAGGGAGTAGAATTAGTAAATAGCAATTCGGGTGTCTCACGAATGGCGATTGTGAGCCAATTAAATTAAATAAAAATAATAAATAACTGATGAACTTCACCACGTGTGTGATATTTAAACCCGCGTAGAGAAAAAATGAGAGCACAGATGTCTAAATCTTTGCCAGACGAGAGCAGGGCAGCTAAGAAGAAGGTGTTGAGTTGATTCCACCTCGTTTTCAAGACAGCTTCTGCAGAAGGGACTTGAGGCAATCCCAAGTCTCACCACATGGACACCTAACGGACAATGTCCGGTAAGGATACCCATCAAATTCGAGAGCTGGGACTTTGTTAACCTTAGGAATCCTCTCGAGCGTCCCCGATCTAACCGTGACCAGAAGGATCTCGCGCCTTCGCACGTTTGCGCAATAGCTCAACGCTCGCTGAGTTGACTCGAGGCCCATCTTTCTAGGAGCAGACCACAGGTTCTTAAGGGAACCCCAATCCTCCCGTTTCGCGACGAAACCGTCTCCAAAGTTCCCTATCTAGCCAACTCATCAGCCCAGAAGTTTCCCTCTAGCACTGCTGTGGCCGGGAACCCAAATGAGCCTGAAATCGAAGTATTCGGATGCAATCGAGAGAGAAGCAAGACATTTTCCGACCAATCGTAACCGAATGGGTTGGTACGTGTCTCCCATTGGGGAGTGCGCAGGTTTGAATCCTCATGCATAAAGCAGCAAAATGATAGAAAAAGTTTTTTCCAATACCGGTTGCCCCTTGGCAGGCAATGGCTAACCTCCGAGTGTATTTCTGCCATGGAAAGCCTCTCATAAAACACCATTTGCCATTCGAAGTTGGCTTTAAACTGTAGGTTGCTCCATTTGTCGAACAACATGAAGAGAAGGAGGAGCTCGGTCATTCATAATTGGCGTATATTGGACGAATTACGACGCAGTTGCGTCCAACGTTTGAAAGAGACTTCTTCTTCTTCTTAATTCGCTCGATAACCGCTTACACGATTCGGGCCGAGTTTAACAAAGCGCGCCAGTCGTTTCTTTCTCGTGCTAACCAAGTCCTTCTCCACCTCATCTTTCCACCGCAGAAGGGGTCCACCAGCTGGTACCGCATCGAATACTTGCAGAGCCGGAGCGTTTGTATTCATTCGGACGACATGCCCCAGCCAACGTAGCCGCTGGATCTTTATTCTCTGCGCTATGTCTAAGTCGTCGTAAAGCTCATACAGCGCATCCTTCCATCGCCTGCGATATTCGCCGTCGCCAACGTGCAAAGGTTCACAAATCTTCGGCAGAAACTTTCTCTCAAACACTCCAAGCGTCGCTTCATCGGACGTTGTCATCGTCCACGCTTCTGCGCCATACGTTAGGATGGGCATGATGAGAGTCTTGTAGAGTGTTAATTTTGTTCGTCGAGAGAGAACTTTACTACTTCATTGGCTACTTAGTCCAAAGTAGCATTTATTGGCAAGAGAGATTCTATGTTGGATTTCAAGGCTGACATTGCTATCTGTGTTCCTAAGTATACGAAGTCCTTTACAACCTCGAAATCATAACTGTCAACAGTGACGTGGGTGCCGATACGCGAGTGCGCCGACTGTTTGTTTGATGACAAGAGGTACTTCGTTTTGTCCTCGTTCACCACCAGATCCATTCGCTTTGCCTCTTTATCTAGTTTGGAGAAGGCAGAACTAACTCTTATTTAAAATTGAGCCTGAGCGATTAAGTTCTGCGGCTCGTACGATCCTCTCCAACATCAGGTTAAAGAAGTAACACGACAGCGAGTCACCCTCTCTGAAACCTCGTTTGGTATCAAACGGCTCGGAGAGGTCCTTCCCAATTCAGCGGCGTCATCTTGCATAGCCGTATTAGTTTTGCGGGGATACCAAGTTCAAATTTGTTTAAGTGGCGGGTCCCAAACCCAGCGCACAACCAGCTATCCTGGAATGTTTCGCCTTCTCACTTTAGCTCACTCCCGAACGAGTGTTCGGAAGCTACTCAGAGGATACTTGAGCTAATACCGGGAGTTGTGAGCTGCTTGAACCCTATGCAGAAGAATCGTCCTGGCCACTCCCAAGTGAATGGCGATCAGTAACTTTCCCCACTAGTGTGGACTTCTACATATGGGACCATCCTCCGGGTCTATCTTTAGAAAATAAATGTCATGAATGGTTCAACACAAAAATAAGAAAGATTGCACAATCAATTTAAAAGTTCATTGTTTTATTACAATTTAAAATCCGATACCTCTAACTTGATCACCCTTTGCATCCACGTGTGACAATCTCAAATCATCAACAATGAGTGCTGATGCCACCTATGCCACAGCATTACAATATCGCATGCCGCCATTGATGCAACAGGATGCCAACTTCAGCGCAAACTAACTCCGCCCTAACTAAGTGCAGTAGGCAACATTCAACAGGTATGCGCAACAATGCTCCTCCAACACTTTCCAAAGCAGCCGAACTGTAACTGACGTAAAAATAGCGAAAACCTACGCTTTTCCTGCTGCTGCAGCTATGACTGTATCTGTGGCTGTTACCCACTGCAGAGTTCTATTGAATCTCAAAACTTTGAAGACATTTCCGCCATTTCTGCGCTAGTGTATGTGTGTGCGTATACCTGTGCACAGTTTTTAGCGGCACTGTAACAATGATAACAAAATAATAATAATAATAATATTTGTATGCCATACGTGCGGCATAGACCCGTAAGGATGTGTCTGTAGGTGCGGCGTAGGGAGCTCACCCTTGCTGCTATTTAAAAGTTTTTGAAAACTTTTACACACTCGCTCGCACACATACGCCGGCACCCGACCAAACGCTGCCAACACTAGCTCAACAACTCATTCATTCCGCATCGCTTCCGCCACATGTTGACAGTTGTTGTCATTGTCGTCACATAGTGCAACATTTCCTACGCCACATCCGCGTTGCACAAATGCAATAAAAAAGGCATCAAGGTAGGAAAGTTTCAATGTATACACATATACATATTCATATGTAATATATGCATGTGTTAGTGCGCGTGTTTGCGCTGACACTGTGCCGCTTTTTGCTTGTCACCTCCACTTTGGTTTTTACTGTGTGGCGAATCCTTTGCCATTGACGTAATCGCTCGCCTTTCATTGCCCCGCAATTCATGCGACATCTCTGCCTCAGTCTCACCTGCGCAACCACATACAGTCAGTCGTCATTCAGCCAACATGCTTTACAATTGTTTTACTTTGATTTTTACTCGCATTGATTTGTATTCATTCGCCTCAACAGCTGCCAAGTCGATAGGCTCAACTTCCATATGCCAGCATAGCTTCCACTTCCACTTCCCTTCACTTCATTTACCTTCGCTATAGCTGCGAGTATAGCACTGCGTTATCTGCTGCTACCGCTTGTCTCTCTGTCTGTGTGGCTGCTAGTGTTGCATGTTTAACTTTTTCAAACAATACAATTTCCTTTTAAAACTTTGTTATGTTTTCATTTACACTCACATGCATGCCGATTGTATTAAACACACTCAAACTTGTGTGGGTATAAGTGCCCAGTAGTAAATTGAATTAGCTCAGAACTATCATAGATCTGATAAAGAACGATGATCCGGTCTAGAACGCTGCAGAACTGCAAAAGGTTTAGTCACCAGTCCGAATAGAAAATTGTCAAACTTTCTACTAAAACTTGAAGGGAAAAACGTATGGTAACACCGACCAGGGCATAACCCATGGGGTCAGCATGCGATCGCCATTGGAATCATTGAGGACCCAGTGTGTCTCTGTGAGTGTCCTACCTTTGCTAGAGCAAGGCTACGAGTCTTGGGTTCGGATGTCGTGAGAATCAGTAATATTCGTTCTCTAAAACTTGAGGATATTTACAGATTTGCCAAAGACTGGGGCAAATTCTCACAGTACTAACTACCTCTATGAAGGACAGAATGTTAACCCTGGGCAAACCGCTGTTCGAGAGTCCCTCGTCTGGCTTAGACGTCAACAACTTAATAAGGTTGCTAAACCACACAGACTGGATATAGTCTTCCTGTAAATAACTGTCAAACAAGTTGGTAACGAGGATATGGCCACAAAATTGTGCGGAAGCGCTAGTTAGATTCTGGATGAACCTTTATCTCCGCCTCAATTCTTTCCTATCTCTTTCTCTGATACTTTTCTCTTCCCCTCCTTGACTACGAGTATCTACCCTCTTTCCAGAGCTCTAAATGCAATGGGCTTTTTAGACTGAGTGTTTTTGGAGCCACCAACTCTCTTGGCTCGACCTATTAAAATTTCAATCATAGATCTAGCACTTGAGATACTTCACTAGTTGTCGCTCAATCCCAACGATATGCTTTTCCGTAAATAGGCATTTCCTCCAATCTAACACAGCGGTAAAAAAAGTCATATTTCGCACGCTCCAACGCTGCCTCCGTCGTTGCTATCACAAAGCAATCAATCAGCGCAAATTGGTTTTTATTCGCAGATTTTATATTACAACAATTTGAAACATGCCAACAATGCGATGTCATATTCATCGACTTTTCGAAAGCGTTCGATAGAGGCAGGTCTTCGTCCTAGCTTACTTAAGTGGTTTGCATCTTATTGCACGGATAGAGCTCAATTCGTTCGCATAAAAATATAAAATCTGATGCCATCAAAGTTACCACAGGTGCTCCTCAAGGTACCCATCTCGGACCATTGTTGTTCTTAATCTTTGTTAATGATATTCCAGACGTTTTGTGACAAGGTGTTGTCTGGTGTATGCAGCTGACTTGAAAGTTTACAGAGGTATAGAGACCATAGCTGACTGCATGAACTTTCAGGAGGACTTAACATGATTGAAAGAAAATTGGTGTGATGTTAACTCCTTACCTCTTAATGCTGGTAAGTGTCAATGCTTGTCCTTCAGTAGATGCAATGTTGCGATTGATTTGTTTTGTTAATTTTGAGATTTATTCAAAGTTGAAAATTTGATATAAAGTTTTTTAAACTGGAATAACATTTTTTTTTTATTTTTAGGAATAAAATATACTTAAAAATTGGGAAGAAAATTTTTTGCCCAACAGATTCTGCTTCTCTATTCAAAATTTTTCGGGAAAAAATTTGTTTGAAAACAATTTTTGGTTTTTTATTCAACATTTTTAGAACAAAAATTTTTGTTGTCATTTATGAAAAACATTTTTTTACCAAAAACATTTTTGGAAAAAAACTTTTTTTTTATTCAACCTATTTAGAAAAAAAATTTTTTGTCCAAAACATTCTGATTTTCTATTCAACATTTTTCGGAAAAAAATTTTTTTGGAAAACAAATTTTGGTTTTTCATTCAACATTTTTAGAAAAACAATTTTTTTTGTAATTTATAAAAAACATTATACGTACAAATTGGAAAACTAAATTTTGGCCAAAATATTTAGATTTTTTGTTCAACATTTTTCGGAAAACTTTTCTTTTTTGGGAAAAAAATGTTGGTTTTTTCTTCAACATTTTTGGAAAAAATTTGTTTTTGTCATTTATACAAAACATTATACTCACAAATTGGAAAAACAAAAAATTTTTACAAACAGATTTTGTTTTTTTAGATTTTTTCTCTATTTTTCCTTTAATAGCTGAGATCCTGTTCAGTAATCTCTGCAAGCTTCATAATGGGATACGCACACCTCTTCGAGTTACAATACATTCAAATACGTACAGTGAACCAGTAAAAAATACCCTGTATCTGCTCTTTAAGGCGTAGTATAAGTTATTTGTAATTAAGCTCTATGTCTTCATTGAAACAATATTTTTATTTTAAGAGCTATGCGCTGTTGTTTATTTTATGAGCTAACTACAACTAAACTTAAAAATATTTTCACCCACTCATTTGTCCCTATGCTTGGCACAAATTTGGTGACAGTGTTGCTGTTGTTGGTGCAGTTTGCGCTGACGTTGTTGTTGTAGCATTCGCCGGTAAACTTGGACTTATAAGGTGTGGGAATACGCTAACGTGAGCAGTTCAGCGCTTACATTACGGCAGAATTTTTAAAACACCGTCTGCCCTGTGGTGTCACGGTGGCGAGGGTCTTCATGTGTTAACCTATACGTATACTTATAATAGCGCTGCGCATAGTGTTTTGGGATGGTTTTTCACTGTTCCGTGGTAAGTATTTGAATAGAACCTGAAAAGTTAGAGGAATCCCACTATAAAACCTTCAGCAATTACTGAGCATAATCGCAACTAATACTGAAAATAATTAAGAAAAAAGGGCCCGACCAAAACTCTCAATAAGAAAATTCTAATAAAATTTGAACAAAAATATAAAATTTGTTTCCAAAAGAAAATGTTTAATTATATTTTGTCCAAAAATTAAAATAATAAAAGTATAAAGAAATGTCCAAATTACTTATTTGTCTTTAAAATACTCCCTACGAAATGTTCAACACTGAATGGATCTCAAAACTCTTAAATTTGTTTACAGAATGTTAAGTTTGCTGGTTATTATAGGTACTTAAGCCTACAAATAAACCAATGCTCCGAAAAATTTAAGATCACTTACAAACTACTTGAATCAGAAGACATTTAATCGCTCTGTGTGGAGGTTAGACTAAGAAGCTACCTTCAATGCACCCCTAGTCTGTGGGGTCCTGCAACGTTTGCTGTTATTCACCCTTATTTTACTGAACTGATCACCTATCCCATAAAACACAAATACTTACTTACTGAATTCAAAACACAGCCAATTTCCAAATTCTAATTTCTAATGTCATCGAAAAACTCACACCAATGCAATCCAGTCTAGTGAGATGCGTACCGGTTTGAAGGCAATCACATTATCGCTAAATACGACGAGAGCCCTGTTGTTGCACTAATTCCATCAACTACCCCACTCTGTATTCATATTTCCTAACTTCGGTACCAGTCTTGCAGCAAGTCTGCCCACTTTCCTATAGACAGGTATAACGTGAGTATGTATGCATGTGTGTGTGTGCTGTCACATATGTTTTTGCGCCTGCTTACATGTGTTTATTCATAAGTTTTCCACAGTATTGCAAAAACTAATAAAAGTGAAGTAATGAAATCAAACAAAGACGTCTCACAACATTTCCCACACACTTTACTTGCTTTGTCAACGCATCGGTTATCTTCTGCAGGCATACTTGGCGTATGAGTAACACTTAATTAAATTGACACTTGATTTCATTTATATTGTTCGGTAAATTGTTAACAGTTAAGACAACTTTAATTAAATCAAAATCAAATAATCCAAGAAAAGTGGTTTCTTCGCAGCCATTTGTTTGTTGGTTTTCTAATCTCAGGGGGGAATAGTTTGTGAGAATGTTGCGTGAGCATATTTTTCTGTTGTATAGGCAAACTTAAACATGTCACATTACCACTTTATCAAACAATCAATTGAATTGTGGGTTTTGGTAATGAAATATTTCGTTTATAAAAACAACCGGAGTGTAATCTGGGTTTAATGAATTTCAAACGTTGCTACGATGCCTTTAAATACTTCGTATGCACTGAAACTAAGGACAGGTTTTGAGATATGGGCAACCGTGCAAAATGTGTTATTATCATATTACTATGGGGTTAGGGGTAGTCAGAGGATCGAAAAAATGATGATTTTCAATAATCAAGTCAATTGCTTTAGTTTACAAAAATAAAAACATAGCATTAATACATCATGTTTCGACTTGACTTAGCAAACTTAAAAAAAAAAACAATAACTATTGGTAAATTTATCGCTGTTTGTGTGGAACCCGTTTCTCCAGAACTCCCTTGCGGTGATCATCACAAGTCCTTGGAGATTCATCTAAAATCAATCGGACAAGAGAAATTAGTTTTATTAAGAGATAATCTTGTGCCTGATCGAAGCTCTTTTAGCCAAAATTAACAATATGGCGGCCTCAAGAAATGTTTTTCAGATTTTCGAGAAAAAAACTGACAATTAATTGTTTAAAAAAAAATTGAAATTTTTGAAAAAAAAAAATCCTTTGATCAGGCACGAGTTTTTATGTTTTTCAAAAGCAGTATAAATTTTATTGAAATCTACCAAGCGGTTTTAACGGTACAGTAATCACCAGTTCAAAAAACATAGTTTTGAGAAAAACGCATTTACACTTTTGCTATCGATTTATGCAACTGCTGCTAACTAAAATAAGCAAAAATAACAAAAATAATTTTTTTTGTTTTTTGGTAGGACTGTTATAAGCTTACATGGCAAATTTCAGCGTGATATGTCACATAGTTTGTTTTCTGTGCTACTGTAAACAAGTCAAGCTCGAGTGTGGAAAATTTTGAGTTGTGACCCTTTTGTATTTACGGTGCGATATAATATTTGGTTTAGCTCCTTAAGGTGGAAAACAGGTTTTGCCACACATATATTTTTTACGTGCACTTTATTGCATCAAAATTCGATGGGCAATAAATCTGCATGCTTGACATTTTTCCAAAAATGTGCAACTTTGATGAGAATTTGTTGATTATTTTTAGATTTGCACAAAGCAAGCAAAACTCGGATTTATATACAGAAATATGTGGTTTTTATAGGAAAAAATTTGAGTCTGAGGAGAAAAATAAAAGTGCATCCTCACATACTTGTATACACCTCTTGACCCACAAATAGTGGCAGCCTCACCAGACCGTCATATAGCGAACGAAGGGAAACTGCCAATAGAGTTTTTAAAGCATATAAAAAAGCAGTTGTCTGTAAGTTACTCCAACAGGCTACAAATAAAGTTATTCGAGCGCAGTAGTAACATTTAGTAGGAAATAGAGATGCGTGATAGAATCACCTAATGTTATTTCGGCGCAAGAAGATATGTTTTTAAATATATTTTTTTTTTTGCCGTACAGATAGCTTTAGTTTATTCAGTCAATTTGCATATAAGAATGCATTTTTAAAATAATATTTTTAGAATAATATTTTTTTTAATTCTTATTGGAATTTTCGTTATTTTCCCTAGGCGATTTTTTTTCAATTATTATTTTCAGTTACTATAAAGACATTTTTGTGAAGAGATTTTCATAAACTCCTCTTTAAGCTAACCGCCATCATGCCAGATCATGTAGCCTAAGGGGTTAGGGGTAGTCAGAATTAAAACAAAAATTTTGCATTTTCTTAAAGCACAATATCTTCAAAATATTGTGTGAAAATTTGAAGTGAATCCGACAAATACTTTTTGAGTTATTCAACAAATAACAAAGGGAGCTTTCGAGAGCAAATAGCAAACCTTTACATGCGTTTTTCCCAAAACTATGTTTTTTGAACTGGTGATCACTGTAACTTAAAAACCCTGCTTGGTAGATTTCAATAAAATTTATACTGCTTTTTAAAAACATAATTTAATAATTTAATAAATTCGTGGCTGATCGAAGGATTTTTTTTTGTACTGACTACCAAATAAAAATTATTGAAAATCATTATTTTTTCGGCTCTCTCACTACCCCTAATCCCTTGATTCGAAGGAGTTGTCAGGTTAGGCCTGAGGTGTTGAGGCGTTTGCTAGCTTCCTCATTCACGTGCCTTTGGGGAGTGGACTTCTGCTTGTTTTTTAATTTCTTCAACGACCTTACAAATCTCGAGGTCACGATGAGTATCCTTATTGCGAACGAACTAAGGTGAGTTGAGAGTATCTCGAAGGTTTTTATTTCGGGAGTCGTTGAAGTATATTTATATTTCTTTGACTGGCGCAACCCCATAATTGCGCGCCATAGGACCACACAGGTTTTGTAGCTTGTTTATATATAGCGATTTTGTTTTATATGGAAAGCTTTGGTCTTCGTCTAATTAGACATTTAATTTATATTATTGGATCTTCAAATGGATTTCATGCCGTTTAAGTTTTATATGCTTCTACCTTCTTCCATACGTCAAGGGGTTTTGCAATATTTACATCTGGTATGGCGGCACCTAGCAGTATTGTTGGTTAATGATTTACTTTTTTGTTGGGGAAGTTTACTTGAACTAACTTGGACTTCAATTTTATGCGCCAAGTCTGCGTCCATTCTTCAATAGCACTAGTTGTAGTTTGAAGTTTGGCTTCAGCTTCTTCAGCTATTCGGGGGTATCAGCACGTCTTTGGTGTATAAGAAGTACAGGAGCGCACCAAGAATACTTTCCTTCGGCTCATCAACATTTATTTTTGGTGTTGGATGGTTATGTGTAGAGGCTGAATTTTGAGATATGGCGGACTTTAAAAATAACAAATATTCATAACTCCGTTAAACGGCTTGAAATTTAGGCACAATTTTCTTAGATTTATGCGTGCATTTAAAACTAAATTGGGAAAAAGTGCAAGTACCTCACTCAACCCCCGCCCCTTCTCTTAAGGACGCTACCCTCCTCCCTGTTCTGTTGGATGGATCAAGTTGCCTGGTCGTTCTTGATTCAGATCCTCCGACCAATGGAGAGAATTTGGTTAAAAGTGAGTCATAGAGAAGATCCTCTGATGGAATTGATGCAGGGTTATCTGAATCTAGTTGTGAATTGGATCACAAATTGCGGCCTTTCGATAAATCCTCTGAAGACGGAGCTCGTCTTATTTACGAGGAAATATGAAATACCTAGAGTGTTTCTCCCTTCAATAGCGGGCGCTCCATTAGTGCTCTCTGACAAGGTGATATACCTGGGACTTATCCTTGACAGAGGTCTTACGTGGAAGCCAAACATTAAGGAGCGAAATAAGAAAGGCAACAGTCGCCTTGTATGGTTGCAGGGGCGCTATCGGAAAAAGATGGGGCCTCTCGCCTAAAGTCACTTTTTAGCTTTATAACACGATTATAAAATCAATCTTGCTGCACGGAGTCCTTGTCTGGGGGAACTCGCTAGAAAGGATGGTATCAATTAAGAAGCTGTAGAGGGTACAAAGGTCTGTCCTCATTGGAATCAATGGAAAGCTCCGTACCACTCCTACTCCAGCGCTTAACGCTATGCTGAATGTAGTACCCGTGGACATTGTAGGAAATGCACCGATAGCATGCGCCGAAATCAGACTAAGATGTTCGGGCTATTAGCCAGACTTAAAGTACGGACACGCTAGCATTCTTAAAAGGTTTGAGTTCACTCCATGGTGCTGGATCACTGTGCACCCACGCTAAGTCCGAGAGGACCTTTTTCCACTCATATTCCGTCAAGGAATGAGTGGGCGGGGTGTAACATTTGGCGGCAAAGCATGGCAAACATGTTCACGGATGGCTCGCAGTTGGACAGAAGGGTTGGTGGGGGAGTATTCTGTAAGGAGCTTCCCATCAAACTAAAATTCAGGCTTCCGGACCACTGTAGTGTTTTCCAAGCGGAGGTATCCGCAATTAAGGAAGCACTGGATTGGTTGCTTACTTCGGTAATTACCGTTAAGGAAGTAAATATTTACTCCGATAGCCAAGCTGCAATTAGGGCCTTGGGCTCGTTGTTTGTGCGTTCGAGATTGGTTGGGGAATGTCTGGCTTCTCTCTTAATTGCATCCAAATAGTTACTTCGACGTCAGGCTCATTTGGGTTCCCGGTCACAGCGGCATAGAGGAAAACTGCTGAGCTGATGAGCTAGCTAGACAGGGAGCTTTGGAGACGGTTTCGTCGCGAAATGAGAGAATTGGGGTTCCCTTGAGAACCTGTGGTCTACTCCTGGAAATATGGGCCTCGAGTTAACTCATTGCGCGCTGGGCTAGTGCACCAACGTGCAAGGTCGCGAGATCCTTCTGGCCACGGATAGATCGGGGGCGCTCGAGGGAACTCCTAAGGGAACAAAACCCCAGCTCTCGAATTTGATGGGTATCCTTACCGGACATTGTCCGTTAGGTGCTCATGCGGTGAAACTTGGGATTGCCTCAAGTCCATTCTGCAGAAGCTGTTTTGAGGACGAGGTGGAATCATCTCAACACCCTCTTCTCAGATGCCCTGCTCTAGTCTGGCAAAGATTTATACATCTGTGCTCTCATTTTTTCGCTACGCCTGCGGATATAGCGGGTCTACATATCACAAATCTGGGGAAGTTCATCAGTAGCTTGTTGCGGTTAATTACGAAAGCAAATCAGCCACCGTCGGCGTCGTCGTACATGCATGATCATCCCCGTCTCTAATCCCAAGGCTGCTTCTTGCTTCCCTTCTTCTTCCTCCTCACCCCTGTATGGCATCACAACGGACGAATTTTTGAATATTTATCCAAGAGGGCAGCCATTTAACCTAACCTAACCTGAGTCATAGAGAATCTAAGTTCCGTCAAGCCAATCGATGTACAATATTTCCGTATAGAAGCCAATCCATTGCTTATTATTTGCAGCGTACTCCTGCAAATGACTGTGAGCATAAGCAGAAAACCTTATTTTTTAACCAAATTCACACACATCCAAATTTCCCCCGCTTCTTCGCATTGGTCTTGCTTGCATACAAATTGAAAATGAAATTCATTTATTTGGCAGGCAAAAGTGAGACACGAAAAATTACAACCCAACCAAAGACCGACAGTTTACGAGCTAAACAGTTGGCGAGAAATAGAAAACCTCAAATAACACAACCAGCAAACCGCCTCTAACCTTGCTTCCACTCACCACATCTCAGTAAATCGGCCGAATCCTTTGCTGCACTTATCTATGGCCTGCAACGTGCTTACGGATGCGCTCTTCTCGACCAGTAAACCCAAACATGATGCAAACATGAAAATTTATATTAGTAGAACAGCGCGACTGGGATAGGCAATATAAAGTAGAATAACTGAGAGTGCCAGGGAGGTAGAGCGGCAAGCGATTGGTTTTTGTGGATGAGTAGGAGTGAGTGAGTGCAGTGCTGAGCTGCTTCGAAGCGGATGCTGTAGCTGAAACTGAAATATTCTCATTTTATTGGTCTCGAAATGAACAAATGGCGATCGTGTTTCGACAGCGCATATTTAGCTGCCACAAGAGGTACACCAACACACACACGCACACAAACATATTTGTTTTTCACAGTACGAGTAAATGTGCTGGTTAGTTTTTTGTGTGTGTTGTATTTTTTAGCTTTTGCTATTTGATGCAAGCATTCGTGCAACAACCAATAATAGCAGTCACTGGGCTGGGTGGATTGGTGACGCAGGGCGCAGGGGTACGGAACACATACGGTCCGTCAAGTCAGACTCACAATTTTTGCATAATTTATGAACTAAAATTGATGGCAAAAAGGCAAGCAAGTAAGCAGCATACTTTCGAAGACATACACACATGCATGCATGCATACATACATACGCACATCTACACACAGCCATTTACATGTTTGTGCAGTCTCGAATGGTTTGGCCTTTCGAATTGACGTGTTTTTGGCTGCTCTGCACGATTTAAATGTATTTCAAAACAACGACAACAGGCCAGCGGTACTGGATAAATGCAGCGACGTCTATACGAGAGCACCAACATACAAACCGACCTAAAGTGTTGAAAATCTTCACAAAAATAAATAAATTTATTGCATCACCCAACGTCTTTTTTTTCCTTCTTTATTCTTATTTTACAACCGCAAACAAGTAACTTACCGTTAGTGAATTACCGCTGCAGTCGTGTCTCCACCTTCAAATCTACCTTTGCGCAGACTTTCAGTCACTCCTTTGTTTGGCAGCGCATTCCACTAACAAAGAATTTGGATTGTCGGAAAAATTTAATACTTTCCGCAACTTGCCACATGCCGCAATTTATGTGACACTCTACGGACAATTGATCAAAATTAAATAAACATGAGTGTAGAAGCACAAGCATTTGCCCCTCAATGTATGCAACTTCGTACATCCAGATGCCATTGCAGTGAGGCAGCTCACACGTGCCGGCGATTGCTGCATGCTGCAGTTTAGGTTTACATTTGGCAAGTTTTCGTATTTTTATGCACCACGCCAAAATTTAATTCACCAGCTGCACGTAAAGTAAATACACCGTTGTAAACAGGAAGAAGAAGCAGCAGAAGTAGAAGTAGAAGCTGGTTGGTCAAGTCCACGCACGTAGTGGCTGCCGTTTTCCGCTTTATCGCCCGAACGTAAGCTACACTTAAGTGCGTAGAGAAAACTCTTTATTGGATTAAAATTATTAAAAATTATTAGCAGAGTGGACTTGGCAAGCAACACCAACAAATAGAAAGCATTACTTAAGGGGTTTAGGGTAGTCAGAATTTTCAAAAAATTTAATTTATTTTTTTTTTTTTCATTTTCTTAATGAATCCAACAAATACTTTTTGAGTTATTCGACAATTAACAAAGTGCGCTCGCGCGCTCCGAAGCTCGATAGCAAAACTTTAAATGCATTTTTCTCAAAACTATGTTTTTTTAACTGATGATCACTGTAGGTAGGTTAGGTTAAATGGCTGCCCTAGCTAAGGGCTCACTTGGACAAATATAAAAAATTCGTCCGTTGTGGTGCCATACATGGGAGAGGAGAAAGGATAAGGAATGAAGAAGGAGACTTGGGATTAAAGACGATGATGCCCATACATTTTACGACGACGCCGACGGTGGCTGATTTGCGTTCGTAGTTAGCCGCATCAAGCTACTGATGAACTTCACCAAATTTATGCTATTTACACCCGCTATATCCGCAGGCGTAGCGAAAAAGTGAGAGCCCAGATGTCTAAGTCTTTGCCAGACGAGAGCAGGGCAGCTGAGAAGAAGATGTTGAGATGATTCCACCTCGTCCTCAAGACAGCTTCTGCAGAACGGACTTGAGGCGATCCCAAGTCCTACGGCATGAACACCTAACGGACAATGTCCGGTAAGAATGCCCACCAAATTCGTGAGCTCGGGCTTTGTTAACCCTAGCAATTCTCTCGAGCGTCCCCGATCTAACCGTGACCAGAATGATCTCGCGACTTCGCACGTTTGCGCACTAGCCTAGTGCTCGCTGAGTTTACTCGAGGCCCATCTTTCCAGGTGCAGACCACAGGTTCTCAAGGGAAGCCTAATTCTCTCATTTCGCGACGAAACCGTCTCCAAAGTTCTCTATCTAGCCAGCTCATCAGCCCAGCAGCTTCCCTCTATGCCGCTGTGACCGGGAACCCAAATGAGCCTGATGTCGAAGTATTCGGATGCAATTGGGAGAGAAGTGAGACATTCCCTGATCAATCTCAAACGCACAAACAACGAGCCTAAGTCCCTAATTGCCGCTTGGCTGTCGGAGTAGATATTTACTTTCTTAACGGTAATTAATGAGGTACGCAACCAATCCACTGCTTCCTTAATTGCGGATACCTTCGCTTGGAAAACACTACAGTAGTCCGGGAGTCTAAATTTAAGTTTTATGGGAAGCTCCTTACAGAATACTCCCCCACCAACCCTTCCGTCCAATTTCGAGCCATCCGTGAACATGTGATCACTGTAACTTTTCCGAAAGAAGAAACGAGAGGCCGAAATACGTGAGTGCGAGGAGCTTGAGATGCTGGCCAATAGAAACAACGCCCGAAAATTCTACCAGAAAGTTCGGCGGCTTACAGAAGGTTTTAAGACCGGGGCGTTTTCCTGTAAGAACAAAGACGAAAAACTAGTGACTGACATCTAGAGCAGTCTTAAATTATGGAGGGAACACTTCTCGAACTATTAAATAGTGACAGCTACGCGTGTCACAGAGAATGTGAAGATCCCGATACCCCAATCGTATCAACGACGGAATTAACGATCCGCTACCCGACCATGACGAGGTGAGAATAGCGATAGCGCGTCTAAAGAACAACAAAGCCGCAGGCGCCGACGGACTGGCGGATGAGCTATTCAACCATAGCGGCGAGGAGCTGGTAAGGTGCATGCATTAGCTTCTATGCAAAATATGGTTGGATGAAAGCTTGCGTGTCCATTGGAATTTAAGTGTGCTCTGCCCAATCCATAAGGAGGGCGATTATGCAGTCTGTGTCAATTACCGCGGGATTAGTCTTATAAATATCGCCTATAAGGTTCTAGCGAGCGTATTGTGTGATAGGCTGAAGCCCACCGTCAATCAACTGATTGGACCTTATCAGTGTGGCTTTAGACCTGGAAAATCTACCATCGAGGAAATATTTACAATACGCCAAATCTTGGAAAAGACCCACGAAAGGAGGATCGACACACACCATCTTTTCGTCGATTTGAAAGCTGCATTGGACAGTACGAAAAGGAGTTATCTGTATGCCGCGATGTCTGAATTTGGTATGCCCACAAAACTAATACGGCTTTGTAAGATTGCGTTGCTCAACACCAGCAGCGCCGTCAGAATTGGGAAGGACCTCTCTGAGCCGTTTGATACCAAACAAGATTTCAGACTGGGTGACTCGCTGTCGTGTGACTTCTTTAACCTGATGTTGGAGAGCATCGTACGAGCCGCAGAACCTCATCGCTCAGGCACAATATTTTATAAGAGCGTACAATTGTTGGCGTATGCCGATGATATCGATATCATCGGCCATAACAACCGCGCTGTTAGTTCTGCCTTCTCCAAACTAGATAAAGAGGCAAAGCGAACGGGTCTGGTGGTGAACGAGGACAACACGAAGTACCTCCTGTCTTCAAACAAACAGTCAGCGCACTGGCGTATCGGCACCCACGTCACTGTTGACAGCTGTAATTTCGAAGTTGTAAAAGACTTCGTTTATTTAGGAACCATCATAAACACCGATAACAATGTCAGCGTGGAAACCCAACGTAGAATCTCTCTTGCCAACAAGTGCTACTTTAGACTAAGTAGGCAATTGAGTAGTAAGGTCCTCTCTCGACGAACGAAGCTAACACTCTACAAGACTCTCATCATGCCCGTCCTAACGTATGGCGCAGAAGCTTGGACGATGACAACATCCGATGAAGCGACGCTTGGAGTGTTCGAGAGAAAGATTCTGCGTAAGATTTTTGGACCTTTGCACGTTGGCAACGGCGAATATCGCAGGCGATGGAAGGATGAGCTGTATGAGCTTTACGACGAAATTGACATAGCGCAGCGAATAAAGATCCAGCGGCTCCGTTGGCTCGGTCATGCCATCCGAATGGATTTAAACGCTCAGGCTTTGAAAATACTCGCTGCGGTACCTGCTGGTGGTAGTAGAGGAAGAGGAAGGCCTCCTCTGCGTTTGAAAGATCAGGTGGAGAAGGACTTGGCTTCACTTGGTGAATCCAATTGACTCCGGTTAGCACGAGAAAGAAACAACTGGAGAGCTTTGTTAAACTCGGCCAAAATCGCGTAAGCGGGTATCGCGCCAATTAAGAAGAAGAAGATCACGTTAACTTAAAAACCGCTTGGTAGATTTCAATATAATGTGTACTGATCGAAGGATTTTTTTTTCAAAATTTCGATTTGTTTTTTTTTTAATTAATTTTAGGATTTTTCTCGAGAATCTGAAAAATAATTCCTGAGGCCGCCACATTGTTAATTTTTGAGAAGAAAACAGCTTCGATCAGGTACAAAATTATCTATTAATAAAACTAATTTCTCTTGTCCGATTGATTTTAGATGAATCTCCAAGGACCTGTGATGATCACCGCAAGGGACTTCTAGAGTAATGGCCTCCACACAATCAGCGATAACTTTTACAATTATTAATCTTTTTTTTTGAAATTTTGCTAACGTCAAGTCAAAATATGTTGGATTAATGTTATGTTTTTATTTTTGTAAAATAAAGCAACTAACTAGCAAAAAAAATGATTGAAAATCATCATTTTTTCGGGGCTCTGACTACCCCAAATTTAACGTAAAAAAATTAGATTAAACAGAATACTTGGGAAAAATGTAGAAATAGAAATAAAAAAAGAAATTAAATTTTCAAAAACATTCGTATTGGACTTATTGATAAATTGTGACAAATTATTTGTTTAGTTGGAAATTATCTATCAATTCTGTCATCTCCTTTATTCACGAAATATAACAACCTCATTCTCACACATTCTTTTCCTGCTATTCTTCGTTTTTCTCTAATAAAAGTTAATAGTTGTAAAATCATTGTCTCACGCTTATCATTGAAATATTTGAACAGGCTATGAAACCAGGACGCGAACAAACCTTTTAGGAGCTGGTCATCTGGAAGTCAAATAAACAAGGCAACGAACCTAAAATAAAGAAAGGAATTTTAGCGGGCGAAAAAATTGCGGAGCAACAAATCGTCACAGAAAGGAAGCCAATGCTCAAATTGAGCTACGGTATAAAAAAATTGAGCCACTCCGCAAAGATAACTTCGTTGTCAATCGAAAAAGGCGCGTAGAAGTACCTGAACGTAACAGCCGCGAAACGGACGCATTCAGCTGAAGCCACTGCAGAATGGGAAGAAAACGACGAAAAGCCAAAATCTGACTTCATCTCGTTCATGATCAGAGAGCAGGAGTTGCAGAACATTAAAAACTGTGCAACCTCAGAAGACGTTTGGGACAAGTTGTTCACTGTGTATCAGTCTAGTGGACCTGCACGGCAAGGAATGCTATTGCAGTCACTCTTCTACACAAAATGACGGACGGCGGTGATATGCGAGCTTCGAATAATCGTCATTGATGAAATGCTAACAATTTTGCTTTCGCCTAGCATTCCAAACGAATATAAAACAGAAATGCCGAAGATCGAGTCATTAAAAACGAGACTCTTGGAAGAATTAGGGGTAAGTAAACGTAACGCCAAGTTAACGGCTACACTAAAGTTCTACTGAAGAGATGCAGAGGACGTTCGAAAAAGTTGAAAATTTGAAAGCAGGGCAGACCACGAAAAATGCATTCCACAGTTGCGGCAACCAGCGTCCATACCACGTCAAGTGGCGACGAGTTTCATTCGGCAAACCTAATTCAAAAGACTGATTCAGAAAATAGCAGAGAAGCGTTGAGGCGCCTCGAAGCAAACGAATGTAAGCAAGCTATACTTAAGACGTGCTACAACGCGCTAATGAAAAATGGAACATGGCAGATTGTCGAATGGCCCTGTGGTAAGAAAATTGTCGAATCCAAATGAGCACTAAAAACAAAACTACGAGTTCATGACACTTTATAAGTAAACTGTCGAAAAGGCCGATTAGGTGGAACAGCTTTCATCCAGAGAGCCGGAATCAACTACGATGAAACTTTCGCACCAGTTGCATGTTTGAGCTCGATTCAAATACTGATGATCATACCTGCCGAGCTGGGTGTGGAAGTGTATCAACTAGAGTTTGTAGTCGCGTACTTGAACAGTAGAATCGAGGCACAGATCTACATAGATATGCCAGCTGACTGGAATAAAGATCAAAGAAATGTTACCTGCACACACAAGAGATTTGATGTGCTCCTTACAGAAGTTGACCAGTTCTAGGCTTGAGTCCCCATTTTTTGCAGCGCACAGATTTGCAGGAGCAGAAAGCTATACTGGCATTCTTTACCCAATTTTTAATGTACGGCTTCCAATGGAGTTTGAAATCAAGTATCACTCCAAGATACCTAACTGCCGATGAAAGTGGAAGAAGGTGGTTTCTTAATTTGGGAAGTCTTAAGTGTGGAGGTGTATGTTTTCGGGTAAATAGCACCAGCTTCATTTTGTCAGAATTAACTCTAAGGCTGCAGCTGGCAGCTCAGCGACTGAGTACAGCAAGGGATCTTTCGAAAATCTCAGCCATCACTGAGAGAAATGCCGATACCATTCGGACCACGTTATGAGCGTATACTACTTACTTCATCCCACCCCATTTAAACGAGTTGGAAATTCTTCAATAGCTACTAGCCGAAGGAGCGGCGAGAGGACACCACTAAACGGTGCACCCCTATGCACGAAGCTAGTGATTAATTTCTCTGCTGTCTGGCAGGGACCTCTCTTCTTCTTCTTAATTGGCGCGTTAACCGCATACGTGGTTTTGGCCGAGTTTACAAAGCGCGCCAGTCGTTTCTTTCTCGTGCTAACCGGCGCCATTTGGACACACCAAGTGAAGCCAAGTCCTTCTCCACCTGATCTTTCCAACTCAGAGGAGACCTTCCTATTCCTTTGCTACCACCAGCGAGTACCGCATCGAATACTTTCAGAGCCGGAGCTTCTGTGCCATACGTTAGGACGGGCATGATGAAAATCTTATCGAGTGTTAGCTTTGTTCGTGGCTTCGTTTGCCTACTTAGTCTAAAGTCGCACTTGTTGGCAAGAGATATTGTACGTGGGATGGCAAGACTGACATTATTATCGGTGTTGATGCTGGTTCCTAAATAAACGAAGTCTTTTACAACCTCGGAATCATAGCTGTCTACAGTGACGTGGGTGCCGATACGCGAGTGCGCCGACTGTTTGTTTGATGGCAGGAGGTATAGGGTGGGACATGTAAAATTTACTTTTTGAATCGGCTATAAAAAAAACGAATCAATATATTTTCAAACTTTTTTTTTATTTTGAAGATTGAACATTGTCATTTATGAATGTAAAATAATATCGTTCAAATGACTGCCACGACTGGTTTTACAGTAGGCCATTCGATCAACCCAATTTTTAAGCACATTTTCGATTGTTTGGGCTTCACTTTCATGAATGGCAACTATCTATTTCGTGTTTTAAGGCATCAATCGTCTCTGGTTGGTTCGCATAGCATTTGTCCTTAACGGCTCCCCAACAAAAATTAGTCCAACGGGCTTAAATCACAGCTCCGAGGCGGCCAATTGATATCGGAATTTCGGCTGATTATTCGGTTTTCAAAAACGGTAGCCAAAAGTTCGAGTGTAACTTTGGCAGTGTGACAAGTTGCACCATCCTGTTGAAACCAAATGTCGTCCATGTCATCCTCTTCAATTTTTGGAAACAACTCGTTGAGCATGTCACGGTAACGCTCGCCATTTACTGTAACCGCGGCTCCTCGCTCATTTTCGAAAAAAAATGGCCCGATGATGCCGCCAGACTAAAAACCGCACCAAACAGTGACTCGTTGTGGATGCATTTGCTTCTCTACAGTAAAGTGTGGATTTTCTGAGCCCCAAATCCGACAATTTTGCTTGTTGACGTAGCCACCGATGTGAAAGTCAGAAAAGAAGAAGAAGACTCACCACTTTGGAAATAGGTTTTCAATATTTCCCAATTTTCTTCAAGCATATAGCGTCCCATTTCGTAAATGTCAAACCTTTAAGTAAATTATGAACACATTTGACATGTCATTTGTGTTACCATCCTCAAAAAGATAAGTGGTTGAAAATGCAAACGCTATATAGCCCACCCTGTACTTCGTTTTCTCCTCTGACGGCGCTGCTGGTATTCAGCAACGACATCTTGGACAGCCGTATTAGTTCGCGGGGATAACAAATTCAGACATCGCGGCTTATAAATAACTTCTTTTCGACCAACCAGCAATCTTGGGATGCTCCGCCTTCTCACGTTGGCTCGCACTCGAACCGGTATTCGAAAGCTACCCGGAAGATACTTAGGCTAAGTTGTGACCCGAAAGTTCTTTGCTGCTTGGCGATCCGTGCCAAGTGAATGGCGATCAGTAACTTTCCCCATTTGCGTGGACTTCTACATATGGACCCATCCGACCTTCTACATACTTCGACATATGGGACCTCTCTATCTCTAGTTTATTTAGTGCAATGACAATTGCCTCAGCCCAAGCATTATTAAAAGCGCCCTCTATGCCTATAAAGGTCGCCAAAGTGAATTGTTTTGCTTCTAGAGATTTATCCACAGTTCCTACTACCTCATGTAAGGCTGTTTCAGTAGATTTCCCTTTCAGGTGGGCATGCTGAGCTAGAGATAATTTGGTTTCAGAGTGCTCTCGAAAGTGATAATCGATCCCTCTCGAGAATACCTTCAGAATAAAGGAGTTACGACTAATAGGTCTTAACCTCGCCTAAATACGTATGTATTTCTTTTCTGTCATCTGCCAACTGTCATTTGCGGGATAAAAATTATCAAATACCATTTACATTAGGCCGGGTCGATTTGGGGACAGGCAAAAAAATCGTCCATTGCTCTGTTAAAATCATATTCTAAGGATCAAAATAAGAAACTTTGCCGAAGGAACCATACCTCTAAAACGAATTCTGATGTCCCCCAATTTGGGTCGAACTTTTTAGTTTTTTTTCTGATATAAAGGCCAAAAATGGTGATATTTTGAAATGATTGTTTGGGGAACCCCCCAGGGGAGTTCCAGGGGGTGTGCCACTGGCATGGGTGGATCGGCCGTCCAAAGTTAGTGGGGGTCGGTCATACATTTGGACTCGATTGGAGCACTCTAAATGGGTCAAAGTGGGATTTTTCGTTCGACCCAAATTGGGGACATCAGAATTCGTTTTAGAGGTATGGTTCTTCGGCAAAGTTTCTTATTTTGATCCCTAGAATACGATTTTCACAGAGCAATGAGCGATTTTAAGATCGACCCGCCCTAATTTACTTGTTTGAATTTGAATTGGAATCCGTATTCTTTATGCTGTCACTCACAAGACTTCCTGCATTGGCTGTGAATTGCCCACCCACGCAGCACTTGTCACTAGTCATTAGTCACTTGTAATTTTTCCTTTAGACATTTATCGGAAAATACTAATTCGCATAAAGTCTGAAATATCTAACTTCTAATAAACAAAATCTTATAAATACTAGACTTGGCGTACGGCCGCTTTCTTGGTGAGCCCGCCATATCAACTCTTGCACAAATTTTACTGATTCATATTTTGGCTTATTACATGCCCAATGCCAAGATAAATCCATGCATATGTTCATATACAGTTACTTTTCCGCAGAGATAAACAAAAAATCAACCAAATCATATTTCTGCCAAACAAGTATTGTATTTCAGCTTCTGTCTTTTAATATCAACTCTTTTATGTATTGTCCTCAATTTTTCATAAATGCCGCACCATTTCGCCTGACAGAAAACAGTGTAATTGTTGTTGAAAACAAAGAATACATCACATGCCACTTATGGTACATCAAAAATTTTAACAGAAACTTTTCTTGTTCCTTGCAAGTATTACCGCCCAACTTTTGAGCAGTTCACAAACAGTAATTTATAGGTGGAATGGTCAAAACCTACATAGAGTGGTTATCCCTGTGGCTAGACAAGGATTGGAGTGAGTGGTGGAAATGACACCATAGAATATTTTTTATTCACGTTTTTATTTGTATCGCATTTCAATTTGTGTGAACCGAATGGTCTACGGCTGGAATGGCAAGAGCTGCAGATCTGTTTGGGAAGACATTTCAACAATTCGGACATTTCTTCATAGCCGCTGCCACAACTGTCACAACTGTTAGCTGTTTTCCACAAATATGTATACCTAAAAAGGTATAGGTATATGTGTACGTGTGTCTATGTGTATGTGTGATTACCATGTCCACGTTGTGGACAACTCATCAGCGACGTGTCAGGTTTGAAAAATTTTCTGCTGCAACAAGCAAATAAAGTATAGTTTGTTGTAAGATGCTTTTGTTGCAACGAACAAATGTGCGAATGGAAGAAGGAGGAGAAGACTGCAAAAATAAGAAAAACTGAAATGAAAACATTTCAAATACGAGCACACCCTTACATATTTATCTCTAATATCACATTGCATTTATATGTAATTTGTTTTTTTTTTTTTTTCGTCTTTACCACACTCACACTTGCAACGCGCCCAACGCTACTATGCACCATTACCACATTGCCGCCGTCTTTCTACCTTGGCGCATCAAACAAAGGCAGAAATCGCTGCAAGCGCTTAGCGTGCAAAGTCCACGCTTAGCTCCCTCACACTGCAGCTTGCCCAGCCAGTGTTGCCATTGTGGTTGATTTGCCATATTGAGGTTAACTTAAATTCGAATGGCTCTGCAAAAAATTTACTAAACTGATCTTTAATATTTTGTCAAACTGTAGGCGTGAGCTTTAGATCCTACTCATGAGCTTTAGATTACGATTTAGCAAATTTTACAATAGTAAATTTCTGATCCTATATTCTGCAATATTCCTCAGTGAGCGGAAACACGCAGAATCATGACAGATATGTCGCAACCTACTAAAGGCTATGCAGTGTCACAAAAGATGCGCCAGGATGTCTTTAGCATTTCCTTCTGCAAGATACTCCTTGCACCATTCCTAGCCTTTGCACAAAACTCCTAGTTTGCTATGTATCCTTCAAAGCATTGAAGGAAGTTGAGCGATTCCATGTCAAGTGTCTCAAGTATTTTGGACGTTTTCGTAAATTTTCCTGAAAATTGGTTTATTTGTAGGATTGAGAATAATCAGAAGTAACCTGAGAGAATTTCCAAAAAATATTCCTAAGTAAGATTTAAATGATTTAAAGATTTCCAAATAGATTAACGAAACCAACGCAAGACTGAGTCTAGTCGAGGCCTAATGTGCCCGAGAGGAGTGAACAAGAGAAAAACAAAAAAAAATTATTTATTCAGTGCTGAATATTTCGTTAAAGAGCTTTTTCACGTGAAATATCTGCGGTTCTTTTTAACATTTAAACATTTTTGTTTAAATTTTGAACATTAAACATAATTTTTTTATGGAAAAATTATTTGTTTTTTCAAAATTTTTAGAGATATATTTGTTTTTTTTATTTATGAAAAATGTCAAATAATAAAAGGTTGACATATTTTTTTTTAGGAAGAATTATGTATAATTGTTTGATCAAAATTTTTGGGAAAATCCTTTTTTTAATTTGGAATTAACTTTTTGGAAAAAAATTATATTAGTTTATTTAAAAATTTTAATTTCCGAAAACTGTGAATTAGTAAAATAAAAAAAGTGGCTGAATTTTGTTTGGAAAAAAAATTACGTATTTTTTTAATAAAATTTTTTTTCTGAAAAAATGAGATATATGAAAAAGTGCATTTTTTTTTTTTTTTTTTTTTTTGAAGAATATTTTTTTTATTCAAAACTTTTAGGGAAATAATGATTTTTTTTAATTTCTGACAAATTTGAAATAATAAAAAAAGAACACAAATTAATAATCACAATAATCAAATTATTTTAGGGAAATAATTTTTTTTCTAAGCTCTGAAAATTTTGAAATAATAAAAAAGTGGGTGAATTTTTTTTTAGAAAAAAATATGTATTTTTTTAATGAACTTTTTTAAGGGAATGCTTATTTTTTTAATTTCTGAAAAATTTTAAATAATAAAACTAGAGAGCAGTTTTTTTTGGAAAAATAGTTTATATTTTTTTATTCAAAATTTTTAGGGAAACAATTGTTTTTAGGTCCGAAAATTTTGAAATAATAAAATAGTGGGTGAATTTTTTTTTTTAGAAAAAAATATGTATATTTGTAATGAACTTTTTCAAGGGAATGCTTATTTTTTAATTTCTGAAAATTTGTAAATAATAAAAATAGAGAGTAGTTTTTTTTTTTTTTTTTGAAAAATAGTATATATTTTTTTATTCACAATTTTTAGGAAAATAATTTGTTTTTAGGTCTGAAAATTTTGGATTAATAAAAAAGTGGGTGAATTTTTTTTACAACAAAATTATATTACAATAGTTAAAAATTTTTAAGGAAATTCTTCTTTCTCTATTTCTGAAAAAACGTAAATAATAAAAAGTTTATGGATTTTTTAAATTTTTTGGGAAAAAAATTATATAAAGGGTGGTTAAATTTTAAGGGCCGATATTGAATGTAAACCACACCTAAATGTCAAGTTTTTTTTGCATTTCATTTGACATTTTTCAATTTCAGACTAACTCAATTTGAACCGTGAAAAAAAACACAATCGAGCAACGCGTTAAAGTTATTCAAGCTTATTATGAAAACGGGCGTTCAACTCAAAGTGCATATCGCGCACTTTCGAAGAAAATCATCTCCAGTGATAAGGCACATTTTCACCTCAGTGGATTCGACGGGCCGGCGGCATCATTGGGCCGTATTTTTTTCCAAAATTAGGCCGGTCAGGCAGTTACTGAGAATAGTATTCGCTATCGTGAGATGATAACGCACTTTTTATGGCCCGAATTGGAAGATATGGATGTGGACGATATGTGGTTTCAACAGGATGGTGCCACTTGTCACACAGCTAACGAAACAATGGCTCTTTGGCGCAAAAAATTTGATGGCCGAGTAATCTCACGTCGCGGCGATGTCAATTGGCCGCCAAGATATGTGATTTAACACCGTTGGACTTCTTTCTTTGTGGTTATCTGAAAGAAAAGGTGTACGTCAATAAGCCATCAACAATTCAAGAGCTAAAGGTTGAGATAATGGGCACATTAACAGCATAGAACCTCAATTATGCCTCAGCGACATCGAAAATTTGGACCATCGGATGGAGGTGTGCCGCCGAGGAAGCGACGGCCATTTGGCCAATATTTTCTTTCATGAGTAATTGAACTATACCAGTATTATCATAATAAAGAGATATGATAATAATTTGATAAAAAAATTGTATTTTATTCAAAATCAATACCGGCCCTTAAAACTTAACCATCCTTTATTATCCTTCATGTTTAAGGAAATACTTCTTTTTTTAATTTCTGAAAAAATGTGGTATATAAAAAAGTTACTAAATTTTTTGTTTTGTTTTGAAAAGTTTTTTTTTCAAAAATTTCGGGAAATAGTCTTTTATTTAATTTCTGAAAAATATAAAATAATAAATTAATTAATTTAATTATTTTTAAATATTTTTTTTGGTTTTTTTTTTTAATTTTGTAGGCAAAAAGTTTTTTTTACAATAATTCTGAAAAATTTTAAAAGTGAGTGAATTTTTCATATTTTTCTATTTTAGAAATTTGCTTAAACACATTTAACTTTCAGTGGCAGCACCATTTCCAACGGCCTGCTGTTACTGCACTTTCTCAAATTTGGCCACAGGCAGGGCTGCCAAGTGACAAAAAGGAAAAAGTATATATGATGAATAATGAAAGAAAAGAATTGTTATATTTGATGTAAAAAAAAATATGCAGGACACGCCTGAGCAATGAATATAAAAGGAACAACGTCATAGAATCGAAACTACTGGCGCAGCAAAAAGCGCATTCAATGCTTCATTTGCTGGTTGCAAGAAATATGAACATTTGCAAAGAAAATAATCATAAAATTAGAGAAGGAGGAGAAGGACGATGGAAAAATACTCCCATTCAAGGGTTGCTGTTTGTCACATTTGTAGAGCCCAAGCGGAGCTATGGCTTAATGAGGGATATGTATCCATGATGTAGGTACGTCAGTGTGTTGGTAAATAGGAATATATGTGCGCTCAACTAAAATTGAATTCAAAGCCTAGATGAGTTGTTTTTTATATTGAACTGGAGTTTTTTAGAAGTGAATGTATTGTTTTTTTCTATTTCCTCTCAAGGCAATAAAGTCCAAAAAGCTTCACTGCATTTCTGCCGCTATTTTTTCTTATGATCTCCTCCGAAGCATGAAAATCAATTCATCATCATCATCATTCCCTCGTCTCCGTTGCGGAGCATAAGGCCAAAGTAAAATGTTTCCATTTTATGCGATTCCCGGTTATACTTGCTGCCAGGTCATTGCTTTGTCCACAGCTTTGTATTCCTCTTCGATGCAGCGTCGCCAAGAGCCCCTAGGCCTGCCTCTTCTGCGATGTCCTTGGGGGTTCCAGTCCAGCGCTTGTCTGCTGATTTCAGGGCCACCTTTTCGTAGGGTACGGCCAAGCCATCTCCATTTACCTTCTCTTATTTCAGTTGCGTTTGGTTTTTGATGGAATTGTTGATGCAATTCGGTATTAGATATCCAGATTTATGAAAATTAATTAATACCAGCATAACTTTTCTAAGATTTTTCTATTTTTTTTTTACTTTTTGGGAGGAGGCTTAATATACCTATATAATATAAATATATTTATCATACGTCTGATTAATTAAATATAATGATGAGAAATAATTAATTATAAGCTTCAATTCGTGTTGAAATTTTTTTTTCTCACATCAATAGTTTCAGTGTAGGTGGCCGATTTTTTATATATTTTTTTTTTTAACAAATAGTTTTTTTCACAAAAAGATAAGTAAACATGTAATGAGGCGGAAGAAAGCACAATTTTATAATTTTACAATTTTTGATTTACTCGTACACTAAATATTTATATATTGGAACTATAAGGCTCTAATCGACACGATAGCAGCAAATAAAAATAAATATTTATAAGGAATTTAGGCCCACACCTAAGAATATTCATCCATAAGCAATTTAGTAAATTTACAAAAATTTCAAATATCTTTTCGTATCGGTAAACACAAAAAAAAGGCTACAAAAAGAATTATGGTCACATATCCCATCTTTGCCGACTTCAACGCCTTGTAAAGCCGTTGCCTAGTTACCTATATGCCACTAATTTTGAGTTTGTGGTATTCCCAAAAAACAATACGACTGTGCAAAATTATGTTGAATGGAATGGAACGAACCCCGTCAGAATTGCAGACGATCGCTTCTAGTCGTCTAATACGAGTACCAATCGACGTTTTGGATAGAATGGCGCCAAGTCAAGAGACTTCATTAATTGGATGTGGATGAAAATGTAATAATTCGAGTTATTCTATTTAATTGCTTTGCGTTCCAAAACTAGATCGTTCAGGTGCGATTTTTACTCACAAAGTATTAAATTGTAGCCGCATTGATGTCAGTGGCTCAACAACAGCGCCATTTATTTTGCTGTAGGTGATGAACGAAGTACCTCTTTTCATGAACTAAAGAAACAAAGCGATTACATGTCTAGTGATCCAAAATTTAAATTGTCGTCAATTCTTCTAAGAATTGGTTAAGTTTTAGGCTTAAATATAATTAGAATGTGAATAGCAAAATTTGGAAACAAGTTAAATAATTTTCAAAGGTTCGATTGTTTTTAGCATTTCATTTATTTATTTTGTATTATTTGTACCCCGCAGTATTTTCTTTGTTTTTAATAAGTGAAATATGTTCGATTCTTTTTTTTTTTTTGTTTGGCATTTTTATATATTTCTCTTTTTGAAGTGAAACTTCTTAGGCGTCGATGGACAAGCGAGAATGGAGAGTAAAATTTCAAGACCATGCAACGTTTTGGGCATTTTCGTTCCACGAGAGAGAAAAAAGATGTAACGTAGCGGAAAAGGACAGAGAGAGCTATACCTTATATACAATATATCTTAGATACACTCTAGGCTACTTTTCCAGAGTTTTTCCATGTGGTTGCTAATTTCTAGTGAGAAATAACACTGTCTACTTTTTGGCGCTTGTAGTTGGTGTGAACTTGTAGGAAATATATTTTTGGTGCCTACTTTTTGGCGTTATATTTCCTTGGTGCCTTCTTCTTGGGGCGCCAGATTTATTAGTATTGCCTTGCAGTTATTTGTGCCGTTGCTGCGGTCTTGGAATCGCTGCGGTTGTGCGTGTGATAAACGCTCGGAGTAGAGCGCGTTGTTGCCACGGTTTGTGTCCGGAATTTACCTACACCGCTCGACCCTTCTCCGTTTTTTGTTACTTTTGTCTATTAGTATTCTCTGCAAATGTTGTGAATTTATTTAGGTACGTATTCTTTCACTCTCTCATTCTCTCTCGGGTCTCTCCCTCTTTCTTTGTCTGCCTTGAAAGTTTCACTTCTGTTATGTGGACTACGCTACATGAACTTTTTAAATAAAGCATACGGGATAATTTTTTTAATTTTTTAGGATAAGATTTATAAAAAATTGTGGGAAATTTTTTTAATTTTTTGTTATAAATTTTTAGAAAAATTATTTTTTTCTTATTTTTGAAAAACATTCTCCTGAGATTTTTATCATTAATAGCTGAAACTACGCTCACTAGCCTCCGAAAATTTGGAAGTGGGATCCCTATAATTTTTCGAGTTATATTCAAATGCGTACACCGAGTCCGTGAAAAATATAAATAAATAAAATAAAATATAAATATAATTTTTATAAATTTACTTCTTTTTCGAGAGATAAAAAGAAGCTGTTTTGGTGATTTTTGGAAAAAGCGTTCCATTCAGACTTCTTTTTGGTAGTGAGTGTAATACCTTCGGTACTTTTTAACATTTTTATAATTATAAAACATAATTAGATTAAAAAAAAATTGTTCAGGAATATTTTTTATTATTTTGTTCCAGATCCCGCTGACTTTTCTTATTTTTTGTTCTTTAATGAGGTTCATTTTAACATTTCTTCATTTGTTTTCGAATTATTTGGCACACAGTGTAGGAATTTTAGGAAACATATTTTATTAGTTTGTTCCCGTGCCCGCTGAATTTTTTAATTTTTGTTTTTAATGAGTGAAATAAGTTTGGTTATTTTAAACATTTTTATAACTTTTTTAATTTGGCACAAAATGTAGATTAAAAAAAATTTTAGGAAATTTTTTAAAATTTTAGAATTTCTTTTTTATTTTTTTGTTCTCCTTCTCGCAGAATTTTCTTATTTTTTTTAATGAGTAAAACAGGTTTGGTTCTTTTTAACATTTTAATATTTTTTTTTATTATTTTAGGATAAAATGTAGTTAAAAAAAATCGAAAAAATACCCCTCAGATTTTTTTCTCAATTTTTTCTCATTATTATCCAAAAATAGCCGTGACAAATCTGATTATTTTTGAAGTACAATATTTTTCGTAAAATGTAGTTTAAAAAAAATTTAGCAAACATATTCTATTATTTTGCTCCCGTGCCCGCTGAATTTTCTTCTTTTTTTTATTGAGTGTAATAAGTACGGTTTTTTTAATTTTTATAATTTTTTTTAACTTTACTAAATTTAAAAAAAATTTAGGAAATTTCTTTTATTTTTTTTTTTTTTGTTCCCGTTCTCGAGGAATTTTTTTTTTTTTGTTTTTTAATGACTGAAATAATTCGGTTTTTTTACATTTTTATATATTTTTTTTTATTTTTTTAGGATAAAATATAGTCAAAATTTTTGTTTTTAAATGCCCCTCAGATTTTTGATCTCGTTCCCATTGAATTTGTTTATTTTTTTTTACTCTGCTTTTCTTAATGGACGAAATGAATTCGGTTCTTTTAAACATCGTTATAATTTTTTTTTTAATTTTTTGGAACAAAATGTAGATAAAAAAAATTTTTTGAAAATATTAAAATTTTTTTTTTCATTTTTTTGTTCCCGTTCCCGCAGAATCTTCTTATTTTTTAATGAGTAAAATAAATTTCTGGTCTTTTCAAAATCTTTATAATTTTTTTTCTTATTTTAGATAAAAAGTATATTAGTTAAAAAAAATTCTAAAAAAATACCCCTCAGATTTTTTCTCAAATTTTTCTCAGTATTATCCTAAAATGCCGTAAAAATGTGATTATTTTTGAATTATTTTCATAAAATATAGTTTTAAAAAAAATTTAGGAAATTTATTTTAATATTTAGTTCTCGTTTCCACTGAATTTTCTTATTTTTTTTTTTAATGAGTGATATAAGTTCGGTTCTTTTTAATATTTTAATATATATTTTTTTAATTTCTTGGCACAGAATGTTGATTTAAAAAAAGTTTAGGATACTTTTTTATTTTTTTATTCCCGTTTCCGCTGAATTTTCTTATTTTTTTAATGAATGAAATAACATGTCTTTTTAACATTTTTTTTTTTTTGTTTTTGATTCTTTTAGCATAAAATGTAGTTAAAACAAAATCGATAACCCTCAGATTTTTTTCTTTTTCTCACAATTTTTTCTTAATTATTATCCGAAAATAGGCGTGACAAATAACGGTCTGACTTGATCACTGAAGTTCTATTTTCCATTTTGATATTTCTGCAACACTTTAATAAATTTACTTCTCTTTTGGGGTAAAAAAAAGTCTTTTCAGTGTCGTCAGATTTTTTATTTTTTTGTTACTTTTTTTTTTGTTGTAATGAATAAAATAGTTATTTTTATACTTTTTCAATTAGCTTTTTTATACTTTTTTCAATTTTTAAAGATGAAATGTAGGTTTAAAAAAAAATTGTTTTTCAATACTTTTAGAGAAATTTCTTTTTTCCCTGTTCTGAAAAACAGAATTGTTTCTTATTTTTTTGCATTAAAGTTTGGTAGTTCCATTTTTCTATAACTTTTTGAGTAACATTCAAGTACGTGAAAAATTAGTTCCATTTTTCTATAACTTTTTGAGTAACATTCAAGTACGTGAAAAATGGCGCTCTAGCTTTATCGTAAAAGTTCTGTTTTGACATTACTACGACATTTTTCTAAATTTCATTGTTTTGTTTTTTTTTTCTTTTTTTGAATAAAAAATGTTTCCTGTTTTGTGCTTTTTGAGGAACATTTTCTCGCAGATTTTTTTTTTTTTTTAATAATGAGCAACTTTATGTGTTGTGATCCAAGTATTATGGACAATTTCGTCAGTTCCCCTAAAAATTTGTGTATTTTTATTCTTCAATCTAAGAGAAAAAATTTACAAAATTTTTGAAAAAATCTAATTATTTTGGGATTTATTAAATTTGAAATTATGGTATATGTACATTTTTGTAAGAACAACCACAGAAAAGGCCTAAAGAACTCAAAAGCTGGTTTAACGGTTGAAGATGTGTTGAATGTAGTAAAAGTTATTTGGAAAGAAGTGAATAAATAGAGCTGTATGGAAAAACTTGCATAGCTTATTTTGAATTTCTACACTTTCCTTTAATTTTGAGCAATATTTTAAACAGAATGATAATCGATAAAGTAGCCATAATAACCCGAAAGCCACGTGCATACAAAGCTACTCGGTCCCCAAAAATATCAGGCCAGTATTTTCAATTAATAGGCCTAAATCAGAGATGAAAACTGAAATATTTATATGGATTTGAGAGCTCAATATCTCGGCTTGTCAGCGGCCTTTAAACCTCCTATTGTTCTCATATAATCTCTTATCCCATACAATTTCTACTATCTTCAATACCTTTCAACACACCCTTTTCAACACACCCTAATCATACTTATACGTTTTACATCATCAAATGCATACACTAAGCTGAACAAAAACAAGCCAACCAAATTCACTTTAGCCACAATATTCATTACCGCTTAGCAACCTTTTGTCCAGTTTCGAGAACTCAACAAGTCATCAACCAAATAACTTTATTTCCAGCAGACGACTTTTATGACTTTTATGCACCTTTAAGTGTGTGCCTGATACGTGCGTGTGTCTGTGCTGAGAGTAGAGAGCAAGCAACTTGCAAAATCAACTCCATCTCACATGATTGTTTGCGTGAAGCGTCAAACCTTATCAGCATTTTGCTCATTCACTCACGCCAATTAGCCAAATCTCTTTGCTTGCCATATCCTCTGCTCCGCATTATCCATGCAGGTGAAACGCTGTTTGGAATGAGTGCCACAAGACAATGCGCCAGCGAAGGAGAATGGAGAATATTAGCGCCACAAGTGTGCGAAAATACTAACTTTCACACATACATACACATATCTATGAGTATTTATAGCTGTACTGAAGATGTCTCCGGCTTGGTTGCCGTGAACGCCACACACCGGCAGTACAGTAGTTACACCAGTGCCACTAAATCCGCATTTCTTCTTTGCGCGCACAACTCCACCTATTTACGCTTGTGAGCGAGCATTCGCATCCTAGAGTTTGTTTGCCATAAAACATGGTTATGTGAGTTGGTCAGGTCGATGGCGAGTAAATTAATTTGATAATTTGCTTCCGGTGGAATGACGAAATGGGAAGCATAAGAAGCGTAGAAAGAAAGGAGATGGTTTTGCTGCTAGAGAAACTGAGCTGGATGCTAGAAATTATACGTTCTTTGATGCCTTTAATGCTGTTGCTCCTCAATGTAGACCATTGCGTAGGTGACTTTGAATTACTTCCAAGTGGATGACTATGGATTGGGATATCATTGGTGATCAAAGAGCAAAAACGCAAATATAGTAAGTAAATAAAAAAATAACTATGTAATGTTCAATACTCTCCACTGCTTACTTACCACTCCAGTTGTGACAAAAATCATTTCAAGCCCATCTCTTACCGCATATCTCTGACTTTCGAATCCCCGCAAAACCTATACGGCTGTGTAAAACGACGTTGAGCACTACGGTAAGCAGCGTCAGGATCGGAAAAGACCTCTCTGAGGCGTTCAATACCAAGCGAAGTTTCAGACAAGGCGATTCCTTTTCATGTGAATTCTTTCATCTACTGAAAATGAAATTTTAATAGGTCGAGCCAAGGAGCACCAAGAAATTTGGTGGCTTTTAAAACACTCAGACTAAAAAGCCCAGTGAATTTAGAGTTCTGGAAAGAGGGTAGATAGTCAAGGATGGAAGGAGAAAAGTATCAGAAAGAGATAGGAAAGAATAGAGCCGGAGAGAAAGGTAGTTGGTCCTGTGAGAATTTTCCAGATTCTTTGGCAAATCTGTAAATATCCTCCCACGACATCGGAACCCAAAACTCGCAGCCTTGCAAAGACAGGGCACTCACAGAGAAAGTGCCCAATGCTACCCGCCTCCTCTAAGCAAGACAGGCACATCGGGTTCTCAATGATACCAAAGGTGGTCACATGCTGACCCTGTGTCCTGTAATAATACCGACCATCAACCGAACTTCTTTCCTTCCAAGTTTTAGTAGAAAGTTTGACAGTTTTCTGTTCGGACAAAACACTTTGCAGTTCTGCAGCGCTTTAGACCGGATTATTGGCTCTGGCCATTGCGGGGGAACCGCTGATCCATGGTTGGCCAATTCAGAGGCAATTTCGTTTCCTTGAACAACGGACTGTCCTGGAACCCACATAAGTACAAGCCTATTCTGTCTTGCAACAGAGTTAAGCTTCTTCTTGCATTCTTGAACAATCTTTGAGGTTTGCTTCGCGTTCTCCAGGGCCTTCCATGCAGCCTGACTGTCACTTCCATCCACTACTGGAAAAAGTTATTCCTGCTGCTGAGTTAAACCGCTTCGGCACTACCTACTACAAAAGCGTCATGCTGACGATATTGATATTGTCAGCCTGAATAACCTGTATGTTCAACGTACTCCAGTCTGGAGAAGGAAGCAGAAAAAGTGGGTCTTGCGGTGAAAAAGCTAAAACAAAGTACCTGCTGTCAACACACAAAGAGTCCTCGCGTCTTGGACAAAACGTCACTGTTGGCAACCGCGAACTTGACGAGGTGAAGGACTTTGTTTGTCTAGGAACCAGTGTTAACAGCCAGAACGACGTCTAACAAGAGATTCAATGAAGGATAACTCTTGCCAATAGGTGTTACTTTAAACTCAGTAGGCAATTGAGAAGTAGAGCCCTCTCTCGAAAAACGAAAACAACGCTATACAAAAGCCTAAACATCTCCGTCCTTGTATATGCTGAGAGAGCACTAGGAGCGCTCGAGAGAAAAATTCTCCGCAAAATCTTTGGACCTTTTCGTGTAAGCGAGAATGAGTTCCGTATCCGATGGAACAGCGAGCTGTATGAGCTATACCGAGATGTCGACATAATGAAGCGTATGAAAATACAGCGGCTGCGCTGGCTTGCCCATCCCCCGAGGAAGAACAAAAGTGCTGCGGTACAGCAGTCCTTCGAGAGGGAACCCACTGGTAAACGACGAGGAAGAACAAGAAGGCTTAATCTGCGCTGGGGAGATAAAGTGAAGCATAATCTGGCATCACTAGGTGTCACCAACTGGCACCGGCAAGAAGCGAACCGAGCTAGATGGCGCAATGTTTTAGATGCGGCCAAAACCGATAACTGTGTATAGTGGCATCTAAGTTACAACGATTTGCTGGCTGTTTGGCAAAGCAAAAGCATTCATTCGATAGAACTCTTTCTGCTATATAAAACTGTGTTAATTGTATTTTTGAGTTATTTAATTTGTTATTAGTTTTGAGCCTTAGAAATAGAATACCCAGGAGGCAAAAATCAACATTTTTGACGTCTGCTTTTCTTTGCTTTTCAGCGAGGTCAAAAGGCTGCCGAAGCAACGCGGAACATTCGCGACGTGTATGGAGAAGGTATCATAGGTGAGTCTAGAGCACGGAAATGGTTAGCGAAGTTCACATATGGCGACTTTGACGTTCATGAAACGTCCTGCAGCGAAAGGCTTTCTGAATTCGATGAAGAACGTCTCAAACCACTTTTGAAGGACAACCAAACGAGTCGCCAAACCAGTCGTGAACAGCGGTTTTTGTACCGAATCGTCACGGGAGATGAGAAATAGCAGAAAAGCAACGGAGCGCGTAAAGGTCAAAATAAAGATGTCCATCACTCAAATTCATTTTTTTTTTTCAGTAAACAAAGGAACTTGGATGATTAATTTTGCGTCACGTTGTATATTTATTTATTTACATATATGTATACAGAAACTCATAGCTTATTTGATGCAGCCAAAAAATATTTTTAAAAGATGAAATATATTTTATGGAAAAAAATATTTTTTTTTTTTATTTTGAAGTAACATACTTTATTTAATAACAAAATATAACAAAAAATGTTTCTTCATAAGAAAGATATGCCAAATTAAAGTAATTCAGTTACAGTTTTGAGGTCACAGCTTAAATGATGCACTAAATTAAAAGTATTCAAGAAACATAAACACATTAATATTTCGATTTCATGATTACGGCTAATACTTAATGCGGTATCCCTTTTGATTCAGAATAGCTTTTAATCGGGAATTCATTTATTCTACAAGTTTTGCTGTATAATCGGAACTAATTTTATCCCATTCTTCCTGTAGTGCCCGTTACAGATCCGAAGCATTAGAAATATTGTGGTTTCTTATTTTATTTTCCAGTACTGAACACAAATTCTCAATAACTTTGAAATCTGGACACTGTGCAGGTGTCTGTACCCACATGTAGGCAGTTCCAGATAAGCCAAGTTTTTACAATACCAGACGTATGCTTTAGATCGTTGTCTTCGTAGAACCTAAACGAATCCCTAATGCCCATTTTATCCGCACTTTGTACTAAATTATCTTTTAGCAGATCCAGATTCATCTCTTTATTCATGTTTCCTTCGATTAATGTTAAATTTCCGACGCCTAAATAGGGCATGCAACCCTATACCATCACACTGCCTCCGCCGTGTTTAACTGTAGAGCGCAAATTACATGGTTGAAGCGCGGTGTTTGGTTTTCTTCAAACGCAGGACTTTCCATCAAACCTGAAAAGGTTAAATTTGCTTTCATCCGCATAAACAACGGACTTCCAGAAAGGAATGTCTTTGGTCAAATGTTGTCTGCAGAACTCTATTCTTTGTTTTCTATTACGCGCATTAATCAACGGCTTATTTCGGGCAGCCCTTCCGTGAAACTTTCCTTCGCGCAGAACTCTACGAACAGTTTCAGGGTTACAGACCTTGCTTAAGTATTTTTCGAACTCGTTCGTTAATTTTGGAGTGCTTAAATCGGATTTTTCTTTAACTTTGCGAAAAATCCACCTCTTATTTGCATCATTAAATATTTTATTTGGCGCAGATCTGCCCTTATTTTCTATCCTGTTTTTGTGGCGAAGCCTTTTTATAATGTGCTTGAGAAACTTATAGTAACAATTTCTGCAATTTTTCGTTGGCTTTTGCGCTCTGACGAATAACGTTTTTCAAGTGAGGTCCGTTTTCCCATTTTAAAAAATTTTAATTTTTTCAAAAATGTTTTAAGACGCTAAGCTGAATAGAAAAAAATACATTTCTCGTTATTGCATTCTCAGAGAAAATATAAAATACACTGCATCATTTAAGCTGTGAGCATAGGTTAGGTTGGTATGGTTGCCCCAGGAATGAGCACAATTGGACGAGGAAAAACGGATTCGTCCTTTATGATACCGTTATGAAGGAGGTGAGGAGAGAGAGGAAGACCGATTGGGTGCGGGGAGAGGTGGTGCTGAGATGGTTTGGAGTGTGGGTTAGAGTGTGTGGATTACGAACGATGACTGTGCTGCGTTTGCGTCAACCGCTTTGGGCTGCTGATGAAATTCATCAGATTTTTAATGTCAGCGCCAGATATATCAGCAGGCGCAGCAAAGAAGTAAGAACCAAGATGCCTGAATCTTAGCCCCGCCAGAGAAGGGCAGCTAAGGAATAGGTGCTGAGATGATTCCACCTGATCCTCCATACATCCATCGCAATAGGGACTTGAGGTAATTCCAAGCCTCACAGCATGCATTCCGCGCGCATAGTGATCTGTGAGAAAACCCACGAGATTCGAGAGCTGGTATTTCAGCTGGTATCAACCTCAAAAGCTCGCCCGAGCGCCCCCGGTCCACACGTGGCCAGAAGGATTTCGCGACCTTACAAGTTTGTGTACTTTTCCAACGCTCGCTGAGTTGGCGCGATGCCCATCTTTCCAAGAGCAGACCGCAGGTTGTCAGGGGGGTCCCAATTCTCTCTTTTAGCGGGAGATCATCTCACATGTCCCTTTTCTGGCCAGCTCATCCGCCTCGCAGTTTCCCGCAATGTCGCTGTGACCAGGGACCCAGATGAGGCTTATGCCAAAGAATTCGGACGCAGTCGAAAGTGAGGTCAGGCATTCCCTGACCAGTTTCGAATGCACCGTCACTGACCCGAGGGCCCTTATTGCCGCTTGGCTGTCGGAGTAAATATATACTTTCTTGACTGTTAGTACTCATGTGGGCAGCCAATCAGCTACCTCCTTGATTACGGCCACCTCTGCCTAGAACACCCGGCAGTGGTCCGGTAACCTGAATTTGAGTCTGATGGTGAGCTCCCCGCAAAAAACTGCTCCGCCAACGTTTCCTTACAACTTCGGTCCATACGTGAACAAGTTGCCCAGGCCCTGTAACCATGTATAAACCCCCCCCTCTTTCCTGGAAGGAATATGAGTGGAGAAAGTTCCAGTTGGTCTTAGAGAGGGTACACATTGATCCATTGACAGGGGGATGAACTCAAAGTTTCTAAGGATGCTTGAGTGTCCATAAGTGAGGTTGAGTCTATAGCCCGAACACCTCAGTCTGATTGCGGTCTGTGCAGTGGCAATTCTGCCTGCGATATCTACGGGTACCACATTTAACATAGCGTTGAGCGCCAGAGTAGGAGTCGTTTGAAGCGCCCCACTGATTCCAATAAGTGCCGTCCTCGGAACTCTCTCCAGCTTCTTCACTAATATCGTCCTCTCTAGTGAGTTCCACCAGACTAAGATTCCATATAACAAGATTGACTTTACAATGGTATTATATAGCCAAAAAATAACTCTGGGCGAAAGGACCTATCTTTTTCCAATTGCGCCCTTGCACCCATACAAGGCGATTGTTGCCTTCCTCACTTTTTCCTCAATATTGTTACGAATGAATACAAAGTGTATTAATAAAGTTTTTCAGAATCTATATTATACATATTAGGGCGGGTCGATTTAAAAATCGCTCATTGCTCTGTGAAAATCGTATTATAGGGATCAAAATAAGAAACTTTGCCGAAGGAACCATACCTCTAAAACGAATTCTGATGTCCCCCAATTTAAAAATATCACCATTTTTGGCCTTTACATGAAAAAATCAGCTAAATGGCTATATTTTTTCTTTATTTTTATTTATTTATAATAATATCTATTTTTTCTCTTAAGAAATTTATTTAGTCAGAACATATGTAAATGAAAAAATTAATTTAAATGAGTTATAGAAAAGAAGCTAAAAAGTTCGTCCCGAATTGGGGGACATCAGAATTCGTTTTAGAGGTATGGTTCCTTCGGCAAAGTTTCTTATTTTGATCCCTCGAATATGATTTTCACAGAGCAATGGGCGATTTTTTTGCCTCCCCACAAATCGACCCAGCCTAATATATATATATATTTGGCACGTACACCCGACTCCGAACGGCAGATATTTTTATGAGGAGCTTTTTCATGGCAGAAATACACTCGGAGGTTTGCCATTGACTGCCATGGGGCGACCGCTATTACAAAAATGTTTTTATTAATTTTGCTTTCACCGAGATTCGAACCAACGATCTCTCTGTGAATTCCGAATGGTAATCACGCACCAACCCATTCGGCTATGGCGGCCGCCAATCTATAATAATGTGCGAAATTTCTTAAAATCATACTTAGAAATGGTAGGGTATCACGATTTATGCAATGCTCTGAGAATTTTTTTTGTTTTTTTTTATAGATAATTTCACTTCTTTTCATTATTCTACACCTGCTCGATTCCATACACGCCTGCTCATATTTAGTATCACTTATAGTTTGATTGGCCTGCTATGACTTCTATTGGTTATTTTCCAAGTAAGTAAACAATAAAATACACTGTGCGACAATTTTGGGGTCATCAAAATCAAACCACACCGGACCTTTTTTTTCTGAAAATATACCTATTCAATAGCAAAACCCTCGCTGGGTTTTTAAAAGTTAGCTCGATTTTTTTTTTTATTGCGTTTTGAAGTTTTCTATTTTCATGAGATTTTGGAGTTTTACCTGTACGCTAAATTTGACTTATAAATGGACCTTTGTTTGATTTAATCGATTTATTTTGTCATAGCTTGATGCAGAAATTTCGTACATGTACCAATAAACTTATTTTGAGAAGAACCTATATCTCAATACGCAATTTTCAATACCAAAATTTCGAAAAATTGTATGTTTTTACCATTTTTTACTGTAATTATGAAAATAATTAAAATTTCTCACTATTTCTTCTAGCAAAAATGTTGCAAAATGTACTAAAAAAGTCATTTATAAGATAAAAACATAAAACTGAACTTTAAGTTTGTTATTTTCTAAAAAAATAAATTTTTAACAAGATTTTTCTTCATAAAAATAATTTTTTTATACTCTGTTGTGAAACGTCCACAACAATAGCAGAAAACGTTAATATTTGAGGACAATTGTACATTTTTTATTTTCTTAATTCATAAAAAATTCACGTAAATGAAATTAATAAATTCAAATATGTTAACAAAAACCGTATTGTTCACAAAATATTTAGCGCGTCAAATGTGTTTTAGGAGTTGTTATGCACGAACCTGATCTCGCAAGACTGCTGCGATCTTAGAAAAGTAAAATCGTTGGGAACAAATTTTGGAATTTCTAAAACAAACATTTCCTGATAAGACAGACTACAACCTTCTTTATACTCTTTATTTTGGAATGTGTGCTAGCCACTTTTCTATGTACTTAACAGGCTAAAAGTCTTGTGAGACCAATCTTGCTTTTCACTACTCACGATCACATTTTGTTACATCCAATATTCATTGGAAAACCGTATCTGGAAAAAATACTAGCAAAAATAGAAAAATCGGAAAATGTGTATAACGGGTGGTTACGTGTAAAATTATTTTCATAATTACAGTAAAAAATGGTAAAAACATACAATTTTTCGAAATTTTGGTATTCAAAATTGCGTATTGAGATATAGGTTCTTCTCAAAATAAGTTTATTTGTACATGTACGAAATTTCTGCATCAAGCTATGACAAAATAAATCGATTAAATCAAACAAAGGTCCATTTATAAGTCAAATTTAGCGTACAGGTAAAACTCCAAAATCTCATGAAAATAGAAAACTTCAAAACGCAATAAAAAAAAAAATCGAGCTAACTTTTAAAAACCCAGCGAGGGTTTTGCTATTGAATAGGTATATTTTCAGAAAAAAAAGGTCCGGTGCGGTTTGATTTTTGATGTCGCACTGTGATATTACTATAAATATATAACTAAGTACATTCATACGCTCACATTTTAAATAATTTAAACATTTCCACTTCCTTATATTTTATTTAAATTCATTTAATACCGCAACAATACATTTAATTACGCTCTGGTCGCTGAACTGTATTCAATTGACGTGCCTCGCATTGAATGCAATGACACAGTGGCAATTCCCGCACTCACACACATACATGCGCACATAGCCATGTGGCCATTAATGGCTATAAACAATAATTATGCAGCTGAAAACAACATCAAAGTGTGACAGTAAAGCGAAAGTGTGTCTTTCTTATATCCAACCAATGGAAGCTCGCTCACTGATGCACACACACACACACACGCATGCACATGCAGCAGGACAAGCAATGCGCTTCCGGTAGTGCGGCAGTTGTCAGCTTTTTAAATAAATCGATAAATGGCCACAAATTCTTTTCGATATTAAACCAGGTAATTACTTCCTATCGCATCATTTTCAAAACTGTAAATCCACTCACTCACTCACTCACTCGCTTACTCACGCACACATTGTTAGTTCGATCTGTAAGTGTTTAATTTGCATATATTATGCGGTTATTCATGTGTACTCCTGTGGGTGGGTGAATTATGAGCTGAATATGCAGCTAAATGTCACACCACCGTCAATTGTATTTGTATTTGTGTGCAACCGTTAAGGCGTAATCATAACATTTATGTAACCTGACAGCTCATTATCGGCACTCAATGCCAACAAAGCATTGGCCCTTCATCGACACACCTCATCGATTGCATGAATTTGCATGCACACCTTTCACCTACGAAAACAAAAAGCATTGAAATTAATTTAATACTATGCATTGTTGTTGCTGTTTTTTATTCTTGTTATGCATTTATCGGTGTGTGCATGGCCATGAGCAGAAAGTCAATATGGGTTAAGCGAAAATTGTGAAATTATTTAAGGGATAACATCAGGTCACCAATTAGTAAGTGAAATTTCAGAAGCGTCAATTGAATGAAAATTAATGATATGAAGTGGAAAGATAAACATTTAATTTGAAAATCACTTATTTGGTTTCATGGTGGATTTCTGCTGAAATTTAAATTTTGTTACTGATAATTCAATTTTATTTAATAGCATCAAATAATCGAAATACTTATAGATATACACATCTTAATTGCATCCTGCCTCAGCTTAGCGTAGATTAAGGACGCATTTAAGCAGCTGAAGCTCAACAAAGCTGCGGGCGAAGATGGCATACAGCCTGAACTAATGACTGCCGACCCGTAAATATCAGCGGAAATTCGTCATCCCCACATCACCGCTGTCTGGAGTAATGAAAAGCTGCCTCCGTCCTGGACAAAAGGCATCATAGTGAAGCTGCCCAAGTAAGGCGACCTGCTTAACTGCGGCAACTGACGAGGAATAACCCTATTAACGCCATCTACAAAATTGTAGCCGTGAACACACACACCAAGCTCAAAGACATCGAATCCTCCTTAAGAGACGAGCAACCTGGCTTTCGCCCTCACCGAAGCTGTGTTGACCAAGCCAACATACTTCGAATTATAGAAGAACAATTAGTTGAAATCCAACGTGGAATGTCTCTTGCCAACAAGTGCTACTTTGGACTAAGCAGGGAACTGAGCTGTTGAGTTCTCGACGAACAAAACTAACACTCTACAAGACTTTCATCATGCCCGTCATAACGTATGGCGCAGAAGCGTGGACGATGGCAAAATCCGATGAAGCGACGCTTGGAGTGTTTGAGAGAAAGATTATGCGTAAGATTCTCGGACCTTTGCACGCTGGCAACGGCGAATATCGCAGGCGATGGAACGATGAGCTGTATGAGCTTTACGACGACATAGACATAGCGCAGCGAATACAGATCCAGCGGCTACGTTGGCTGGGTCATGTCGTCCGAATGGATACGAATGCTCCGGCTCTGAAAGTATTCGATGCGGTACCAGCTGGTGGTAGTAGAGGAAGAGGAAGGCCTCCTCTGCGTTAGAAATATCAGGTAGAGAAGCACTTGGCTTCACTTGGTGTGTCCAATTGGCACCGGTTAGCACGAGAAAGAAACGACTGGCGCGCTTTGTTCAACTCGGCCAAAATTGCGTAAGCGGTTATCGCGCCAATTAAGAAGAAGAGGAATTAGTTGAGTGACGCTACTCGCTCTACATGCTGTTCGTAGACTTTAAGAAATCGTTCGACACTATCTAACGAGACGCAATATGGATGGCACTGAGTAGAAAGGGAGTTCCCGCCAAGATAATCCGTCTCATCAAAGCCCTGTCACCCCTTCTCTTCGGTATCGTGCTTGATCACGTCATGTGCCAACTGACCCTGCACAAAACAAGCATCGTATGGAGTTTCACCAGACATCTTGAGGACCTGGACTTCGCCGATGACATCTGTCTCCTCTCTCACAAACTCTCTGACATGCAAACGAAGGAGTACAAACTAGTCGCTCTGGCACGCACTGTCGGACAGGAGGCCAACATCGACAAGACCAAGGACATGACAGTTAACCACAATAACGCAAGGGTGATATTGGTTGACGGATGCCCGACGGAATTTCTCGAAAGCTTCTGCTACCTTGGCTGCATCATCACGGCAGATGGTGGAGCAGATAAAAATGTGCACTAAACTAGGAATATTCAGCTCATGCGTGAAGTCCGTATTATTGTACGGAAGCGAAACAGGGCTGGCCTCTAACACCATCACACAGAGGCTACAATCCTTCATCAACAAATGCATCCGCATCATCTGCAAAATATTCTGGCCAACCACCTCAGTAACGACGCACTGTGGAGATTAACGAACGAGGAACCCTTCAAACGCAGAAAGGGGCGACGGATAGGTCACACATTGAGAAAACCACCAGATAGCATCACGAGAATGGCTCTGGACTGGAACCCGCAAGGAAGCAGCGGTTGCGTTTCCGTTTCCCTGCAATGGTTGACATCCTACTCATGTGGAAGGCGTTGTGTGGTCACGATTGATAGTATATCCTGTGAAACGTTTATTGCCTGCTCTGCTGCGCTTCAGGGAAGTGTTTTAGGTATATTCCCCCTTTTTTATTTATTAACGGCTTCTCATTTGCTAATTTTCTGTTATATGCTGATGACTTAAAAATATTTTAATATAAAATAACACAACTGACGTATGTAGGCTTCAAGCAGCTAAAATTATCTAAAAACCACGCCCACTTTTTATATTATATGTTAAAACTAAATTTCCGCTCATCCTTGTGATACTAAAAACTCTAACTCTCATTGTCCATGAGTTTGTTTTGGACTGAATTTAGTTTTATTTACTTGTTTCATGTTTCATTGATGAATAAATAAAAAATCTTTTGAGTTGGCAACTAAGTAATTGCGGATTTCACTCATAGATGACGTCAGTTGAATTTTTTGGTTTGCAGACGAGGTTCAAATGTAAGACACATTTTGCTATTTGATAGTTGGCAATTTAGCTGTCAATCAGTAAAAAAGTTTTTTGATTGGTTGCGTAGTTTTCGTTTGGCGTTCGTTGAAAAATGGAATATCAAAAGGAACGTTTTCGTCATATTTTGCTTTTTTCTTTCCGCAAAGGGAAAACCGCATCGCAAACTCACTGCTGTTTATGGTGATGAAGCCTTAAAAGAACGGCTGGTCATTTTTCACTCAAAGATGAAAAGCGCTCTGGTCGTCCAGTTAAAGTTGATGACGCCCTAATCAAAGCAATAATCGATTCGAATAATCACAGCACAACACGGAAAAGATCATGGAGCAGGCCAGGTGAGCCAACTAAAACAACATCAAAAGCTGATATTCATTAAAAGAAGGTTTTGTTAGCAGTTTGGTGGGATTACAAAGGAGTTGTCTACTTTCAACTCTTACCACCCAACCGAACGGTCAATTCCGATGTCTACATTGAACAACTAACGAAATTAAACAATGCAGTTGAAGAAAAGTAGCCCGAATTGGCAAATCGAAAAGGTATTGCATTCCATCATAACAATGCAAGGTCACACACATCTTTGGCCACTTGGCAAAAATTATTGGACCTTGGTTGGGATGTTTGCCCACATCCACCATATAGTGCTGTTCTTGCACCATCTGATTAATATTTATTCCGATCTTTACAAAACTCCTTGAATGGTAAAAATTTCAAAAACGATGATGATGCCCAATCGTACCTGATTCAGTTTTTTGCTAATAAAATCCAGAAGTTTTATGAGCGTGGGGTTATGATGCTGCCTGAAAGATGGCAAAAGGTCATTGAGCAAAATGGGCAATAAAAATAAATAAATAATTGGCGCGTACACTTCTGTTAGGTGTTTGGCCGAGCTCCTCCTCCTATTTGTGGTGTGCGCCTTGATGTTGTTCCACAAATGGAGGGACCTACAGTTTCAAGCCGACTCCGAACGGCAGATATTTTTATGGCAGAAATACACTCGGAGGTTTGCCATTGCCTGCCGAGGGGCGACCGCTACTAGAAAAATGTTTTTATTAATTTTGCTTTCACCGAGATTCGAACCAACGACTTCTCTGTGAATTCCGAATGGTAATCACGCACCAACCCATTCGGCTACGGCGGCCGCCGTATTACAGAATAAAGTTATTTAGTTCCATTGAAAAATTGTCTTTGATTTAAAAAAAAAAATCCGCAATTACTTAGTTGCCAGCCCAATAATAAAACATCGTAATTTTTGCTTAACAAATGTCTATTCTTCATCACCTTTTTTTTCACCAAAAGCATTTGTTTTCCTCTACAGTATTTACATCTTCAAACATTAGGTTGCGGTAGCTGCCACTCTACACTAAGCGCTTGGAAGCACACTTAGGCCAAACAGCTCATTGTGACACCACTTAATCGGACTCTTCCAATTTGGTCTAACCCATGAGCTTCTTTTATTAAATTCCAGAGATTGCGAATGTATATCGACTCGGATTTGGTTCTCCATCTCATCCTCATATCCGCAGCTGCGACAAGAGTCATTTTTAGGGAGTACATTCTCTTGTCGTGCATCTCCAAAAGGCAGTGTTCCCTGATGGTGCCAACCACAGTATGAATAGAGAACGATTAAGAGAGATTAGCGGTTCAGATATTTTTTTATCGCACCTAGGTCGGCTATGTCTTGTCGTTCAGCACATGAAGTTTTAGGAGCCTACTAGTTACTTGTTCAAAGAACGCCGATCTAAGCCGAAGTTTCCACAAAAATAGAAGAACACCGGCGTTATAAGTGAAGTTTATTGGAAAAAGATCAGGTGGAGAGGGACTTGGCTTCACTTGGCATATCCAACTGGCGCCAGTTAGCACGAGAAAGAAACGATGCTTTGTTAAACTCGGCCCAAATCGCTTAAGAGGTTATCAAGAAGAAAAAGAATACTTATATATATGTCCGTATATATCTATGATATAAGGATCCATTTTGTAAGACCAAAGCAGGCAGCCGCCGAAGCCGATTTTTTTTATGCATAACTACCATTCGCATAACATTGGGATGCACATGCTGTTTGTTGATTTCAAGCAAGCTTTCGATAGCATCAACAGGAGGGCGATTCCCACAATATTTCATAAATGCAAAATCCCAGACAAACTAACCAAAATAGTGATGATGACTCTGAAAGAAACTGTATCCAAAGTATTGATTTAAGGTAAAAAATCCGACCCCTTCAGAATTAAAACTGGAGTAAGACAAGGGGATACGCTCTCATCAACAATCTTCAACCATATGCTATGCTGTGCCATCGATGAATTAAGTGACGCAAAAAGGACTGGACATATTTTAAACAGAACTACCCAATTATTCGCATACGCAGAGGACATAGCAATTGTCAGCAAAAATATCCACGCTCTAACCAAAACCTTCGCTGATATTGAAATTGCTGCTAGTAAAATTGGCCTTAAAATCAACGAAGATAAGACGAAATATATGATGATGTCCAGACAAAATAAATCAACATCAAGCAAACTGAAAATGGGCGAGTTTTCTTTTGAAATCGTTGAAACCTTTACCTATTTAGGCTTCAAACTGAGTAGAGACAATTCAATGAGCCTAACCATCGATAAAAGAATTCTACGAATTTAACGAAACTTTTCAAATCAAAACTACTAAACAGACAATGCAAATTGACTCTGTATAAAATATAATCATTAGACCAGTATTATGCTAAGCAGCTGAATCGTGGACGCTAATTAAAACAGATAAAACAAAACTGCAAGCCTTCGAACGAAAAGTACTCAGACGAATTTTCGGAGCAATCAAAGATCACGGCGAGTGGCGGATAAGATGGAACGATGAGCTGGATCAACAGATAAAGGACGAAAATTGTATACGTTTCAGCAAAGCGCAGCGGTTAAGATGGCTGGGTCACATTACAATCACTAGAGCAAGAGGAAGGCCGAGAACAAGATGGGCCGACGAACTAGAGGACGATATCAAGAAACTTAGTATAATGTAACGAATTGGAAAAAAGTCGCAAGCGTTCGAGACGTATGGAGGTCCCACGTGAAGCAGGCCAAAGCTCACAAAGAACTGTAGAGCCAAAAGATGATGATGAACTACCATTCGGAAGTGCGCTGGTTCGAATCTCCGGGAATGAAACACCAAATGTTAGAAAAAACTTTCTTTAATAGCGGTCGCCCCTAGGCAGACAATGGCGAGCCCCCGAGTGTATTTCTGCCATGGAAAAACGCCTCACAAAAACACAAAACAAACCATCGGCCTTTCGAAGTCGGCATGAAACTGCAGGGCGCTCGATTTGGGTGAAAACATCAAGGCGCACAATACAAATAGGAGGAGGAGCTCGGCCAAACACCCAAAAAATGTGTTAGTAAAGCATTTGAATTCACTTGGCCATGTTTAGTGGATGAATGCATACAGAGTGCTACAGAAGATATTGTATGAAAGTCATTACACCAAGGCGAGGTTCGCGAGGAAACTCGGGGTATAATGGATTGTCCCCGTTAACCTGGACGCAAAGCATTTCTTAAACAGGCAAGAAATAACTCGCGGTAGATCGTCTTGAATAGGAAAAAATAATTAAAAAGACTAACATTTGAGGCGACAGTATGTATAACTGTGGGCAAAAAGTAAGGTGAATTTATTTGTCAAACTTCGCGGGATTAAAATTTCGCTCTAGTTATTTTTTTCATGATAACATCTGGGCCAACTTTCATGTGAATGTCATTATCAGTAATATATTTACGCTTGTGTTTACCAAACGACCAAGAGTGCATTTTTCGATTTTTACAATGTCTGATTTGATTGAGCAGAGAAGTGCCATCAAATTTTGTTCGCGGAATGAAATTTCGGCTGCGGAAACGTTTAGCATGTTGCAGAAGGCATTTGGTGATTCGACCATGTCGCAGAGAAATGTTTATAAGTGGTACAAAGACTTCAAAGAGGGTCGAGAACGTGTTGATGACTTAGAGCGCTCCGGACGACCATCGACGTCAACAGATGACCAACACGTCAATAAAGTGAAGGAGTTAGTGCTCAAAAATCGTCGGTTGACTGTTAAAGACCTCACTGATATGATCGGAATATCAGAAGGATCTGTGAAAACCACTTCGAAAGACCATTTGGGCCTACGAAATGTCACTCTCAATTTCTTGGAAAAAAGTCGTCGCGTTGATGTGTGTAAAACAATGCTTTCAGACTATCAGGACAAGCTCAAATGCATCATTACGGGAGATGAGACTTGGATTTATGCTTACGACCCTGAAACAACCGACCAATCAAGCGAATATCGTGCTAAAGGCGAGGCCAGACTGAAAAGAGCACGTCAAAGTCGTTCAAAAATAAAGGTCATGATGACAGTTTTTTTCGATTTTCGTGGTGTGGTGCACTATGAATTCCTTCCACCTGACCAAACTGTTAATAGGGAATATTATTTGAGCATTATGCTTCGTTTACGTGAAGCAATTCGTCTAAAAAGACCAGAATTATGGGCCAACAACTCTTGGTTTTTGCATCACGATAAAGCACCGTCTCACACTGCACTCGTTCTTCGTGACCATTTCGCCAAAAATTCCACGCATATCGTTCCGCAACCACCGTATTCGCCTAATTTGGCTCCGTCTGACTTCTGGCTATTCCCAAAACTCAAGAGACCACTCCGGGGAACGCGTTTCGAGTCGATTGAGGAGATAAAAGCTGAATCGAAGAAGGTACTGATGGCTATACCGGAAATGGACTATTTGGCATGTTTCGGGGATTGGAAAAATCGTTGGCATAAGTGTATTTCATCGAGAGGGGGTTATTTTGAAGGGGATGAAATTGATTTACAAGAATAAATAAAGATTTTTCATTTTACAACCAAATTCCCCTTACTTTTTGCCCACAGGTAGAAGAGGAAGAGACAGTTGATCACCTTCTATGCGGGTGCAAGCCTCTATGTAGAAGAAGGTGTAATTTGCTCGGAATCACTTTTCTGGATAGCAACGCATATATAATATAAAATGCAACAGGCACTAACTAGATTTATAAAGTCCAGAGGATGGTTTAAAGAGGGCCGAGTGTAGTAAGAATGGGATGGTTCCAGTGGTATCAGAAGGGACCTCTATTTGGCCTAGATGCGTCATCAGACAGCGACTTTGCCTAACCTAACCTAACAATTGATTTTGATTGGAATGCCACCAATATTCATTGGCGTCCCTGCCTTTATTGTAATTCTTTTCCGGCAGGTTTTTAAATTAAATTCGTATTTTTAAGCCTAAAACCCTTTTGCGCACATCTTTTCCTTTGATTCGCGATACTTTACTAGAACGTTTTTTCATTAACATTAAGCAAACGCTTAGGGTTTGCAGCAAAATCATAAAATTACACAAAACGCTGCAACATATTCTCTAATAGCATTTTCAAAAGGCTTCCCCAGCTTTTCAAGCAGTTTTAATTTTTGCGCTATCAAAAAACAAACAAAACAAAAAAGGACCACTCGTACCACCGCCCAGCCACTTAATCGCTTAAAAGTGCTGCACTTGCAACATGTTGCAACACAACATGCAAAAAAAAGAAACAAACGCAAATCCGAAGTGTTCATGCATTTCCCTGCCTATGGCTCAAAATTATGAGTAGCTGCATTGCGAGTATGAAGCGGATGTCCTTTACCCGTTCGCATGGTTTCCGCTTTAAGGCGAGTAAAAACTCGCATGCTTATGTATGCAGATTGCAAATATACGAATATTTACATACATCGTGGTTAAAAATTTACTATTTGCAAGTATGTATGTGTGTGTGTGTATGTGTGTGCCAGCTAAAATGAACGCGATTGACATTAAACGCCGCCAGTGAATTTTAATTAAGCAAATTACTAAAATTTAATTGGGATCTGCGCATGATACACACACACACACCGTATGTATGTATGTTTGTATGCATGTGTGTATGTATGTCTGTGTATAAAATGCACGTAATACCAGCATGAGTGTGCGTGTGCTCGCATGGATGGATGCATGCATAGGCACTTCAGCACTTATCTGTCAACTGCTTTTTGAACGATGCTTCTTCACCTTTCCAACTTTCCCCATCCCCTGCACTGCCACCTGACCCACACTTCTTCAATGGACCATTTTGCCTGGTCTATCCATTCATTTGTGTGGGCTCCCCATCCATACGTGGGCATTTATTAATAAGTTAAATTCATCATTCCCGCAATATTCCATATCCATTCCCCGCTGCACGCCTTCGCCTACCCACCTATGACTTTGGTTCTTTTCAATCAGCTCTGAGCTCAAAATGCTGAGTGGCTCAAAGCCTCTGCTGCCACTACTAACAACTTCTACTATCCTTTCGCTGGATGCGAAAAAGGACACACGACCGGAAGGACTTGCTGTGTTGGGCGTAAAGGGTGGAGAACTTTGTGTGCGAGTATATCATCGTATGCAAATTAATTATTGCTGCGTGTATAGGGGAAATTTTATGCGTAACTGTCAACGCAAATTTGTGACACAACACAAATGCAACAACAAAATGAAATCATAAACAACAACAACAACAGAAACAATAGCCGCAGAGTGCTATGTTAATCTTTCCCGTAGGCAATCTTTGGCTTCGTTTTTTGTTTCGATGAGTGTGTGTGTGTGTGTATGTGTGCACGCGTGCGGCTGCCACAAGTGGCACGCTGCAATTTATTGACTGTAATTGGTGCGTTAATACCCCAACATTGACAGCGGTTTAGCGCTTCGTCTCCGCACCACTGCGTCCACCGCGACTGTCGCCAGTCCGCATACATTTGCTATGCGGTACTGTGCACACTCTACGATATACACTATAGGGTGAACCGAAAGTTTACTACTTTTTATGTAGATTTTCAATATAAACGAGACACCAATGAACGAACACATTTTCAAATAGCGTCGCCCGCTGGTAGGTAATGGCAAACCTCCGAGAGTATTTCTGCCATGAAAAAGCTCCTCATAAAAACAAATATCTCCCGTTCGTAGTCGACTTAAAACTGTATATCCCTGCATTTGTGGAACACCATCAAGACGCACGCCACAAATAAGATGACCTTGACATCACCGGCCCTAATAGCCGCGCTGTTAACTCTACCTTTTCTCAGCTGGTAGTGAATGAGTAAAAGCCGAGGTACTGTGATCGAATAAACAGTCGGCGCACTCGCGTATTGGCACCCACCTCACTTTTGACAGTTATGATTTCGAAGTTGTAAGACACTTCGTTTATATAGGGACTAGGGAAGGCCTGCTAGCCCTAAATAAAAGCGTCCTCACCATAAAAGATATAAGCATATATTCAGATCGGCCCTGGAAGGTTTAAAATCGCCTAATATTAACTCGAAGGCAGTAAGAGAATGTATCGACGTTTTGACAGAACTATCACAGTACTTTGTAATAAACCTGCTCTGGGTGCCGGGTCATAGAGACATAGAAGGCAACTGCAAAGCAGATGAACTAGCGTGATTGGGTCCAACATCGCCGATCCAACCAGACAAAGCGAACATACCTATACCTTTAGCAACTTGTAAGATGCTTATAGACAAGCACACTATCAGAGCTGCCCACAGGCTATGGTCTCAGTCCCTGACCTGTACAACAAGTTGAACGACGTGGCCAGAATGGAACATGGGCCGCACAAACGGACTGTTGAAGCTGAACAGGAAGAGCATCAGAAATCTTTTTGGGGTCTTAACAGGGCACTGTCTGATTGGCAGGCATGCCAGTAGATTGGAAGCACTCTATAACGACTATTGCAGAAGCTGTAATGACATTAAAGAAAAAGAGACTATAGAGCACTTGCTATGCGGGTACATGGCTCTGAATAGAAGAATCTTTAATATTTTAGGAAAAAGTTCCCTGAATAACTTGGCAGAAGCCAATATAAAAATAACAAGTCTTATAAGACATATTAAAGCCACAGGTTGGTTCAATGAGGACAATATAGAGTGAGGAGAGGGGACAGCGCTGCTGGTATGTCAATGGGCCTACAACAGACCTAGGTCCGTCAACCGACAACCACTATACCTACCCACCTATATAGGGACTAGCATTAACATCGATTTTAATGTCCGCCTTGGAATCCAACGTAGAATCTCTATTGCCAACAAGTGCTATTTTGGACTAAGTAGGCAACTGAGTAGTAAAGTCGAAGAAAACTTACACTCTAAAAGTCTCGTATCGTAAAACGCAGATGCTTGGACGACGACAATAGCCGGTGATGCGTCACCAGGAAGGGGGACTTAAGTTTCGAAGTAAATACGATGTGGGACCATTGCTTATAAATACTTAGAGGCAAAAAGTCACGATTTCTCCGTCTTGTTTAACCAGGATCCGCATGGGAAGAGCATTTCTGAACGGAAAAGTTAGTAATCGGCTGACGCAAGATCCGAACTCAGTCCAGGATAGAAAAGAACTCATCGAATTGTTTGATCTTTTTGTTGATTTTTCTTGTCATTCTCATCATCATCATCTACTAGCATTACAGGCCGGAGTGGGCTTTAGCTGCCTCAGCAATATTCTTCCATTTAACACGTTTTTGCAGCCTCTTTTTTTCAGGTCCGCGGTTACGTTATTCAGACAAGTTGTTTTTGATCTGCGACTGGGTCTTGAGAAGAAAGGATTGTAGTCCATCAGAAGTTTGTGTGGCCTGCTGCCATCCATGCGGATGATGTAACCTGCTCATCTGAAGCGTTGCGGCTTGAAGCATACAATTTCTTCCCCATAGCAGAGACTTAGCAGCTCCGTATTGTGCCTGATTCTGTGCTCGACATCTTCTTCACTTATTTGACCAAATATTATACTTTAATATTTTGCGCCAAATATTCTCCTCGCCTGAAAGATACGTGCGCAAAATTTCTGCGCCGTATATCAACATGGGTCGATTGATCGATTTATAAAAGATGAGGGAGATCTTGATATCGGGTTTTATGCTAGCGCAGTTCACCACCATCGTGGCGCAATGCTGACCATTATCCTATCAGCTGTGCTGTCCTGCTTGCTGTTGTTGTTACTTATTATGAAGTCTTCGATGTCAATAACGCCAGACGCTTTTGCGACTTTTGAGATCCTCATATATTAGGTTTTGTTTACATTTATTGCCACCTCGTATTTTTTCTATCACTAGGAAGATGTCCTTTAGGTAGCGTCTACTAAGGGCGACAATGGCTATATCGTCCGCGTATGCTATAGTCAGAGCGGATCTAGAAAATAGGTGCCCCGATCTCGTGATTGAAGGTACTTGTTGAAAGGGCATCCATCACCTTATTTTACATCGCGGCTGATATTAAATGAGCTCGTCATATTTCGTTGTATAGAAACTTTTCCTTTCGTAAGCCTTTCAGCGTAAGTCAAACGAACAAGTTTCGATGGGAATCCTAATTCATGCATTGTATGGGCGATGGATTCTCTATGGATGCTGTCAAGCAATGCTTAACATCGGGATAAGCTTGCTTAACAACGCATATAAAGTTCTGTCGAGCGTATTGACATTATCAACGAAACCAACCGCGCTGTATACTCAGCATACTTCAGTTTAAAGAGAGGCGAGCAATGTGGGTCTTGAGAATAACTCTTGCCAACAGGTGTTACTTTAAGCTCAGTAGACAATTGAGAAGTAGAGCTCTGTCTCGAAGGACCAAGCTGACACTATACAAAACGCTCTCATCATTCCCGTCCTGCTATATGACGCAGAAGCATGAACAATATCAACAGCGGATGGGAAAGTTTTGGGAGCTTTCGAGTGAAACAATTTCCGTAAGATATTTGGTACCCACTGCGTTGGTGAGGAGTATCGTGTGCGGTGGAACAGCGAGCTGTATGAGCTATATAGGGACATGGATGTAGTTCAGCGTGTAAAAATACAGCGGCTGTGGTGGCTTGGCCATGTCACACGTATGAACGAAGGCACTCCAATAAGGCGAACCGACGAAACGGTAACCAAAAAAGGAAGAGGAGGAAAAAGAAAGCTACATCTTCGTTGGAAGGACCAAGTGATGCAGCACCTGTCAGCTTTCGGAATTTCTAACTGGCGCCGGTGAGCGCAGGACAAAAATAGCTGGCGGACTATTTTGGATTCGGCCAAAACCGGCATAAGATTGTAGCGCCACATAAGTAAATAAGGGTATTTTCTTCCATAAAAAATGTGCGTCGTTATATGGAAGAAATGGGCAAAATTTTCTGGGAAAAAATTATCAAAAATCAATGATAATTTTGAGCCCTTAGACTTCTGCTTTATTCCACTTGAATTAAATAAACTTTTAAACTGCATACTCAAAAATTTTCTAAAAATTCTAAATAAGTAAGAAATTTCATTGGAAACTGAATGTTGCATAAAATTTGAAACATGGATTTACATATAGGGTTATATAATAAGAGGAAGGTTTGCCGTTAATAGTAGAAAATAACATCAGGCAAATGACCACCACGACCACGCTTACAGGACAATATCCTTTTCATGAAATTTTCCATAACCGAATTGCAAAGTGGCTGCCCTATGTCCGCGATCATCTCTCCATAGCGCAATTCATTCGCCTGTTAATGGAAAACCCTTTAGTTTTGTTAAAGAATGAAATATAGTTTAATAAAAAAAATCATTAAAATTAATTCGACACAAATATAGTTAAAACTTATCAAAATGTGGGACCTTGTCATTTTGTCACCCACTTTATAAGAAAATTTTCTGAACTTCAAAAATGTGTTTAAAAATATAGGAAAAAAACATAAAACTTTTTGGTCCACCCACTACACACAAATATCGCGCAAAATGTATATATTTACAACCGTTAAATGTCGCCACCGTTGCAGCCGCCATTTGTTTATTTGTTTGTCCATTTGGTTGACTGGTTGGTTGGTTGGTTGGTCGTGCCAGTTATTAAAGGATTATTGGCATTTCTGTCAATTTTTATTCAATTTTCATTTTGCATATTAAAATTTTACTGCGCCACCACGTCCTTTGGCCATTGTTTGTAACAATAACTGCTGAACAAAAGCACTGAACTTAATTCGTTAAACGCAAGCATACATATGTATTTGTGTGTGTGTGTGTGTGTGTGGGTGTGTGTGTGTGTGTGTGTGTATGTATGCATGTACGTATGAACATTTAGTTGAACACATATTGGAGTATTTATCATTTAAATGTCCTGCAAATTTTGGCATCTATTCGCCGTGGGAAAATACTGGCATATTGAGTAGTTTCCCAATTATTAAAAACAAAGCTCAGTTGTGATTAAAAACGCACTGGGGAAGAGTCATTTCGACATTGCAGGTGAAATTGAAAATTAGATTTTTTATATTTTGAAAAAACTAATAATAATAATTCAGAAACATTTAATTTATTTAATCAGCTAACTGATTATATCTTTGCATACGTAAGTATCATACATCTCTACATTTATAAAGTAAAGTCCCTTAACCCTCTATTACCCAGAACCGCCTTTTAGTGGAGTCAACAATAAGAGGAATTTACAATACGAAAATAAAAAAATTATGAAAAGGATATTTCCAAAACTTAACTAATATAATATAAGTGGGCCTGGGTACGTTCAAACTCCATCGGTTTGGCTTATTTCGATGCGCAGAAGATTCATTTGAAAGTCAAATTTACAACTATGTTTTCGCTATTTTTTTTATGAAAATACAAGTTTATTCTGAAAAAATGGTTACAAGTTAAGCATTGAAAGTATTACCCATCGCTGGCTACTACTTTTTTCCATCTTTCTGGTAGGTCTCGTATACCGTCGCGGTTAAACAGTTCATCTTTTGAGGCTATCGACGGATCAAGTCATTCTTTGACGTCTTCATATGAATGGAACTGCTGGTCAGCTAGGCCATGCGCCATGGATCAAAACAGGTGATAATCGGACGGCGCAATATCTAGAGAATATGGCGGGTGGGGTAGGATTTCCCATTTCAGTGTTTCCAGGTAGGTTTTAACGGGTTTGGCAACGGGAGGCCGAGCGTTGTCATGCTGTAGAATCACCTTTTCATACCTTTCCGCATATCGCGGCCGCTTCTCGCGCAGTGCTCGGCTCAATCGCATCAATTGAAGTCGATACCGATCCCCAGTGATGGTTTCGCTTGGTTTTAACAGTTCATAATAAATAACACCATCTTGGTCCCACCACATACATAGGATAACCTTCGCAGCGTTAATATTTGGCCGAGGCGACGTAGAAGCATGACCGGGCAGTCCCCATGACTTTCTTTTCTTTGGATTCCTTCCTTTTTGCCGCTGGAGCAGTTGTTCACAGACGAAAAAACGAAAGGAACCCAGGTCCCCTGTTTCGGAATTATTCCCAAAGCATGCAATCGCTTGTAAATGGATTGGCGGGTAATTCCTAATACTGAAGCAAGGTCTTCTCATGTTTGACACGGATCCTCATTGAGCAATGCCTCCAATTCAGCGTCTTCAAAGGTTTTTGGTCTTCCTTCACACGGCACGCGGATGGTCGTCAACATTAAAACCACCATCTTTGAAGCGACGTGACCAATCTCGGCACGTTGTTTCACTTAAAGCAGCATCTCCAGGAACTTTTTGTAGCTCTCAATGCGCTCCAGCCGCCGTTTTTTTCGAATGAAAGAGGAAAATCAACACTTCCCGCAAATGACGATTATTCGGCACAAAATCAGACAGTTTCACAAAACCAAAAGTAGATGATACCAAAACAAAATCACTAATGTGTCGAAGCAGTTTTTTTACCATATGTCTAAGCTTGGTTTATGACGTTTAGGTTATGTTTGAATCGACTAGCACACACTGCTGGCGGCATCTATTGACAAACAGCGCGAACTTAGTTGCGCACCTAATACAAAGAAAAAATTTGGATAATTTCGTCGCACAGAGTTAAAAAAAAATACTGTTGAGTATGAAATTTGAAATGTTTTTTATGAGAAGAAAAATATACTGGCATTTAGTAAATTAAATGTATTAAAATCGCGCCTAAAATGAAACCGCCTAAAGGCGGAGCTCAAATTTTTTAGTCATTGTGTGCTTTTAAGTGTTCGTGTTTTTTTAGGTTTTGTTGGTTTTCATGGTAATTCCGGATAAAAAATTTAACAATATATCTGAGAAAGAGATTTTGGCGTTGATGAATGAAATTCCAACCGATGACGAAAATACAGCAAATGAAGAAAAATGCGATTTCGACGATGACGGGTGAAGAGGCTGCAAATGACTCAATTTTTGATGAAGGCATGAACGAATGTCTCAACTCGGTAATGCCTTAATTGATGCAAAAAATTTGAATATTCAGGATAATTTTAAAACACCTACAACTTCAACGGCAACTAAAGGGTTTTCCAATAACAGGTGTTATTCGGTGCTATCGAGAGATGATTAACGATTTTTTATGGCCGGAATTGGATGGTATTGATCTGGACAACATTTATTTTCAACAAAACGGCGCTACTTGCCACACAAGCAACGAAACCATTGATCTTTTACGAGAAAAGTTTCCGGACCGTGTTATCTCTCGAAGAGGTGATCACAATTGGCCACCGAAATCTTGTGATTTAACACCTTGTGACTTTTTTCTTTGGAGCCACGTGAAAGAGAAGATCGACGCCAACAGCCCAGGGTCGATTCAAGATCTCAAAGACGGAATTCGTGAGGCTATCGAGGACATAGGGCAGCCACTTTGCAATTCGGTTATGGAAAATTGCATAAAAAGGATATTGTCCTGTTAGTGTGGCCGTGGTGGTCATTTGCGTGATGTTATTTTCCACTATTAACGGCATACCTTCCTCTTTATAATGAAATAAACATCCGATCATTTATATTAAAAAATACCATTTTTCTTTGAATATCAAAATAACCCCTCCTATTGGAAAACCCTATACTATCTTCAGCAAAGTTGATCTTGGAGAAAACCTTTTTCATAATTATCAACGTTTATTCGTGTTGAGTAAAATTACCGTAAAACTGTTTGACTGGGGAATCGGAATTCACTTTGTTGCCATCCCGGGAACTGAACCACCGCTAGTTTTTGTCTTAATTGTTGAGTCAAAAAAACTAAATAACTTGGTTATTCTAAAGGTCAGATCGATTGATACCAAATTTATGTAAATTGAGCTGCGGTGTTTTTGTAATTTAGCTAAGCTTTTTATTTTCACCGGAAAAAAGTCACATTTTAAGCGTCATTATTTTAGCGAAATTTAAAAATAAAGGCAATTTCTAATAATAATAATTAACAGTATTTTTTTTAATAAATAATAATAATTAATAATTTAATAAGTAATAATAAATAATAAATAAAAAAAATAACTTTTTTCTCGAAACTTTTATTATAAAAGGCATAACCGATTGAGTCAGGCTATCAGGGTCATCGATGCCATTCCTCTGCAAACTAAAATGTTGCCCTATTTTTTTAGGCCGTCAATTGATCTCGCTAACTCATTGATTTTTGCGCAGCCCTACTTGAAAGCGTAGTAGAATTCTATATTTCTCGAAATGCTCCCTTACCACTCCCCTCAATAAATGAACAACTTGCTGCACTCAGTCCAATATCCAATGCCTGTCAGTAAATCAGCAGCGGATTTATGGGCGAAACTCGTTAGAAGTGAGATTGTCCACGTCACTTCCTATTATTATTTTCCCATTTCGCCATTCGCACGTTTGTTAACTTTATGTTCGAATGCCATAGCTGAAGGGGCACATTAAATACACTGAACAAATCACGCACGATTCTAAAAGTTTGCTGGAAATTCACAAGAGCAGAAGAGGTAAGAGAATGAAACGTAATAGCTTGCATTTCTCAAAGAATTTTTCACAGTTCACACGCAAGTACCGCAAATCTTCCACGACAACGCCACGATCTGGTCCTTGGGGCGACATTCATCTTCATGGACGTTACAGTTGCGTTGGCTGCAGGATTTGTGGCAAGCTACAAATATACATACATACACATAAACACAGCTACTATTTTTCAATTTATTACGTCAGACAAAACAAAAGTTTATTGTTAAGCTGCTGCAAAAGTAGTGGCATTGGCAACAAAAGCAACCACATGGTGCTTCAGAAGTGGCAGCGACTGCGTGGCAATGGCAGCTTTGATTTGAACGCATTGGGAATTGTAGTATGTAGCAGCAACGCCCGACAATTTTGCCACCTGCCAACCCAATATGTCGCCACAACTTGCACGCTCACAAGTGTGGCAAGCGTGTGCCATATAACGGCGAAGCGTAGCACTTGAAGCTTAGAAAACCAACTATTTTCGTGTGGCGCTCTAAGAGTTGGCGCAAATTAGCTAAATTGATTCAAACAACGCAGCAATAATAGGTGAACTTAGCATTCCTTCACAGGCACTTGTAGTTCATATGCATGTGTGTATGTACACCGCTCCAGCCACGAGCGCGCTGGCATGCAGGACACGCAGGACAACATCAGGTGTTCACATTCGTGGTTTGGGGATTTATTGCAATTTTCTGCTACGTTTGAAACTGCAACAGCGTAAAGGTGGCGCTACAAACGAAGAACGAATACAGTAATAGAATATTCTGCCACTGATGTGCTGCTCTTGGCAATGCTCGAAATTGATTTATGAAATGGCGCGTAGAAAGCGAATAAGAGCAGTGAACGGTAGAAAATTCTACGCAGTTTACTGACCGAGTTGCCATATATTTCGTTTGATTGATTATGGTATTGAACTTGGTATTGTATGGACCGTAGATATAAAGAAGTTGAAAAAATAGTTAAAACTGTGTTTTAAAATAAACTCTAGTTATTTTTATATCCGCCGTTTTCCTAGAAGACTCTGCTGACAAACCTCTCAAAGAGGTGCAGGAGCTACATTCTGTTAAAAAAGTACCGGTAATCGTTCAATAAAACGCAAAATAATTGTTTAATCATAAAAACTTTTTTGTCGCCCTCAAAATAGGCTCCATTCGAAGCACTACACATACGCCAACAATTAGTCCAGCCATCAAAGCACCTTTTAAACGCCTTTAAAGAGATCTTATTCAGCTCCCACAGCGAATTCTCCTTAATGGCCTCTATCGACTCAAAGCGGCGTCCGCGGAGTGGCCATTTAAGTTTGGGGAAAAGGAAAAAGTCACAGGACTAAATCCGATGGTTATACAATATAATTATATAATTGGCGCGTACACACTTTTTGGGATTTTGGCCGAGCTCCCCCTCGTATTTGTGGTGTGCGCCTTGATGTTGTTCCACAAATGGAGGGACCTACAGTTTCAAGCCGACTCCGAATAGCAGATATTTTTATGAGGAGCTTTTCCATGGCCAAAATACACTCTGAGGCTTGCCATTGCCTGCCGAGGGGCGACCGCTTTAGAAAAAACTTTCTCCTAATTTTGGTGTTTCAGCGAGATTCGAACTTACGTTCTCTCTGTGAATTCCGAATGGTAGTTACGCACCAACCCATTCGGCTACGGCGGCCGCTGGTTATTCGATGATATTTGTCAAGTTTTTGGTCAAAAAAGTGTTCACAATATGAGCTTTGTAAGACGGTGCATTATCCATGAGTTTTCGTTCCACAAATAGAGCCGTCTCCTACGCAAATTCTCTCTCAAACGTCACATGACTTCCAAATAATATTCTTTATTTACCATATAACCATTTGGAATGAATTCCGAGTTCACAACACTATAACAATCAAAGAAAATGAGAATCATGACTTTCACTTTTGACCGACTTTGACGTGGCTTTTTGGGTTTCGGCTCATGTGGATGGCGCCATTCAGCCGCCTGTGGACTGGTTGACTGGTCTGCATGTCAAACTCATATACCCACGTCTCCTCACCTGTTATGATGCGCTGGATAAACGTTGGGTCCGAATTCCCTCGCTAAAGCATGTCTTCAGCCACCTTCTTCCGATGAATTCTTTGAAGGAAAGAGTCGAGCAGCCAAGCGTCTGTTGTCCAATTGTGTATGGATGGTGTTAAATGTAGTGAATTTTTTCGTGAGACATGCTAAGTTCACGAGCTACCCCCCTCATGGTTTCCCAGCACCATTTCCCTGACTTTGTCGACGTTTTCATCGGCCATAAGGCGACCAGATCGGGGCAATTCTTCCACGACTTCGCGGCCCTCTGCAAAAGCCTTATACCTCTCGTAGATTTTCGATAAAACACACTCGCCATAGGCTTTCCGCAACATTTTCAATGGCTCGGCTCACGAAATCCCGTTCAAAACACAAAATTTAAGACAAATTCTTTGCTCGTGATTTTTATCCATGTGAAAATCGCAGAGCACACCTGCGGTTGACAGATATACTTAAATGCCAAAAACAAGCTAATTGACAGATCAGGCTCAAACTCTGTGACACTATAGAGGACAGTTGTACTCACATTCCAGCAAAAAAAAATTTAGTCATATGTGTAATACAATTCCCGATATTTTTTTGACAGAATTTCGCGCTTTTCGCATCCTATCCGTACCTATGAACCGCGATGCTTATTATTTAACTTAAAATCAGCCACCAGCCACCAACATCATGGAAACATCAAACATGGAAACTACAAAAATTGGTACTTGTACCAAAAAAACCAGGTGCTTGCTCTCCAAATGAATACCGTCCACTGTGCATGCTGGACTCCATTGGTAAGTTGTTTGAGCTTGTGATTAAAAACCGGCTGGAAACATATGTAGATGGACAGCTGTCAAACTACCAGTTTGGCTTTTATAGGAAGCGATCTACCACAGGCCGATAGAGGCCGTAAAAGTAATTGCGGAAAAGGCAATTGGAGACAAGCGATGGTTAGGTGGCGCAAAAGAATATTGCGTGGTAGTAACATTAGGTGTCAAAAATGCTTTCAACAGTGCCAGATGGATAGACATACTACACGCCCTCCGCGTGATGCAAGTGCCTACCTATCTACAGCATATCATATCCAGCTATCTGTCTGATAGAGTGTTACGTTACGACAACGACACCGGAAGCGTTGACTACAAGGTCACAGCTGCAACATTATGTACGACGGCATTTTGCGGCTAAAGACAAACAAGAGAGCATCATTCGTTGGCTTCACGGACGATATATCAATCGTTGTAATCGCGAAAACGCTCGCGGAAATTGTAAATATCAGAGATGGCTAGGCGCGAACGGTTTAAAGCAGCCGAAAGAGAGTTGAAAAGGTCAAGATTAGAGTTGGGGACAGCATTATCGAGTCTAAGCCATACGTAAAATACTTAGGTGTCTTGGTAAACCCCCGAATTAGCTTCCGAGACCACTTGGAGTACGCTAGCAACAAAGCTGCGACTGCGACAGCAGCCCTGGCTAGAATAATGGCGAACATTGGGGGACCAGGACAGCAGGCTAGACAGGTCATGGCTGGAGTAGTGAGGTCTATCCTCTTATATGACGCGACAGTTTGGCGAGATGCATTCCAACACGCTTCATACGTACGAATCAGTAACTCCACGTACCGCTTGTGTGCTCTTAGAGTCTGCTCTGTCTTCGACAGTCTCAGAAGCTGCGGCGCTCATCATAGCTAGTCTATGCCCACTCGACTTGATAGCGCAGGAGATGTGCGAAATGAAACGTATGAGGAACAACCAAGCCCAATGCGACCAGCTGGCACTGAGAAAATCAAAAAGCCACCGTGCAAATAAAGGCAGGTGGACCCACCGTCTCATTCCCAACGTTGAAGCTTGGTTCCAGAGAAAGCACGGAGAAGTAGACTTATATCTCTGCAGCAAACCTATCCAGAGATGAAAATGCAGGTAAACTGACGATACCACTATTAGAAACCAACTTTTCTATAGTAACGAACAGGAACATGGGGGGAGGGGCGTATAGATCCGACAGGGGTGGTTCTCTTCAGATATGAGTTGACAGTGGTGGTAATAGGCAGATGCAGCTTGTGACATTTTGCATCAGAACAGTAACTGACGTTGAGTGCAACGCTCAAGCCGCCTCGCGACGAAATACTTGACGGTAGTACTGTGGGTATCGTTACTTTGACGGTAGGAGGTTTAGTTCGGGCTAAAGTCCCACACTGACGGGGTAAAGCTTTCGATGCTTCCTAATCATAAAAAAAAGGTTTCATGCACTCGCCAAGTAGCAGGTTTTCATAGCATAAATACACTTCGAGGTTTGCTATTGCCTGCCAAGGGGGCGACCGCTTTTCAGTCATTTAGTTTTTCATGGCCACAGTGGATTTCGAATCCGAGCCCTACCAAAGAGTAGTCACGAACAAGTCCATTTGGTTACCATCGGCTGCACTCGGGTCCGAAATGTCGTCCCAAATCAATGCTGCTCTATTGAGGCAGTGATACCAGGCCAGGTGTAGGTGGCTTTCCGTTGTTTAATTTACTCCAATTTTTCATCGTATCCAGTTCCAGATAGCCAAAATCCTTATTCACAGTACTTATGAGAAGATTTATGACAATCTGCAGTAATATTAAGGAAGATGTTCTGGATGCAGTCCACCCTCGAAGATAACACCACTAGTTTAAAATGTGCCTCGAACGCATCGACTCTTTTACCCCATGTAGTTACTACATACTAAGGATAATATGTAGATTACCAGGTTTGATATTTAGCTATGGTGAAGAAGAAAATTGTGAGGGGAACTTTGGCTGCCAGGTCACTTGGAAGATTCGGCAGCCGAATTCTGCATGATCGTTTCACACATATTCACACATACATATTCACAATAGTGGTTTAAGCCTTGCAAACCCTAAAACAGAAGCAGTTCTCATCAGTAGCAGGAAAATAGTTGAGACAGCAAATCTCAGAGTAGGTGACCACGTACTCAAGTCTAAGCTGTGCATCAAATATCTTGGAGTAATTATTGAGCCTTAAGCAGCACCTAACATACGCCAGCGATAAAGCAGCGAAGGCAGTAACTGCATTGACACGTATTATGATGAATGCGAGGGGACTTAAGCTGGCTTCTAGGAAGCTGCTTAGCTGTGTGGATCGTGTGTCTTGCTATATGCGGTACCAGCCTGGGTCGAAGCAACAAACTGCACCTCATACATGAAAGGCATTAAATCGGTAAACCAGTTATGTGCCCTCAGGGTGTGCTGTGCATTCCGCACAGTATCGGCGGATGCTGTATTAGTCCTCGCGGCTATGCTACCGGTTAAGCTGACTGCACTCAAATTCGCCGAAATAAAAAAAACATCGAGCGAATCCAACACAGCTGACTAACCAAAAGACTAAACGGGAACGAAACATCCATAGGTGGCAGGATGAATGGAGGAACTCCATGAACGGACGATGGACGTATCGATTGATTCCGAATATCACCAAATGGTTAAATCGAAAGCATGGACAGATAAATTTCTACCTGACCCAAGTACTTAGTAGGCATGGATACTTTAAAGCTTATCTGCATAGATTTAGGCATGAAGACGACCCGTATTGCACCTTTTGTAACAGTCTAGTTGAAGATACAGAGCATGTCTTCTTTGTCTGCTCTCGTTTCGAGCTGGAAAAAGAAGATTTGAGTGATAGGGTTGGGATCCAATAATGGCTAGTAACCTAGTAGATATCAAGCTCGACTCAGAAGAACATTGGTCCGCTGTCAGTAATATGGAAGAATAATTATTACCAAACTGCGTCACGCTGAATAGCAACGCAGGTTTTCATGAACAGGCGATAGGCCGCTCCCTCTCCCGTGAAGTATTATCAGCTGGAATGGGTCCTCCCGCGGGATGGAAACGGAGCTGGGATGGGTTTTAGTGGGTGAGTCAAAAGAGAAGGCTCACACTTTTCGGCTTTCAATGCTTATTGCCACCTCCTCACACAATCAGTTGATGTGCAGACAGCAACGAAGTATCACTGCTTGATTGTTTTCGTATATCACATCTCTCAAACTTTTTTTACTATTCCACATACTACAAAAAATTAAGCGATCGTCAGAAAGAGCCTTTAGATTGAAGTCAAGCGAAAGGCATCTTAATCAAGGAATACCTTTCAAACAAAAAGGGTGTTCACTTGTCTTTCAAAACATCCTTGCATTCCGACTGAGTCAGCATAGCATGAATTAATAGCTTTGTCGTAGAAGAAAATTTGCCTAGAAGAAAATCTAGCAAAGCACAAAATTCAACTGGTTTAAAACCAACACTCTAATCTGCACAAACAAGAAACAACGCAGGCGGCAGCTAGCAGTGGAGACTTGCACGCCAATAAAATAACAAATTTTATTGTTGACTCATTTGAGAAATTGTCTCCAGAGTCATCTACCACGCTCTTGCTGGCTTGCTGGCATTGGCAATGGTGAAGGTAATGTTGCTGTAGCAGAAAAATTACGACTAAGATGACTACTAGGACCGGATATGAAAAAGAGCAAAGGCGTAAATAAATACTTAACGTGTAAAAGTTGATCTGTAGAAAGAGGCTTTAGCACTGCAACAGCAACAGCAACAGAATAAGATAGTAACAGCAATCGGCATAGCACACACACCTGCCAGTACTTGTGCAAGTGTAATGCAACCACGAATGAGCACAAACAAACAAGAAATTTGAGTTGAACAGCACACATTCGCACACGGCTCACATTAATTTGTGCAATTGCATGGGCATGGCTTGGCGCACTCATGCCTCTCGCGTAGAGCACAGTAACTAGCTGAGTGTCGAAGGCAAAACAACAACTAATAACGCAAGAAAAGCAGCAAACACATTTCACACCTTACCGACTCCCTGGAGGTGCGCGTTGTAAAAAAGAAAAGTAAAAACTTACTACAAAAAATTTATCTCCATAAAGAGCGCATGAAGGAGGATGCGCTCATCTTCGCTCAACACACGTCGAAAGTTGAAGGGGCGGTGAACGTGTGAGGCCATGAAACGATTGAAATGTGCGCTGCCACAAAACACGAACGAGCCAAGAACGTGGTGATGATAAAAAATGCATGAGTGCACTTTTTGAGTGCCGCCAATGCCACAGTTGGCCACAGGAATTCAAAAACAAAACGAAGCGTACAAAGCGCAGGTGTGATGTGTTTGTTGCATGCGACTGTTGCAAGATGGGCGATTTGTCTGTTTTTTTTTTGTTATTGTACAAATGCATTGGTGTGTGTATCGCACATTCTACAAGTATGTTTCCTTTACCAAGGTGAGTGCGTTCAATTTGCAGTTTTCCTCATTTTTCAGCTCACGTTTCTCGATTAAATTCTCATTTCGGTCATAATTTTGCCGTTTTTACGATTGCAAGGCATTAAATTGCTGATGGCCGCCGCCAACTCACATTGCAACACTGCAGCATTCACTTGCGCCTTTCCGCCAACCTGAGTTAAGGTTGTGATAGTCGTGAGTGCAACAGTTGAAGGCGAAAGGTGAAGAACTTGAGGTGAAGTAAATATGGCCGCGATGTTGTGGGAATGAAGGTTAAAAAAGAGAAACTTATGGCTGCCATGCAAAATGTAAAAATGTTTAATTTACTTCAAATAGTAGATGTCCATGTCAAGCAGTTGGAGAAAAATGCTTTGAAATATTGTGTAACATTTTATGGCTTCTTCTCCGTCGTAAGCGATGCGATCGATCTGAAAATGCGAACCTGTAGTTTTTTTTCTCTTCTCCCATGCAAAGGAGACTTCAACATTGCTTTAATGCAGCAGAGATTTTATTTCCATGTCTCTGAGAGCATCAGTCAAAAGCAACAAAAAACGGTATTCTTAGCCTGAGCACTCGTAACTAATATACTGAGTCCTGCCATAAGTTCTGTTACAAGTTAAGTCCGTTATAGATATGAAATTATAATACTTTTTTAACCAAGTTAGTTTTATTTAATCATGTAAATACTAAAAATAAAAATGCAAATTTTCAGTCGAAATGGTCACCATTTGCTTTTACAAAAGCCTTCAAACGATTAGGCCATCCAGCTCTCCCAGCGCGCACGGCTTCCATGCGTGATGGCGCCATTAGAACCAAAGATTGTTTGAGACTCTCCAAATTTTTGTGTGGTCTTCGATGGACCATGTTTTCTAGTTCTTACCACAAACTGTAGCCCAATGGATTCAGATCTGGACTTGCAGACGGCCAATCTTCTGCTGCTATGAACAAAGGAACATTAATTTTTACCCACTGCTGGATGATTTTTGCCTCATGGGCTGGAGCGGGATCTTGCTAGAAAACTCAACACTCTCCAAGCTTATGGAGATGCTGCTTTAAATGAACCAACGTGTCGAGATTGGTTCCAGCTCCGTCGCTTCAAATACGTCGATTTCAATGTTGACGACCGTCCGCGTCAAGGAAGGCCAAAAACCTTCGAAGATGCTGAAGTGGAAGCATTGCTCAATGAGGATCCGTGTCAAACGCAAGAAGAGCTTGCTTTAGTATTAGGAGTTACCCGCCAATTCATTTCCCAGCGATTGCATGCTTTGGGAATGATTTAAAAAGGGGGCTTGGTTTCCTTCTGAGTTAAAACCAAGGGATGTTAAACGTCGTTTTTTCGACGTTTCGCCTGTGAACAACTGCTTCAGCGGCAAAAAAGGAAGGGTTTTCTTCATCGCCTCGAGACGGGTGAAGAAAAATGGATTCATTACAGCAATCCAAAGAAAAGAAAGTCATGGGGACTGCCCGGTCATGCTTCTACGTCGTCGCCTCGGCCGAATATTCACGCTGCGAAGGTTCTGCTATGTATTTGGTGGGACCAAGTTGGTGTTATTTATTATGAGCTGTTAAAACCAAGTGAAACCATCACTGGGGATCGGTATCGACTTCAATTGATGCGATTGAGCCGAGCACTGCGCGAGAGCGGCCGCAATACGCGGAGAGGCATGAAAAAGTGATTCTACAGCATGACAACGCTCGGCCTTACGTTGCCAAACCCGTTAAAACCTACCTGGAAACACTGAAACAGGAAATCCTACCCCACCCGCCATATTCTTCAGATACTGCACCGTCCCATTATCCGATACTTAGTTACGCACCTAATATTTGTAGAACGCGCTCTATTCTATTTATCGAAAGTAGATCGGAAGGACTCCAAATGAGAGCAAGAGTTTGTTTAAATTTTTGTTTGCGGCCTACTGAAATTTTCATATCTTTGCCAAAGTTGTTTTCACAAAAAGTGGAACAAATATTTTTGAGTAAAGTAAAAGGTTAACACATATCCAATTAAATTTCACGGGGAATATTTTGATAGAATATTTTAACTCAGTAGATTCAATCTAAAACCGTCTTTTTGACACTTACTTCAAGAAATCCCTCAAAAAATGTATTTGAAACGTCGTTAAAGTATTAAGGGGGTATTCTGGTCTAGACGCCTTAATTTTAGGTATATTTAAAACTAAGATGAAAAAAAATTAAAAACATTTTTACTACCCATTTTTTTATGGATTTTATTAATATTGGAAAAGTATAAAAAAAATTAATAAAAAAAAATAAAAAAAATCATGGAATTACAGGCCGGCGGAGTGGTGGCTACATAAAAAACAGTGTTCCATGGTTGACATGATTCTATCCCTTGTAGTAATCTAAAACAAATAAATTAAAAAAATTCTTCATTAGTGTTGTTTAACTCGGAATCCTACATTAGTTAGGATGTCGCTATCGGATTACGCCAAATCAAATAAAAAATATAAAAAAATCACAAAATGGCGTCAACTTGAAAGAAAGAAAATTTGTTTACCGTCTTTTTTTTTCTTTTTTCGATTTTTTGAAAATACTTCAAACTTAAATTTTTCAAAATCCGAGACAGACGCGATAGACATATGTATAATAAAAACTTCTTATCAAACTTCAAAGCGATCGGTCAAGTAGAACTTGAGATGATGACCATCTCAAAAAAAGTAGTTTTGAGAAAATCGTGTTTGAAATTTGAGCAACAATTCCATTAGAATAACTTAGATCATAATATTTACTACTCACTCCGGATTAATTGGCGATATATTTCCAGGTACATATTATATATAGAAGTATAAAGTATATATATATACCTATGAAATAAGACTTTCAGCTATTAGTCCATAGATGTCGCTAGGAGTATTTTTAAACCTTCCCAAATGTCATGTTTTTTTCGTCTGTCATCTGTCAACAATATTCAGTTCATTGTTTGTTACGTTTCATACAACAATGCATTTTTGTCGCTCTTAAAAATGTCGAATTTCGTGCCTTCAAACTACGATTTGCGGACATCGTTGATTTTCTGTTATCAATTGAAGAAAAACGCTTCTCAAGCTCATCAAATGCTTATATCATAGAAGCTTATAGTAGACATGCTCTAAATAGAGGACAGTGCTTCAGGTGGTTTGAAAAATTCCGAAGTGGTGATTTTAGCGTGGAGAATGAGGACCGTGGCCGGCCACCGAAAAAGTTTGAGGGCGCCGAATTGCAAGCATTGCTGGGTGAAGATGATGGTCAAATGCAATAAATGATGGCACAGCCCCAACTGCTATGAGTGACCCAAAAAACCATTTCCAAACGTTTGAAAGACATGGGCATGATTTTAAAGAAGATGGGTGCCGCATGAAGCGACCCGGGATTGGAGGAGACGTACGATTGGGAACCGCTGGTGCATGCGGCTTACTCACCAGACTTGGCGTCTTCCGATTAGCATTTATTTGCATCGATGGGCCACGCACTTTCCGAGCAGCGCTTCAATTCTCACGAAAAAGCCTAAAAATGGCTCGATGACTGGTTTGCGGCCAAAGGCGGCCAATTTTTTTGGCGCGGCATCCACAAATTGCCGGAGAGATGGGAAAAATGTGTCGCTAGCGATGGCTATTATTTTGAAGATTGAATTTGTAACCATTTTTTGTTAATAAACGTTTGAAATTGAAAAAAGTCTCATTTCATAGGTATACACCTGGTATATATGTATATATGTATAGAATATATAAATGTTGTGTGGAATACAACAGATTTTCTGGAAAGAACGAGTCTTCAAGTCGTCCGGTAACATCTGCCGTGCATTGTGCGATTCGCTCCACTCGGCCGGCTTAGACGCCACGTCACAAAATCCGCTGTATCTCGGAAAATATATTAATTCGAATTTTGAAAAATTCGTTGAAGGGCATATTTTTGAAGGTCTAATCTTTGAAAATATAATCTTAAAAAAATACGATTTTTTTCAAATTTCTAGACCAGAATACCCCCTTAAGATGTACCAGGAAATAATTCTGCGCAAAATTTTATTCGCAGTCTTCTCAGAACAAACTTTCATAGCACCAAAGTAAAAATGCCTGAGAAGCTAAGCTAAGACTACTTGCACTAACTACAAAAGGAAGTAGGCTCGTTGGATGTGCCTATGAAACCGTTTGATTGAACAAGAAATTAATGTAGACCATCAAAACATACTTACCCAAACTCTACTACAACTCTTTTAATGTAATGCTAGTCTCGTGCACGCCAACCAATCCAACCAATTTGAGATATCATTAATTCACGTTAAACAAACCTTATGCTAATTTTCTGTTCAAAAGCCCGGACATAAAGCATAAGCAATGTATGCCTGCAGTAAACTTCATAAGTATATTTCCCCTATGGGGGTTTTTGCATTATGGTGAATTTTTATTATCTCCATCCACTCGCTCAATTGCACTTAAATTGACGTTCGTATTCAATATTTCTTCTGAAAAATGCATACGTACAAAAAATAGATAAGAATAAAAATAATAAAAGCACCCTACCTACATACATAGGTAGTATGCGAAAAGCAGAAAGTGTGCGTATTTACTTTAAATAAAAACGAACGAAGATGCCATGCGGAAGTACTAGAGAGCTTAGCAAACACAAGAGCCAAGCGAAAAAAGAGAAAAACTAAAAAACTGCGCATACTCGTACAACTAGCGAAAACAGAGAAACTAATTATAACTGTTTGAAAATTGGAAAGCATAAACAAGACAGTCGACAGTAATAAAACATATCAGCTTAGCTTAGGGAAAGGCGCTTTGTGCGCTCGCTTACGCAAATGCATGCGCCGCAACTGCCGCTGTTGTGTCCCAGTAGAACAATTTTGAGTGCTTCTGCGAATTGGTTAACCGTAAACACCTTTATATGTATTTAGTTAACACAAAACGACGAGCAAGTCAAATAAAAATTTTAACTGATTTGAACTGGAACTGGGTATGAAATAATTTGTTTTAAAGAAGAGCCACATTTAAAATCGTTCAAGATAATTAATTTAATTAATTGAATAATTAATTCTAAAAAATACCATTTATGTACTTATATAAGAAATTTGAGAAATTTTCCTTAATTTTGTTTTTTTTTTTTTTGTTTTAATTACCTATGAATGAAAAACAGCATAGCTTCACTCATTTTACCTGCAAAATACTCTTTGCCAAGAATATTTGGATTTTTGAAGTGAAACCTCTTAGGCGTCGATGGACGAGCAAGAATGGAGAGTAAATTTCAAGGCCATTCAACATTTTGGACATTTTCGTTCCGCGATAGAGAAAAAAGATATAACGTAGAGGAAAAGGAGAGAGAGAGATATACCTTATATATATTTTAGATACACTTTAGGCTATTTTTCCTGACTTTTTCCTTGTGGTTGCTAATTTCTAGTGAGAAATAACACTGCCTACTCCTTCGCGCTTGTTTGTTGGTGCAAACTTTTAAAAAATATATTTTTGGTGCCTACTGTTTGGGGCGTTTTTTGATCCCAATTTTTTTGGGTTTTTTTTTTTTGGTGCCTTCTCTTTGGCGCTTATTTCCGTTTCAGGTTTTTTTATTTATTTATCTTTTATTTATTTTTTTTTTATTTCTTTAAAAAAGGTCAATAATGCGCTGTACGCATGTAAAAGAATGCTGAGCGTAACTTGGGTCTATCACCCTCTCTGATGCATTAGTGCTACACGGCAGTAATTAGACCGATATTGCTGTATTGGGTCTTGGTATGGTGGACTGCAACAAGAAAACTGGCATACTTAATGACACTGGAAAGGATTCAGGGACTCGCTGCTCTATGCATAACAGGAACGATGAAAATCACTCCAACAGCGGCGCTGGAAATGATACTCGACATGCCACCTATTGACCTTATGGCGGAAAACCTGGCCGCGAAATCCGCGAGGAAGTTAGTGGCTGCTGGAGTATTCACCTGTAGAACCATCGGACACAGCTCAATAGGAAAGTGGAGCTCAGGTTGCACACACTATATGACTCCGTACTTTAATAAGGAGAAAAGGTTTCGCACAACAATTGAAAAGGAGGGATGGCACAAAGGCATGAAGCCTGGCCAGAGGACTTTTCACATCTATACAGACGACTCTACCATAAAACGTAAGACGGAGTGGGAGCGGAGATTTACTGCTCAAAACTATAGATAAGAGAGCCTATCAAGCTTCCAGACAACAGCAGTTTTTTCCAAGCTGAAGTTTTTGCTGAGGGGAAAGCCGCGGTGCTAGCCTACACAAGAACAAGAAGCAACTCAACAATTAATATATTCGTGGGCAGTCAAGCAGCAATAAAAGCAATAAGCTCATATTGGATTAAGTCCAAGAATGTTCAACGGAGCAGGGAGGCCATAGAAAGGCTAGCCGCAAACAGTAGGCTGCATATCTATTCGGTACCTGGTCACAAAGGCATTATGGGGAACGAAATAGCAGAAGAGATAGCAAAAAGGGCTGTTAGACTACCATTTGAACAAGAGAACGACATATCAAAACCGCTAAATACAAAGTTCAACGAAATGGATGACTACATGGAAAGGCGAGTGGACTAATCTGACCACATGCAAAACAGCAAAAGTTATGTGTAGAACTAACGACAAAAAACTGACTCAATTCCTATTTACACTCTCGCGAAAGGACTGCAGACAAGATAGGGATTGCTAACACGGACAAATGCAGGCTCTGATGTTGAGGAAACTTTAGAACACCTTCTGTGCGTTTATCCGGCATTATTAAAAACGCGTTTAAAATGCCTGGGAGCCCCATTGTTTGAGGGTCTGGAGGACGTCTCAAAAGCGGAGCTCCCAGCTCTACTTAAATTCTCCAAAAGCGATGACATCTTACATGATGTCTACTTTCAGTATTCATAGAGGTCGGTCTCCATCTGGTATCGCTAGGGACCAAAAAGTCTATGCGTGGCTTATTGCCAACCAGGCTAACCTGACCTAACCTTCGTCAAGCAAGTGACTATGCCTCAATTCACGCAATGAAGTATTGAAATACAAAAAAAATGCCAAATTTCTCACAGTCAATCCTTTGAAAAAAAATATTTAATGGAAGCCTACCTAGTGGTAGTCTGCTTGTGTACTGTAGCCGTCGGGTTCAAAAGTGTCGAAATTGCAAAAAGTAAAAATTATTCGACAGGGTGATTGATTTTGCGCCACTTTGTGTATGTTTAAACAGACGGAAATGAACATAGAAAAAAATTTATTTTATTTTCACAATACTTATGGAATGACATAAACCAAAAAAGCCTCTAGCCTAACCTCTAATAAGACACTAAAACTGTATATAAGTACAAATTTTCTGATCCAATTTGCATAAATCTGATATCATGGGAAAGATTATAAGTTAGACAGTATTTCGGTTTGATTATCTCCACGACTTTTCTCACAAAATATTTTTCTGAGAATCTCTTTAAAATTTTTCTCATATTCCCACATTTCTTGTTTTTTTTTACTAGACTATGATCATTAAAAAGTTTGAAAAATTATCTTTTATATAAAATTTTTTCGCAGATAAAGTCTCAAAGACTTCAGAAGTTATGACGTTTTGAAAACACACTACGAATCCAAAAAAATATCTATATAACAGAAAATGATTACCCAAGACAATTAATCGCTTTCTTAATTTAATATGAACGCTTAGGGATGTTTTTGGAATATCTGCCGCCACCATAATTTCTGTGAAAAAAACCTCAAAATTTGTTTAACCCTTTCGAACCGGAAGACAACCAGCGGAACATTTCGAGTTTAGTGATATATCTAGCTTCAGTACAGGCACTGAAAATAGAAAATCTGAAAAGGAAGTCCACCACCCCTCCAGGGGCTCTAGGGGGGGTTGGGATATATGTGTCCCATTAGGTGTTTTGAGCGGGACCTTTAAGTCCCATTAGGTCTCTATATCATACTAATAAATAAATACCAAATAATAAGTTGGATGTTTCGTATCAATTAAAATAATGGATTTCATTTATTTTGAAAAAAAAATTAAGTGAAATTATATTGTATTTCATTCAGATATTGTAGCATTCAACGCTTATGATAAGGAGCGAAACAATTCTTGCGTAGTGGAACTTCACATTCTTCACATACTGTTTTAGTACGCCTTTCAACATTTTTGAGGAGACAGCCAGCGCATCGTCGTCTTGTGCTTCCTTCGCCTGGTAGATGAGTAGAGGGATTTCCATAAGTTTTTTTTCTTTTTGGAAATGTAACCAGACCTTCCCCAGCGAATATTGGCGGCCGTTTTCTGACCTTCGGCAATCAGCTCTTCTGCCAAAATTACCATAAAATCAATCAATGCCATCTTTTGACGACGTAGCTCTGAATATAAAATCCATGAATTCACAGCGGACATCATCAAAAGTCGATAAAAAATTTTTCTTCCACCACTTATTGGATTTTCGGTTCAAATCATATAAGCCGGCCATTTGATCTGTCCTATCGACTCCTCCCATAATTTCGCGATAAAACTGTATCATCTTATTTGGCCATCCCTCTGCTTTTCCCTATAGTTGTCATTTCATCATTGTGTAAGTTGCTTAGGAGGATAACTTCTTTTGTATCCAGCCATTTCGTGTACATTAGTCCAGAGCTGCTTGTATTACTGCGTCAGATCGTCCGATATGTGAAGAAATGATGGAGGTTCGTTGAGCTTGAACAGTCTTTCGTGATTGGAAATTCTCATCAGGTATTGACCAAACCGTAACATTTTCAAATGTCGACACATTATTATTTTCAGCACTTTCCGTTGATTGCGACTCATCATTTTCAGAAGAAGTATTATTTCCGTTATCTTCGCTAGATTTTTCTGATAAGAAGCTTTCCTCTTCAGAGGGCTCGTAAATTATCGTCACTGCCGTCTGAAAAATCGACGTCACCAGTGTCACCAGATTCGTCATACTCCATTAGCTGGGCCAATATATCCTCTTCATTTAATTTTCGCACAAGTTTCAAGGTTTTTCTAAATCAAAACAGGTTTATGATTAAATATGTTAAAAATTTCGAAAGGTTAGAGAATGTCGACAAGCTCTAAACGGGGCATATTTATACCAATAAATTAACCTAACGGGACACATAGATCCCATAAATAAAAATAATCGAAATAAGACTTAGAAACTGAAATAATGCTACATTAATTAACTTACCCAATTACGGTGATCCAATTCGAACTTAGTTTTAGTAAAACCTACTATTTTTTACACTTATTTTCAATGAAAAAATCGAATACTCACAAAAAATTAGAAATTGATTCAAGCACAGTCACGTTTAGAAGCAAACTGAGCGGCGTCTGTTTACTAGTTTAGCATAAAAAAACACAGAACCATTACCTGAACGGGACAGTTTTCAATGAGTTTTAATGGAAAATTTAGACTATAGTTATAAGAAAACTTTTGCTGGGACGTATGTGTCCCAATAGGTCAGAAAGGGTTAAGTTAATTTCCGTCAGTTTGAGCGTGAATTACTCACTATTTACCGAGTTCCAACTAAGATACATCTCTAAACAAACTGCGCTGTTGCGTCGCTCTTATTTGCTGGTAACGCCAAAATCACTCAATCAACCATCAAACCAACTACGTTCACACATTCGGCAAGTGCTATGATTGCACAAATTGTTGACGTCACCAAAATATTTGCCTTGAATACAAACACCTAAGCAAAAAAAAACGACTAAAGCAATAAAACAACAACCAATTGTATTCCGGTGGCGCGCGTACGCACCGTGACGCATGCGTCGTCACTATACAAAAACAAGAAGTCGAATGCATGAAGCGTGCCGAACCGCACTGAGTACGCATAGCAGCGCAAAACACACAAAGAAATAGTTTTGTTGTTTTTCACATTCGTACCTATACGTGCTTGCATGGGAATTACCCGCGAAAAATTGCAACAAACAAATTGTACAACAGCAAAGAGAAAGCAAAGTGGGGTGTATGCGAAAAGAGCGCATGTGAGCGTAATTATGCAGGCAGAGAGAGAGTAAATATGTAGATAGCTCCATTTAACATTCACTCGATTCATGTGTTGACGACGATGATCATTGCTGTCAGCATATTTGTTGGCCACTGTTGGGCGTGTATTGGTGGTAATGTTGAATTTTGCTGATTTCTTTGCCAGCGGCGACAACTCTAGGCCGCACAGCGCAGTCTCATATAAAATCGCGTAGCCTAACCGCGACGAATTCAGTTTGATTGCAAACATTAAACACAACAAGTGACTTGGCGAAAAGTAAAAAGAAATTCAAATTTATTGGAGGACTTCAATTCAATTGAGAAACAAATTCTTGTATTTTGCAAAGTAATAATTATTCAAAAAGTGAAAATCGCATAAACGCAAGCAAAACACGAAAGCACACTAGCGAAAATAGTGAAAACCTATTAAACATTCTGAATTGTTAACTAAAGAACTAGACCAGTGAATAAGCAATTACGCGACAATCACCATGCAACACCAAAGTGCCTACAACAACAATAAACGTGTGACTTCGCTACAACTAGCATTCAGTGTCGCATATCTACTCTCACTCCTGATGTTGCTTACCAGCAACACACCAATGGCTGAGGCGCGTCCCATGGACCTCTACGATGATGTTGGCGATTTCTTCGATGCTGTCTCCCTGGACGATGTGCCATTATCCGGCCGTTCCGCACCGGAAACCTTCTGCCGCATGCCAATACGCAAGGGTGTTTGCCGCGCGCTTATTCCACGCTTCAGCTACGATCCCAGTCGCAAGACTTGTGTCGAATTCAAATTCGGCGGCTGCGATGGCAATGAAAACAACTTCTCCAGCTATGAGGCGTGCATGGCCACGTGTGAGGGCATGTAAATGTGCACGCACACCCACATATATCTGCATGCATTTGAATAAATAAGCGCCGCACAAGTGCAAAAATGTTCCTCATACGCCCCGAAATTGCCAATTGAAGGCTTCAAAGCATCACATCCCATCGCATCACTCCCACATCTGCAGCGTGGTTAATCGTCCTTTCTGGCGTTTCCATTAAATAGTGTTCATGGCATTTTTATTCACTTGTAATTTAAGGTTTTTAATTTAATTTTTTTGTTTTTATTGGTAAACATTAATATTTTTCACACACACACAAAGGCACACTTCATTGACTCGAATGCGAGAAATTTTCTACATTTTCATTGTTTGTGATAAATTTTGGTTTATTTGTAGCATCTAAGCATTTCTTTTTCACCAATCGAAAACCGAAGAAAATTATTTTTTTATTTTTTAATAATATTTAGTGTGCATTTTTGCATTGTACGAAATATTTGTGTAATTGCTTTGGTTTTTAACGAATTTCATCTGAAAATTAGTGCACCCGTATTATTTATTATTTATGTAATATATAAATGTATGATCATATGTTTGGAAACATAATATTTTGTAATATTTACATTTATATGTACGACATTTTGTACAAAACAATAAAGCATATATTTTTATAAGATATAAAAGAAAATATGAAACTTGAAATTTTATTTAATTTTATTTTCCAAAATTCAAAAATTCCTAATCTGCATCTGTTTTTCGAACCTCTCTTTCCACTAAATACTTTCGATTTACTTCAGTACTATTCAGAACAAACCAGAGAGGACACTCTTTAATTTTAGAAAAATTCCCCTGCATTTCTGTTACAACGGATTTCTGTAAGTCCAAGGATATCAACGGCGGCCGTCGTAGCCGAATGGGTTGGTGCGTGATTACCATTCGGAATTCACAGAGAGAACGTTGGCTCGAATCTCGGCGAAACGCCAAATTAAGAAAAACATTTTTCTAATAGCGATCGCCCCTCGGCAGGCAATGGCAAACCTCCGAGTGTATTTCTGCCATGAAAAAGCTCCTCTTAAAAATATCTGCCGTTCGGAGTCGGCTTAAAACTGTAGGTCCCTCCATTTGTGGAACAACATCAAGACGCACACCACAAATAGGAGGAGGAGCTTGGCCAAACACCCAAAACGGGTGTACGCGCCACAAAAAAAAAAAAAAACAAAAAAGGATATCAACTTAGATAAATCCTCCGGCACAGTATTTCCTTCCAAAAAGGAACGGGACTTATTGTTCGACAAAATGATATAAACATCTATACAGATGGCTGAAAACTAGACAACAGAATAGGTGGAGGGGTTTACTCCGAGTTAGCCAAGCTTTTCGCCTACCTGATCATTGCAGTGTATGATATTTCAGGTGGAAGTCACTGACATAAAGGAGGGACTTACGGTAATAAAAACGAGAGTATTATCCACAAATGAAGTCTTCATATACTCGGACAGTCAAGCAGCAATACAACTCCTAGAATCTAAAACACACTCATCAAAAACACTCATAGAATGTTATAAACTTCTAAATGACGTATCAAAATACTACAAAGAACACCTTATTTGAGTGCCAGGCCACAGGAATATAGCAGGGAACTGCAAGGCAGATGAACTTGCTCGAACCGGTGCAACGCTCGACCTCCAAGTGGATAAGACGCTGATACCTATTCCTATAGCCACTTGTAAACTATTGATAGATAGGGAAACCATCCACAAGGTAAATACAAATTGACAGACATGGCCGAAATGCGAACAGCGGTCGATCAAAAAGCTTGTTAAGAGAAAACTGAAGGGTGGTTAAGTTTCAAGGGCCGGTGTTGATTTTGAATAAAATACAATTTTTTTAGAAAATTATTATCACTCCTCTTTATTATGATAATATTGGTACGACTCAATTACGCATAAAACAAAATATCCGCCAAATGACCGCCGCGATCTCGGCGGCACACCTCCATCCGATGGTCCAAATTTTCGACGACGCTGAGGCATAATTGAGGTTCTATGCCGTTAATGTGCCGAATTATCTCAACCTTTAGCTCTTGAATTGTTGCTGGCTTATCGACATACACCTTTTCTTTCAAATAACCCCAAAGAAAGAAGTCCAACGGTGTCACCTCACATGATCTTGGCGGCCAATTGACATCGCCGCGACGTGAGATTATTCGGCCATGAAATTTTTCACGCAAAAGAGCCATTGTTTACTTAGCTGTGTGACAACTGGCAACGTCCTGTTGAAACCAAATATCGGTCATATCCATATCTTCACATTCGGGCCATAAAAAGTTCTTTATCATCTCACGATAGGGAACACTATTCACAGTAACTGCCTGACCGTCCTCATTTTGGAAAAAATACGGCCCAATGATGCCGCCGGCCCATAAACAGCACCAAACAGTCACTCTTTGTGGGTGCATTGGTTTTTCGGCAATCACTCTTGGATTATCATTCGCCCAAATGCGGCAATTCTGCTTATTGAAGAATCCACTGAAAATGTGCCTCGTCACTGAAGATGATTTTCTTCGAAAATTGGTCATTCACTGTTGCCATTTCCTGCCCGTTTTCATAATATGCCTGAATAACTTTAACGCGTTGCTCGATTATGTATCTTTCCATGATTCAAATTGAGTTAGTCTGAATTTAAAAAATATAAAATGAAATGCAGAAAAAAACTTGACGTTTAGGTGTTGTTCACATTCAACATCGGCCCTTAAAATTTAACCACCCTTTATAAGAAAAATGATAGGGGTATTACGAGTAACTAGTCATTGTCTGATTGGCAGCCACGCTAGAAGGTTAGGACTACCGTACTTCGATTTCTGTAGAAGCTGTCTAAATACAGAAGAAGAGGAAACAGTCAAGCACCTTTTAAGTGAGTGTGAAAGCTTAGCGACAAGGAGGCTCCGCACTCTTGACATGGCATTTTTAATTGATATGGTGGGCATAGCGCAACTAAAACTAACGAAGCTTTGCTCGGTTATTAAAGCTACCGGATGGTTTGAAAAGGATCCCATAGGGTAAGGATAAGTTCCAGTGGTATCACAATGGGCTTACGAAAGGTTTAAGTGTTTAAGACGCACAGCATCGATCGTTTCTAGTTCAAAAACCGTTTTTGGGTGGCCATCACGAAATTCACGTTCGAACTGTTTATACCAGCATTTCACAGTTGCTAAGTTTGGTGCTTCAACACAAAAAGTCGAAGTAAGTTGATCAATAAACTCCTGTACGATAATCCAGCCGAAATAGGTAATAAGTCATACCATGAAAATTTTCACGAGTTAATTCCATCTCTTAAGCGAGGTAAATTTTTCAACTTACTGAAAAAAGAACAAATAAAGGTCGTAATTGAAAATGTTGCGCGTAAGTCTACACTAAAATTTAACAAACTCGACAATAAAAATATCGAATTTCAGCTCATCACGCGTAGTGTTGCAAGAGCAACCCGCGTATTTTTTTAATATTTTTCTTCTTATAAAATTTTACACTCCACAAGTTGAGCTCGCACCACTAGTTGATGTGAATTGGGAAACACTTACTGAAAATTCGTAAGTTCAAAACTTTATCAAATACCTATTTTCAACTCGCCGGGCTTGAGCTGTCTGTTGCGATTGCAGCTTTCCGATGTTGAGCATTTTTTGTGCTGTTAGATGTACGTTTTTTACTGCACAGAGGTGTGTGCGTAGCTTGGCTGCAACAAAGTAGTGATCCGAGTCGATGTTAGGCCCTCGGATCGTACGTACATCTAAAACACTTGAAGCTTGTCTTCCATTACCACATGATCGATCTGATTTCGCGTTTTTCGATCAGGAGACAGCCACGTAGCTTAGTGTATCTTCTTATGCTGGAATCTGCTGCTGCAGACAATCATCCTTTGGGCCGATGAAGTCGATCAGCCTCTGTCCGTTACAGGATGTTTCGTTGTATAAGCCGAATTTTCCGACTGTGGGACCAAAAATGTCCTCTTTGCCCACCTTGACGTTCGAATATCGCAGGCGATGGAACGATAAGCTGTATGAGCTTTATGACGACATAGACATAGCGCAGTGAATAAAAATTCAACGGCTACCTTGACTGGTGATGTCGTCCGAAATGATCCAAACGCTCCGGCTCTGAAAGCATTCGATACCTGCTGGCGTTAGCAGAGGAAGAGGCAGGCTTACTCTGCGTTGGAAAGGTCAGGTGGAGAAGGACTTGGCTTCACTTGATGTGTCCATCTGCGCCGGTTAGCACGAGAAAGAAGCGACTGGCGCGCTTTGTTAAACTCGGCCAAAATCGCGTAAGCGGTTATCGCGCCAATTAAGAAGAAGAATATGGGTGATATCAAGAATAAAATTTCCTCAAAATACCTACGAAGCGCGGATTGTAGATCGAGAGACCAGACGGTATGCAAAATTAGTAGAACTTTATGGCCCACCTACAACCTCAAACAAACCTCAACATTGATAACATGAAACAACGGGAAGCCTGGAGACTCACGGCAGTCATAACTGGCTTTCGGTCTGTCGGAGAATAATCAGCCTAAATGGGCATCTCTCACAACACACACTTTCACAGTTAAACGTTGTCAAGAAAACGATTTTCCATTTCTTTTGTAAATGCCACGGCCTGCGGAAGGAGAGATTGTCAACCCTGGGCAAACCACTGTCCGACAGTCTCGAACAACTGTCTGGCTTAGACGTCGACAATCTAATAAGACTTTTAAACCGCACAGACTGGATATAGTCACGCTGTAAATAACTAAGAAATGATTTGGTAACGAGGATCTGACAACAAATTGGTACGGCTTAGCATAGAGGCAAATGAAATTTTTGAGTAGCTTGTCAGGGAGGGGACTGATTTTGTCTCAGAGACCTCCTATCTAGTCATCGGCATCTCCCTGACGACTGTTAAAGGAGAATTGCACAACTTATTTCTCAGGGAAGTCCAGAAACTATTGAGCTCCATTTTTTCATGTGATATTTCGAAACCCCTTTGAGTCCCAGTACAATAGACGGGGACTCAAAAAGTCCTGGGAATTCCACCCCATTAAATTCCCAAACACGTAGCTGTGTTTACTGGTCATTGCAGAAACTGTGAGGACCTTTCAAAGGACCAGAATGGTTCTTCAACCATTTCATTAGTGAAACGTACTCTATTACAGCGTCCGGCACTCAAAGTGTAAACAACTTTAGACCACTCGCGCAGCTGATGCCCGTGCACGTGAAATGGTTCAAAAAGAGATGACGCGACTTGAGGGAAATCACCGACGCAGTGCCAATCAAAAGGCGAAAGGATTGCAAATATCTGACCGTAGCATCCGCCGCATACTGAAAAATGATTTCAAAGTCAAGCCTTACAAGATCCAAATGGCGCATGATCTCACACCAAAGCAGAAACAAGTCTGACTTGAGAGAGCGAAGGAATTGCTTCGCTTGGCCGAAAGCAGTCAATTTCCGATCATTGTGTTTTTTGACGAGACGATTTTTCAAATTGAGCAATTCATAAGCCCCCAAAACAAGAATTCATACGAGAATTTGAGTCATGGATTGGCTACCAGGGGGTAGCACCCGCCACAGGTAATGGTTTGGGCCGCTGTAACCGCAGATGGGCGCTCTCCATCGAGTCTGGCGTCAAGGTAAATGCAAAATATTATCGGGAAAGTACTCTGGAGGTTGCTTTGAAGCCGTGGGCAGACAAACATTTCAGTGCAAGACTATGGACGTTTCAATAGCACTCCGCACCGTCTCAGAAAGCTCGGGTGAACCAAGAATGGCTAAAAAACAACGTTCCGAACTTCATAACGTCCACACAATGGCTCTCAAATTCACCAGACGGGAATTCCATGGATTCTTCTCTTTGGGCCATTTTGGAGAGTAAGGTGCGATACTAAAAGATTCACCAGTCTCGAGGCGTTGGAAAATGGCATTGTCCGCGAGTGAGCCAAAATACCTGCAAGTCACATTCGGGTAGCTTGCGATTCTTTCTGGACCGTCTCAAGACCATAGCCAAGGCAAAAGGTGGTCGTATCGAGCAAAAGTAAATTGATTCTTAATTTTGTATCATTTTCACGCATTTTTTACTTTGAATTGAATGAAAGTGGAATTTTCCTAACTAAATTTATGGACTTTTTAATTGGTTACACTTCGAGTGCCGGACCCTGTAGAAGATGATGAAACGGTGCGTAATTGTTTTATTTTTATTGCGTGGCGTGCGAGTGTATAATCTGTCCTGGAAAAGTTCCTCGTATCGTTCTAAAAGTATCTGCTGTTTGAAAGCGGCACTCAACTGTAGAGCTCTCTGTTACCGCATACATCTTTTCCACTGGCAATAGCAATGCCGGTCAATGATCTCGTCGTAACACGCATCACCCATATTTTTCTATAATTTTCTGCCAATTAATTTCAAATTAGTTATTTTCAAAATAAATGTCAAGATTGGCATAAATGCATACTTTTACCATTTACCAAAAGAAAATAAAAAAAGACAATACACGAAATTTGCATGCTGCGCTACAAAATTAGCCTCTTTCTGCTTGTTTTTGGTTTTTTTTTTGTATTTGTTGTTTTCTGTTTTTTACTAAGATCAACATAATTGGTTGATGTCGATGATAAACGCCAATTTATTATGGCTTTTGTATTGTCATTATCAAGCTGAATTGCTGCTAATGTCACGCACAACCAGAGCATCCATTGGAAACGTGGCTGTGCCACTAACACCTACGAATGCGTGTGTAGGTATGTGTGGCTTACATACATACATTTATTTTTGTTTACGTGCATCTTGTAGATAAACGCTTGTTAATAAATTGACACCATTTTTCGATTGTCTTTCATCGTTTTTTTTTTTGCTTCGGCTTGATGCTTTGTAGGTTCGTTGTGTGAAATTGATTTGTTATTTATAGTTTTTTTCCCCACCGGCATATTTGCAAATTTATGTTTTGTTAGCGCGCATAACTCATACATATGCATACTTATATGGATATGTAAGTATTTGTGCATGTATGTTTGTATATGACTTGGCCCTCTTGTTTACCTGTCGCAGCCTAAGCCAACGCATTCCATTATTTGCTTTGTGGTTCGCCTAGACCCAACTTCAAACAAAGTAAACACCTTCAAACACATCAACTCAAATAGTTCGAGTTATTTCTAGAGTATCTCGGTAAAAGTGAGCGAACCAGATGCTGGAAGCTTTACACATAAGTATCTACATATATAAGTATGTACGCGGATATAAAATGTATGCAAATATTATTCAATTAGTCATTAATAAATCTGTGCTACATAATTATGTTTATTTACGATGTGTACGTGGTGCATCTTTTATTCGTACGAGACAAATCGTTCAATCGTCATTAGTTGTGAATATATTTGCATAAACAAAAATACAAACCAATATACATAGAAATAATATGAAGCATAACCAGTTATTTAAAAAAATGATGTCTGGTTCTTCGATTTATCGCTTATTATATTAAAAATTCGCGAAAAATCCATTTTTGGCAAATATTCGCATTGAGCGGTGGCTCGAAGGCGAGTAGAGGAAGTTGTTTCTCTGCTTTTGCATAAAACATTAATTATACGTATTTCCTGGCCTATATATTTTAGTGAAATAGTTACTTGTTTAAATCATAAATAACGAATCTCTCAGTAGCATACAAATCTCCGTGTTGCTAAGTGGAACGCTTCACTGTTAACCAGTGTTTGACGAGTTTACGTAAAAAAGTAACTTTCCCGATTTTCGAAGTTAGCCTCTGAAATAGAGAAGTGGGCGCTCGAAGTTCATTTTAATTTTTTTTATTTTTATATAAAAAGTATAAAACTATGCATTTCAAACAACACCACCTTTACAACAACACCATTTTTTTAAGTCGCTAATTTTTTTTTTTAAATATAAAGTCTCGTATTTTTCGAAGATCTGATCTTTGACCCCTAACAGCACCTATTATATAATTTTTCCCAAAAAAATTAAATACTAAATATTTAAATTGGTGACACAGGCACCGTGCGCGTGAACTATTTCAAAACATGTAACTAATGAGCCCCATCTGGTATCGCTATGGACCGAACCGGTGTAGGTGTGGCTGCAAGTCAACCAGTTTAACCTAACCTAAATAGGAGGAACAGGCGGATCCCGGCCATATTTTGAATTTTTTTAATTATTGACAAAAATTAATTTTAAATGTTTTTTTTACAATTCCCCAATTTCAATTCTTCAAAGGCCCATATGTGGGTTTCGAAAAAAGCAGAAATTACTTTTTAATATACTATTTTACTTAACAAAAAATTTGTTGACCCTATACCCAGCCGAGTGCTGTACAGTACTTTATTGTGCCTTAATTTTTAAGGATAGAATATATTTAAAAAAAATTTTAAAATTAAAGAAAAAATGTAAGTCATTTTTGAAAAATAAAGATTTTTATCAAATTTTGTTCATTATTAGCTGGGACCTAAAATCTCAGTGCCTAACCCCTAAAGTTGTTCTCAAAATTTTAAGAAAAGCCCACTTTTTCTCCAAAAAACTTTTTTAAAGTAAAATTTTATTTTGAAAAATTAAAAAATGTTTTTAAAACGTTAAAAAGAACCGAAGATAAATGCGAATTTTCCAGAATTTTTTCTGAGGAAACTTTTAAATTTATTGATCTAAATTGTTTTACACATATTATGTTATTTTTTAACTGTATTTTAAGACTTAGTATTAAAAAAAATATTTATTGAGAAAGGAGCTACAGCTGATGTCCGGGAGCTCCTCTCAAAACAGACGTTTTGCGCTGACCACCAAACCTCTGAACTGGATCCTCTGAAATTAAAAACCAGACAAATTTCGTTTACGCAATGTTAAATCTAGTAATTAATCGAAGGAATGAGCAAAAAAAAATTGTTTGACAAAATGGAGGTTTCTTAAAAACAAAATCGATTTTTGACCAAAATTTCGGCCTTAAATTGTTTATAAAAAAAATATATTTCTCTGTGAGAAAAATTCTTTTATTAATTACGAAAAAATACATTTGAGAAGCTCGTGTTAAAATTTGAGACTAATCATTTTAGCTGTTTTTGAGTAATGTTGGTCACCGACTTTGAAAACACTATTTTGAGAAAAACACGTTTAAAGTTTGAAAAACACTTTACATAGGCTAAAAACCTCTTTTCAAATTTGCGTGTAACTTCGAAAATATTCACCGGAACGATATTAAAGTTTATGTGTGTATTCTTAAATGTATGTACATTAAGAATAAAAAATCGATTTTTGGAAAATTCTAACTGTATATAACCCTTTAAATACACTTTAAAAAATTGCATACCTAAATTTTCAACATTCAATATAAATTTTTTTTTTTTTACATTTTCAGTTTTCTCCTTATTATTCTACAAATAAGCGAATTTTCGAAATAATTTGCGATAATTTCCAAAATATTTGGATCACTTGAATCGCTACTTTTTAGAAAATTAGTAAATATCAATCTGCGTGGGATTAATGCCCGCTGTTAGATAGACGTCAGAGATTGACAGAGTCGAGTAGTTACTGGAGTCATTCGATCCTATTGTCAATCTACACAGGGCATAAAACTCGGCGGGAATTCCGTCAATGCCGGCAGCTTTGCCATTCGGCAACGCCTTGATGGCATCCTTAGTTTCCTCAACGCTGGACACATCAGCTTTAATGCGAGAATTCACCTGCAGTTGGAGTAAAGTGTTGCTGGGAGGTACTTTAGATATACTGAATATGGATAAAGTTCATCTTCCACATCTCTTAATACTCATCAATAAATCGAAAAGATGCGCAGAAGAGTGACCTCAAACCCATTTTTTAGTCTTACCATCCATGAGCTAGACACATTGATACGTAATGGAAACGCAATACGCTTTATAAAAAGTCAACGAATCAGATGGCTGGGGCACATGTACCGAATGCCCAAATGGAGAGCTGCCAATATAGCGTTCCATAGACAACCAATTGGACGGAGATGTCGAGGGAGACCAAACAAACGCTGGGTAGATGAGGTCACAGCCGACCTGCAGAAAATGGGTATCACAAACTGGAAAGGAGTAGTAGAGAATCGATCGGAATGGAGAACCGTAGTTGTGGAAGCAATGGTCTGCACAAGACTGTAATGCTAATGATGATGATGATCCATACTGTATCTATCCTGTCGCTCTCTTCCTTCCACTGTAATCTATCCAGATGTAGTAAAGGGTGGTTAAGTTTCAAGGACCGGTGTTGATTTTGAATAAAATACTATTTTTTTAGGAAATTATTGTCATTCCTCTTTATTATGATAATACTAGCTTTAACCCGCGGCCCCTCTCGCGTAGGAGTAGTTTTTAGGGATTTAGAATATGTATATAAAAGAATTACAAACAATAATTTCATAGAAAATAAGATCCCACCCCCCACAAATCTAAATTATCTATTTCAGGAATTTTTTTTACAATAAAAAAATGAAAAACGATATTTAACTTCTTTTATATACAAAACTGAAAATTTTTTTTTTTATTCTAATGATTTTAAAAATGGCGAGAGGGTCAACTTCACCCTCTCGAAAAATTGGTCATTGACGGTGTTGTCCATTTTGGCTCTTCTATTTATCTGAAACACAAAAACCAAAAAAAATTATTAATCAGTTTGACTGTAGCTAAGTCCCGCTACTAGAGTTAAAACTTAACAAAATGGTGCGGTTTCGAATTTTACACTCTTAAAATCGTGGTTTTTTCAGTTTTATAATAAAAAAAATAAGAAAAAATTGAAATAATAATATGATTATAATACAGATGATAGCCATTAATGTTCTGATATGTTATCAAAGGCCCGTATTATGAGCAACATTCGATCTTCGACTGTAGTCGAAAGTGCTGATCGAACGAATTTTCATTTGGTATTATGGTGCTCATTCGTTGAAGAATAGGACTATTGTGAATTTCGATCGCTCGACGCATTTACAATAGATAATTTTTTCTCAGCTGATACAGCAAATCTAAATAAAAGAAAAACCGATTGTGTTGAAATTCTTTGCTAACATTATTTTTAAAAGTTAAAAAAAGTATTTTTTGTGAAAATGAGTACAACGGAGTTGTGGTTCGACGATTCATCGGACGATGAAAGATTAGTGGAACTAGCTAGAAGTAGAAAACAGTTGAGGGGCGCATCCAACCCCCCAGAAATGGCTTCCACTGAGTAAGTTTAGAATTTTCAAAATGTGTTGACGTACTTAATATTCCAGAAATTTCCTTACAGATTTTTATAGAACTTTAGATTATCTAAAGAGGCGTTTAAGAACCTACTGTCATGTACAGAAAACCAGTTGCAGCAGTGCACCTGAGCCAAATCCATTCCAAATATGTTAAAGCTAGCCACAGTTCTGCGATTTTGTGCTCAGGGATCGTACCAATTGAGTATTGGTAATGAAGGTATGCTCAACCCACTGTGTACGATGATGCTGAAGGTATTGAAGTGGAGTCAAATAACGGAGAAGCAGAAAACATAAGAAATGAAATTTTGAGAATATTATAGAAAAATCTAAAAAGTATTAAATAGAAACCTTTACGCCACAGTTTCTGTCTTATTTTTGTTACAAATTTTCTTTATTCAATTATTCGTCATTCGAAAAAAATATGTATTTCAGTTCCTCTACGTATTTCAGCCCATACCTGCCAAGGGAAAATAAAAATGTATTTCTATAAACATCAAAAAAAAACCATTATTAAGCTTAATCCATTTTGCTGCCGTTCTCACTGGTGGTCCCAAGCAATTCAGCTCCGTTGTAAATTCCTCCCATTTTTTTGCTGCTTGAACTTTGGTGCAAATCCCTTTTGCGAATTGTGGATTCGCTTTTCTAATTGTTGTTTGGTACTCACGACTTTCGATCTGCATAAAATTAACAAAATTAGTATATATTTATTATTTGGTTACTATAAAACCATAAATAATCGCAAACAACTTACACTTTAACAAGTTTTCCCACAATACGCTACACAATCGAAAGCAAAATTGCATTCGACTCTAAATTCGATAAACAACGAAAATTTCGATAGGGTTGCACCGCTCATAATACCAAATTGAAATTCGATTTTCGATCTTCGACAACCAGCGAATATCGAAGATCGAATGTAACTCATAATAGGGCCAAAATCTCAGACGATTTGGATGAATAGCTTCTTTTTTTTTTGACAACACCAGGCCGAAAAAAGTCGTTTCAAGATAAAAGAGTTTAAAGTTTGAGGTACAGGAGCCCGCTCTCTACCTCGTTAATGAGCTATAGAAGCTATAATATTGGGAACTTCCGCATGAAAATTTCACAGTATATTCGCAAGATGCTATACCTTCGAAATATGGAAAAAAACAAAAAATCGTTTTTTTTTTAATTTATAGACCACCGGGTCCCCTCAAGTCAACTTAGGCGGTCATTGCTTGTGGCCACAGATACACACATATACAAGTACATACTACATAATATTCCTTCTTATCTATGATCTGAAGTTAGTTCAAATGTAACATTACACATTTTTTCCTTCATCATTTTCGCGATGAAAAACCACCAATGCAAGCCTTCAACCGTGTCATTCCACCCACCCACAGTTAGTTGAAAGTATAAACACCTTTGGCACAAATTTTCTATTGTTTACTCAATAGTGCAGTTTCTATAAATAAATATGTACATACATATATATGTACGTGTGTGTGTATGTGTATGCGTAATGCAATTAAAGTGCATTGGCATCACCCGCATTTAAATTGTTTGTTTTGAAATTTGTCACATTTGCATATTACTTAGTGCAAATAAATTTATGCGTACCTGAGTAATGGTTGAAGTGCCCTATTCAAACAAATGCGATGGGCATGTGGCCAGATCAATGCACTCACTTCACTTCACTCCACAGTTATCGAGAATGCCGGTAAACCAACTACATGCATACATACATACATATGTATGTACACTCGTCGCTAAAATTTTACAACCTATGCAATGGACAAAAAGCCAATAAATACAACTACAGGTGAATAAAATAGCGACTCGCAAAAAGCCGAAGTCACTGAAGCGAACAGCAAAGCCAGTCAAAGAAGTTGCTCGAACGGCGCAAATGATCAATGAATGAGTTGAAACGTCTGCATAGGTAAATGCTCATATAAACATATGAATAATTATATGCATGTATGTGTGCACAAAAATATGTACATATGTATTTGGGACTTTCTGACAATTTGATTTTTTCCACAGAAATTTTCACTTGCAGTCTCATATTGGCATGTTGACACTAAATTTGCATATTCACATGTAGAAGTGAAGTGTTGCCTTATTGAAGACTACATACAAAATATTATTTTGCACGCACATACTCGTACATGATTTCCTAAGAAACAACACTTCACTGTAAGAAAAAAAAAAACAATATTTTTGGTGTTTTTTGCCGATCTTCTCGTTATCTTCACCATCTTATTGTGAATGAAAGCCCCTCGAACCTTGGTTGCTATAGTCGCAAATATAAACATTTAATCACAGACGTCATCGACGTCGTTAAATATGTTGCCTTAACAACAAACAACAAAATTATTTTGCAACAGACGCTAAAGGCTAATGATTATTTCGCATATAATCATAAAAAAATGTAAATGTTTTTTTTTCTTTTGTTTGAGTGCTTCTTCAATGAGCTCAACACCAAAATTAGCACTAAATACTTCATGGGTAATCGTTGTGCGTAGGTACAATATAGAGTTTCAATAGAGAGCTTTTGCTTTCTTTCTTTCATAGTTTCGGATGAAGAGCAGGGGCTAAAATCCCAAAAACAAGTATGGCAAAGAAGTCAAGGTTGCTATGATCCCCACACTACCGTAATTTTATTGGCTGAAGATGTTGACAGACTTCAGTTGGAGTCCCTACTACACTGCGCTAAATATCAGATCAGTCCATAAGTTCGTGCGTTTCTTAAAGGTGGTTTTAAAATTAATAAAAAAGATGTTTAAAGTATTTATTAATCAATAATATATTTTCCTTCATTATTTACAATGTCTTTCCAACGTTAACCTTATGGCGTTTTAACCTTATGGCAAAAAAACTGCCAGCGAAATCCGCGAGGAGGTTAGGGGAGTATTCACCTGTAGAACCTTCGGGCATAGCTCAATAGGAAAGTGGAGCGCAGGTTGCACAGACTACATGACTCCGTACTTTAATTAGGAGTGAAGGTTTCGTACTACAATTGAAAAGGAGGGATGGCACAAAGGCATGAAGCCTCGCTATAAGACTTTTCATATCTACACAGGCGGCTCTAAAATTTTGGACGGAGTGGGAGCGGGCATTTACTGCGCAAAACTAGGGATAAGGCAGCCTATCAAGCTCCCCGACCACAGCAGTATTTTCCAAGCGGAAGTTTTTGCTGTGGGGACAGCCACGGAGCTAGTCTACACAAGAACAAGGAAGAACTCAATAATTGATATATACGTGGACAGTCAAGCGGGAATGAAAGCAATGAGCTCATATTGTATTAAGTCCAAAACTATTCGACGGAGCAGTGAGGCCATAGAAAGGCTACCCGCAAACAGTAGGCTGCATATCTACTGGGTACCTGGTCACAAAGGCATTATGGGGAACGAGATAGTAGATGAGATAGCAAGTAAGACTACCATTTGAACAAGAGAACGATATACCAAAACCGCTAAATACAATATACAACGAAATGGACGACTACATGGAAAAACTAGTGGAAGCTAGGTGGACTAATCTGACCACATGCAAACCAGCAAAAGTTGTGTGTAGAACTAACGACAAAAAACTTGCTCAATTCGTACTTACGCTCTCGCGAAGGGACTGCACAACTATTATAGCTATATTAACAGGTCATAATCTATTGGCTGCACATGCGTACAAGATAGAGATTACTAACACAGACAAATGCAAGAAATGCAGAGAGGATGTTGAGGAAATTTTAGAAAACCTTCTGTGCGTTTGTCCGGCATTATTAAAAACGCGACTAAAGTGCCTGGGAGCCCCACTGTTTGAGGGTCTGGAGGACGTCTCAAAAGCGGAGCTCCCAGCTCTACTTAAATTCGCCACAAGTGCTGACATCCTACATGATGTCTACTTTCAGTATTCATAGAGGTCGTTCTCCATCTGGTATCGCTAAGGACCAAAAGGTCTATGCGTGGCTTCTTGCCAACCAGGCTAACCTAACCTATGTGAGAAACAAATCAATTGTCGAGACTTTTCAATAAGTCCTTATGCTATAGTTATTTAACGCAGAGAATACAAACACAAAGAGTTCTATAAGCCTTACCGAGCATTTATTTTACAGGCAGTCAATCGTTGTAATGATTTCCTCCCAAAGCCAGAATTACTGGATATCGAACTACAACCCACTGTGTTAGCCCGTATTCAATAGCCCAACTCATAATTGTTGCCAACAGCGATAACAACATTAAACAACAGATAAGCCATACGCTTAAAGAAGAAAAGAAGAAGGGCAAAGGCAAAAGATGTGCCGCCTTAATTTATGAAATGTCACCGCAAAAATGAATATGAATTCGAAGTGTACTCGTAGAGATAAAAACTAGCTAAACGATCGTTGAGCACAAAAAGCTAATGTAGTGGATAAAAACTAACTTTAGAAAAAGTGGTTGCAAAAAATGGTTGCAATACAATACATTTTCCTTATATTAGTCAGTATAAATGTGCACACACACACACACTTCTAAATAATGAACGTCACAAAATGCAAGCCAAAAAGCCATTGAACCCTCAGTGAACGGTCGCCGATCGCACTCGCCTTTCCTTTGTTGTGGTTTCGAAGAGCAAATAAATTGAAAATGTCTACGTACATATAAAATAAATACAATAAAACAATATTATGTGTAACGAAAAAAATGAGCAAAATGAGAAATAGCAATTATGCGCATGAGCAACGTTTTTTGCATGTCAACAGTGAACAACAGCAGCAAAGGAAAATTGGCTCGTCCACTGGAAATTGTTCAAGTTGCCGCAATGGACAGCAAATTTTCATAAAAAAGGTGATTAGAATAATTAGAAAACAAATAATATTCAAACATAAGTACGATATGACTACTTCAGGCCCGGCATTAGATGCTCTGGTTGGGCTACCACCACTTGATGCTGAAACACAATGGGAACTGGTGCGGCCCCTGTCCAGCATTAGAAAACAGAGAAGGCATTGATCCAACGATTCTGTTCATGCCCCTTGCCTCAATTCCATTAATAGTCGTGCTTGACAAGAGATAGTGTAGTGCTGCCAGAAGCTCAATTGTGGTCAAACTTTGAAAATGAGCCCGGCAAACACTGTTTTCGCATTTTCACGAATGGCTCCAGGGCCGAGCACGGCTCCGGCTCTGGGGTCTACGTGGAATCCAGCAGGACAAAACTACACTTTGCTCTAGGAATGCATGCATCTGTGTTTCAAGCGGAGGTGTATGCACTCTGTGCACTCTGCCCAGTATATGGAAAGGAGGAAGAGACGGCTGACCACTTCCTGTGCGTCTGTCCTGCCTTCGCTCGAATCAGACTTGAGATCTACTCAGTTTTCTCCGGATGTCGGGTAGATTTAAAGAAAATTAAAAGGGAATCCGAGTGAAGTACAATGGGCTTAATTGTGTGAGTGCTGTACTTGCTAGTTGTCTCGACAAAAAATAAAAAAACTAAATACATGAAAAAATCTTTGCAATGAAAAGGTTTTAAAGAAAATTTCCACTGTTCAGGAGCTTCTAAAATAGTATATTAATAAATTCAGGCCCCACGAGAGGGACTTTTTCCCCGGGCCCGGAGTTCTCAGAGGAGCCCGGACTCGAGTATAATACGAATTATATGAATTATAATTGGAAAGGGCCCGCATTTGCAATTTTCCCCCGGGCACCGGATATGCTCTCTACGGCCCTGAATAAATTCCTTACAAAAGCAACTGTCGAGCGAAAAATAAGTCGAATGCAATCTCAGCCATTTATAGGCATGATAATAGCATGACTTACATAGGGTGTTCTAATAGAGACCGGTGGATGTTGACATACTGTGGAACCTAAGTTGTTTTGCGGCATGTTGTTGTTGTAACAGCTTACTAAACCCTGTCAGTGCGATGTAGCTGCTGGTCGTCTTCGTCTAACAGTGGGCTCAGGAAACATACTGTTTCGACAAGTTGGGCCCAGATGGAGAGGGGTGTTAGGTGAGTAGGTTTGGTGGGGCATGTAAAAAGATGGTTAGTGTTGTGTGGTGTGCCTTCACATGCTGGACATATATTGGGTGTGTTGGAGCGATTCTGGATAAGTAGAAGTTTAACCGACTACAATATCCAGAACGTAATTGAGCCAAAGTTTCGCAGGTCTCTTGGGGCAGCTGAAGCTGGTTCGTCTGGAATAGGTGGTGGGTGGACTGCGCTAACACCATTCAGAGGTCGGGAGTTTGTGAATGTGATAAGTGTCTCCCGATGAATGTCGTTTAGTGTTTGTCTGTGTACGGTCCGGTCCAGTAGTTGTAAATGTGTTTTGTCCTGGACTTCATCAGGCAAATAAGATGGGGTGGTGTTTGGAGATTGCAGGTAACCTTATCGAAACAGTGGAGGAATTTACATACCTCATCATCAAAGTTGCCCCGGGCGACGGCACGGATGCATTCGGGAGGCTTTACCCTGTATGGGGAAACAATAACCTGAGTTCCAATTAAAAATTAGGCTCTTCAAGTCGAATGTGCTATCGATACTGCTGTACAGTGGCTCTAACTGGAAAATCACCACCGCTATATCCAGTCGCTTAAAAGTTTTTGTCAACTGCCGTCTAAAGATTCCGAGTTTTCTGTCCAAACAAGGAATTGCTCGAAAAAGCAAACAAGGAGCCGCTAGAGCCGCTTGGATTAGAAGTCAGAAATGGAATTCGATTAGTCATACTTTGCGCAACGAAGACGTTAACATAGCGAAGATGGCAATGGAGTGGAACCCACTTACAGCGAGAGGAAGAGCGCCTGGAAGCCTGGAAAAGAACTGTGATCGGGGGACGCCTGAACTCGCGTTAAGCTGTGATTCGCAGAAACAATGATGATGATAATCTTATGACTAAAACAGCTGTCGCTACGCAAAGCGCGAAAGCGACAATTCGCAAAATTAATCATCCAATTTGGTTTTTGACTAAATGATTTTTTTTACTAAATGATTTTGAGTGATCGCCCATAAAATTCGTTTAAATATTTTCTAATATACAATATTTAAAATCGATTAGTATATTATTTTGTTCATAAAATAATAATTTTGTTTATAAATATTAGTATTAATTTTAATTTATTATTCTTTTTTTTCAAACATAACTTTATTTTTATTTATATCAGTTTTGTACACCGTCCCTATTCCTGATGCAAAAGCCTAAATGCGACCATAATTATAAAAGTGGTCTAAATCATATATTTCTTGTTTCGAGATATTTAATGAATTGCGTTTGAACGGGTTAAAAAATATTTTTATATTAAGCAACATTTTAATTTATAATTTTCTTAGTCTTGATTGATGGATGAATTTCATACGAAAATGTTGTTTTGAAGCTCTAATTGACTTAGTCCACTTTCAAAATTAATTGAATGTCCTATAAATGTCTTAATACAATTAAGAACTATAAGTTTTATATGAAACAGTAACTTTAATTAAATAATACATGAACATTTATTAATTATTTTCTTTATGTTTTTCTTCCCTAACTGGTCTAGGGGTATAATGGAAGTAATTTAATATTTTCATATATTTTTGGCCTTCCTCTTTTAGGTGAAAGATCCGAAACGTGGAATTTATAATCATCTAAAGAAGTTTATAAGATTCGTTTTTCAAGAAACGCATCCATTAAATTTTCAGCCAAGAGACAAATTCGCCCGCTGTATTTTTTACTCCTTTTGTTATTTATTCTTCTAGTGAGTTCGTCGAAATAAAATCCGGCTCTGACATTTGTTTTACCTAAAATAGTCTTTTCCTTCTATGCTTTTCTTTTAATTCATAATAATGTTCAGGGTACAGGGTGGGCCAAATAAGACCTACTAATGTCCATACTAAGGTCCATAGTTTGTCTAACAGTATGCGCAGTTGCTCCAGCTTGTTGAAACCACAAATTGGGATACTGCTCTGCCATTGGCCGCAAAAATTTTTCAATCAAAATTCTGTAAGAAGATCCTGAAATCGATTCCGGCGTTTCATCCTCATTTTCGAAGAAATATGGACCGATAACTCTAGTGGCCATAACACCGCACCAAACAGTACATTTAGATGGGTGCAACCGGTATTGGTGTGTTGCCCTTGGATTTTCAGAGCCCCACAATCTACAGTTTTGTTTATTGACATAACCATTTAAATGGAAATGCGCTTCATCCGACATCAAAACATTATTTAAAAAAAACAATTTGTGTGGCTAATTGTGTAAGAATAGAAAAACTCGATCATTTTAACGCGTTGTGTTGTATTGTAGTGTTCCATAATAAATTTCCAACAATTTAATTATAACCTACAAAAGGAGAAAAATAAATATGTCAAAAAAGAAAAAAGTTATTTGTGCTTAACATTAGTAGGTCTTATTTGGCCCACCCTGTATAAGTAATTTGGTTTTTTTATATTCATTTCTATCAAATCGAAATCACGGTCATTTGGTAGAAAGGAATATCCCGATACCAAAAATTTGTGGTCTACCGTTTCAATGTTATTATAATTTGACTGAGGAATTTTCATCCATGTTAATGCAACTTTAGTGTTACGATTTTGGCCTAAACACGCATCACTACAACGTCCCTTACCTGTGTTAACCTCGTAACTTCATTTTTTTGAAATTAAGATTTTAAGTGGAAATCACTCCTTAGCCCTCCTGTTACGTAAAACAAAGTCTACAAGGTTCATAATGATTATAATATTTTTTTCAGAGCGTTCGATTTTTCGCGTATCTACATGTTCGAATTCAAAAACCTCGTATCTACTATAAGTATCGTATCAAATAAGTTATAACTTTTCATAGAAGTTAAGTAGCTCTAAACATTTTTATCGAACACAGAAAGGGGACGGACGATAAGCTATTACGTGTTTTTGAGTAGTTATAATATCCTCCATATGCGCTAAAATGCATGATACTACTTCCTGTACACCTCTTGATGCTGTAGTTTCATCCCATACATACATCTTAACATTGTCATTAAGGAAATTATGGAAGCCCAACGCTAACGAAACAGGCAATTTGGAGTACGGAAGGGGTTTTTGTAAATCAAACGAGAATCCATAGTAATCGCTGGAATTTTCAAGTTATGTTTAGATGTAATTTTTTCAAATTTTTGACTTAGACCACTTTCATAATTAACTCTTAATGAACTCCGTATAACGTTGAAATTACATCCACTATCTAAAGGTTCATTTTTGACGATATCGTGGAAATTACATGAAATATAATACATATAGTTTAAGATAATGTGTATATGAAAAAGGTGATAAACTATTTTTTTTTTGAAATTTTGACTTAGACCACTTTCATAATTATGAGCACAAATGAAAAAAGTTCGAATGAAAAAAATCATTTTGTAGTCTTGGCTTAGAGTTATACTAAAATTGCATTGCAGAAAAATTAAAACATCTGTAAGATAATTTGAATAGGACCTTTTCAAAAACCTTTTTAAATGAAAACCAAATGCAGAGGAAGCAGCTAAAGCCAATTTTCTTTTCCTTGTCACTTTATGGCAAATCCGTGCGATCCTGACGCAAGCTTTTTTAAAACTTTTTGAAAGATTAAAACTTAGCATTATATGGTTTTTGTTGTAATATGAATTATATTTTCATAAAAAATAGTGGTGTGTTTGTAATTCGGCAACCGGGTGTATGTGGGAAGAAATTGTCGACTTAATAATTTTTAGGGCAAGTAAAATCGGTTAAAAATTCGTTTAAAGAAATGTTTTGTAGAAAAGTGCGGAAAAAGCAATGGATTCTGTTGTCGAAATTTATAATTTTCCATGGTTTTATAAATAAATATTTTCATTAATTTCTTGAAATAAGAAAGTCAAGGCAAACTTATTGTTTAACCCAATAACTTTTCTTATTTCAAAGGTCATCTTTTTTCAGCAAAAATCCACCCATTTACGAGAAAAAAAAAAATATCAGAAACGCAACTACTACAACTAGCAAATAATTGTTCAAGTTTCAGCTTTTCGGAAACTCAACTTGAATGAAAGCTCTTTTTAAAGCAAAAACTCAAACTAGAGAGCCGCGACCTTCTATTCTCTCGGCAAATCAGCAAAGTAACTGCAACATTTGCGGATGACACTGCCATACCGCCAGTCGATAACACTGTCGAAAAAGCAACGAATAAGCTACAAGAAGCTGTTTACCTTATTGCTACGTGAGCAAACAAATAAAGAATAAAGCTGAACAAAAGCAATGCAATCCCTGAAAAACGCTACTTGCAAGTCAATCTGCAACGATGCGTCGATAATCCCAATGCCTGGACCTTACACTTGGTGCCAAACTGCAATGGAAAAAAATGAGAATAGTTTGACTTGAAACTAAAAAAACCTCAAAACCTTGACGAATTTCCAGCCCGCCGTTGGAAAGCCTGGATTGCATGCACTTATTAATATATTTGCATGATTTGCTGTGGATCGGAGGGTGTAGGGACCCAAACTCGTGCCCTCGCTCGAGACGGGATATCTTTTTTGTCTACTACCACGAGCTTCACTCCAGGGTAGACTTCGCCGATCTTCGCTATTGCTTCTTTATATAGCTATACCGACCTTTCGTCGTCGCAGGCTATAATTTTAATTTGGCCTTGATACCAGCCAGCATCAGTACATGATGGTGGCGGACCTGGATTGCCTAGTAGCACTTCCAGCGTCACATTATTTAGAGCAGCCTGCACCCATTTCCATTGGTGCGGGATCACCCTCATCCAGGACGCCAATGATGATGCGATTGCGGGCCACTTCTGCAAACGTTTTATTAGGCCTCGATTTTTCGGTATTTTTGCTGACGGTTTTACCTCTTTAGTAGACCTCTGTCTCTTGGTGGCAGCTGACTATGTGGTTGGCCTTTCGAGGGTGAAGTTAGGTAGGACCTTCTTCGCTCTTCACTCTATCGACTCGCTTACCTCCTTCGTCAGCTCCTCCGTTGTTGGTGGTGTTTCATGCAGCCTTTTAAGTATCTTGACGGCATTACGCCTCTCCAAGTACCCTGCTTTGATTGGATCAGTGATCCTTACTGTCGGCCATCTTCCGGCGAGAGCACTGGCCTTATATGTGGCTGCCAGCACCTGTAATAAATTGGCCTTGCAAATTATTTGCTTCATGAGCAGACCTAAAGTTACGGTCTGCGATCCACTGCGCAATCCTGTTCTCTATCATTACTGCGCATGCTTTTCTACTGACCACTAATTTTGAAAATATGTAGTATGCGCCACTCGGAGCTCATCTACCAATCAGACTTTAAGGAGTTACATACCTACAAAGTTATGGTAGAAAATGTAACTGCCCCACGAGAGTTTGATGCAAGAGTTTGAAAGTTTAAGACACCTTTCTGGTCTAGAATTTCGAAAAACTCGATTTTTTTCATGTTATAATAGTTTATATATACTTTCAAAAATATACTTGCAAATTTTTATATTGAAATTCGTTGTAGTTTAGACCTTACAGTCCTTTAAAACGAGACCGGTTTGGATTCCGACGCCAAGGTATTAGCGCGATAACCATATATTTCTCGAAACTATTTTTTCCGAGTTGGCGTTGGTAATTTCTCAAAAAGTACTGAACCGATTGATTTGAATTTTTTTTTAATTTGTTATTGAGTAGACTTGTAGATCTCGCGGATAGCAGAATTATAATTTTATAATCAATTTTTCTATTTTTTTTTAGAGCGAGAACGTGAAGAAAACTCCTTTTTTTTGTTTTTCCAATAAACAGATAAAATGTCTAGAAACATTTTTTTTTTTTTTTTGTGAATCTGCTCCGCATCATAGCGACATATCTCTTGACGAATAATCGAAAGAATTTTTTTTTCAGACGTACTCGAGCAGCCCGAGCATGTGTTACGTCAGGGGAAGCAATTTTTTTATTATTGTCATTGAAAAAATATATTTTTTTGTAAATAAATAATTAATCTAATGAATAAAAACGATTTTCAATTGATACCGATTGTTTTTCTTCAATTTTCAACGCCTTCAATTTTCACGTCTCTAGACCAGAAAGGTGCCTTAAACTCGTTTTTCTCGAAACTACTTTTTCCGGCGCAGCACGGCATGATAACTCATAAAGTTTTTAATACTTTTTGATGCGTTTTTTTTTAAATATTCGGAAGTGTTTTCTCTATAGTCTGCCGAGCCGGATTTTTCATATTTTTATTAAAAAATCTTATAAACATAATTAAAGTGTAACATTTATGACGTAAAACGCATACTTTTATTTAATTAATTTAATTCCGTAAATTGCAAAAATTTTCGAAAATCAAAAATCCGGCTCGACAGACTATAACTACAACTTTGTTTTACAAGAATTTTATACTTTTTACAGACCCATCAACATTTCAAGGAGAAATGACGCAGACCGTGGAGCAACTTTTTTTCATTGTACTTTGGGTCGCATGATTTTTTAGATACTAATTTTTGGAAAGAAAAATTAAAATAAATTTTTTTATAAAGTTTAAGTACTAATAAACAATGTGTAACATTTTTTTATATTTATTGCTATTGTTATCTCTTCTAAAAACAGTTTCCCTTTTAGCGCATTTTTGGCGCTGCTGGCCGTATGTAACCCCTTAAAATAAAAAATAATTGGCGCGTACACTTATGTTAGCTGTTTGGCCGAGCATATCCTCCTATTTGTGGCGTGCGCGCTGATGTTGTTCCACAATTGAAGGGACCTACGGTTTTAAGGGGTTATATACCTTGTGTTGGACTAAAAAATCGAAATTTTTTTATGGCTTATTCAAAAAGTATACCATCTTAAAAATATAAATTAAAAAAATCATAAAGATCAGAGCACTAGAACGAAAGTTACAGACCGTGGAAGCGCGCGACGAGAACGAGAAGTGCACGCAAAACTTTAGACGCGATTATCTCGAAGTCGTATTTTTTGAAAATTACCGTGGCGGTAATCATTATTTATCAAAAACTATTTGACCAATTTGCATAAACTTTTTTTTAATTATTCGAAGTTACAACCTCGTGAATCTGAACGGTTCACTTTTTATAAATATTTGCATAGTTCGCTGGAATTAATTTTTTTTTTTAATTTTTCAACCCCTCAAAAATCGTTTTTTTGGTGCAAAGCGGTTTTCATATCGAGAAAAATTTTTTTTGGGTAAATAAACCGTTCAGATTCACTAATAAACATTTGTCTACAATAAACATTTAATTTTTTTGATTTTAGTTAAGCTGCTCATGCGCTACCGTGATCACCGCAAGTCTCTTCTAAAAAACGGCGTTTCGGGGGAGGGGCGACATCAACAATAAATAATAACATTTTTAAAATTAAAAACACCAAAATGTATTCTTCGAGAGTTACCCTTCAGTAGGATATATGCCTCATTTAAATAAAAGTTCTAAAACATATTTAAAAAAATTATGACAATCGTCAATTTTTTCGGGCTCACAAGGTATATAAGCCTACTACGCACGACAAATGTTTTTTTCTTTTTTTGAGGAGCTTTTTCATGGCACAAATACACTCGGATGGTTGCCATTGCCTGCCGAGACATTACCAATATATAAATAAGTAACAAATTTAGTACATGGTTTCATTTGTATATAGCATCTGTTTTATTATCATTAATTATTATTTATTAATTTAAATTTAAATATAATATATGTCTTACGTTTTGTTTTTAATTTTAATTTACAATGCATTGCCATGCGTCCATTTCACCAAATAGCACACAACACAAACACTTTCCATTTTTATTTATTTGTTATTTTGTTTTTGTATTTTTGGTTATACGTGAACATACATAAATAGTGCTATTATGGTTTATCTTCCTAACGTACGCACATATTACGTGTGTGTGTGTGTGTATGTATGCATTTAACATTCATTGCCGGTCTGGTGTAGAGTAAAATGTTACCAATTTAGTTTTCATCCATTTATGTTCTCTTTAAATTTATTTGTATTGTGTATATATAATCTATAATTTTCAACATACATAGAATGTAAATATCAAGTTTCAATGTATATATCTTCTATATATTTTATTTTTTAATCCTTTAGATTTTTTGCTCGAAAAACCAAATGCCCTAAACTCCTGCCACTGGGCTGCAATTAGATGCGAATTATTTTCGTTACTTTGCTTGAATTTGTCACCAAATTGCTGCGCCACGCAGTGCTTCAGATATTTGTGTATGCAGAATTTGTTGTTTTTGCTTTATTTGCACTTTAAAATTTCAAATTTACAATTTTATTGCTGATGGCCGACACCGTTGCGTAATTTCCTCTTAATATTGAAGTTGCTTAGAATTTGTTTATTTAATAAACTAATTATTTAAATTTTTTTTGAATTTAGATGCACTTAGTAATTCCCAAATGGATTTGCCAATGTTCGTAGAATGCGCCAAAACCGATAACTTTATGAATAAGTAGTAATTGTCGCACAGATACAAAAGCAATTGTAGGTTATCGCCTAGAATGCGCGCACATCCAAATTGTATTTTTTCATTCATTGAGTCGATATCATTTTGTACAGGCATAAAAGGGAAAACGAGTGCAAGCTTTAAGTTAATAAAATAACTAGCAACATTCACAATAAAAATACATACTTAAAAGTAAACTATTTTATTTTCTACTGTACCCGAGGAAATAGTTTTTCCTACATTCTTCTTTCTTAATGAAAAACGTGTAGCGTCAATGTTCGTAGTTCAACGCTTAAGAAACTAGCACAAAAGAAAATTGGATAGGTCGACTTATGCTAAACTAACTCCACGCTTAGCTGATGCATGACCATTTTTACAAAACCACCAACGTCAGCATTATTACCAGTTGCATCTCACTGCTACAAAACGCTGTCAAAGAGTCAGTGTTTTGTATGTGTTGTTGTCGCTAAGTGTACTTTTCATCTACTGCCATATTGTATTAGCATTGTATGTCTGTGGTCACACCTTTGATACTCTCCGAACTAAAATGCACGCAACCGTATTTGCATACTAAAGTCCACACGTAAGGAATGAAAAATTCTTCAGGCGCATCCTCTTCAACATACTTGAATTTCAGGTCGGGAAATTTCTGTAAAGTACATAAAAATATTGCAATACATAAAGCTAGAGTATTTATTAAAATAAAATAAAATAAATGGGCGCCGAAAAGCCCTAGTAGCCAGTGTGAAGATGAGGTCCAAAATAAACAAGACTGAGCTAAACTATTGTAGCAACGACAGGAGCTTTGTTCTGATAGGTTAGGTTAGGTTTGGCAGCCGCATCGCACATAGAGACAGCGATGCCGCTTAGACCACGAAATGGGTCCGTTGTGAGCCGCTGTTGCTGGGCTACATTTCTCTTTCCATATTGAACTATACTGAGCTTTTGACAAAACATAGAATGGTTTGCTCTGATAACTTCGAGTTTATTTATTCAAAATAGTCTCCTCTGGCCTCGATACACTGTTTTGAGCGATCTAAAAGCTTTTTGAAAGAGTGTTTCAGTTTGTTGTTGTTGTTGTAGCAGCATAAACATTCCCCATACTTACATACGGGGAATGTCACAATAGATCAGCTCTGGTCGCAGTGCGTAATGGCCTTCTAATAATAATACATACGGGGAATGCTGCTGGAGTGACATTCCTTGGCCGGATATAAGTCCGGGTCGCTTCGGCAACGTAGAACCGACTGTCATTGACCACAATGTCCTGCAGGATGTTGGTACAAGCCTTTTGGATGGTCTCTACGGACGCTAAATTTTCCCTTTCAAGGCCAAATGCAATTTTCCGAAGTATCAGGCGAATACGGTGAATGATTGATGGTTAAAATGCAATTTCTAGTCAAAAAATCAGACACAAAAGTGTATCGATGATATGGTGCTTTATCAGGCAATAAGCGCCAGCTTCCTCCTTCGCCGTATTCAGGGCGAATTCGATGATTGCGATGCAACAAACGCTTCAAAATGCCAGGATAGAAAATTGCATTAACGATTTGGTCCGTTGGCACGAACTCCTTGTGCGCAATTCCCTTGGAATCGTAAAAACAAATGAGCATCGACTCGATTTTTGACTTCTCCAAACGCGGTGTTTTGGATGGTAGATCGTCTTGGGTCGTCCATTCGGCACTTTGACACTTAGTTTCAGGTTCATGTTGGAAACACCACCTTTCATCGCCAATTACAATGTTGTAAAGGAAGTTCTCGTCTTTTCACGCCTCTTTAATGAGCTCTTTCGAATGTTGAATTATGGGCAATTTTTGGTCCTCAGTTAACTTGTACGGCATGAAACGTGCACAGACCTTTCGTAAGCCCAAATGATCGGTTCAAATGCGAGAAATCGATGTTTCGGAGATATTCAACTCCGATTCCAAGAATTTCAACGATGATTTCGGTTTATTTTTCATAAATTTACGAACAACTTCGTTGAAGTTTGCGGTGATTACTGATTTTGGACGGCCCGTATGTTCATTGTCATTTATGTCCTCACAACCATCTCTGAAACGTGTAAACCACTCATGAGCTCTGACACGAGATAGACGATCATCGCCAAGGCGAATCCATTAAAGGTTGTGTTGGTAAATAAGCTGAGTTTTTTTTTCGCCGTGTCCATATGGCTGTCAGTTCAGAATGAAATAAGGCGAATTCGTATTTCTCAATACTTTGCTTTGACAATCAAACGTACAGAACATTGTTGTTGGTCTGGTGCCACCACCTTCAATGAATGCGCCTTGATCATCGCCATAAACTTTTTTCATCAATTCAAATGTTTCGGTAAACGTTTTAACGATTTTAAAACAAAATTTGATATCAGCTCTTTGTTCGAAACTCATTTTTGTACCGGTGACACAAACATATTGACACTTTAGACGCAATAACTTCGCTTCCACTGAAGTGAATGTCGCCAAGCTTTCACTGGCAGTCAGCTAGGGATGTAACTTCCAACGCACTAACTCATTAAAAATATGGCGCCATCAAAAACATTTTTATGACGCCAGTCTTGTTCATTTTGGACTTCACCTTGTATATCCCCTGCAAATAATAATCATAAAATGAATGTTTTACCCTCAGACGGTCGCTCGACCACTGGCTGGCTCCTTTTGATATCACCTCAAACACCTCATTGACGCTGAGCTCACCACGTTGGTCCTGCACTCGTTGTAGACGTGACGAAAAGAAGCCAACAACCTAAGAAGTGTTCAAAATATTTAACTTTACATGCAACAAGTTCTGAAACATAACAAAATATTGTGTCGCATTTCTTATTCGCATACCATATCGATGTTCTGTATTATATCTTGAAACGCATGATGACTACGGAAGCTTTCGAAAACACTTCGTTTATACAGCAATGTATAAACCAGGTTCGGGCAATAAACCAACTGATTGGAGAGACAGGAGTTAAGTATTTCCAATACCATCCGTAACACCTCCTCCAACACTGTGAGATCTTGCAGCATATCTTCGGGCGTTGTGGTTACGTTCACGAAAACTCCATTATTAACCGGCTCCTTCAGTTGCGCATCGAGACGTGTATGCTTACGCGCTAATGTCTCGAAAAGCGATATCAATCGTTGCGCCACATATGGATGTAATGCACGAAATTGTCCCGACATATTCGCCAACGCCGCCAGACAGTTGGTATGCAAATATTTATCGCGCATCTTCAACATATTGTATTGTATAGTACGTATGACAACCAGGATAAGAAGACCGCCCAGCGATATTTCCGATATGGTGCGCTCTGTGTACCAATGAATATTTTTCAGCATCTAAAACAAAGCAAAGTAGTAGAAGTTAATTAGTTTAAATCGAGTTGGCGCAAACGAAGTACACTCACAATATTATGCACATTTTTGTTGAATCCGTCATCCTCGCTCAGGATTAGCAGCACAATCAGCGACATGTAGATGTGATGCGAAGTGCTATCGGGTGCGTGATACAAGGTCTGCAATATTGGTATAACCAAGTCCTCTAGATCATTTTGTGCCATTACAAAGCGGTAGAAGCGTTCATTTCGATGTAGCAAGAGGTAAAGCAACAGTGTTGCCTGGTCGATAGTCACAATGCGACACAATGTCTCATAAACGGAGGAGAAGTCGATCTGGAAGCTGGCGCTCTCTTTTGGTGAGTCTTTCGAGTCGGCACAGCCAAATAGGCTGGCACGATACGGATTATCCTTAGTGGTGCAGTGATTTGTCAATATGAGAATGAGCAGAAGACTTTGATTGGCAAGTGGGTAGTGATCACGAAATTGTTGTGAAAGCTCAGCGCCTGTAGCGCCAGTTGCTTTTAGAACATCCTGTTGTTTGCGGAAGGTGAAAATGGAAAGCAATGATTCAGCTATGCCAAAAACGAACGAACCGGATGACGAAGAGCCGAACATATTGTGTGGTACTTCAACCATGCGCGCAACAAAATGTAGCAGCGCAGACACGAGCACATTTGCATGCTGACATTTAAAAATAGTTCTAGCAAAGGAAATAAACAAAATTATATTAGCGCTTTAATTAAAAGTCCATTCGGCGTTTACCTAAAAATTATCGATTTCTCTGTGGGTTGTTCGGTGAATAGGTGTACGGAGAGCAGAGTAATGAAGGTATTCACCGCCTCCAAATGCAAGTGATATGTGAATTCCCTGGAAAAGCGTGAAAGCAGATATTTGAAATATTTATGACAAACTGTTTCCGACACCCTCTTACTTGACTGGAATCACTACAATCAGATTTACAAGCGCATCGATGAATGACTCAAACTTTGCGCCATCCACCACCAGTACTGTCTTGGCGAGTGCGACACCAGCAGCCCCATCCTCGACGGCCTCGACAGCAATAGGCAGCGCTGTTTCGCCCTCTGCACGCAAAAAATCCTCATTAGGTATCGCTTCGAAATGTTGCAACAGTTGGAACTCAGACCCAGTTTCAATGATATACTTAATTAACGAA